>NC_140008.1:44834167-45434167 GCF_964263955.1 Coregonus lavaretus | reverse complement strand
CTGAGAAACTCTCAATGAAACCAGCTATGCTGTGAGCTCCCAGATTGTCAGCCACTACACTCTGTACTGTACCTTTGACAGATACACCTGGTAGAGGGGCATAAACAAAAATTTCCTCCAGAGTTCGTAGATCTCGTAGAAGAGGTTATAAAACCTTACCATAACCATAGGTTTTAACATCATTGCTCTTGCACAGAACCGCTAAATAAATGGATGATGAAGAGGAATGAGACCCATGGGGCAAGTTAGCCAACACCCAATAAACAGCACACAGCTTGTGTTTCTTCCGTGAAGTGCCAAGGGGATTACACGTTTCAAAGTCATCCACATAAAGACCTAAGAGTATCCTTAGCTCTTCTCCAGAGAGAAAACAGTTATCCTTAAAATGTGAAACATCTTTGGAGGACTTGTATTGATATGATGGTCCAAAATTAATGTCCTGCTGTCCCCAATGACTCTCAACTACTTTATCAACAATGTCTCTTCTACTTAAAAGCTTCTGTAATGACTTCAGTATTGGGACATACTGGAAAGTGTGTCTCTTTTTAGCGTTGAGTATGTATTCAATTGGCTCCACAACACTGAAGTTCTCCTTGTAATCCTGCTTACGTTGATAAACTGTGCTAAGAAGACCACCTTTTTCAATAGATTTTTGCAACAGCAATTTATTTAATGGTCGATTCATCCACTTGGAGGTTATGTTGACGAAAGATGCCACTAACAAAGTCACTAGATAAAGAGACAGGTGCGGAACAAATCAAATGATGGAGCTCCCTTAAAAACTCATCAATAGCTGAACTTGGCACATGGACCAAATGCTCTAATTTCAGTAGAGAAGCTGCAAATCTTTCCTCAATAATAGTTGCTAAGCCTTTAGCTGTACAATCAAAATCAGAAGAAGCATTGGCATCATCAACAAACTCTTCTTCCTGACTATTTGGAAGTGATTCATTCGCTGATGGTGAAGATACTCTAGTAATTGTGACTACTCCAGGTTTAAAATTCAACCATGTGTGAGAGCACTGTTTGCGATTTTTGTGAGATTTAAAGGTACCATTAACGTTTGTCTGAAAATTACAGCCTACAAACATACAAGTGATAGTTTCTTTACTCTTGAGATGGCTGTTGATGTGTACAAAATAATCATTTTCTGATGCGAAATCATTACAAGCACGTAGATGACAACTGACTATTGCCACATTTGTGAGATTTTTAGTAACCTCTGTTGAGTGGACAATTAAGGCATTCCAGGTTTTAAATGCACATGGACAGTCAATGTATGTACATGGGTAACGGACAGTACGGCCGTAATGTGGGTGCTTTAACTTGTAATGATGCAGAAGTTGGGACCTACTTGACACCAATTATGAACACCCCTTCCATTTCCACATTCACACAACACTGAAAAAAAGAGAACAGAAATACCATCAGACCTAAAGACTGACATTCAGAGTGATTGTTTTTTTGGTATTAAAACAACCTCTGATAACAGTACTCACCAACACTATATAGCCTTTGAATGGGTAGACAAAGCAGCACAAATGTAGTAGGCAAACATCATGGACCTGTAAATATACATTTTGTTCATGAAATTATTAATTTTTTTCATTATGAAATGTTTGATTCAATTATGTATTGATTTATGCATGCATCCACACATATGCACATACGTTGAATGATTTTTAATTTTTGTCAAATAATTTTAAATGTATTGATAAATGGACACCCATAATATACAGTAACACTGTTCAAGTGCTAAAATGAACTCCACATCCCATTTCAATAAGTCTGTATGTCACCTTTGCGCCACGTTTTACAACATGGAGGCAGCCATGGGCAAACTGTTAAACTGCATAAAAGCACCAATCTCATAGGATTATGTGTATAATCATTAGACCTTAAATATGTTATGAAAAAAATGTGTATGTCTGTTTTGATGTGAATACATGAACCTTTACAACTTTTACCTCACAAAAAAAAACAATTACCGCACTAAATGCTGCTGCAAAGTGATTGCAGACGATATCGTGCACAAGCACCAAAGCATTAGTTAGCTAGCAAGTTAGCTAGCTAGCATTTTAGCTAGCTCAAGCGGTGTGCACTCCTCAGCAAACCTTAATTAGTTCTTGGCTTGGTAAATTCAAAGTTCTTGACCAATAGATAAATATCATAGTGTTTCGCCAACTAACTTTACCTCCTTGCAAAATGTTAATCATCTTGACCTAGTCCTGTTTTACTGTTCATAGAAGCTAGATAGCAACATCGTCTTTTACCTTTAGCTGCCATGCCAATATGTTTCAGACTCAAGAGCACAAAATGAGGATATGGAGCAATCACTAATAACGTTACTGCTTACAATTCTGACTACAACCACACAGAAACATTGAATAAAATCAATAACCATGCTTCCCTTGACCAAGATTCTAGGTACTGTCTTTTCCAATAACGCGCCAGCGTTCTTTCTGGAAGATTCTTCTCTCGCGTGGTTTGAATTTTTCCTCATTACTCGTCATGAATTAGCTTTATTGGTTCACACTCCCCCTACATGATTAAAACTAGTAGATCTGATTTGCGTCATGTCGCATTGATTGCAAGCAATGAAATCGCATTGAGAGGAGAAACAAAACATGTTTGAGTAAATCACACATATGTTTTCATAAATCTGACAGCCCACCTTGTCCCATGTTCTCAGTGTATATTTAATCTGTATTTGACAAACAATAGCCTGACTAGGATCCTTTGACTTCTCCCAGCGCCATATATGTTCCCAATTAGCCAAATTAAGTCCTATTAATAAGCTTTGAATGTTTTCCTATTAATTTGCATAGGCTAACCATTGCGAATATTTATATTTACTATCTTCTGCTTTTTATGAATAAACAGGCATTGGTAAGAAATTGTCTGGATGGCAGACCATCTGAGGGCTATCACAAGGTTCAAACAGACCTTATCTGTGGCAATCTCTAAGAAGAGACCTTCCCATGGAAGTCCTGGGGTCACTGACGCCAGGAGAGGTTTGAAGACAGATGAAAATGTTAATCAACCAAATGTATGTTACTGTGTGAGATAAATTGTCATGTTTGGATTGTTCAAGAGTTCATGAAGAGCATTGCATTTTGATTATATTTTATTGTACTACGTCTATGGCTTAATTGTTGCAGGGTAACTGTTATTTTGTTTGTCGAACGGTGGATAGTTCAGAGGGAGTGACACAAGGGTGCGCTCCTAACATTTAAATTGAGTTGATTCGATTATAATCTGGCTGTGTTTTCCTGTCTTTTGGTTTAACTAGCAAAGTGCAAAGAAATGTTAATTCAGGTTGGGTGTGAGTTTCTGCTTGAATTCGGATAAAGGACAGTGAATTTGTTCATACTTTGAAAACTTGCTACCAAGCTCCTGTGTGTATCAGACACTCATAATTTTTTCTCTTAGAGATTATTCTGAATTGAAGACACGTGTTACCACGTTGTCTTACCCTATTGGTGATAGTCATATACTCTGTGTTATTCTGTATTATAAACTGTGTGGTTCGAGCCCTGAATGCTGATTGGCTGACAGCCGTAGTCTGGCTTTTTTATGGCGGTTTTGGAGCGGTTGCTTCTTCCTTGCTGAGCGGCCTTTCAGGTTATGTCGATACAGGACTTGTTTTATTGTGGATATAGATACTTTTGTACCCGTTTCCTCCAGAATCTTCACCACGTCCTTTGCTGTTGTACTGGGATTGATTTGCACTTTTCGCACCAAAGTACGTTGATCCCTAGGACACAGAACACATCTCCTTCCTGAGCGGTATGACGGCTGTGTGGTCCCATGGTATTTATACTTGCGTACTATTGTTTGTACAGATGAACGTGGTACCTTCAGGCGTTTGGAAATGGCTTCCCAGGATGAACCAGACTTGTGGAGGTCTACAATTGTTTTTCTGAGGTCTTGGCTGATTTCTTTTGATTTTCCCATGATGTCAAGCAAAGAGGCACTGAGTTTGAAGGTAGGCCTTGAAATACCGTAATTTTCGGACTATAAGCCGCGCCTTTTTTCCCATTTTTCGACCCTGCGGCTTATATAACGGTGCGGCTAATCTATGGATTTTTACAGCTAACGGCCACTAGAAGACCTCCTAAATCTATGGATTTTACAGGTTACAGTCCACCAACTTTAACTCTATGGGCTCTATGACCGGTCCGCGCACCACACCTTTAAGCGGCGGGCTCCAGCAGGAAAAGCTGGAGGCCGGAAAAGAGTGAGACAGGTAGCGCGCAAAAGTAAAAGTGGAACCGAGAGTGGTACGAGAGACAGAACGAGAGCAAGACAGACAGACATTACGAGAGCGAGACAGTTTGTCTCTTTCCCGACAATCCCCTCTGTGCACGAACCCTTACATATGGTAATTAAACATTAAAACACCTGCGGCTTATAGTCCAGTGCGGCTTATATATGTACACATCATCCAATATCATTCAATTTAGCTGCTGCGGCTTATACTCCGGTGCGCCTTATAGTGCGGAAAATACGGTACATCCACAGGTACACCTCCAATTGACTCAAATGATGTCAATTAGCCTATCAGAAGCTTCTAATGCCATGACATCATTTTCTGGAATTTTCCAAGCTGTTTAAAGGCACAGTCAACTTAGTGTATGTAAACTTCTGACCCACTGGAATTGTGATACAGTGAATTATGAGTGAAATAATCTGTCTGTAAACAATTGTTTGTCATCACTATCTCCTTTGCCATCTTCCATTTATGGCATTTCAACATTGACACAGAGGGGCACATCACACTCATGTCTGCTCTTTGGAACTCCATCCATCACACACACACACACACACACACACACACACACACACACACACACACACACACACACACACACACACACACTACTGTAGCATCTTGTTTACATTTCTCACATTTTAGGCGTCCAGCTGAGGCCTTGGATGGATCATGTTGCAATGAGATGGGTGTAGCGGCAAATTAGTTGAACAGAAGAGGATGTGGTTGCTTGTGGAGGGAGAGCAGTGGGGGTGGTGGGTAGAACAGCTGCAGGGACGCTGATTGATTGCTGTGGCTCATCACTTCTTGACAAAAAAAAAGATAGATTTAGAAATTGGTTCGACATTGCCATAGTTCATCAGCTGAAAAGCCTTCATTAACATACTCCCAGAGATAGCAAGACATTCAATATTCACTGAAAGAAGTAACCTACCCATCCCCATTTACAATTTCATTCATCAATGAAATAAATTACACTATAGCACATTCAATGACATTATTGTTGTAGACCATAGGCTTCTCCTGTATCTACCTTGTACAATATCATTGAATGAAGTAGCGTACCCATCCACAATTTCATTTATCAATTAGATAAATAATACTAGCACATACAGTTACATTATTGTAGAATAGGCTACTCCTGTATCCACACTAAATGTGACTAGTTTCAGGAACCTCGGCGTACAGTGGCTTGCGAAAGTATTCACCCCCCTTGGCATTTTTCCTATTTTGTTGCCTTACAACCTGGAATTAAAATAGATTTTTTGGGGTTTGTATAATTTCATTTACACAACATGACTACCACTTAGAAGATGCTAAATATTTTTGGGGTGAAACAAACAAGAAATAAGACAAAAAAAAACAGAAAACTTGAGCGTGCATAACTATTCACCCACCTTTTGCAGCAATTACAGCTGCAAGTCTCTTGGGGTATGTCTCTATAAGCTTGGCACATCTAGCCACTGGGTTTTTTGCCCATTCTTCAAGGCGAAACTGCTCTAGCTCCTTCAAGTTGGATGGGTTCCGCTGGTGTACAGCAATCTTTAAGTCATACCACAGATTCTCAATTGGATTGAGGTCTGGGCTTTGACTAGGACATTCCAAGACATTTAAATGTTTTCCCTTAAACCACTCTGGTGTTGCTTTAGCAGTATGCTTAGGGTCATTGTCCTGCTGGAAGGTGAACCTCCGTCCCAGTCTCAAATCTCTGGAAGACTGAAACAGGTTTGCCTCAAGAATTTCCCTGTATTTAGCGCCATCCATCATTCCTTAAATTATGACCAGTTTCCCAGTCCCTGCCGATGAAAAACATTGAGGTGATGAGAGGTGTTGGGTTTGTGCCAGACATAGCGTTTTCCTTGATTGCCAAAAAATACTCAATTTTTCTCTCATCGTACCTTCTTCCATATGTTTGGGGAGTCTCCCACATGCCTTTTGGCTAACACCAAACGTGTTTGCTTATTTTTTTCTTTAAGCAATGGTTTTTTCTGGCCACTCTTCCATAAAGCCCAGCTCTGGGGAGTGTACGGCTTAAAGTGGTCCTATGGACAGATACTCCAATCTCCGCTGTGGAGCTTTGCAGCTCCTTCAGGGTTATCTTTGGTCTCTTTGTTGCCTCTCTGATTAATGCCCTCCTTGCCTGGTCCGTGAGTTTTGGTGGGTGGCCCTCTCTTGGCAGGTTTGTTGTGGTGCCATATTCTTTCAATTTTTTTATAATGGATTTAATGGTGCTCCGTGGGATGTTCAACGTTTCTGATATTTTTGTATAACCCAACCCTGATCTGTACTTCTCCACAACTTTGTCCCTGACCTGTTTGGAGAGCTCCTTGGTCTTCATGGTGCCGCTTGCTTGGTGGTGCCCCTTGCTTAGTGGTGTTGCAGACTCTGGGGCCTTTCAGAACAGGTGTATATACTGAGATCATGTGACACTTAGATTGCACACAGATGGACTTTATTTAACTAATTACGTGACTACATGTTGCGTTTATATTTTTGTTCAGTATAGTTCTACGCCTAAGGGCAACTTCTTACTGGAACATAAAGGATTCAGGAGGACGTGTAGTTCAACAAAGTAAATATAGATGAGTTCTCTCCGTGTGGGGGCAAATAACCACAACCAGATGCTAGAGGCTGATGCTATGCAGCACATAGAAGGGGAGCAGTGGGGTCCAGATTCTGAATCAAAAGCAAACATTTAAGTGGGAGGAAATTAGTCTACATGTACAGTGCATTCGGAAAGGATTCAGACCCTTGGACTTTTTCCACATTTTGTTACGTTGCAGCCTTATTCTAACATGGATTAAATTGTTTTCCCCCCCCCCTCATCAACCTACACACAATACCCCATAATGACAAAGCAAAAACAGGTTTGTAGAATTTTTTTGCAAATGTATAACAAAATAGAAATATCATATTTACATAAGTATTCAGACCCTTTACTCAGTACTTTGTTGAAGCACCTTTGGCAGGTACAGCCTTGAGTCTTCTTGGGTATGACGCTACAAGCTTGACACACCTGTATTTGGGGAGTTTCTCCCATTCTTCACTGTAGATCCTCTCAAGCCCTGTCAGGTTGGATGGGGAGCGTCTCTGCATAGCTATTTTCAGGTCTCTCCAGAGATGTTCGATCGGGTTCAAGTCCGGGCTCTAGTTGGGCCACTCAAGGACATTCAGAGACTTGTCTCAAAGCCACTCCTACGTTGTCTTGGCTGTGTGCATAGGGTTGTTGTCCTGTTGGAAGGTGAACCTTTAACCCAGTCTTAGGTCCTGAGCGCTCTGGAGCAGGTTTTCATCAAGGATCTCTCTGTACTTTGCTCCGTTCATCTTTCGCTCGATCTTGACTAGTCTCCCAGTCCGTGCCGCTGAAAAACTTCCCCACAGCATGATGCTGCCACCACCATGCTTCACCGTAGGGATGGTGCCAGGTTTCCTCCAGACGTGACGCTTGGCATTCAGGCCAAAGAGTTCAATCTTGGTTTCATCAGACCAGAGAATCTTGTTTCTCATGGTCTGAGTCCTTTAGGTGCCTTTTGGCAAATTCCAAGAAAGCTGTCATGTGCCTTTTACTGAGGAGTGGCTTCCGTCTGGCCACTCTACCATAAAGGCTTGATTGGTGGAGTGCTGCAGAGATTGTTGTCTTTCTGGAAGGTTCTCCCATCTACACAGAGGAACTCTGGAGCTCTGTCAGAGTGACCATCGGGTTCTTGGTCACCTCCCTGACCAAGGCCCTTCTCCCCCGATTGCTCAGTTTGGCCGGGAGGCCAGCTCTAGGAAGAGTCTTGGTGGTTCCAAACTTCTTCCATTTAAGAACGATGGAGGCCACTGTGTTTTTTGGTACTATTCCCCAGATCTGTACCTTCGACACAATCCTGTCTAGGAGCTCTACGGACAATTCCTTCGACCTCATGGCTTGGTTTTTGCTCTGACATGCACTGTCAACTGTGGGACCTTATATAGACAGGTGTGTGCCTTTCCAAATCATGTCCAATCAATTGAATTTACCACAGTTGGACTCCAATTAAGTTGTAGAAACATCTGAGGGATGATGAATGGAAACAGGATGCACCTGAGCTCAATTTATCCCATATGTAACTCTGTGTTGTTGTTTTTATCGCACTGCTTTGCTTTATCTTGGCCAGGTCGCAGTTGTAATTGAGAACTTGTTCTCAACTGGCTTACCTGGTTAAATAAAGGTGCTTTTTTTTTATGGAGTCTCATGGCAAAGGGTCTGAATACTTATGTAAATAAGGTATTGCTGTTTTATTTTTTAGACCTGTTTTCACTTTGTCATTATGGGGTATTGTGTGTAGATTGATGAGGGGAAAAATTAATGTAATCAATTTTAGAATAAGGCTGTAACATAAAATGTGGAAAAAGGGAAGGGGTCTGAATACTTTCCGAATGCACTGTATGTTCGATTCCCATCTCACAGGTCACCATATGCCAGCAACAATACATTAAATCCAGATGAGCAGTCATGTAGAGGCTTTAATGTCATTGTAAATGTATAGCTAAAGATCCCCCTAGTACAATAACAGGATGTACTGTTATCTAAGATGTCTGATTAAGTCATGGGAACATTTCATTTCTCAGAAAAACTGAAAGTGGAAAATAGTGAGACTTTCCTTACATAGGCATGTGTTTTTCAACAACAATAAATGCACCTGCATGCACCCACACATATAACAGGTCATTGAAATAAAAAAATATTTATTGTGCTGTCCCCCTTTATTTTCAGTCATGTCTCAATCCGCTGCAGGTGAACAATGTAATAATACATAGAAGAGCAAAGCCTTCCTCTCCACTTCAAACCAGTGGATGGAATCTTTTTGGCAGACCTTGATCACGCTGAGTAGTACTGTACCATAGCAGAAGCGTATCAGATAGCATGGTCATAATTCAACAACACAACGACATAGGCAGCTAGGCCCAGCAGTAAACAGTGCAGTTGCATATAAAATAAAAGACAAAGTCATAACTTCACCTTCATTCCACAAGCACATCTTAAAATATTTTTTTATTTGTATTTTATTTGTATTTTTTTTACACACACCATTCCAGTGCAGCCTTTGTCCAATTTCACTCTGACATATTTGATCCACCAAGAGTCTAGTCCTGCTGTCCTCAAAACACATGTACACATCTAGGGCCAGACAGAACAAGTAGGGTTCCTTATTTATATCATTACAGCATCATCTGCACAACTTATTAATAACAAAAGCAGCCAATTATGTCTCATAGTCTAGTGCTATTTGGTTTGATCCCACAAACATTATTGATTTCAGATCTTTTCTGGAGGGGAGCATGAAGATATTATATCGCTGCAGGTTCCGCCTGACCCTATCCATGTCATACACACAGCAATCCGATGCTTTAGAGTCTTCTCCAGTGAGTCGGTAAGCCACTTGGAGATACAATCAGAGATATAGGCAGGTGGACAGAGAGACCGACTGGTTTTAGCTGTGGATGGAGCTTCAGACAGGTGGAATGCTAGAGTCTTCAACAACCTACCTCTTTCCCAGTGATAGACTGAAACACAAGCAAAGGGGGTTGTACGTGTTAATGATACAGTATAAAAATGTAAATCCATAGTATATTTAAAGTGCTCTAAAACGTACAGGGATGATACAATGAGAGATTACAGCATCTGAGAGAAAAAAAATAAGTCATATTTTGACGGTTTCTCCAGACTCTGACAAGACTGATTTCAGTCAAAAGTACATCAATACGCATGGGATGGATTGGTTGCTTTGCTGAACATATGGTATATGGTACTCCCAGGTTTTTTTCGGTCTTATTCTCAACTGTATAATAATATAACATGTATGAGGAATGAATGACAGGCATTTGGCACCAGGTTGTGTGTCAGTTTCTATGATCAGTTACGTATGGACATTGAAGATCCTTGGCAGCATTAAAATAAGCCGAGAACTATTTCAGTGTGATAATCTGACTAGTCATTTCCATTCCAGTGACCAGGCAAAATCAGTGACATGGAAAGCAAAAACCAGGGTCGTGTTCATTAGCGCACACGTAACAAAACTTTTAAAAAACGTTTTGTAAGGACAAGTAGTGTTTCTTATTGGACAAGTCCAGATAGTCCCTCCCTGTTTCAGTTGTGGTTTTCCATTTGGTGCTTAAATGAACACCCCTGGTGGCCATAGGCCTATGCTGTGAAAATGACACAGCATGCACACTGGAGGCAATGTGAGAAGAGCAGCCATTAGTCATGGTTTTGCTAAAAATGTGGTTATCTTCAAGCTACCATCAATGCCAGTATGGAGCCGCTTCAAAAAACTCAGGGCATCTTTAGGGAATTTGGTGGAATTCCTACTTTTCCATGGGAAATGTGATAGTGCAGGAAACTGAACATTCAATATTTCAGCTCTAACCTTGCTTGAGGCAACTGAAACAAACCATCTGGGCGGTGTAGCGCCATGAAAGAGAGGACAGAGCCAGACTAGGGCATGATGATATGAGAATGAAGCTAAGAGAGAGTGAAGCTAAGAGAAACATACTTGTTAAAAGAGTCGTCTTGAAGGTTAAGGACAAGGTTGTCTGCGGAAAGGTACACTTTGTTCTGGGACGTTGCCACCTGAAAGACAATACACAGAGACAGACACAGCGTCACATAGCTAGTCTCGTAGCAGCTCGTAGCATAAGGGAAACAGACATTCCTCAGCCTTATTGATAATGATATAACCAGCTAACTGCACTGTGGGTTACCATTGCAATGAGAACCAAACAGCCACAACAAACACAGCCTGCTAAAATGATTGACCCCATTCTGACTGGAACAATGTCTGATTAGGACAATAACATCACAGAGCCTCTGAGGATGATTAACTATTTCCTCAATGCCTAATTAATCAAGTAGTTCTGAACAATTATCATGACATATTCATTGATATCCAGTTCCTTTATATAGGAACAACGCTGTATAGAACTCACTGTCTTAGCAATGGCCTGGGCAGCTCTAATTCGTCGAAGCTTCAGGTATCCAGGATTCTTTGTCACTGCTTGTCCCAACTACAACACAAAGAGACAGAATGAATGCTTGTATGTATGAATGAATTTGTAATTCATTTAACATGCTAAAGTCAATAAAAAAACAATTGTTGACTAGAATAATCAGCCTGGTGTTTGAGGTCGTGCAAGGTCATGTGAAGACGAGGGGACAGGTCGTCCAAAGGTTGTGGTGAGGTTAATGTTTTACCATCTTGGCAGCCTCTGCCTCTCCCTCTGCCTGGATAATCTTATGTCTCTGGTCTTGTTTGGCTTTCTCCACGTAGAACTGGGCTCTCTGGGCCTCCTGCTGGGCTGCGGAGACACACACAAGCTTTGTTTAAACTCTATGCAGGCACAAGCAATCTACTAACACACATTAGCGCATTGACTAACCCACACACATATGCAGACAAAATCTAAAACACAGGCAAGTATGCATCCACAGACAGCCATATACACCATCCCCAACACACATGCGCACACATTGTGGCAGGTACATACCAACTTGTTTGGCCTCTACGGCAGCAGTGTACTCTCTGCTGAAGCTCAGCTCTGTTATGGCCACGTCGTCCAGGATAATGTTGAAGTCTTTGGCCCTCTCAAACAGCTCTCGGCGAATCAACAATGACACCTACACAAAAGGAACACAGCACACAGACGGTTATAGACAAGAAAAGGGCTAAAAATAAGCATTGGTTCACATCACTCTATTTTGTTTTTTTTTAAAGGGGGCTGAACTTCCTGATTTGGCCTCGTTTTTCCAGCTTGGTCATTAAGAAATGCAGCGGCCATGACTGAAGCCAAACGAGAGTTGTCTCGGGGGATAATGTAGGTGTCCCTTCTAGACAACATGAAAACAGTCTAACCAGGTCTTTTGTCGAAGTCCCCTAGACTAGCTAGCTAGAGCTATCCAACTTCTTTCGCCAATTAGCTATAGCCAGCTGGTGTGCGACCATGGCAAAGTTGGTATCTCTGTGGCTAGTTAAGGACCGTCAATAAATCACACAATGTAAATGGGAAAATATTTTCATATTGCACATATTTTAGTTGTCTCATTAAATGCTTTCAATATTTGTATATGAATTTATAGTTGGTTTGAGGTTTTTAAAATCAATGATTACGGTTACATGCACACAATGAGATTATTGTGGATAGTCGAATTAATATAATAGTTCGATTAAAACGTTTATATGCTTTGGAAGAAGAACAATTTCCCTAATAATCCTGTTTACATGGACACATCTGAAATCAGATGGCACGCTGATAAATGCAGAAAATCTGCAAATCAAAATAAACATTCTATCACAGCGACCATGCTATTTTTGTTCAGACATATAGAGTTTGTAAGTGAAAAGTACTTCTAAGACGCACACATTGTTGTTCCGAACTCACTTCACTCGCGCTAAAGACGGAGGCTCGCTCGGCTGATGCTAGCACATGCGCAGATCAAATGCACCCCGCTAGAACGCCGATTAAGGTGTTTACATGTCGTAATAATTCAAAAAATTGCTCAGAAAACAAGGTTTTTAATCGGCGTATGCTTACTTCGATTTTGACCTCACACTGATTAAGATAAGCAGAGTAAGGTGTTTACATGACTATTGCATAATCTGCCTACTGACATAATCAGTTTAATATCAAATTATTAGTAAACCTACTCATTGAAATTTGGAGCTATTGACATTTGAAAATATTGTCCCATGTACATTGTGTAATTTACTAATGGTCCCTAACTATCCCCATAGGGATATCGAATGTCAAACCAAATTGACCATGGGCATTACGATTGGGTTACGTGCAGCTGCGCTCCGAATTGATGATTACTTGGGTGCTGCCAGCTGTGGGTAGGATAGAAATAAACCCAACCAAAGGAAAACTGTTACAGTACCCTTCATTCCATTTTTTCCTATTATCTCCCAAATCTCAGTTTTGGACGAGACTGACTTTATGAACAAAATTATCCTATTTACACTTTGTAGTATATTTTGACACTATAATCTTTTTTTTTTAATGACCATTGATGCCACATAGGCCATTTTCAAAACGAGAAGTTGCTTTTTAGGGGTAGTCGCTTTTTAAACAGACTGGCTAGGTACACAACCTTTGTCCCATATAATCCTGAGACTGTGTGGCAGTACCTGTGCTCTCTGAGTGATGAGCTGCGAGGCATTGAACTTGGCCACCACGCTCTTCAGCACCTCGTTGACGATGGAGGGTAGTACTCTCTCGTCATAGTCCTTCCCCAGCTGCTGGTACATGGCGGGCAGGTTGGCGGCCACAGGACGGGACAGCACACGCAGCCCAATGTTTATCATCTGCAGATCTACAGAGGTAGGAGAGACAGGGAGAGAGAAGTCAGGGCTGTATCTTCTTTCCCCTTATCTTCTATCTTTACTGATCTGAAAGCCTCAAATCTTTACTGATCTGCTGGACATAATGTATTGGTCTACATGTATCCATACTGGATTTCAATGAATCCCCCTATTTCAGCAATCATGTACCTTTGCTTCCAGTTAGTGAAGCAATCTTCCTGGGCCTTGCTCTGATGTCATAGATGATGGGGTACTGGATCCATGGTATCCTGAAGAACAACAAAAATAGTTCAGTTTCAATATGGTCATGTGAATTTAGCTTTGCATTAAGTCGAGCAAACTGAACATAACAACCCTGGCTTCATTATAAACCCCTGGACAGAGTCAGACAGTGTAGGCCTACCTGAAGTGCAGTCCCTCAGCCAGCACTGTGTCCATCTGCATCCCCCCGATTCTGTTGAAGATGATCGCTCTCTGACCTCCATCCACTGGGAACAAACCATTTCACACAACGTTAGAGGGGTGCACTCATGATCGTGATAATAGTGTTACCCATTTCACTACCATACGCTAGGTTAGGCCTACCTGTGAATGTAGCCTCTTTGACGCCATAGGCCAGAGCTCCAGCCCCAATGAGCAGCTTGAGACCTATTCCTGCTCCCTTGCCCCCCGCGCCAGACATACGACTGGCCAGGTCCCTCAGGTTTGTCAGGAACCGCTGGGAATACGAACAAAAATGTAATGTCAGGTGTCGTTGCTATTGAACAGAGCTTATTTCTTCACAAAATATTATAAAGCTTATTTATCATCAGGTCAGTAATAGACCGCACATTAAGTGTTTTGGAGGGCTTGTTGTGATGGTCCAGCTAATTTAACACCATTACCCCATCTGGTGGTCTTAATGGGTACTGTGGCTAGGACCTGTCAGTGTCATTCATCTCCATCTGAAATATTTTTGACCATTTATAGTATTATGGAACTGTGGATTGTGCAGGTCATCGAGTAATGAATGAGCATGTGAACTATCCAAGTTTAAGCAGCACTTAAAACAATGTATTCCACGTAGAAACTGATATGCAAGTTATCTGCATGTTAGCTGACGAACGCGCAACTCTGTTTTCTTATATGGAGGCGGAGTTGAGCGTTCTCAGCTACCTGCATGTCTGATGACAGGGTTGCCATGACCAAATTGGTGTACTTTGAAAACGATGTCGCGGGTTAAAATGTATTGGTCGCAGGTTTTTGGGCTACTTCTAAGTTACACCGCGGCCGCCATGTCATATGCTTTGTAAACAAGTGTAGACTAACAGTGAAATGCTTACTTACGAGTCCTTTTCCAACAATGCAGAGTTCGATAAAGATAGCTGGGCTCTTTGGTGTCCTTGTCACTTATAGCGTCAGCTGTGTTCTTTGTGTCAGTTGCCCTGTCTAGTTGTCCCAAGAAATGGTTTTATATTTGATTTTAAATTAATTTTATGCACTTTGAGATTATTCTGTTTAATGAAAAGTGCTTTACAAATGTAATTTATTATTATTATTATGTGATCCAGAACTGTCGCAGTTATGCCGTGATTATGAATTTGGAGTCTATGAAAGTTACTCAAGCCACAGCTTATCATGCAATCATCTTTGGCAAAAAGTGTAATCCTGCACGCATTCCCTTTGCTGTTGTGTGCGATTTCTGGGTTCAGCTTGAATAAACAGGGATGAGGGTCGTTCCACCTCAAAAAGCACTTAGTAAGAGGATTTCCACAACCACCATCTCAGATTGTGCCGTAATCATTTCTGTAGTTAGAAACGGATAAGATTGGCATTCCTGAAACATTGTTTTGTTGAAATATAATTTGATCTCTGAGAAATTAAAGGTCCAATGCAGCCATGTTTATCTCAAACTCAAATATTTTCTGGGTGACAATTAAGTACATTACTGTGATTGTTTTAAATTAAAATGGTCAAAAATAAACAAAAATAGCTTCTTAGCAAAGCGCCATTTCTCAAGCAAGAATTTGGGGAGTGGTCCCAGTGGGGAAGGGAAACCTGAACTAGTTGTTATTGGCAGAGATGTTTGGAACTCTATCTTATTGGTCTATTAACTAAATTACCGCCTGGTGATGTCACCAAGCAGGCCAAAACTCCATCCCAGGCAGAAATTTCAGGCAGTCTTTTCAAACAGTTCAAAAAGAAAAGGAAAGCACACTAGGAGCTCAGATGCAATAATTTAATATCCTAATAACCAATGTTTCGACAGACAAGCTGTCTTCATCAGGGTATAGTCTTTTCAAACAGCTCTTAAACTAGAAGGGCATTATCATAATTTCACGGTGTTATTCCAACCTCATATTTAACTGCACTGGGCCTCTAATTGATTGCACCCAAAATGCCCATTGTTTTTATTTATTGGATTCATATGGTCGTCAATAAATATAGTACCTAGCATCCGATTTGGACCATAATTCCTCCTAGCAATGAGTAAGACATGAGGAATCCAATAAAGTGATCAAAAGCCACCCACCTAGCCTCGCAAAGCCGCCTGATCAGGTAGCTTAGTGGGTAAGAGCGTTGTGCCAGTAACTGAAAGGTCGCTGGTTCTAATCCCCGAGCCGACTAGGTGAAAAATCTGTCGATGTGCCCTTAAGCAAGGCACTTAACCCTAATTGCTCCTGTAAGTCGCTCTGGATAAGAGCGTCTGCTAAATGACTAAAATGTAAATGTAAATGTAATGTCATTCCTAAAAAGTTATATATATATATATATATATATATATTACACACACAGTACCAGTCAAAAGTTTGGACACACCTACTCATTCAAGGGTTTTTCTTTATTTTTACTATTTTCTACATTGTAGAATAATAGTGAAGACATCAAAACTATGAAATAACACACATGGAATCATGTAGTAACCCCCCCCCCCCCCCACCACCAAAATGTGGGCTATCTTCTGTATACCACCCATACCTTCTCAAAAGACAACTGATTGGCTCAAATGCATTAAGAAGGAAAGACATTTCAACAAATCAACTTTTAACAAGGCACACCTGTTAATTGAAATGCATTCCAGGTGACTACCTCATGAAGCTGGTTGAGAGAATGCCAAGAGTGTGCAAAGCTGTCAAGGCAAAGGGTGGCTACTTTGAAGGATCTCTAAGTCGCTTTGGATAAAAGCATCTGCTAAATGGCATATTATATTATTATTTATCTCAAATATAAAATATGTTTTTGATTTTTTTTAACACTTTTTTGGTTACTACATGATTCGATATGTTTTATTTCATAGTTTTGATGTCTTCACTATTATTCTACAATGGAAAAAATAGTAAAAATAAAGAAAAACCCTTGAATGAGTCGGTGTATCCAAATGTTTGTGGGCCTATGTAGCCAACTTGTATCTATGATCGTATGCTATCCATGTTTTCTGTATGTTGTTTATCTGTGAATTAACCAATGCTATTAGGCCACACCCGGCCATGATTACAGACACCTGCGTGTGTCCTTTGACACTATATAAACTAGTGACCCGCAGTGTTTGTCATTATACCCTGATGAAGACAGCTTGTCTGTCGAAACGTTGGTTATTAGGATATTAAATTATTGCATCTGAGCTCCGAGAGTGTGCGGCTTTCCTTTTCAAGTATCCAAACTTGACACATATATACATTATTACATATATACATTATTACATACACACATTATTGCATACACACACATACATTCACACAGGTTTTTCCAAATGACGATATTTTCCCATAATTCATCAAGAAACTACCTAGCTAAATTTGACTAGTTAATATTATCAGTCATTCAAGCTAGCAACATGTGATGCAACATGAGAACTGGCCTGTTTCTAGCTGGTTAGGGAGCAGTTTACCTAAATTGGCAAACCTTCACTTCTATATGAAATCTAAAAAAAATACCTATCTATAGTTTGAAAGCTGGCATTGTTAAGCTTTGAGGATAGGCAAGTCAGAAAACTACCTGCGTAGCTAGCTATTAGCTAACACCGTTAGCTTGCTAGCTAAGTTAGCTACCTCGATCTCCTCTTTAAAGCATAGTCTAACGTTATAAGGCAATAACACATGTTTGTCTAGAATACAAAGTAATTTCACAATAATAAGGTATATCTTGACTGTCTTTAGTAAGTGTGGTTGGTATTTGAAATACTCACGTTAGGCTCTTTATTCGCCATGCTTGCAGTGGATATCCAAGGTCGTCACCAATGAACGTATCATCACCATAGAGAATGATAGAGGCTTCTAGTGGCCAAAAGTCTGTATTAACATGGGCAATCCCATTAAGGGCTTCCACCATTTTGATGTAGTCAACTAGGTGGGACTTCCAACTTCATTGGCTGATCCATCCTGGTGACCCTGTCAGAGTCAAGTCCAACCGGGTCATTAGAAGGGATCAGCCAATGAAGAAGAACATTGACTACTTCAGAATGGAGATAGCACGGGCAGCGCCATTGAGCTGTCACAGACGCTATAATGACACAGCTACAAAGAGTTCCCTCTCTCTCTATGGTCATCAGACACAACTTTGTCTTTGCACATTCAGGTGAAAGGCTTTCAGGGACTTGTAGTTCAATGCAGCTAGAAATTACATAGCTGCCCTCGTGGGCTTGCGTTCAATGGAGTACATTCAAAGTTAAAGGTAGACTCAGTGATATGACATATACTGAACATAAATATAAAACGCAACATGTAAAGTGTTGGTCACATGTTTCATGAGCTGAAATAAAAATCCCAGAAATGTTCCATACGCACAAGAAGCGTATTTCTCTCAAATTGTGTGCACAAATTTGTTTACATCCCTGTTAGTGAGCTTTTCTCTTTTGCCAAGATAATCCATCCACCTGACAGGTGTGGCATATAAAGAAGCTGATTAAACAGCATGATCATTACAAAGGTGCACCTTGTGCTGGGGACAATAATAGGCCACTCTAAAATGTGCAGTTTTGTCACACCACGATGCCACAGATGTCTCAAGTTGAGGGAGTGTGCAATTGGCATGCTGACTGCAGGAATGTCCACCAGAGTTGTTGCCTGATAATTTAATGTTAATTTCTCTACTATAAGCCAATGTCGTTTTGGAGAATTTGGCAGTACGTCCAACCAGCCTCATAACCGCAGACCACGCCACGCCAGCCCAGGACCTCCACCTCCACCTCCACCTCCACCTCCAGCTTCCAGCCACCCGGACAGCTAATGAAATTAAGGAGTATGTGTCTGTAACAAAGCCCTTTTGTGGGGAAAAACCTCATTCTGATTGGCTGGGCCTGGCTCCCAAGTGGGTGGGCCTATTTCATCCCCCCGGCTACACCCCTGCCCAGTCATGTGAAATCCATAGATTAGGGCTTAATTCATTTCAATTGACTGATTTCCTTGTATGAACTGTAACTCAGTAAAATCGTTGAAATTGTTACATGTATACTTTCGTTCAGTATAGATACAGAAAGTAAACAGCATAGTGGGGTCAATTTTCACAACAAGAGCTTTGAAGCGCAAGGCTCAACTTCCACTGTTTTGGTCCTGTGACTACCACACTGTGTGTGAAGTCTTGCATCTCAAGATCTGCAGCGCTGCTTGTCATTTCGCTAAGACTACCCTTAACAGCCCACAGGTTTATTAAAGTGTTGAGTGGCTGTAGTTAAAATATGAAGAACTGGTTAGTTCTATTTTCATACAGGTGCCTTACTTGGCAAGTTTGTACTCTCAGGAGACAAAATATCTTAAGCATGAACAACTTAATCATTCAGTTAGTTAAACTTCAACTACAAAAAAGAAAGCAATGTTTTTTTTGGGACATATTTTAATTGTAGTAATAAACAGTCTATTTTACAGATTTAGTTACAGCTAAAAAAAAAATCCTAACAATGAGAACATCAGCAACCACAACATCAACTGGAAGCAAACATTAAAAATGCAAGGTGACAGAGCGGTGTACCATCTTAGGGTTACATTTCTGGAATGACAAGGAAAAAAATAATGTACAAATAAAATAATTTACATGGTTGTTTGTCATAAGCATTGTCAATATATATATATATAGATATTACATACAAAAACAATTGTCTGCCAAGAAGCCAGTGTGATCTTGATGACTTGGTTGGATTTTGGTTTCTTTAGTGCTGCTGTCACTGTAGAAGACAAATGCACTCCTTCGAACGTGGCCTCCTGTGACCACTGAAAAACAACAATCAGCAGTGTATGCCTGGTCCTCCCCCCTTCAAGGACTGGAAAAATTAAAAAAATGTGTTCCCCTTCAGACGTAGAAAAGTCGTACCCGGGAGGTGCTGACGTGAAGGTCGTCGTCAAAGAACTTGGTCTCTATAACAACATTCCCACTGCAAGGGAGAGAAAGAAACATTACAAATCAGCAAACACTGAGACAAAGCAGTCCCATATAAAGGAAATGACGGTTTCCTGCAAGTTTGGCATAGAATAAATAAGTGAAGGAATATTTCACTGTAGCCTAATTACTTATTCAAGATGTAGCCTAGTGAGTGCATGTTTTATACTACTGACAAACAATTGCACAAACCAACTGCAGGGGAATGACCAAAAAGCCCAAAAAAAAATGGATTTCCTCTTACGTTAAAACATTTGCGGGCATCATCTGAGACTCTGGCGCTGCCTCTATCAAAGACTGCCATGTGTTTGTGGAGTTGGGAATCACAAAGCCAAACTCAAAGAACCATTCTGCAGGTAGAGAGACATTTAATGATTGAATTCACTATGCACAGACATTGTATTCTTATAGAGTACATCTATAATAAACATGATTATTGAAACAGATCAAATAGACTAGTACCTTCTAAGCATTGGCCTTTGAAGAAAACCTTCTGTTCAAGGCGGAACTTTTCCAGCTTTTCTGACGAAGAGAAATTTAGCTCTCTGGACACAGCTTTGCACTTGAGTATTTTCTTGGGGACTCGAGCTGCAAGGAAATGAATGGGACCGTCAAACTACTAATTAGGAGAGAATAGATTGCACTCAAAGCAACAGCCTGATGTTTTCCAAGAGCTAGGCTACTTTCTCCCATAAGAGATTCTAATATACTTTCTAACTACCTGCATTTTCTATAGATTGTAATATACACAACATTGATATAACTATGTGTAGAGGTAAATTGATAATCATTTTGGGCATTTTAACTAGGGTTGGGCGGTATCCAGCTTGTCATACAGTTATTCAGTTTCTGTACTATACCGGGGTATACGGTATTCCCAAATGTGCACACAAGGAGCGCAATTTCTATTTTCTTTACCATAAAAAAAAATATGCAAAAATTTTTGGCAACATGGATCCTGATCCAGGAGGGGATTGAATGGCTCTGCTGTAACCAAGACGCTTGATCTTGACATCTAGCCACTTAGCCCTGAGCTGGATATAATTTGACATCTTAGATGTTATACTCAACTAATAGTTATAAGCAGTGGTGTAGCACGCACTGCTTTTTTCCCCTCTACGGTATTGAAAATCATTCTGTCTATTTTGAAATACCCCGGTATACAGTATAAACGGTCTATCGCACAAGCCTAATTTTGACATTGTTAGGGTTCAAGCTCGAGGACAAACTGCCAGACTGCTGGGATGGTTAGACCTAAGTGGTTATCAAAGCAGGACTGAGGCCGTGGACAGTCATTATTGAAATGGTCAGAGTTGCTGTGAATGCCTTGCTTCTTTAAAATAAAGTTAGATTTGTTTTATTTGCCAGCAATCTCTTTGTTTACATTTCCAATTTGACGTCTGTAAAGCCTATTGTATGCATCAACCCCAGTATTTATTTATATGTTTAATAAAATAAAATCACAAAAAGAACAGAGTGGCCATCTTGGTAGTGGTAGGAAGATATGGCCTAGTAATACACGTTCTACACCAGGAGGAAAGCCGACAGTAAACCAGCCAGGAGGTGCCAGTACCTTCATGTTCGACCCCAGGAAGAGACAGGTCCTCTGTTCCCTGCCACAGCACTTTCCCAGTCTCAGCATCACGCAGGTTCATCCAGTTTCTGGGAGACCAGGAGTCAAGGAATACTACACACAGCCATGGGTTTGACAAATGTAGCCTTGTCCATGTTATTTCAATATGTAGTGTTTTTGTCTATAGTTTGTGGCAAGAATTTCCCTCAGGGGATCAATTAAGTAACGCCAGTATTCCTCAAGGTGGCACCCAGGATAACAGGAAACCCTGATCCATCAAGCTATGATTGTTTTTCAGTTGGCTGCCACTAAACTATTGGGTGATTTTTAGTTCTCAAAGATCATATTGTAAAAAAATATATTAGGTAAATTCTCTTTTCTACATACTGTCCGGTTTTAGTCATTTAAGTTCACTCTGAAAGTTTATTTTTTGGGGTGTGGCAGCAACAATTTAGCAGCGGTGGTGCGAATACAGGGGAAACACTGGCATGTGTTAAAGCCAAAAGTGAAAGCTGTGTAGACCTATTTGTATACTCCAGAAAAAAAATCTTCAAGTGCCGCCGTGTGTGGCCCTAGTCATTTACACCAGCTCTCACGTCATGTTACTTTATTGGAGTGGCCAATTTTAGTGGATTAAAGCCGCCCATGATTATGTAGCTACTACTAGCTAACCTCTAATAGGGCATGTGGTGCAAGGCAAGTGGGTAACAGTACTCCAGCTGGTGCAAGAGCTAACAGACAGAACAAATAATTTCTAAACTCAGCTCTGGGAATAAAAAGCCAACCTGAAGCTATAGCGGTCGTGTGTCAACTAGAGGGTACTATGTCAGAAGCACCTGAACCCTGTCCCCAGTCTCAAAACCATCTGTGCTGCTCTTCATCCTCCTGCCCAACACAGACAGAGCAACAGGGTGTCAGCACCAGCCTGCACAGCACCAGCTTCAAACAGCCAAACAATGAAAATGGAGGAGCATAGTGTCGGTCAAGTCATTCCCCACATAGGATAAATTCTTTAAAACTAATAAAGGGCCTTGACTAAATATAGAATGATGGTCAATGTCAAAACAGCAGGTAGGAAAATAAGTTGTCACGGAAACATGACGCAACCAACCTCAACACTGAGCTTGGCTAGCAAGCTACTGTAGAGTAGGGCTGTCTTAGAGAGATGAAACTAGTGGCGCTTTGAATCATTTAAACCTTTCAAATCTGACTGCAGCCCAGTGAGCCCACCAACACTGGGTCAGCTAGCTCAGTTGCCTCCCTCCCAGCAGCTTCCACATCCTTCTAGAATGATCCTCAGTCTCTACAGTATGCAGTGCTCTCATCTTAATAGAAATTTCCTCAGAAAACATAGGCCTGTATAGGCCCCCCTTTTCAATCTCTGAACATGACTGGGACTGGGATGCTTTGTGTGAAGTGGTTTGTTGTCTGTCTGTTACCTCTTAGACAATTTAATTGATTTGAACAGTTGTCAGTCCTGCTGGACAATTACTGTCTGGGGGACAAAGCTGAGTCTACCCAGCTAACCGTTTATGAATGAATTGTAATAAGAACTGCTGCTGCTACTTTTTCAATGTGAATTATTAAAAAAACATGGCCTCCATGTTGTTAATTAAGCTCATCAGCTAAATGTTTCAAGTACATTCCAAGGTCAAAGACTAGGGCCTAAACGACACATACATCATAATAGGCCTGGATAGGGATGTCAAGTTTACATTTATTCTGCAGCTAACTACAGTTAGGCCCGGTGGTGGAAGAGGTGACAGATGTCTCCAGGATCACACCTACTGAGATCCCTGGTGCTACGCAGAGGAGATCCGCGGGGGGAGGGGGGGGGTTAGACCCGGGTCCCCCAACACACTCAAACAGGCTTCTTAATTAGCCCCTATGGGCATGCTAGCCTCCCTAAAGCCCCATCCATTTTTAAAGAGTAGCTCCTTGATGCAAAACACGTGCATGCATGACCAATACACATGCAATAGACACAAGACATGAAAAAGGCTACATCTCACTAAGTAAGCAGTGTTGCTAAAATCATACAATTTTATCTATACACAGGCCTAACTGTCAAAAACACATGGTTTATGCCACTCATTGAAAAACTTCTGCAGTAGCAAATAGCATAGCCCAGCATCAACTCAAGACTACCACTGTTTGGTTAGCAAGTCCTTGTGTTCACATAGTTCTGTGGATCAGTTTGTTTCAGGGACAGATTACATGCAAGTCATGTCCACTCAGGGGAAGCTGGCTGCAGTGCACACTGCATTCTCCTCAGAGGCCAGCCTCTGCCTGTCTTAGGGATATAACAGAGGCCATGTTGAAGCACCGTGCTCTTGTATAGGCCTGGAAGCCCAATGTACCATCATACTAAGAAACGGAACTCAACTGAGTCATGTATGGACTTTGTCAGATGTCGAATTAACCTAGCTACTATAATTTCTAGAGTTTCTGCTGAGAGGTTTTGCCATACAATGAACTACTGTAGGGCAATGAAGGGACTACTGATGTTAGGCTTTATAAAATAGACTAGTGTACTATGGAGGATAGGAGCCTCAGCACATTACCCAGAAAATATAGGCTTCAGTATGGAACACAATACTGAGTTATTCATGGACGCAAGGCAGTTCCCAGGAATCAAAGTTTCACATCTGATTAAGAAGCACACTAGGGACTCACACTTTCAGGTTATACCTACATTCATTACAGAATGTGAATATTATGCTAGCCTTAGAAAGTGTACTAACTGAAAGCAACCACAATACTCTTATCAATCTGCAAATAAGCAAATTGGTACTGAAGCTGAGTTGTAGCAGGCCTTGTGCTTTCTTTGAATACTCCCCGCTGTGAAGCAACTTCTAGAACTTTCTATAAATATCTTTATTGCATAAGACCTACAGGTCAAAAAGCCGGTCACGCCAGGGAAGAGTTCCTGTAACCTCAACCCAATACTCATATGGCACACAGTGATACAGACAACTTTGATCAGCCCACCACTCTGATCAACACACTTCATCAAATAAATACACAACTTCTAGATTAATTTGTTGAAAAACCTTAGGAAATCTGTGACTGTTGCCGTTTCTTTGTGATGTTGTAATCACAATTAACCTGATGCTTGTTACCTAACTATAAAGGGGAAGGAAGGAGTTTTTGTTCTTAGTTCAAAGACGGACAATTCCTCAGAGTACAATCGATTGCTTGGTCTCAGGAGGATCAATTTAAACGTAAAACAGCTTGACTGTCCTCTACATTCCTACAACCCAAAAATTCAAGACCTATACCTAACTTCTTTGTAAAGGTCCTGAAATGAGTATATGTATGCGGCCAGGGCTCCATGCAGTGGTAACACACTAAACTCAGTCACCAGACCTGTTAGGAGGAGGACCATAAGGCAGCAAATCCCTGTCCTTGCAAATCAAGGATTTAAGAATTACCAGCCTAGAAAATGAAGCCTGACTAAGGAAGGTCACACACACAAATCCACAGCCTGTCACAACAGTCAGGATTCTTACCTATTCAACACTGAATATACCCTCAGTACTACCAAGTAATGTGTAAAGTACAGAGTGGAATTAAATAATGATGGGCCTTCAGTTGTCCATGTTAAGTCGGTGGAAGCAACGCAGGTGTGATTATTCTCGTCCGCATTACTGTGCCTATTTTGGGACCGGTATTATGTAAACCGGAGAAAAGGCTTCTACGTGAGCTAGGAGAGAAGAAAAAAACATTACCCATGGAAGGTACATCAAAAATGGTAAACAAGCTCCACTATGGTTTAAATATGGTATGATTAAAAATGCATGTTGAGTTAAGATGGTGATGATTGCTGGAGGTAAACTGTCAGATTTCACTCTCCCCTGCCAACAGCTCAAGTTATGTCCAACAGATTCAGTACAGATCAACCTTCCAGTCAGACACTTATTTTAAAGAGCATTGTCTGTGATGAATAAAGTTAGCCACTGGGCAGGCTGTTGTAATGTAGTAAAGGATGCTCCTGTACAAGTCATAGGCAATGTCAAGACAATTGGCGATACGGTTCTGTATGCATGAACAGCAAACGGCTACCCAAGTTAAATTCCAGTCTGAACCAGCCAGCTGACTAGCTAAGGAGTAAGGCACCCATTTAGCTAACACCTAACCTATGTGTGCATATTACATGCACATCTAAATAGCGCCTTGTCCAATTTGACTAACTATCTAGATAGTCAACTTATCCAAAGTTAACTAGACACTGCAGATGTATGTGGTGGCTAGTTAGGCTGTTAGCTAGCTAGGTAACTTGCAAACCAGCTAGAAGCAGGATGGCCAAGAAAGACAATAGCAACCCCGCTAACGTTAAACTATCAGACTGACAATATTAGTTAGCTAGTTTCACTAACTAGTTACGCCAATGTAAGACAAGTAGCAAGAGCCAGCTAGCTACAACACCTGGCTAGCTGCTACTAACTTAGCTAGGTGAACAACCGGGCAAGCCATTCATTGAAAAGGATACAGTTTAAAACCCTTCAGAATCTCCTTGGCTCGGTCTTCAGTTGAAGACATTATGTCGGAGTCGGACATCTTCAGTTTCTTGTGTGGAAAAAAAAAAACCTAAAAAAACGAGTGGCTTGTGATGTAAATTAGCGTTAGCTGACACGCTAGCTACCAAGCTAATGTAAATGCACCTGAAAATGGCATTAAGTCCGCGGACTCTCGCAATATCACATTAACCTGCAGCCGCTCCCGGTTTAATCTCATTGGGAACTCCTACTGATCCCTTAATCAACCTACCCTAAATAGAGTTTGGTTGGAGATTGACAGCTAATTCGTCCGAACACCTTGCACGGTAGCAGAGCACCACACAAAACAACAAATGAAATGGGGCGTCTAGGGAGGGAGTTGGCTGAGGATACGCCTCACCTCTCCTCACACCAGCAGTAACCTCACAGATAGAACAATGAGACAGATCTTTCACCGTGTGTATAAATCTGAAGCATCCGGTAATATGGTGATGAAAGGAAGCCCAGTGGCAAGGCGGTGGGAGAAGATGGAGCAAGATGGATTTTGGCCGACATTCTGCTAATTTTCTAATCGATTAAACATTTCATCTCAATCAAGTTTTCTGTTCCCATTACTAGAATATGTTAAGAACAGAGTGGACTACGTTTTGTAGACTTTACCCTTTGCCAAAGTTTTAAAAATGTGCGTTGTTTAGGAGTGGAAGGGGCGAATTTAGTTATGCAAATACATTCTACAACGTGCCAATAGGATCTCGCTAGCTCGTGTTTGGCTCTGCCCACCTCCTTGCTTGTTCTGCCCACTATGAGGCTGTGGTCTATCTTGGATTAGTTACTCTTTGGTAACCTTCTTCTTCTTCTGTGGATTTTATATGGCATTTGGCAACCAACTTTAAGGTGCCTTACCGCCACCAACTGGACTGGATTGTGAAACAGAGCCAGAGAAGGTCTAAATCCTACCCATTATTATCGTCTCCCTCGCGAAAGCCAAGCGAGCCAGCCACGAAGCCGCGCCGCTCAGCAGCCACGGCAGGTGACGTGAATATAGTTAGTATTGTTTTATCTAAAAGGCATAACTTTGTTAAAGTTTCACTATTTTAATTTTTATTAAATTCACTGAGGAGAATGGTCTTCCCCTTACTCCGATTCATTTGTGTCGAGGAGCAGACATGATGTATTGTTTGAGGTTTTGCAGTGCTTGTATAGGGTGAGACAGATGGGGGTATTTGTGATGTTCTTCTGGGTACCAGCTCATGGGGGGCCAGTATGAAAAAAATTAAAATAAAATAATGTATGCACTCACTAACTGTAAGTCGCTCTGGATATGAGTGTCTGCTAAATGACTAAAATGTAAATGTAACATGAGTAGAGGGGAATGAGGAGGTGGATGTTGTCGCCAAGCAGGCTCTTAAACATCCTAATGTTGAGATGGAATTCTCAGTCAGTAAAGCAGAAGCCAAGGGGTTAATCAAAACAGTGGTTAAAAACAAATGGCAAGAGTTGTGGAACAGGGAGGGAAAGGGAAGACAGCTGTATAAGATCCAGGAAAAGGTGGGGGCAGGGAGGTCCTCAGGTCAAGAGAGAAGAGAAGAAAGTGTAACCACAAGGCTGAGACTGGGGCACACAAAGCTCAATAGTACTGTAGCGACCCGCACAGACAGCTGTGTGTTATGTGTTAGGCTAGTAGATGGTTGTGTTGTACCTACCAGTACCCAGTGTTCGCGGGGTCCGACATGTCAATCAACCTGCTATCTGCCAATCACGGGAATGCCTGGAATGTTCTGATGCCGGGCATCCTGGCGGTTGGCGGAGTGGCGTGGAGGGGGGTTGGGCAGGGGGATGGAGCATTGGAAGTTAAGACCAGGTTTAGCCTTTGTTCTCTCTCTTTTTACGTCTGGGCTTCACAAGAGAAGGTCACAATTGGCTTGTGGGTTATCTTTCATTTATTTGGCGTGGGCTACGGCCAAACAGTAGCCTGTGTAAAGTTGGTTTAATAAACCGTCCATTCGTAAACTCAATCCTCTGTCTGGACAGTTGTTCTTTTATGATCTAGTCAGGTCATTACATTGGTGTCAGAAGTAAAAACGTTGATAAAAGTTAGCCAGCTAGCTAGCTGACTTCTGTGGCTAGCTACCGTAGGTGAGAACGGGGGTTGAAGATGCTTCGAGGGAATCCGAAAGTGAAGGTGGAGGTAGGGGACGATTATGGCCAAGGAGGTGCGTGTGCATGGACGTCGGGGGTTCTGGCTGAGGAGATCGCCAGGGCATCGGAGCCCAGAGGCCGCTTGAGGGAGGACGTTAGAGTGATGGCGGCTGAAGCGGGCATGAGTGCTTCGTCGACTGTTTTTCACGAGGAATCTGGGGCTCAGGATGTAAACAAACATGGCGGCGCCCAGTTCCTGGCTGCGTCCGTATCCGTTAAGACCCCGAAGTATTCCGGTAAGGCGGATTGGGAAGCTTTTCATGCTCAGTTTGAACTGTTAGCTCATTTTAGGGGGTGGTCGGATGAAGATAGGGCACTGCAGTTGGCTTTATGCCTCACGGATGAAGCTCTGGCCTGTTTGATATTGATTAGCCCCGAGGACAGACGTGATTATGGTGCTTTAGTGGGAGCACTGAGGAGGCGCTATGGACAGTGTGTGCAGCCCGGGCTACTGCGCTCCGAACTGAGTAATAGACGCAGGCAGCCTGGAGAGCCTCTACGGGTGCTAGCTAATGACATTGAGAGCCTCTCTCGGCGGGCATATGCTCACATGCCCCCCTCCGTGCAGAGCGAGCTAGCACGGGACCAGTTCATACAGGCGCTCTCTCCTACGGAGCTGCGCATACAGACCCAGCTGGCTCATCCTGAGTCATTGCAGGTAGCCTTGGAGATGGCTTTGGAGAGGGAGCTGGTGTGGGCTGGGGCTTCAGCTGGGGCTTTGGTGGGGGTGCAGGGAGACAGACCCTTTGTGCGAGCTGGGGGGCAGAGCAGCCCGGAGCCGGAAAAGCCTGCATGGGTGGCTGAAATGACAGAACTCATTCGTGCTGTGTCGCTACAGGCGGCACGAAACACACGCCCTGGTCCCAGGGTCTGCTGGGGTTGTGGCCAGCCAGGCCATCTGCGCCGAGATTGCCCCATGTCCCCCAGAGCTCAGGGAAACGGCTCGGGGTCCGCATAGACCGGGTAGTGCGGACCCCTGGCTTTCTATCCCAACCACCATCTTCTTCAGGAGGAGCCCACCGGCACAGACGGGGAAGCAAGGCTCCACTTCCCCCAGAAGCAGACGAGGGCAAGCGGATGGAGCCTGTTGTTGTGGTGGGCCGGACCTGTGTTGGGGACTTTTGTCATGTCCCTGTCACTGTGGAGGGGGTGCCCTGCTCCGCCCTGGTGGACACTGGGTCCACAGTAACCCTGGTGAGGCCAGATATTGTGCCAGGTTGGACTCAGTGTGAGCCTACAACTGTGCAGCTCCGCACAGTCACAGGTGAGCTGGCACCCATTAAAGGGAAGGGAATAATGACTCTGACAGTAGGGGGCAGGACTGTGCGTCATCCTGTGTGGGTGGCGGCTGTGCAGGACCCTTGTATCCTGGGGTTGGACTTTCTTAGGAGCACAGGCTGCCAGTTAGACCTAAATAGGGGCACACTGAGCTTCCAGGGAGGGCCGGAGGTCACCATGGCCCCTAATGTCACATTCACTCAACCCAACAAACCCTTTACTCCAACAGTTAAAGCAGCAGAGACTCATGGCTGCCCCCCCTCCCCCACATCTGGGTGTGACTTTTCCCCAGCCCCCCTGTCACCTACGGCGTTGCGTTACATTCCCCCAGCTACCTCCACGACACAGTCCTCTGTGAGCCCGGGCCGCGCCCCCCCAGCCCAGCTACCCCAGATGGGAGGGGAGAGGACACTGTCTGCAGTGAGGGAGATATGGGGGAAGAACTGTGTTGGTCTTGACCCCGAGCAGCAGGAACGGTTGAGGCAGTTGCTGTTTGAATTCAGAGACAGCTTTGCGCTGAGTGAGGAAGAGGTGGGTCAGACTCATCTGGTGCAGCATGAGATCGACACAGGTGATGCTCGACCTATCAAGATGCGTCCCTGCCGTATCCCGCTGGCACGCCAGGAGGCGGCAGACAAGGCTGTGTTGGAGATGCAGCGGGCAGACTTCATTGAGCCCTCAGACAGCCCCTGGGCGGCGCCAGTCGTCATGGTTCCGAAGAAGGGGGGCAAGCTGAGGTTCTGTGCGGACTACAGGCGGCTGAATGAGGTAACCAGGAAGGACTCATACCCCATACCACGTATCGATGAGTCGCTGGACCTGGTTAGGGGGTCCTCCTGGTTCTCCTCACTAGACCTCCGCAGTGGCTACTGGCAGGTGCCCCTCTCTCCAGAGGCCAGAGCCAAAACTGCGTTCTCCACTAACAGAGGACACTGGCAGTTCAAGGTCCTGTGCTTTGGCCTGTGCAACGCTTCAGCTACTTTTGAGCGTTTGATGGACAGGGTGCTGGATGGCATCCCCCGACAGCAGTGTCTGGTATACCTCGATGACATCCTGGCCCATGGCAGCTCCTTCCAATCAGCCCTGGGGGCGCTACGGTGTGTGCTGGAGAGGGTGGCTGCCGCAGGTCTGAAGCTCCACCCCGAGAAGTGCCACTTCATGAGGAGAGAGGTGTCCTTCTTGGGCCACCGAGTGGGGAAGGAGGGGATCAGCACCATGGAGGACAAGGTAGCGGCTGTCAGAGACTGGCCCACCCCCACCGACCAGCGTCAGCTGAAGAGCTTCCTGGGCCTGGCCTCGTACTACAGGAGGTTTGTACGGGGCTTCTCAAGCGTTGCTGCTCCACTGAACCGCCTGCTGCCGAAGGACAAGGCTTTCACTTGGACAGTGGAGTGTGAGGAGGCGTTCAACACCCTCAAACGTGCACTGATCGAGGCCCCCGTGCTCGCCCCCCCTGACCTCACATTGCCCTTTATCCTGGACACAGACGCGAGCAATGTGGGCATGGGTGGGGTGCTGGCCCAGGTGGGGCCAGAGGGGGAGAGAGCGGTGGCGTACTTCAGCAAAACATTTGACAAACATGAGCGCCGCTACTGTGTCACCCGGCGGGAGCTCTTGGCTGTTGTGGCTTCCGTCAAACACTTCAAGTACTACCTGGGTGGTCTGCCCTTTACTGTAAGGACTGACCACTCTGCTCTCCAGTGGCTCATGTCTTTCAGAGAGCCAGAGGGGCAGGTGGCACGCTGGTTGGAGGAGCTTCAGCCGTATGACTTCACGGTGGTGCACAGGGCAGGGGCACGCCACTCCAACGCCGACGCCATGTCCCGTCGGCCCTGTACTGCAGACGGCTGCCGCCACTGTGAACGGAGAGAGGGACGAGGGGAGAGAGAGCTGTGTGCAGAGGAGGGGGTCTGTGCCACAGTGTGTCGGGCGAGCGGGCCTGTCTGCTGTGAGCTGCAGACTGTCGACGTGGCTGAATGGGGGCAGCAGCAGGGACGGGACACAGACCTACAGCCAGTGCTACAGTGGGTAGAGGCGCAGGTGAGGCCACCATGGGAAGAGGTGACAGCGCTCTCACTCGCGACCAAATGGTTGTGGTCAAAGTTTGAGCGACTGCGGCTGGCTGATGGCGTGTTACAGCGGGCATGGAAGGAGTCAGCTACGGGGGAGGAGAGGTGGCAGGTGGTGGTCCCAAAAGCATTGCGGGAGGCTGTGCTCCAGAGTACTCATGGGGGGGTGGGGACTGGACACTTTGGGGTCACAAAAACACTGCGCCGCCTCCGTCAGGGCTTTTACTGGGGGCAGCACAAGAGGGATGTGGAAGACTTTTGCCGCCGCTGTGACAACTGCACAGAGAGAAAGGGCCCCCCAGGCCGCTCTCATGCTCAGCTCCAACAGTTCCCAGTGGGGGCTCCCATGGAGAGGGTGGGAGTGGATGTAGTTGGGCCGTTCCCCACCACAGACAGTGGAAACCGCTGGGTGCTCACGGCCATGGACTATTTCACAAAATGGCCCGAGGCCTATGCTCTGCCTGACCAGGAGGCAGAGACCATCGTCGACGCCCTGACAGCGGGGATGTTCAGCAGGTTTGGAGCTGCAGAGTCCATCCACAGCGACCAAGGCAGAAACTTTGAGTCCCGTGTGTTCACCACCATGTGTGAGAGGCTGGGTATGCACAAGACCCGCACTACTCCTCTCCATCCTCAAAGTGATGGCCTTGTGGAGCGCTTCAACAAAACGCTTGGACAGCAGCTGGCCATCGTCTCTTCCAAACACCAGCGTGACTGGGACAAGCACCTGCCTATGGTCCTCATGGCATGCCGCTCCGCTGTCCAAGACTCCACCTCCTGCACGCCTGCCCTCCTCATGCTGGGGAGAGAGATCCGTACCCCTGCGGAGATGGCGTTTGGTCGGCCCCTGGATAGCCCTCATGTTTCCCCGGGGCCGGAGTATGCCCGGAGACTCCAGGACCGCCTGGAGACAGCCCACACCTTCGCCAGAGAGCAGCTGCTGAATGCAGGTGTGAGGCAGAAGAGGAACTATGACGTGCACACCCGGGGAAGGCACTTTGTGGCTGGGGAGCTGGTCTGGGTCTACAGCCCGCTAAGGAAAAAAGGCAGATGCCCCAAGTTGGACAGTCACTGGGTGGGACCCTGCAGTGTCCTGGAGAGGGTAGGGGAGGTTGTTTACCGGGTGCAGCTTCCTCCCAGGGGGAGAAAGGTGACACTGCACCGGGACAGGTTAGCCCCATATAGAGGGGCCTCTTCTCCCCAAACCCCAGGAACCCCCACAATTCCCCGCTCTGGCAATGACATTCTCCAGGCACCCACCCCCAGGTGCCGCAGACAAGGCTCCAGACAGCCCACTCCCCCTGTGTCACCGCGTGGTTCCCCAGAGCCACGGACTGTATTACCCGTTCCCGCTTCCTTGTCCCCCATGTCCTTGCCTTCATCCCCTGGTTCCCAGAGGGGCACTCTGCGGCCATCACAGCCACGCAGGCAAAGGAGACCTCCGGGTCGCTTCAGAGACTTTGTTTGTTCCCTCGGGGACGAGGGACTTTGTGTGCACAGGGGTACGGATCTCCGCAGGGGTACGGATCTCTCTCTCTGAAGGTGGGGGGGCTGTGTAGCGACCCGCACAGACAGCTGTGTGTTATGTGTTAGGCTAGTAGATGGTTGTGTTGTACCTACCAGTACCCAGTGTTTGCGGGGTCCGACATGTCAATCAACCTGCTATCTGCCAATCACGGGAATGCCTGGAATGTTCTGATGCCGGGCATCCTGGCGGTTGGCGGAGTGGCGTGGAGGGGGGTTGGGCAGGGGGATGGAGCATTGGAAGTTAAGACCAGGTTTAGCCTTTGTTCTCTCTCTTTTTACGTCTGGGCTTCACAAGAGAAGGTCACGATTGGCTTGTGGGTTATCTTTCATTTATTTGGCGTGGGCTACGGCCAAACAGTAGCCTGTGTAAAGTTGGTTTAATAAACCGTCCATTCGTAAACTCAATCCTCTGTCTGGACAGTTGTTCTTTTATGATCTAGTCAGGTCATTACAGTACATTGAAATTGGTAGGAAAACATCAGACTAGGAGGTGCCGCAAATAATTGATTAAAACACACTGTTTTGCAATGGTCTACAGTAGCCTCAACAGCACTCTGTAGGGTAGCATCATGGTGTAGCCGTAGGACAGCTAGTTTCCGTCCTCCTCTGGGTACATTGACTTCCATACAAAACCTAGGAGGCTCATGCTTCTCACCCCCTTCCATAGACTCTTGAATCCCAAAGAACTTCTGGTGCGTTTGTAAACAACAGCTGTTCCTTCATGACTGTAAATAGCTAGCTAAGCTAGCTAACTTAGTCTAGTTGTTTTCTCAAGGTCAAAATAGCATTTTGACCATAGTATTTTCGAAAATTAATGTTAATAGATTCCCCAAAGAAGCATCGCAGCGGGCTGCATTGCCTGCATGGATAGTAACTTTACATTAGCAGCAGGAGGTGGTGGTGCCAGGAAGATGTGTAGCACACAGGTAAGATGTTTATCAAGTGAACCATCTATTCTAGATAACATCAGCTAGCTAGCTAGCTACATATGAATAGGATAGACAGCCATCCAATGTTAGTTTTTTTATGACACAAACGTTAGCTTGATCTGCTAAAAACAACAATGTTAGCTAGCTAAGCTACGTTAACTAGCTGGTATCTAAGCAAGCTCACTAATGAACAGATTTCAAGTCCCAAAGGGAGAACTATGACAATACAAAACACAATTGCAATGAAATATCAAATGTTATATCACTTGAGAATAATGAAGCAAGTCCTGGTCTAATTTCGATGTTTCCTAACCTCAGATACAGAGAGCTGTGAAAGCTGCTAAACCCTGCCTGCAGATGAAGGTCCCAAAGAAACGTCCAAGTCCTGAAGAGACTGAAGGTTTACTGTTTGTAGGATAACAAAAATACTGTTAAATTAACAATGCATAGACCTAGGACATGCACGACCAGCCTTGCTCCTATAGAGCGAACTAATGGGTGTGCGATTTCTGTTCCCTTAACGGGGGAGGTTGTCTTCGCTGCTGGGTAGGGCAGCCAGCGAAGAGGACAGGTAGTGAGGAGAAATTTGGGGAACCAGATAAGATAGTGGGGTTGCTAGGAGTGTGATCCATCTCCCCGGCTTTTGGGAACAGACCGCTCAGCGCATTGTAGGATGTTCTTGGACATGCAAATTAATTAACAAAGCTTTATCACTGTTTGTAAACAGAGCGCGCTGTGAGTGTAGTGCGCTCCTCTATTCTACTTAATTAATTAGGCTAAAACCTATGGTGATCATCTTGAATTTCCTGTCCAGTTTTGTGGCCTATTCAGTGCACCATGGATACGTATCTAGCCACGCCGACCGGCCCAACGGTGGTGCACACGCCCAGAGCAAATGGGGGTCCTGTCAGCTGGGAGAGCTAAGTGTATTTAAATGTTCAATGTTATGTCTATGTACTCTTTGGTTGGCCTGGTCTTGTTAAATGTTTCTAGAATGTATAGTTTAGCGCGGGTTATGTGGGGCAAACAGATGTGCCTTATACCTTCTTCGGGTCATTGCAGCACTCCTGATTGTGTTTCAGAGACTGCAGGAATTTAGTACACTGGTAGGAGGCCGCCTCAGCGATGGCAATGGACCCAGGAACAGTTGAGGAATGGATTTAGGGGGATGACACACAGATAAAGAGAGAGACACACACACACACACACACACACTCACGGGCGGACGGAGTACAGTATTGTACTACAACAAGCAGGCTTAACATCCCCTCCCCAAACACACACACATACTTTACTTATTTACGCAAGGCTCGTTCCATGGGAAACAAAATGTGTAAGCCTATTTGATCCAACCCCCTTTTGAGAAATGTTTTAAAGTTTACTATCAGTCTGCAACTACCATAATATGGTTGTATCTTCTTCCTTCCCATTGTGAATGTGATGTAAGATACCTGCCTTATTAATATTCTCTCCCATCTTCTCTAACAGAATAGAGGTTAGTTTAGTCAGATAAATCATTGATGTGACTGAGGGGGAGTAGAGATGATTTACCTTGTCTGAAATATTTCCCCTGAGGGGCAAGAAGGTATGGCTACACAGAGAAGATGAAATATATCTTCCACTGTTCTGTTCTCACTACACAATGCTCTTTCTCACACACACTCTCTCACACACATTCCTCGCTGCTGCAGATCTTAGCCTGAGTCCCAGTCTGTTTGTGCCATCATGCCAACTCCTTGTCACTCATGGTGATGCAAATGTTTGGCTTGACAATGACAGCAATGGAGTTGTGTAATGCTTTTTGGCTAATTAATTTTCAAGATCATTTACTGATTTAATTATTGGAATAATTCATTAATTGATCAGATTGATTTGATTAATTTGGTTATCCTATCCAAATTAATCTAAGATGGCACCATTAAGGGTTGGATATAGAGAAACCCTTGAATGAACTCATCAGTATTTATCATTAACCGTTATACCATTAATCACTATATCAAAAATAGTTGAATCAACAGCCAATTTACTATATTCTCATTCTGAATAGCCACTAGCTCTGGAACTGAAAAAACCCAGTCGCTCGCAAATGACTTCAATGCCACAAACAATTCATTCAAGGATTTATTTACTAGACTAAGTAAGTTGGATAATTAGGTAGTTAAAACATATGATATAAAGACAGGGTACAATGGGATACAACACAGTTGAGGTGAGAAGCTCCACAGGTCAATATGAGTAGACATTCACAGGACTTTTGAGAATTATATGATCTTATTCATTGAAAAATGAAATGTGAGAGGGCTACATCGACATGGGGTTTCACAACTGTGAAACTATAGAGAGCTCACCAACCAGGAATAGACATGGACTAGGCTACCAGTTAACATCCGATTTGGACAGTGCCGGGATAGTATTGATCATTGGTTTGTAAATTAGACCTGTGTCTTCAGATACTCAATGACTAACACAACTTTACACACACAGTGCCAAAAGGAGAATGCAATAGGGTCCATTACTTGCATGTTGGTGTTGCCTGGCTAGTTGGATTCCGTTAGGATGGGACGGAGCCGGGGAAAAGGTTTGTCTCTCTCGACAGTAGTGCTGAGGCCAGCAGGCCGATGTATCTCACAGTTGAAGGAGCTATACCCACTTCTCTCTCAGTTCTCAGTCCAGGTAAGTCTATTAGAGCTTTTCAGTGCAGTGAATTCTTCCTCCGATCCCAGCCAGGATGGATTGTGAACTCGATCAGTTAGTCTTGAATGAGCAAACAGTGCGTTCTGCAAGATCATCTCTGGTATGATTGCTTCTGTCTGAGTAGGTAGGTCTCGTCGATAGGTGTTTGGTTTCCAAGGAGTTGTGGATTATTTGTTCAACTGGCGTGGCTGCACGGCGAAGTAACTTGATCTACCCGCCTGTTAGCAAGTCCTGTAATTATAGGGACATTCTGAGGGTGGGCTGATAGCCCAGACAGGGTGTCACAGGACCACCCGTTGATTTTGAGAATTCAGCACATTTATGTCCATTGAGATAAATCTGAGATTTCCTCATGTGTCCACTGTATGTTCCTACTGTACAGAAAACCGTTCAATATTCCTAGTATGAAATACGTAGCCTATAGGTTCTAAATGTTTCCTGAGTAAAATACATACATTACATATTACAGCAAATACACATTATCCACCTTTTTAATGACATAGAAAAATATCACAGTATGTTTCAAGTTATGCCAACATTTCATGAGTCTTTCAGTTTGATACATTGTTCAGATACATATTTAAATGTCACTGGCGCTTTTGCACTACTTTTTCATCTTGTTACAAGGAATATCAAAGCATGAACCCCCCCCTCCACATCTATGGTTTGGGAATTTTTTTTGAAATACTATGCTGATAGAATCTTTGGCCTTGCCCAATTACTAACCACTGACGAGGTCACATTGTGAAATAAATAATTTTATATTGAACTGAATGTATTGTTTCAAAGCAATTGCTGTTCTACATGTTTGCACTGGCATTGTGTAAAATAGCCTTTGTACAGCTATTCGATTGTTAATGCTTCTAGTTGGTAATGCCCAGTAACACATGTAAATTGTAAAGATGGTCTGCTGATCTGCAGAAAATGTCTGTTCTTTGTCTCTTTGACTTACTTCAGGGGACACTCAGAGAACACTTGCTCTGGCCTGGAATATGGTACATAGGGAATATCTGTTCTCCACCCACAAGTGAGGAGCATTTGTCAACAACCAAACTGTAAATCTTTGCCTGGAGGGTGTGTGACCCTCACTTGTGGGTTCTTGTTACAACAGTTGGCAAGAGCACAAATCTATGACCAGGCTACAGACACCTAGGCTTATTCCTGTAGTCAACTCACACTGCACTCAAACACACACACAGGAGAGGCGCATGTAAGTACTGATAGGACGCATGGGGTGTGAGTAGCTCCGTTTTCTACCGACAAACTGTGGTTATATGTAGAAGCCAGACAACAAAGTTTAATTAAGCCTCTGAAATCGATAGATCAATATATCCCCAAGCAACTGGGAGAGAGTGAGCGGTCAGTTATGTACAACAGCGAACCAATCATTTGGTAAAGCGGAGCGGCAATCCGAATCCAACAAGCTATGGCTTCCCCCAGAGGAAAAGACAAGGAACAACTTGAAGATAGAAAACAGCTAAAATGCTCTCAATGAACACCAAAACAAACTAACTGCTACAATTTGTTAAATAAGTCGATTCCCTCAAAGAAAGTAGTCTATCATGTCAGACATGCACATACAAGGCATGTGCATGAACGAACAACACAAAAAATGGTTGACAGCAAACCGCTCGCCCACACTACGCCATACACATGGTCTGCGGTTGAGGCCGGTTGGACATACTGCCAAATTCTCTAAAACAACGTTGGAGGCAGCTTATGGTACATAATTTTATATTCAATTCTCTGCCAACAGCTCTGGTGGACATTCCTGCAGTCAGCATGCCTATTGCACGCTCCCTCAAAACTTTAGACATCTGTGGCATTGTGTTGTGTGACAAAACTGCACATTTTAGAGTGTCCTTTTATTGTCCCCAGCACAAGGTGCACCTCTGTAATGATCACGCTGTTTAATCAGCTTCTTGATATGCCACACCTGTCAGGTGGATGGATTATCTTAGCAAAGGAGAAATGCTCACTAACAGGGATGTAAACACATTTCTGCACAACTTTGAGAGAAAAAGCTTTTTGTGCGTATGGAACATTTCTAGGATCTTTTATTTTAGCTCATGAAACATGGGACCAACACTTTACATCTTGCGTTTATATTTTTCTTCAGTGTAGCTTGTGTCCACAACTAGATAACTAACTTATAACTTTACTCAACGTCTCTCACATTACCCAAAGTCAACAGTACTGTGGTAGCCTCTGCTGGAGAAATCCTTGAGTGGAAAGTAAATGACAGCACTGCAAATAAATATCATGCTAATTCATGGTAAAGCCAAATCAACTATCAACACTACTACCAAATATTTTTTATAACTAACCCATGGCACTGCAATTTCTCCAAAAGCATCTGTTTTTTCCATCATGTATGTCCCTTGAGTGACCTCTACTGTCGAAATGTGGAACGGAAGACTCGACTGCGTTGCGAGTGTGTCTTACAAGTTTGTGTCCAGAATATTGCCAAGGAGAAAGCAAGTCCTTGATGTCATTTATGGCCATATGCTTAATTAATAGGTTGATAACAGAAATTGACAGTGAAATATTTGTCACGCCCTGACTCTAGGGACTTGTACAGTGGGGAAAAAAAGTATTTAGTCAGCCACCAATTGTGCAAGTTCTCCCACTTAAAAAGATGAGAGAGGGCTGTAATTTTCACATTGTAGGATTTTTAATGAATTTATTTGCAAATTATGGTGGAAAATAAGTATTTGGTCAATAACAAAATTTTCTCAATACTTTGTTATATACCCTTTGTTGGCAATGACACAGGTCAAATGTTTTCTGTAAGTCTTCACAAGGTTTTCACACACTGTTGCTGGTATTTTGGCCCATTCCTCCATGCAGATCTCCTCTAGAGCAGTGATGTTTTGGGGCTGTCGCTGGGCAACGCGGACTTTCAACTCCCTCCAAAGATTTTCTATGGGGTTGAGATCTGGAGACTGGCTAGGCCACTCCAGGACCTTGAAATGCTTCTTACGAAGCCACTCCTTCGTTGCCCGGGTGGTGTGTTTGGGATCATTGTCATGCTGAAAGACCCAGCACGTTTCATCTTAAATGCCCTTGCTGATGGAAGGAGGTTTTCACTCAAAATCTCACGATACATGGCCCCATTCATTCTTTCCTTTACACGGATCAGTCGTCCTTGTCCCTTTGCAGAAAAACAGCCCCAAAGCATGATGTTTCCACCCCCATGCTTCACAGTAGGTATGGTGTTCTTTGGATGCAACTCAGCATTCTTTGTCCTCCAAACACGACGAGTTGAGTTTTTACCAAAAAGTTCTATTTTGGTTTCATCTGACCATATGACATTCTCCCAATCCTCTTCTGGATCATCCAAATGCACTCTAGCAAACTTCAGATGGGCCTGGACATGTACTGGCTTAAGCAGGGGGACACGTCTGGCACTGCAGGATTTGAGTCCCTGGCGGCGTAATGTGTTACTGATGGTAGGCTTTGTTACTTTGGTCCCAGCTCTCTGCAGGTCATTCACTGGGTCCCCCCGTGTGGTTCTGGGATTTTTGCTCACCATTCTTGTGATCATTTTGACCCCACGGGGTGAGATCTTGCGTGGAGCCCCAGATCGAGGGAGATTATCAGTGTCTTCCATTTCCTAATAATTGCTCCCACAGTTGATTTCTTCAAACCAAGCTGCTTACCTATTGCAGATTCAGTCTTCCCAGCCTGGTGCAGGTCTACAATTTTGTTTATGGTGTCCTTTGACAGCTCTTTGGTCTTGGCCATAGTGGAGTTTGGAGTGTGACTGTTTGAGGTTGTGGACAGGTGTCTTTTATACTGATAACAAGTTCAAACAGGTGCCATTAATACAGGTAACGAGTGCAGGACAGAGGAGCCTCTTAAAGAAGAAGTTACAGGTCTGTGAGAGCCAGAAATGTTGCTTGTTTGTAGGTGACCAAATACTTATTTTCCGCCATAATTTGCAAATAAATTCATTAAAAATCCTACAATGTGATTTTCTGGATTTCTTTTTCTCAATTTGTCTCTCATAGTTGACGTGTACCTATGATGAAAATTACAGGCCTCTCTCATCTTTTTAAGTGGGAGAACTTGCACAATTGGTGGCTGACTAAATACTTTTTTTCCCCACTGTATTTGTTGAGTCAGGGTGTGTATTTTCTGTGTTGGGTTTGTCTATGTTAGTTTCTAGATCGTTTAGATCTATGTTGGCCAGGGTGGTTCCCAATCAGAGGCAGCTGTAGCTCGTTGTCTCTGATTGGGGACCATACTTAGGCAGCCTTTTGGCACCAGTCAGTTGTGGGATCTTGTTCCGTGTGAGGTATGTTATTTGTCTACCTTGGACTTCACGTTTCGTTTGTTGTTTTGTCGTGTGTTCAGTACGTAAATAAATATGAATGCATATCACGCTGCGCCTTGGTCCTTCTCGTTCATGAACGATCGTGACAGAAGATCCCACCAATCCTGGATCAAGCAGCGTGACGAGGAGAGAGGATGGACTTGGGAGGAGATGAGGGAGAGGCTGGCAAGAAGTATGGAGGCCCTGATCACGGTGGAGAGACAAGCCCCCCAAATAATTGGGGGGGGGGCTCATGCCGTGGACGACGAGGCAGCAGGAGGCCGCGACAGGGCGGTTCCGCTGGTTAGCAGAGGAGGCCACCAGATTAGGGGGGCCATTGGTTCAGAGGGAGCAGAAGGAAAGTGTAGAGGCACGGCGAGAGGAGCGGGTTACGCAGCAGAAGGAGCGGGGGTTAATGAAGGAACCCAGTCCCGCTCCTCGCACCAATCAAGTGGTGCTTGTCGCCAGTCCGGTCCGGCCCGTTCCTGTCCCTCGCACCAAGTCAGTGGTGCGCGTCGCCAGCCCGGCCCGGCCTGTTCCTGCCCCTCGCACCAAGCCAGTGGTGCGCGTCGCCAGCCCGGTCCGACCTGTTCCTGTCCCTCGCACCAAGTCAGTGGTGCGCGTCGCCAGCCTGGCCCGGCCTGTTACTGCTCCTCGCCCCAAGCCTGTGGTGCGCGTCGCCAGCCCGGCCCGGCCTGTTCCTGCCCCTCGCACCAAGCCAGTGGTGCGCGTCGCCAGCCCGGCCCGGCCTGTTCCTGCTCCCCGCACCAAGCCAGTGGTGCGCGTCGTCAGCCCAGTCCGGCCCGTTCCTGCTCCCCGCACCAAGCCAGTGGTGCGTGTGTCCAGTCCGGCACGGCCCGTGCCTGTTCCACTCCGGAGCCAGAGCAGTCCGCTCCACCGGGGTCTAGTCCAGCTCCGGTCAGCGGCTCCACTCCGGAGCCAAAGCAGTCCGCTCCACCGGTGCCTGATCCAGTTCCGGTCAGCGGCTCCACCCCGGAGCCAGAGCAGTTCGATCCACCGTCGTCGGGTCCAGCTCCAGTCAGCGGTTCCAGTCCAGACCCAGACGTCAGCCCCTCTCCAGGTTCGGGGTCTCCCACACCAGGGTCCAGACAGGGCGTGGTACTTCATGGGAGGAAGGAGAGAGGAAGCAGCGCGCCAAGGTCCAGACCAGACCAGGGGCGCAACGGGGAGGTGGAGAGTAAGTGGTGGTCACACCCGGAGCCGGATCCGCCTCCAAGGCGGAATGCCCACCCGGCCCCTACCCTGTTAGGTTTATGTGGCGCGGTCGGAGTCCGCACCTTTGGGGGGGGGGGGGGTACTGTCACGCCCTGACTCTAGGGACTTGTATTTGTTGAGTCAGGGTGTGTATTTTCTGTGTTGGGTTTGTCTATGTTAGTTTCTAGATCGTTTAGATCTATGTTGGCCAGGGTGGTTCCCAATCAGAGGCAGCTGTAGCTCGTTGTCTCTGATTGGGGACCATACTTAGGCAGCCTTTTGGCACCAGTCAGTTGTGGGATCTTGTTCCGTGTGAAGTATGTTATTTGTCTACCTTGGACTTCACGTTTCGTTTGTTGTTTTGTCGTGTGTTCAGTACGTAAATAAATATGAATGCATATCACGCTGCGCCTTGGTCCTTCTCGTTCATGAACGATCGTGACAATATTTGATTAAACAGATTTATTTCAGGGTATGAGGGGAAAATACATTACAGGCTATCCAAAATAAAACTATTCACCCCGCACACCAAATTGAGATGCTGACCAACAAACATAAAGTAATACATTATATGTACACTGCTAAAAAAAATAAAGGGAACACTAAAATAACACATCCTAGATCTGAATGAATGAAATAATCTTATTAAATACTTTTTCCTTTACATAGTTGAATGTGCTGACAACAAAATCGCACAAAAATGATCAATGGAAATCAAATGTATCAACCCATGGAGGTCTGGATTTGGAGTCACCCTCAAAATTAAAGTGGAAAACCACACTACAGGCTGATCCAACTTTGATGTAATGTCCTTAAAACAAGTCAAAATGAGGCTCAGTAGTGTGTGTGGCCTCCACGTGCCTGTATGACCTCCCTACAACGCCTGGGCATGCTCCTGATGAGGTGGTGGATGGTCTCCTGAGGGATCTCCTCCCAGACCTGGACTAAAGCATCCGCCAACTCCTGGACAGTCTGAGGTGCAACGTGGCGTTGGTGGACGGAGCGAGACATGATGTCCCAGATGTGCTCAATTGGATTCAGGTCTGGGGAACGGGAGGGCCAGTCCATAGCATCAATGCCTTCCTCTTGCAGGAACTACTGACACACTCCAGCCACATGAGGTCTAGCATTGTCTTGCATTAGGAGGAATCCATGGCCAACTGCACCAACATATGGTCTCACAAGGGGTCTGAGGATCTCATCTCGGTACCTAATGGCAGTCAGGCTACCTCTGGCGAGCACATGGAGGGCTGTGCGGCCCCCCAAAGAATTGCCACCCCACACCATGACTGACCCACCGCCAAACCGGTCATGCTGGAGGATGTTGCAGGCAGCAGAACGTTCTCCACGGCATCTCCAGACTCTGTCACGTGCTCAGTGTGAACCTGCTTTCATCTGTGAAGAGCACAGGGCGCCAGTGGCGAATTTGCCAATCTTGGTGTTCTCTGGGAAATGCCAAACGTCCTGCACGGTGTTGGGCTGTAAGCACAACCCCCACCTGTGGACGTCGGGCCCTCATACCACCCTCATGGAGTCTGTTTCTGACCGTTTGAGCAGACACATGCACATTTGTGGCCTGCTGGAGGTTATTTTGCAGGGCTCTGGCAGTGCTCCTCCTGCTCCTCCTTGCACAAAGGCGGAGGTAGCAGTCCTGCTGCTGGGTTGTTGCCCTCCTACGGCCTCCTCCACGTCTCCTGATGTACTGGCCTGTCTCCTGGTAGTGCCTCCATGCTCTGGACACTACGCTGACAGACACAGCAAACCTTCTTGCCACAGCTCGCATTGATGTGCCATCCTGGATGAGCTGCACTACCTGAGCCACTTGTGTGGGTTGTAGACTCCGTCTCATGCTACCACTAGAGTGAAAGCACCGCCAGCATTCAAAAGTGACCAAAACATCAGCCAGGAAGCATAGGAACTGAGAAGTGGTCTGTGGTCACCACCTGCAAAACCAGTCCTTTATTGGGGGTGTCTTGCTAATTGCCTATAATTTCCACCTGTTGTCTATTCCATTTGCACAACAGCATGTGAAATGTATTGTCAATCAGTGTTGCTTCCTACGTGGACAGTTTGATTTCACAGAAGTGTGATTGACATGGAGTTACATTGTGTTGTTTAAGTGTTCCCTTAATTTTTTTGAGCAGTGTACTTCCAACCATTTAGGGCACATGTGTCAAACTAATTTCAAGGAGGGCCAGTGTCTGCAGGTTTTTACTCCTCCCTTGTATTTGATTGATGAAATAAGGTCACTAATTAGTAAGCAACTCCCCACACCTGGTTGCCTACGGTTTAATTGAAGAAAAAAAAAACAATAACCTGAAGACACTCGGCCCTCCATGGAATGAGTTTGAAACCCTGATTTAGGCTAAAAGAAAGAACCAAGGTTCAGCACAGTGGCATCCTCAATCCTCCCTGAAGAAGTTGCTGAAACGTTGGTTCTTTCCATTAAAATCAGAGGTGTCAAACTCATTCCATGGAGGGCCTAGTGTCTGCTGGTTTTTTGTTGTTTAAGACTTAAATTAGATTTAGACTAACTTGGCATGCGAGATAAGAACAGGGTGCTGGTGTTACAATAGGATGGTGGAATTGCATACATACAAAATAAAAGCATTCATGTTAAGGAAATAAAAAATGTGTTATTGTGGCAGTAAGATGTGAAGGTGGATGTTTTTTCCAGAGCAAAAACCAGAAGCAAGTATGGGAAAAAATATAATTCTTCCCTGACCTCTTTTTACAAGACGATTGAGAAAGCTCCTAGAAACTAAAGATTACAAGTGCGTGTGCATGCTACTTTGAGCTAAGAGTTAGTACTAACAAAGTAACAAGCAGACATACCCCTAAACAGTAAGAAGACAATAAGAAATGTTGGCTCTTTAAGAAAACACAGTTATGAACTCATACATGTGCAACTATAACACTGATGAGATTAATTTCACATGAGAGAACAGTGTGCTGGTGTTATAATATGTTGGTGGCATTACATTCAAGTTAAGGAAATAAAAAATGTGACATTATGGCAGTAAGATGTGAAGGTGGATGTTTTGTCCAGAGGGAAGCAAAAAACAGCTATGGGAAAAAACCTGGAAAAAATGTTCCCTGACCTCTTTACGAGACGATGGAGAATACTCCTGGAAATATGTGTGTCCGCGCAGGTCTGGTGATTATAATGTGATAACATGAACTTTGAATATGTGGGAGGAAAGCAACAAACTATGTAAACTACGTGGATACAATACGTGTGAGGATACGACGGTATCAGCTGAGAACAAATACAAAAATAACTAGTGGAGATGCTGATTACGGACCTAACTACACTTAAAATAAACGGAATGCAAGTTACGTGGAGGCCGAGAACAAATCGAAAAGTAACTGTACATTTACATTTACGTCATTTAGCAGACGCTCTTATCCAGAGCGACTTACAAATTAGTGCATTCACCTTATAGCCAGTGGGATAACCACTTTGCAATTATTATTATTTTTTTGGGGGGGTGGGGTGGGGTAAGGGGGGGGGGGGGGGGGGTTAGAAGGATTACTTTATCCTATCCTAGGTGTTCCTTAAAGAGGTGGGGTTTCAAATGTCTCCGGAAGGTGGTGAGTGACTCCGCTGTCCTGGCGTCGTGAGGGAGCTTGTTCCACCATTGGGGTGCCAGAGCAGCGAACAGTTTTGACTGGGCTGAGCGGGAACTGTGCTTCAGCAGAGGTAGGGGAGCCAGCAGGCCAGAGGTGGATGAACGCAATGCCCTTGTTTGGGTGTAGGGACTGATCAGAGCCTGAAGGTACGGAGGTGGCGTTCCCCTCACAGCTCCGTAGGCAAGCACCATGGTCTTGTAGCAGATGTGAGCTTCAACTGGAAGCCAGTGTAGTGTGCGGAGGAGCGGGGTGACGTGAGAGAACTTGGGAAGGTTGAACACCAGACGGGCTGCGGCATTCTGGATGAGTTGTAGGGGTTTAATGGCACAGGCAGGGAGCCCAGCCAACAGCGAGTTGCAGTAATCCAGACGGGAGATGACAAGTGCCTGGATTAGGACCTGTGCCGCTTCATGTGTAAGGCAGGGTCGTACTCTCCGAATGTTGTAGAGCATGAACCTACAGGATCGGGTCACCGCCTTGATGTTAGCGGAGAACGACAGGGTGTTGTCCAGGGTCACGCCAAGGCTCTTCGCACTCTGGGAGGAGGACACAACGGAGTTGTCAACCGTGATGGCGAGATCATGGAACGGCTCCGTCTTGCCAAGGTTCAGCTTGAGGTGGTGATCCGTCATCCATACTGATATGTCTGCCAGACATGCAGAGATGCGATTTGCCACCTGGTTATCAGAAGGGGGAAAGGAGAAGATTAGTTGTGTGTCGTCTGCGTAGCAATGATAGGAGAGGCCATGTGAGGATATGACAGAGCCAAGTGACTTGGTGTATAGCGAGAATAGGAGAGGGCCTAGAACTGAGCCCTGGGGGACACCAGTGGTGAGAGCACGTGGTGCGGAGACAGCTTCTCGCCACGCCACTTGGTAGGAGCGACCGGTCAGGTAGGACGCAATCCAAGAGTGAGCCGCGCCGGAGATGACCAGCTCGGAGAGGGTGGAGAGGAGGATCTGATGGTTCACAGTATCAAAGGCAGCAGACAGGTCTAGAAGGACAAGAGCAGAGGAGAGAGAGTTAGCTTTAGCAGTGCGGAGAGCCTCCGTGACACAGAGAAGAGCAGTCTCAGTTGAATGACCAGTCTTGAAACCTGACTGGTTTGGATAAAGAAGGTCATTCTGAGAGAGATAGGAAGAGAGTTGGCTAAAGACGGCACGGTCAATAGTTTTGGAGAGAAAAGAAAGAGGGGATACTGGTCTGTAGTTGTTGACATCAGAGGGATCGAGTGTTGGTTTTTTGAGAAGGGGTGCAACTCTCGCTCTCTTGAAGACGGAAGGGACATGGCCAGCGGTCAAGGATGAGTTGATCAGCGAGGTGAGGTAAGGGAGAAGGTCACTGGAGATGGTCTGGAGAAGAGAGGAGGGGATAGGGTCAAGCGGGCAGGTTGTTGGGCGGCCGGCCGTCACAAGTCGCAAGATTTTATCTGGAGAGAGAGGGGAGAAAGAAGTCAAAGCAAATGGGAAGGGCAGTGTGAGCAGGACCAGCAGTGTCATTTGACTTAACAAACGAGGATCGGATGTCGTCAACCTTCTTGACAAAATGGTTGACGAAGTCATCCACAGAGAGGGAGGAGGGGGGGGGGGGGGGGGGGAGGAGGATTCAGCATGGAGGAGAAGGTGGCAAAGAGCTTCCTAGGGTTAGAGGCAGATGCTTGGAATTTAGAGTGGTAGAAAGTGGCCTTAGCAGCAGAAACAGATGAAGAAAATGTAGAGAGGAGGGAGTGAAAAGATGCCAGGTCCGCAGGGTAGTGGAGACGCAATAACTGAGGCAATATGTGTGAGGATATAATGATGTGGGTTGAGAGCAATGCAATTACTGACATAACTACACTGAGGATGAGTACAGTTGCACACAATGTACATCTGATGAGGCAGAGAATGTTGGCTACCTCCGATATGGCCCGCTTAACCCCTTAGACTCTGCCTCTCAAATTAACATTCAGATGCAACCAAAGTGTACAAGTGTGTGTGTGTGTATCAACGGTGCAGTCCACTGTGACCTGTAAGATAAGAATGCACACAGATGGTACACTTACATAACACACAATACCGCATTTCATTCCCTCACAGAACATCACTTCAGAGATAAAGTGGGTGTCTGTGTCAAAGTCCTTGTCCAGCCATGTGATGACCCTGAATATTTTCCTTATGAGGGCCTCTTGGAACTTGGAGCCATCTTCTTGTCTCACCCTGGATGATCCTGAAGGATTCAGCCACTTGCCCCTCCAGTCGTTTGTGACTGTGCAGTCAAAAAGCTCGGTATGCAATCTAATAGTTAAGTGGAAGGGGACTGTTAGTCATGTGAATTGTAAGCAAATTGAAGTTGAGAGACTCATCAAGACAATCCATAATTTCTTCAGACAAGAAAATTAACTCTGTCTTCAGTGATGAGGGCATAAACGCCAAGTTGGCGGTGGAGAGCAAGTGTTCTGGAAAATACCACTTAATAAAGTATTTTTTGTTTGTTATTGATCAAAATGTTTTATTCCAATTGCAAAGGAAATGCATCAACTATGAGGTGACTCCAATAACATAACGGTCGTATGTTATCTTCGTCACTGCATACTCTGCCAAAGACGCGGTATGGTATCAACGAAGATGCCACAATGCTGACTCGTCAAGTTCCTGTGTCTCAGCCACAAGGCCGTGAACCTCGAGTTCTGCCATCTGTAATACATAAGCAACAATACTATATTGCCTAGAAATAAATATTGATCAACCGTATTTCTCCGTCTGAAAACCTTCCCACTCCTAAAACGTAGGCTATAAAAATAGCTAAAGAGAAAGTCTCTACAACTCTGCTCTCTTCAAACTATATTTAGCATATTGGCTGATATAGCCCAGTAATACCGATAGCCTAATATAATGGGCCACCTGAGAATCTCTGGAAATTTAACCTATTTCTTATGTTATTTTTGCGCATTTCGATGTTGCTTATAGGGCCCAAAAATGCTGGGACCATGGTTGGCAAGTAAGCTTCGTCATATACGCCTAAAAAACATTGCAGGGCTGCAGTTGGGTTTGAGACCAGTTCTTGCGGTATGGGTGCGGTATGAAAAGCTGCGGAAGAAATCAGTCCTGCGCAGACCTGGAATTCACAGGTTGCATATTTAAATAACGCAACGACTTACTGAGCAGACAGACTCTCCAGATGTCAGAATCTGTCGGCGCCTGGCACCATTTTGATGGGTACGCGATGGTCCATTCACTCAGATCTCAGACATTCCTGAAGGCATTGCTGCAATGAAACAGGATTTTATTCAATATACCACAGCCACGATTTCCCATGTGTTTTGGAATTGAAGTATGGAGAGGGTTGAGGTACCTCAGCAAGTCCAGATCCTCTCTCCAGGTGCCTTGGTGGGAGCCCTTTGAGTCGTAAACTCAGCAGGTCATCAGCGCAATTGACTACGTCATCAGAGTGCGCAGCAGAACACCGTATGCTGGAAACACTCGATTTGTTGTTTTTGGCTAAAAATAACAAATCTTCGTTAGAAATACAGTACCAGTCAAAGGTTTGGACACACCTACTCATTCAAGGGTTTTTCTATATTTTTTTACTATTTTTTACATTGTAGAATAATAGTGAAGACATCAAAACTATTAAATAACACATATGGAATAATGTAGTAACCAAAAAAGTGTTAAACACATTTGAGATTCTTCAAATAGCCACCATTTGCCTTGATGACAGCTTTGCACATTCTTGGCATTCTCTCAACCAGCTTCACCTGGAATGCTTTTCCAACAGTCTTGAAGGAGTTCCCACATATGCTGAGCACTTGTTGGCTGCTTTTCCTTCACGCTGCCGTCCGACTCATCTCAAACCATCTCAATTGGGTTGAGGTCGGGGGATTGTGGAGGCCAGGTCATCTGATGCAGCACACCATCACTCTCCTTCTTGGTAAAATAGCACTTACATAGCCTGGAGGTGTGTTGGGTCATTGTCCTGTTGAAAAACAAATGATAGTGCCACTAAGCCCAAATCAGATTGGATGGCGTATTGCTGCAGAATGCTGTGCTAGCCATGCTGGTTCAGTGTGCCTTGAATTATACATAAATCACAGACAGTGTCACCAGCAAAGCACCCCCACACCATATCACCTCCTCCTCCATGCATTACGGTGGGAACTACACATGCAGAGACCATCCGTTCACCTACTCTGCTTCTCACAAAGACACGGCGGTTGGAACCAAAAATCTCCAATTTTGACTCCAGACCAAAGGACAAATTTCCACCGGTCTAATGTCCACTGCTCATGTTTCTTGGCCCAAGCAGGTCTCTTCTTCTTATTGGTGTCCTTTAGTAGTGGTTTCTTTGTAGCAATTAGACCATGAAGGCCTGATTCACACAGTCTCCCCTGAACAGTTGATGTTGAGATGTGTCTGTTACTTGAACTCTGTGAAGCATTTATTTGGGCTGCAATTTCTGAGGCTGGTAACTCTAATGAACTTATCCTCTGCAGCAGAGGTAACTCTGGGTCTTCCATTCCTGTGGCGGTCCTCATAAGAGCCAGTCATCATAGCGCTTCATTGTTTTTGCGACTGCACTTGAAGAAACTTTTAAAGTTCTTGAAAAGTTTGATATTGACTGACCTTCATGTCTTAAAGTAATGATGGACAGTCGTTTCTCTTTGCTTATTTGAGCTGTTCTTGCCATAATATGGACTTGGTCTTTTACCAAATAGGGCTATCTTCTGTATACCACCCCTACCTTGTCACAACACAACTGATTGGCTCAAATGCATTAAGAAGGAAATAAATTCCACAAATTAACTTTTAACAAGGCACACCTGTTAATTGAAATGCATTCCAGGTGACTACCTCATGGAGCTGGTTGAGAGAATACCAAGAGTGTGCAGAGCTGTCATCAAGGCAAAGGGTGGCTACTTTGAAGAATCTCAAATATAAAACATATTTTGATTTGTTTAACACTTTTTTGGTTACTACATGATTCCATATGTGTTATTTCATAGTTTTGATGACTTCGCTATTTTTCTACAATGTACAAAATAGTAAAAATAAAGCCTTATTTACATAAGTATACAGACCCTTTGATAGGAGACTCGAAATTGAGCTCAGGTGCATCCTGATTCCATTTATCATCCTAGAGATGTTTCTACAACTTGATTGGAGTCCACCTGTGGTAAATTCAATTGATTGGACATGATTTGGAAAGGCACACACCTGTCTATATAAGGTCCCACAGTTGACAGTGCATGTCAGAGCAAACACCAAGCCATGAGGTTGAAAGAATTGTCCGTAGAGCTCCGAGACAGGATTGTGTCGAGGCACAGATCTGGGGAAGGGTAACAAAACATTTCTGCAGCATTTACTGTTCCCAAGAACACAGTGGCCAACATCATTCTTAAATGGGAGAAGTATGGAACCACCTAGATCATTGCTAGAGCTGGCCGCCTGGCCAAACTGAGCAATTGGGGGAGAAGGGCCTTGGTCAGGGAGGTGACCAAGAATCAGATGGTCACACTGACAGAGCTTTAGAGTTCCTGTCTGGAGATGGGAGAACCTTCCAGAAGGACAACCATCTTTGCAGCACTCCACCAATCAGGCCTTTATGGTAGAGTGGCCAGATGGAAGCCTCCTCAGTAAAACGCACGACAGTCCGCTTGGAGTTTGCCAAAGGGCACCTAAAGGACGCAGACCATAAGAAAAAATATTATCTGGTTTGATATAACCAAGATTGAACTCTTTGGCCTGAATGCCAAGCGTCACGCCTGGAGGAAACCTGGCACCATCTCTACGGTTAAGCATGGTGGTGGCAGAATCATACTATGGGGATGTTTTTCAGCGGCAGGGACTGGGAGACTAGTCAGGATCAAGGGAAAGATGAACAGCACAATGTACAGAGAGATCCTTGATGAAAACCTGCTCCAGAGCGCTCAGGACCTCAGACTAGGGGTGAAGGGTCACCTTCCAACAGGACAATGACCCTAAGCACACAGCCAAGACAATGCAGGAGTGGCTTCGGGAAAAGTCTCTGAATGTCCTTGAGTAGCCCAGCCAGAGCCCGGACTTGAACCCGATCGAACATCTCTGGAGAGACCTTAAAATAGCTGTGCAGTGACGCTCCCCATCCAACCTGACAGAGCTTGAGATGATCTGCAGAGAAGAATGGGAGAAACTCCCCAAATACAGGTGTGCCAAGCGTGTAACGTCATACCCAATAAGACTCGAGGCTGTAATCGCTGCCAAAGGTGCTTCAACAAAGTACTGAGTAAAGGGTCAGAATACTTATGCTAATGTGATATTTCGGTTTTTTTTATCCATTATAAATTTGCAAAAATTTATAAAAAAAAGTTTTTTGCTTTGTCATTATAGGGTATTGTGTGTAGACTGATGAGAAAAAAAGAACTATTTAATCAATTTTAGAATAAGTCTGTAACGTAACAAAATGTGGAAAGAATGAAGTTGTCTGAATACTTTCCGAATGCACTGTTTGTCAATGCAACAGGTCAAAATGATAAGATTACAAGAGAGGGGCTCTGGGATTGTTTACTTTAGAAGGTGCCTATTACGCTTGACAGGACACCGTCTCATCTGATGTGTCTTTAGTATAATTTTGTAAAGCATGGTTTTATCAAGGCTTCCTGCCCAAGATGCAGTAAACTCAATTAATATGATGGATTTTTAGGACTAATTAAGATGTGCAAACTAAGTACAGTGGGGAGAACAAGGGATGGGCTACAGGACAATAGGCAAGCAGCTTGGTGAGAAGGCAACAACTGTTGGCACAATTATTAGAAAATTGAAGAAGTTCAAGATGACGGTCAATCATCCTCGGTCTGGGGCTCCATGCAAGATCTCACCTCGTGGGGCATCAATGATCATGAGGAAGGTGAGGGATCAGCCCAGAACTACACGGCAGGACCTGGTCAATGACCTGAAGTGAGCTGGGACCACAGTCTCAAAGAAAACCATTAGTAACACACTAGGCCCCCCTGCTCAAGCCAGCGCATGTCCAGGCCCATCTGAAGTTTGCCAATGACCATCTGGATGATCCAGAGGAGGAATGGGAGAAGGTCATGTGGTCTGATGAGACAAAAATAGAGCTTTTTGGTCTAAACTCCACTCGCCATGTTTGGAGGAAGAAGAAGGATGAGTACAACCCCAAGAACACCATCCCAACCGTGAAGCATGGAGGTGGAAACATCATTCTTTGGGGATGCTTTTCTGCAAAGGGGACAGGACTACTGCACCGTATTGAGGGGAGGATGGATGGGGCCATGTATCGTGAGATCTTGGCCAACAACCTCCTTCCCTCAGTAAGAGCATTGAAGATGGGTCGTGGCTGGGTCTTCCAGCATGACAACGACCTGAAACACACAGCCAGGGCAACTAAGGAGTGGCTCCGTAAGAAGCATCTCAAGGTCCTGGAGTGGCCTAGCCAGTCTCCAGACCTGAACCCAATAGAAAATCTTTGGAGGGAGCTGAAAGTCCATATTGCCCAGCGACAGCCCCGAAACCTGAAGGATCTGGAGAAAGTCTGTATGGAGGAGTGGGCCAAAATCCCTGCTGCAGTGTGTGCAAACCTAGTCAAGACCTACAGGAAACATATGATCTCTGTAATTGCAAACAAAGGTTTCTGTACCAAATATTAAGTACTGCTTTTCTGATGTATCAAATACTTATGTCATGCAATAAAATGCAAATTAATTACTTAAAAATCATACAATGTGATTTTCTGGATTTTTGTTTTAGATTCCGTCTCTCACAGTTGAAGTGTACCTATGATAAAAATTACAGACCTCTAGATGCTTTGTAAGTAGGAAAACCTGCAAAATCGGCAGTGTATCAAATACTTGTTCTCCCCACTGTACATGTTTATTTTCTTTCTTCCAGGACTTATGGAATGTCCACTACCAAGTTTTCTGATGAGTTTACCAATTATTCTGTATCTCTCCCTTTGAAATGCTTTCTGAGGCAGGTGCCTTGGGGGAAAGTTAGTATAAAGGTACCTGGCCATTTTGTTTGTTTTTACCTGTTATGAATATTTGTTAGTGGTGTTAATACTGATTTATTGTGTGGGGTCTTTTTATTTTGGTTTTAGTGGGTTTTTCATGGGTTTGAAAGGATGCACCTTAAAGGGCACACAAATTAAATGTTCTGAGGTATCTATTGTCAGAGTTTTGGTTGCACACATGTACATTCTCTTGATAAGAAATGTACTGAAAAACCCAATGTAAACCTGATACACAAAATGTTTGAAATATCTTTCAATAATGTCTGAGGTACAGGGAAATAAACACTCACTTAATGGGGTTGAATGACTTCGGATCGCTGTTGTGACTTTCTGGTGAGGACTGATCACCATTACTAGAAAGACTAGAGACATTGGGTGAGATTTAAATGGGCTATGTAATTACTAATAATTAGGAAGAAGTTCATAATTTATCAATAGTCCTGTGTGTGATTCAGACCACGAGAAGGACAGAGAGAGAGAGCACTGCCCCTGAATGAGGGACACCTGTCTCTAGTCTATTTTACCATTACCTTATGGGATACAATTATTTCCTTATGGAGTTATCAAGAGCTGTAATTCTAATTTGATTTGTTACTCTAATTCGTTTATTTTTTACTTAACAGGCAGTGTTGTTGGTTTTTTTGGACGCATGAATCACGATGTGAGGCATGTGTCCAAAGGGGGTATTACTAGTCCCCTGGGGCCCTTTGGTAAATATGCAAATTAATTTTGTTCACATGCCTGCCTATGAAAAATAAGTGTATTGTTGTTGTTGTTTTGTTTTTGTTTTGCTTCAATACAAATCTCACCAGATTGGGTCAGCTGGATGAGGGATTTATCCCTAAGGATTAGCCCTCTAACTCCCTGACCCTGTAACTCTGCGGTGAGATAGCCAAGATGATAGGGGAGTATAAGCCAATTTGGAGAAAAAAAATGGTTTCAAATTGTGTTGTTATTCTCTTTGACATTTGTCTTAGACATTTATATTAAGAATATTGGTAGTAGTAATAATTTGTCATACAGTGAATAATTTGTCTGGATTTCCTGAATCAGAAATGCCCTAAACTAAAATGTTGTTCTGGTCTGTCCTTTCTCGAGGTTATGGCGAAAGTGACCACAGATGGTATCTAGATGCATGGAAGGGATAATTTGACCAAGAACAGTGTGAGCCTCACCCCCTCTAACCAGCTGAAGTAATGGCGACAATGGCGTTCACTATGGCCCTGTCATTCACCACTTCTACCATGAGACCTGAGTCCGAGCCAGCAACCTGTACACAGCATCCAGTCGAAGCTATCAACTGCCTTTTCTCTTATGCCTTTTCTCTCAGGAGTGTGACATGAGTCCACATGGAGTGAGCATGGAGAGACATCCCGTCCAAACTTCTCTCATGCTGCTGGTGTACTTGTAGGAAAATGGACATGACATAATGGACCGTAAAGGATGGTGGTGGCGGCTCAGGTGAGAGATTTGTCTGCTTTGAAATCGGGACATTATCAAGGGCCATCCACTTTGAACATGTGTGCCATTGGGAGGACGAACTGTAGAGCTACCTGAAGAAGAAAACGAAGAAACGCCAGAAGAATGAGTGCCGTGAAGGAGGGTGGTGGACAACCGTGCCCGTAATTGATTTAGGCTTGTCCAAAATTGTTTATTTGGGGTATCAGGTTGATTGTGGAGGTCTGCACAGCGAAATGTATAGTAATTTAGACTAGAAATGCATTGAGATACCGATCTGTCATTACCACAAATGGGGGCTGTGATGAGAAAAGTTAATGCTAGAAATATAAGATGAATATACTGTATGTATGCTAAGTTGAGGGTCTTAAATTCGAGTGATAGAACAAATGTGAAGCACTAAGGACTGTCATTCTAAATTTGGGTTGGATAATTTATCAATAGTTCTAATTATGATTTGGAAAATGTGAGGAGAGCCACTAGATTGTAGCTTGGGCTAACCTTGCCCCAATCTCATTCTTATCAAGGTTGGTGTGAAACTGTTATAACATGTGTTCTCTCTCTTCCCTGTGAAAGTCAATATGGTTTCTAGGTCATGTGAAACATGTGAGTAATCATTGTTCCAATTGAGGGATTGTTGGAAACTGACACATTTTTTGTAACTGACTAATTGACTTGAGCAAGTTTTTAGTATGTTTATAACAATAACAGAGGAGCAATTAATGTGTTATAGTTTAGATGGAATGATTTATGTGCAAATGTATTTGTGGCCGGAGGCAAAGTAGAAGGAGTCCTGAGCGAAAGGGACCAACGCAGGCCCAGAAGTAGATGGTCATCGTGGAAGGAGAGCCCTGCTGGGCCCTTGGTTGGGTCCGGTTAAGTGGTGAACTTATACTATAGCATTGATAAGAAAGATGCCTTTTAAGACTATGACCAACAATGTGCCCTAGACCAAATTATCGGAGCTCTCTAGAGACAGAGATAAAATTGGCAATGCTAAAATAATTGTGTAAATTGGCTCTGCAACAACAGAGAGGCTCTTGACTATCTTTTGGCAGGTCAAGGGGGCACTTGTGCAATCATTGGCGATGGATATTGTACTTTTGTCCCAGATATTATTGGAGATTTTTTAGTTAACTACTCTGTCTCACGTAAGGGTGGACAACATAACAATATCATGCATATGAATCATGCATGGTGTAGAATGAAACGCCTATATGTCTATGGATTAAGAACCAATTAAAGGGGTTTTACTAAATAGGGTTTGGTCACGCCACTATTGTTTCTAAAAACTGAGTAATAACAGGAGGAGAAGTCAGATTACGCCACCATTAAAAACAAACAAAGTGACTCAAAAGGAGGAGTCAGACAGAAATTGTGCGGAACGGTCAAAGTTGGGAAACAATGGTGGAGTGAACTGACCAGGGAGGGATTAAGCTAGAAGGCGTGGATTATGAGTAAAGATTAAACTGTACAAAGGATGAGAACCGAGAGCTGAAGAGGAGTTGCTCTGCAGACCAGCTTGGCTCTATTGCTTGTGTAATAAAGTCTATCTTGATTCTACAAAACTCTGCAAGTGCTTTATTTTTAATGAGGATAAGGACGATATTCCACAACAATATCTTCTAATATGACTGATCTCGCCGAATACATTGCCACTGTTGCTAAGAATAATTCCCCACAACCAGAGTGGACGCCTGCAACTTGGTTGGAATCCCTGTTTGGAAGTTGGTGATCCCAAATTGCCAAATGGGCTGCAGCATGTTTTTTGGGGGGTTTGCCTAATTATGTTATTAACATGCTGTGTATGTGTGTGTATTTTTGATAAATTCACTTCCGTTAATAGAAGTATAACCTATATTATGATGATAGTATTACTATACTAATTAGATTGTATAACCCAGAATGAAGGGTTTGAAATGATGAAGTGTCTGGTTTTATGTGTTGATTTCCCTTACTTTAATGGAAGTATAGAACCTTCTTTTGATAGAAGCTAAAATCTAAATGCTTTCATTAAAATGTAATAATTATCACAGATTGAGTGATAAGAGGAGGGAATGTGATGGAAAATTTTATCATGGGAAGAGACAGCCTTGAAAATGTTAATCTTGTCTTCGTATCATAAATAATCCTTGGTTCCTGCTTGTGCTTGGTAAAGATATGAGGGGGGAGGGGGCGACATGAGGACCATCTGGCAGAACGCCCGGAATATGTTCTATAAATTAAGATAGGAGACGTTGCCAGACACATACAGGAACCAACCCTATGTAACTTGTCTGTGTAAGCAGTATATAAGAGATCTAACGGGTCTGTCCTGACAGACGTGTACTATGGTGCATCAAGTTTGTTGCAACCGCTCCAGTTAACTGACAATAAATAATTATTCATTTAAGTTTGACTTCTAGTGTCCCTGTGTAGAATTCCCACGACAATACCATTACAAATGTAGACATAGAGGACAGAGAAAAGCTGACCCTGACATAATTTGGGATGCTTTTAAGGCGTACATTAAGGGAATGATCATTTCATACTCTGCAAAAGTTACATCTGAGTTAGTTATTTCTTTTTCTTACATTTTAATTTCTATCTTAGAAAGCCCATCAGAAATCTTTATAAGGTAAAGAAGAAAATAACATTTCTGTACTTAAGCCAACAGCTACAGTTTAAACTAAAATAAAGCACACTATTTAATGGTAAATAAACCTGGTAAATACCTCGCAGCCCTCACAAAACGAATACACGCCAAACCAGTTATAATTTCAAAAGATAAGGTACGAGTACTTTAATTAGAGACAACAACGCTATTAATACATTTTAAAGCTTCTATGAAAATCTGTATAAATCAGAGTTAAACAACCGTTGGACTGATCCTACAGCCTTTGACTCAATAACCCTGAAGCAACTATCAGCAGATAAAAAAATAAATGGAAATCACCCTTAAATAAATATTAGACACTGTTAAAATATTAGTGTGGAGAAAAGCACCAGGGATGGATGGCTTTCCCATAGATTTGTATTTCATATTCTGGGACAAAGTAGCACCTCTATCTACTCAGATGATGACACACATGTCACTCAATTCAGTGCTTCCAAGTTCCATATATCAAACTGTTATTTCAGTTATATTAAAACCAGGAAATTCTGGAGAGTCCCCTGCAGATTACAGACCCATAAATTTAATAAATTGCAACAATAAAATAATAAAGCAACACAATGACAAAGGTATTACCATATTAATCGAACAGGGTTTATTAAAATTAGACACTTACAATATATTTATAATATAAATATCCTAAAGCAACAATACACTCAAATAATACATCTGCTGAAATTGCTTTAGAAAGGGGTACGAGAGGGATGTCCTCTCCCCCTCCTGTTTGCACTGGCAATTGAACCGTTTGCTGAAAGAATTAGACAGGACCCAAATGTAACATGTATCAATCAGTATTGGTAAACATGAATATAAACTAAACTTATTTGCCGACAATCTCCTGACTAATATTGAAAACTCAAGGCCCCCCTATTTTGTAAATACTCTAAAACCTCAGATATAAAACGTGGCAAAAAATGAAATAATGGCAATAACAAAATAATAACTAATGATCTACTGCAATCCTTTAATTTGACCACAACATTTTTTTAATACTTAGGATGCTTAAACGAAAGGTTCACCCGTTTTGAATGTTATATTGTTTTTGTGCATCTCTGAGTGATCTATCGTTTTCACGTGCACCTGAGTTATTGGCGTTCAAGCAGGTAGAAATCCGTCTGGTATGACATAGCACTGTGATAAAGTCACTCTCACTACACTGGAAGTTTATAGGAATATGACTTTTAGATCACGAAAACGTCTATCATACATGTCAGATTTCAGCACTGGCCGGTATCATAACTCGGAAAATGTCTTCTCTCGAATGAGCCATTGATAATATTTTTGCGATATTCCTACCTCGAGAAATTTGTAATTTAACGGCAGGTCTAGCACATTTTTCCTATTTGTCTGCCTCTTTAGTCCAGCATGCATTGCATGGTGCTTTTTCCAGAGATATAGAAAGGAGAAAGGAATCCAATGAATTAAGGAACATATAACGCCCCACCCAGTAGACTGTGGACCAATCGCGTTCACGTTGTCATGCTGCGTCACGCGGTTGCTAAGATAATCGTCACGCAATCCCTTCTCAAAGTCAGTGTATATGTTGAGAAACGGGCCAATTTTCCTCGTAAGTATGTAATGTCACGATTCCAAAGCTATACGATATTACAGATAGCAAGTTAACTATCTCACATCTCTGAAAATATTTGTAATGTTGTTCTTGTTGACGAAATTCGTGCTAATTAGAGCTGACCCCAATTAGTTGACTGGTCAATTGTTTGGTTGATAGGCTGTTGGTCAACCAAGATTTTGTTTTTGTCGAGCAGCAGTAAACATATATATTTCTGTCTTATTCGTTCCCATCTCAGTGAACTAATCCATTGCGGAGGCCGAGACTAATCCGTTGCAGTCCAAGAAGAAGGGGAGTGTGGCTAAAATGCACAATGCAGGTCTCTCTCCAGAATGCGCTCTCTCCCGACAATTTGTGCACATTCATTGTTTCATAACTTCATTGTGTGAATTGTTTACGTTTGATGGTTGTCTATCAATTCCCCATTACATATAATCACCAGTAGTACATTTACCGATAATTCCTATAATTTCTAATCTACAATGTTTGTTTGGTTAAAGTAATTTCTGTTAATGCATTCAATATATTATTATTACAGTCTTTTACCGTTCTCATTGTCGGAGTGGACACGTTGTTTGCAGAGCGCACAACCTATATTACACTCGTGAGTTATTTCATTCCATTTACGTGTTTCGTCAATTTAGTCATTTTCTTGTTTGCAGCGCTCCTGTCAATGTTGAGTAAGGATGCGCACCTGATTACGCATAGAAGTAGGCCTATAGGCTACCTGACCAGCGCGCAAATATAGCCATATACTGTAAATGTGCCCATTTAGGGATCTGATAGTATTTCTGAATGGCTTAACGCACCACCACTAATGAGCTGTGGAGCTTCTCAAAGTAATGTTTTCTTCACCTCAAACAGCAAGTAAACAAAGTCTGTTTTTACATCCATTGAGATCTACCTTCTCCTCTCCACCCTCTGGTACACAGGGGGAGTAGTTGTGTTCTGGCTGATGAGAAGGGCCTTGCCAAGACCATCCAGACCATCCCCTTCCTCCACCTGTTCTTTCTGCTGGTGGTACCCCTGTCCACCCTCAACTCCTGGCAGAGTGAGATCCACGTCTGGGCCCCTCAGATGAACGTTGTGGTATACAGTGGGGAAAAAAAGTATTTAGTCAGCCACCAATTGTGCAAGTTCTCCCACTTAAAAAGATGAGAGAGGCCTGTAACTTTCATCATAGGTACACATCAACTATGACAGACAAAATGAGAAAAAAAATCCAGAAATTCACATTGTAGAATTTTTAATGAATTTATTTGCAAATTATGGTGGAAAATAAGTATTTGGTCAATAACAAAAGTTTCTCAATACTTTGTTATATACCCTTTGTTGGCAATGACACAGGTCAAACGTTTTCTGTAAGTCTTCACAAGGTTTTCACACACTGTTGCTGGTATTTTGGCCCATTCCTCCATGCAGATCTCCTCTAGAGCAGTGATGTTTTGGGGCTGTCGCTGGGCAACACGGAATTTCAACTCCCTCCAAAGATTTTCTATGGGGTTGAGATCTGGAGACTGGCTAGGCCACTCCAGGACCTTGAAATGCTTCTTACGAAGCCACTCCTTCGTTGCCCGGGAGGTGTGTTTGGGATCATTGTCATGCTGAAAGACCCAGCCACGTTTCATCTTCAATGCCCTTGCTGATGGAAGGAGGTTTTCACTCAAAATCTCACGATACATGGCCCCATTCATTCTTTCCTTTACACGGATCAGTCGTCCTGGTCCCTTTGCAGAAGAACAGCCCCAAAGCATGTTGTTTCCACCCCCATGCTTCACAGTAGGTATGGTGTTCTTTGGATGCAACTCAGCATTCTTTGTCCTCCAAACACGACGAGTTGAGTTTTTACCAAAAAGTTCTATTTTGGTTTCATCTGACCATATGACATTCTCCCAATCCTCTTCTAGATCATACAAATGCACTCTAGCAAACTTCAGACGGGCCTGGACATGTACTGGCTTAAGCACGGGGACACATCTAGCAATGCAGGATTTGAGTCCCTGGCGGCGTAGTGTGTTACTGATGGTAGGCTTTGTTACTTTGGTCCCAGCTCTCTGCAGGTCATTCACTAGGTCCCCCAGTGTGGTTCTGGGATTTTTGCTCACCATTCTTGTGATCATTTTGACCCCACGGGGTGAGATTTTGCGTGGAGCCCCAGATCGAGGGAGATTATCAGTGGTCTTGTATGTCTTCCATTTCCTAATAATTGCTCCCACAGTTGATTTCTTCAAACCAAGCTGCTTACCTATTGCAGATTCAGTCTTCCCAGCCTGGTGCAGGTCTACAATTTTGTTTCTGGTGTCCTTTGACAGCTCTTTGGTCTTGGCCATAGTGGAGTTTGGAGTGTGACTGTTTGAGGTTGTGGACAGGTGTCTTTTATACTGATAACAAGTTCAAACAGGTGCCATTAATACAGGTAATGAGTGGAGGACAGAGGAGCCTCTTAAAGAAGAAGTTACAGGTCTGTGAGAGCCAGAAATCTTGCTTGTTTGTAGGTGACCAAATACTTATTTTCCACCATAATTTCCAAATAAATTCATTAAAAATCCTACAATGTGATTTTCTGTAAAAAAAAATCTCAATTTGTCTGGCATAGTTGACGTGTACCTATGATGAAAATTACAGGCCTCTCTCATCTTTTTAAGTGGGAGAACTTGCACAATTGGTGGCTGACTAAATACTTTTTTTCCCCACTGTATGTGGGAGACAGCAGCAGGGGTATGGTAAGACTAGGACACCTTAAAATTAATGCTGAAAGTCTGCACTTGAACCTCATAGTCATTGTATAATTTCAAATCCAAAGTGCTGGAGTACTGAGCCAAAACAACAACAACTGTGTCACTGTCCCAATACTTTTAGAGCTCACTGTATCTGTTCTGCCCTCACATTGTGTAAGCTACAAAGCTTGGCAGACAGCTTACACTCTTCCAATAAAGAATCAGGAGGCATTGGTACCTTTTAAGAATCTTTAGTAGAATATATTTTGTTTTGTAAAACTGTAACAGATACAGAAAGGAGAAAATGTATTAGAAAAGTAACTATATACATTCACACAAATGGATACAAATAAAGAACAGCATTTCTATCACGAGCTAGCAACAAGTAAACAAGCCTAGCTAGCCAACATGACTGTGCAGAAATGATGACAATTTACATCACAGAAAAGGTGCCACAAAACATATACACACAATCTAAGTGTCCATATAGCTTAATAACTATGCGTTTAGCTCTGTCACAAGAGATATCTGAACACTTATAATAGTTAGATACATCCAAAAGGATGTAAATTCTGTCACGAAACGTTAGCTAGCATGCTAACACACAATGTTAAATGAATGGGCGATAGTTAGCGCAATTAGCTTAGCATAATCGGAACTAGACTAAACATGTAAAAAACATAAATATTCTAGAAACACAATTTGAATTAGCAAAAACATGTTCTAATAACTCAAAAGTACTTACAGACTTATCTTTAACCAAGGCCTAGTAAGATGGAAAAATGGAGCTTGTCTGTCTGTTGTTGTTGCTCGGATTGTTCTGACAGGAAATAGCTCTAAACTGAAAGTTAGCTAATTAAAAGCTACAGGACCCAATTTCGCCACTAGATGACAACATAGGACAATATGATATTTTGTACAGAAGTACAAATATCATAAACGTATCTGTTAGCTACAGTTAATTCATTACACTGTGTTGGAACAGGCGAACACACAAGTTTATAATGTGAATAATTCCCTTTAGTATTAATGTGGAACTGACAGCGTTTTAGCAACAAGAAATCTTATTAAAATCTGTTCACTTTTTTTTTTTTTACATTTTCTGACAAGCGAGCACGAAAGTATTCACCCCCTTGGCATTTTTCCTATTTTGTTGCCTTACAACCTGGAATTAAAATGGATTTGGGGGGAGGGGGGGGTTGTATCATTTAATTTACACAACATGCCTAACACTTTGAAGATGCAAAATATTTTATTGTGAAACAAACAAGAAATAAGACACAAAAAAAACCTGAAAACTTGAGCGTACATAACTATTCACCCCACCAGAGTCAATACTTTGTAGAGCCACCTTTTGCAGCAATTACAGCTGCAAGTCTCTTGGGGTATGTCTCTATAAGCTTCGCACATCTAGCCACTGGGATTTTTGACATTCTTCAAGGTAAAACTGCTCCAGCTCCTTCAAGTTGGATGGGTTCCGCTGGTGTACAGCAATCTTTAAGTCATACCACAGATTCTCAATTGGATTGAGGTCTGGGCTTTGACTAGGCCATTCCAAGACATTTAAATGTTTCCCCTTAAACCACTCAGGTGTTGCTTTAGCAGTATGCTTAGGGTCATTGTCCTGCTGGAAGGTGAACCTCCGTCCCAGTCTCAAATCTCTGGAAGACTGAAACAGATTTCCCTCAAGAATTTCCCTGTATTTAGCGCCATCCTTCATTCATTCAATTCTGACCAGTTTCCCAGTCCCTGCCGATGAAAAACATCCCCACAGCATGCTGCCACCACCATGCTTCACTGTGGGGATGGTGTTCTCGGGGTGATGAGAGGTGTTTGGTTTGCGCCAGACATAGCTTTTGATGGCCAAAAAGCTCAATTTTTGTCTAATTTGACCAGAGTACCTTCTTCCATATGTTTGGGGAGTCTCCCACATGCCTTTTGGCGAACACCAAACGTGTTTGCTTATTTTTTTCTTTACGCAATGGCTTTTTCTCTGGCCACTCTTCCGTAAAGCCCAGCTCTGTGGAGTGTACGGCTTGAAGTGGTCCTATGGACAGATACTCCAATCTCTGCTGTGGAGCTTTGCAGCTCCTTCAGGGTTATCTTTGGTCTCTTTGTTGCCTCTCTGTTTAATGCCCTCCTTGCCTGGTCCGTGAGTTTTGGTGGGCGGCCCTCTCTTGGCAGGTTTGTTGTGGTGCCATATTCTTTCAATTTTTTAATAATGGATTTAATGGTGCTCCGTGGGATGTTCAAAGTTTTGGATGTTTTTGTATAACCTAACCGTTATCTGTACTTCTCCACAACTTTGTCCCTGACCTGTTTGGAGAGCTCCTTGGTCTTCATGGTGCCGCTTGCTTGGTTAATGTATGACTGTTATTTATCGAATCACCTAACTATGTTTAATTGTCACTCGATTAAATTAATCACGTAACAATTAACTCATTAGGAATTTGGGGCACCACGGAAGAAGTTGTTAAACGAGTTACCATCTCCCAAATTAAACTCTTAGAAGATATATGTTATATATATCGATAACAGTCACTTATTAAATAAAAACCTCTTATCAGTCTCATTCTGGATGTCGCATAATCCTTGAACATGCAAGAACCCTAACCTTATTGATGAATCAGCAATTCACAAATTGGCTTAATTATTTATTTACTAACTAACTAAATAATAACACAATACAAACACACAGGTTATTGATTACTAACGTAATACAATGAAAACAAGTCCCTAGTGGACTGGACAGTAATCAATGCTTGGGGAGAAGGAGGGACAGAGTGGAAGAGAGAGAGATTCAAACTATTGTGGTTACTTTGGAGACTATGCTCACAGTAATCATAATACTTACGCACCCTAATAACGCTCATTCGGATTAGAATGCAACATGTATTTACGTGTTGCTGTCCTCGATAGTTGAGTTGATGATGTAGGACTCTGGTTTGCCCACCAAAGATCGCAATGTCCTTGGTAGAGTTTCTGGTCATAGTGGTGGTTAGAATTAATACTTCAGATGTACCAGCGGTTGTCGGAGAGGGATTGTCCTTTCCAACTCGTGTCTTTAGTGAAAGTTCTCTAGACGACTATACATGCCAGCTGCAGACTGAGATGATAAGGTCTAGTGGATTGTCTTCTTCTTCACCTCGTGTAGAGGTTGAGAGTTTCAGAGTTTCTCCATTTCAAATGTGTGGACTAACGTCTCACGTTTTCTGGTCTTTCTAGTCTACCCATTTTGTAACGTGTAGCTTTAGCTTCACGCTTCTTGGTGTTGTAGAGTGTCAACCATTTTAAGACGTGGGGCTTACTGGTCTGGTAGAAATTCAACAATTTGCAACGTTTGGCTCACGCTTCACATCTGCTGGTCTAAAGGTTGATTTGTTTTTCAAGGCTTTTTATGCCCTCTGGGTAAAAGGGGCGTTCCATCATGTTTGTGCTCATCTGGACGTGGCCACTGACTGAGAACAAATCAATATGGAAAACAATAATCTCATCTAGAATACTAAAATCACATTGTTATTTTCACAAAAGTATTATTATACTTAAACATTTGTTTTATACAACAAATAGATGTAAACCTCATAACTGGGAAGTGTACCCAACAGTTATGTTGTTCCACCGTCTTTAATGACATCACAACATAGTAACGAATTTGACATGATTGTTCTTTAAGTCCCCACCAACCATTTCCCACATACTTTTAAGTAGAAATTTTGTTTCATTATCCACTTTTGGATGTTGGAGTTTTGGCGGGAAGACTTCCTTTGTTAACAAAGGGGTCCTTTCTCCCAATACTTCATGGCAAGGAAGATACATTTACGACCGGTCATATTACTGGCACCCAGTAAAGGGGGTGTTCAAACCTTTGCCTAGCAGGAATCTTTTATCCTCAGCCCATGAGGGCAAGTCATGACATACCTCTTGCTTAGTGGTGTTGCAGACTCTGGGACCTTTTAGAACAGGTGTATATATACTGAGATCATGTGACAGATCATGTGACACTTAGATTGCACACAGGTGGACTTTATTTAACTAATTATGTGAGTTCTGAAGGTAATCGGTTGCACCAGATCTTATTTAGGGGCTTCATAGCAAAGGGGGTGAATACATATGCACGCACCACTTTTCCGTTATTTATTTCTTAGAATTTTTTTTAACAAGTTAGTTTTTTCATTCCACTTCATCAATTTGGACTATTTTGTGTATGTCCATTACATGAAATCCAAATAAAAATCAATTTAAATTACAGGTTGTAATGCAACAAAATAGGAAAAACACCAAGGGGGATGAATGCTTTTGCAAGGAACTGTAGATATGGCCATTTTCACATTTTCATAAATTCATAGAATGTTTGGGAATTACATATACTAAGGCATTTGTGAAAATTCTATAGCAATATAGATTGGGAAAGGGCCGTGCATTTGGACAATGAATAGACACTGCAGTAAATAAAACCGAATAAAAACATCTGTCTTGTCCAGGACCAAGTCTATGCAGACCGGTGCGCCATAGCCAATCAGAGCTACAGTAGGCCTATATGCAAATAAGCCATTTGCCACAGGGGCCTGCCATCATTCAATTTGAACTGGACTGTGTGTTTACAGGCAGTAGTAACAGCACAACTTTAGATCATTAGAAAACATTCGCCAAAAGCCACAAAATACACCTGAATGGATTTCTGCAAATACTGTATGTAAATATCACCGGAGTCCTCTAACATTTGAGAATTTCACAGTCCTATTGATCAAACAACCATGAAAAGGTAGGCGGTCTCTCCCTCAGTTACCTATGCACATCAACAACAACAAGATCAACAACTAATGCTAGCCAGAGTGAGATGAGCTAAAATCTAACAAGGGAATATTAGATAAACCTCCCCAAACTTTTTCAGCTAGTTGGCCGTCCAAATTGCGCTGATAAACAATGGGGAATAGTAGCCTTCTCGTCCTTCTGCAGTTTGCCCACCATTGCTGCCAATGAATGCTTGTCCCAACCCATGTTTTGACAACTGAATGGGAACTTGCCTGGCTGCCCGCTCATTTGATCAATGCAAAATACATTTGATTGACAACTAAGAGATATGCTAACTGTGGATAACAGTCGTTCAAGTTCAGCATATCTAGCTAGCAAAGCGATTCACATTTCTTGCTATCTAACCAAATCATACCTGCATCTCTAGCTGTAGCTTCCGAAAAAAACGATATGAGGGGAAAAAGTCGGTCACTCATCCACACCTCCAATGACATGACATCCTCCCAGCAGCTAGCTAGCTAGCTAGCTAATGTTAGGCTCCATGTTTTTAGCTTGCTAAATAAATAGATACATAAATAGATACGCTAGCCCATGGGTGTCAAACTCAATCAGTGCACAGACCATATTGAAAAAACCCCACAACTAATTCACGGGCCAGACATAGCCTTTGTGTTTTTTGTTTTTTAAATGTGCAACTGCGACCCAAACTGGCCATTGTTTTATTAGAAAAAAGATGGCCCTTTATAATGTCCACTAATGTACATAGGATGCTGTATATACAATTGTAACATATTAAAACAAAAGAGATAAATCATATTTGTCCAGCATTTGCTGCTATGTTTGCAGATGTGCATAACATGCTGTGACCCTAATCAAAAAGTATTTAATCACTTCAAATAACTGTTGGTTGTTGTAACTCGGGTGCGGTTGAATGCAGCATTACTGTAAGGTGCACTCAATGTATTGTAGTTGAATAGCCAGCCTAGACTGCTGCTCAAATGTTGCTGTAATAGGCCTACATGTTTATTTTGGTTGCTTTAAAAACCAAAGCCAGACTGCAACATTTTAGTAGCCTAGCTAGGACAGTGGCATGTGTCTGTACACTTTCCCTCCACTGGGAGCTGTAAACGGGACACACGAAAGCAGCGCCTTTTTAAGTTGAATTCACCTATGGGAGCGCATCCGGCTGTAATTTCATGAAGCAGATGACTCAACTGTTGACTCATTTATACTGGCGTGTGTGTCCTATTGTCCTTTACTAGTAATTTATACCCGCGTGTGAATCCTTTATTTTATAACTTTTTCACAACCCAAGATTATATTTTCTGTAGGCTACAGCAATGACCCGTTGGAACCGCAACTTGGCATGGACATTTGCCCTAAAACACGGTAGAAGATTCGGTCAGTGTCATTAGTGATGATATGACACTGGCTCTTGCTGCACGCCAAATGGCTGGCTCTTGTGTGGGTGTGTGGGTCTGGGAGGAGGGGTGTGCATGTGGCAATGCACTGCCGTTTGGCGTGCAGCACGTTGGCAGTGCTTGCTGTGACTTGTAGTGCAGCGCATCACGGGCGGTATGGTAGCGGGCCAAAATGAATTGACAACCTAAATCATTGCATTCGTGTTTGACACGTGCTAGACTATTAGCCACATTATGACTGACTTGTGATCATTACCTTTGCTAATTTGATTGTAATGACATTCCCAGCCTTAGTTACAGTCATCTGTTTTTGTTCAAAATATTGAGTTATTGAAACTGAAACGGTGCATCCCGATTGGGCGGAGGCAGCAAACAATGCATCAGGCCAGCTGGGATTTACAACCTGATACTATCAAGACTACCAAGAAATGTATTGGTGAATTAAATGAATCATGCATTGAACTGCATCCATCTATTTAAGTGATTAAAACTGGTGTTTGGAGGATAAATTGGCATGGGTGTTGTGAGGCCCGAGACAAAGTCGAGGGCCGGCAAACCCTGCCAATATATCCTCCAAACACCGGCTTCGAGGGCATTATCACTTTTATGCAACAGGTTACCAACATATTCAAATAATGATTGACATATTTTCATTAAAAACGTTATTTTGATTAATTTATTAGTACAATTTCATCCTTCCACAAGATATTGTCCCGACACAAATCTAGGGTTGCTACCCAAGCCGGCTGGTTGATCGTTCTATGGGTTCGGTTGCCAGAGATGTGACCCAGTCGTTCAGTCTTTTTGTTCTGTATCTATGGACGCGACCCAGTCGTTTGTTCTAAATGTTCCATTGCCATACTGGCTGGCAACGTTCTTATCCCTTGCTTGCTAGCTAGCCAACTACGGCTAATTTACAGTCATGTCAAACATTGCATCCAGAATAACAACAAAGTAGCTGCATTTGCATTTGTTTAAGCTGTTTTCTAGTGACATTTATTTGGATATATCTGTAACAATGAGTTAATGAGGCGTAATTTCATCTGGCAAAATAAATGTGCTCTCTTGACAGGACACTGTTGTTCAGAGGAGCTAGCCAACAACACAGCTAACACAATCACTTCAAACTGAAGCTGGAAAGACTGCAAACTAGCTGCACTTCGTTTCGTTTGACCTTTTTTCAATTGTCATTTTTTTGTATATTTCCATAAAAATGATGCCAGCTGATTCATGATTTAGACTGGCTGAGAAACGCTGCCCTCCTGTGTGTCTCGTCCCGACTCCAGACATATTCATTACCAGTGCTTAATTTGTAAATTGGGAGGTCCCAGAACACATAGTGAGCGCAGGAAGGTGGGGGGTTATCCGGGGGACTCGGAGGTACCGCAACACATTGAGAAAAAAAGTTACAAACACAACATAGCAGCAAAGTTTAGTCTCCTTTTAAGGCTGTTCGGAAGACTCTGGCTGTAGTCATTTTGAGTGTAAACTATAACCTGGGTGTCCTCTTTAGCCTTGTCAACAATGATTGCTGCCACCAAATGCGCCTTGGTTCGGGCATGTTCCAAAAACTTTTTTTCTGAGGACTCTTTTTTTAATGTCAGAGGCAGAGGATGTTCTGTACATTCCACCCACACTTTTGCTAGCTAGTTTAATCCCTCCAGTCGTTGCTAGACCCAAGCTCCCTACCTTTTTGCGTGTTGTACAGCCAAGCTTTGAATTCTGCATGACAAGCCAGGGGTTATACATTTGCTTGTTATTGAACTGCAAATTGCACCTGCTCCGAGCACTTCGTCGGTGGATGAAGCGTGGATCCCCAGCACCCTCTTCCTCTGAGTCTGACTCGCTAGTAGGCCTACTAGCTAGTGGAGGTGCCGGTGGTGATGCTGAACTGGCAGGATTAACAGCGCTGCTAGCTAAGGCATCGCCATCAGGAACAGTTTGCCCCTCACTCTACTCCTCGGCACTAACAGTTATCTGGCTCGTTCTGGGTTCGATTCACCAACTTTCTCCGGATTTTTATAATCAACATGTCATCAAACTCGATTACCTTTTCTTATCCATTTTTTATTTCACACGTTTAAAATTCAGTAGGGAGACGACTAGCCTAGGCTACGTGACGTGATTATGTAGGGACCTCTTCACTAGTTGACCACCTCTACCAAGACCTGTGTCAAGATCAGTTACTTACCCCACCGGCCCTCCCCATAACCTCTATGTACAAATAAGAGAGCAGGTCTGTAATCAGTGTGGCAGGATAGGATGATTACGCAGAAGGATGACCATGCTTTTACATGATGGTCTTTCTGGGGGGCGGGATAAATAATGTGGAGGCAACTTGATTTAACTCTCATTACTTTTATTAGAATGTTTACAGTGCGAGTAGTGAAACAATTAATAAATCATGCCGCGATAGGTACCGGATAGGGTAAATAGGTGCTGGAACGAACAAAGTCAAATCTGAGAGGTGCCGGATCCTGTTCCGGCAGGATTCGGCTCAAATTAAGCACTGTTCATTACTATGGGACAGTAGGAGATCGAATTTGAATATTGAAACAATGTTGCAAATGTCGGAAAGAAAGACAGCAAGGTTTATACAAATCTCCGCTGTTGAAAATGAAATGTTATTTTAAAAAAATGTGAAATAATGTCTAGATGCCTTTTTTAGTGGAGATCAAGTTAATAAATTGCCTGGCTGGGCTGATGAGACAGTGGATTGCACAGTCAGATGGAACAGAGTAAATAGGCATTTTAACATCATAGATTTAGCTGGTGGTAACTTGTGGAATAGACACCAGCTTGAATGCGGTTTTAACCAATCAGGAATAGACCCAACCGTTGTATAATCTTCCAACAATACCTTACTGTACATCATGGAATTTCTTTGCCAAATATAACCTATTTTTTAAAGCTCTTATAAAGTTGGTTTTGTAGCATAAACTGGGAATTTAATATTTTTTACTGATATTATGATTGTTTCATATCTGCAAAGTAGTTCATTTGCTCTCAGTTCCACTTTAAACATGGTTTTAAGGAGCATAAACTGAAGGATGCCTAACGGCGTGTTTGTGTGTGAGTGTACGCGAGAGTTTGTGAGCATTCTGAAAGTATTCAGACCCCTTGGATTTTTCCACATTTTGTTACGTTGTAGCCTTATTCTAAAATCAATTAAATTGTTTTTTCCGCTCATCAATCTACACACAAACCTCATAATGACAAAGCAAAAACAGGTTTATAGTATATTTAGCAGATAACACATTTACATAAGTATTCAGTGCGTTGTTGAAGCACCTTTGGCAGAGATTACAGCCTCGAGTCTTCTTGGGTATAACGCTACAAGATTGGCACACCTGTATTTGGGGACTTTCTTCCATTCTTCTCTGCAGATCCCCTCAAGCTCTGTCAGGTTGGATGGGGAGCGTCGCTGCACAGCTATTTTCAGGTCTCTCCAGAGATGTTAGATCGGGTTCAAGTCCGGGCTCTGGCTGGGCCACTCAAGGACATTCAGGGACTTGTCCCAAAGCCACTCCTGCGTTGTTTTGGCTGTGTGCTTAGGGTCGTTGTCCTGTTGGAAGGTGAACCTTCGCCTCTAGTCTGAGGTCCTGAGTGCTCTGGAGCAGGTTTTCATCAAGGATCTCTCTGTACTTTGCTCTGCTCATCTTTCCCTCAATCCTGACTAGTCTCCCAGTCCCTGCCACTGAAAAACATCCCCACAGCATGATGCTGCCACCACCATGCTTCACCGTAGGGATAGTGCCAGGTTTCCTCCAGATATGACGCTTGGCATTATTTTATTTATTTATTTATTTCACCTTTATTTAACCAGGTAAGCCAGTTGAGAACAAGTTCTCATTTACAACTGCGACCTGGCCAAGATAAAGCAAAGCAGTGCGATAAAAACAACACAGAGTTACATATGGGGTAAAAAACATAAAGTCAAAAATACAACAGAAAATATATATACAGTGTGTGCAAATGTAGCAAGTTATGGAGGTAAGGCAATAAATAGGCTATAGTGCAAAACAATTACAATAGTATTAACACTGGAATGCTAGATGTGCAAGAGATTATGTGCAAATAGAGATACTGGGGTGCAAAAGAGCCAGTATCTCTATTTATCAGGTCAAAGAGTTCAATCCTGGTTTCATCAGACCAGAGAATCTTCTTTGTCATGGTCTGAGAGTCCTTTAGGTGCCTTTTGGCAAGCTCCAAGCGGGCTGTCATGTGCCTTTTACTGAGGAGTGGATTCCGTCTGGCCACTCTACCATAAAGGCCTGATTGGTGGAGTGCTACAGAGACGGTTGTCCTTCTGGAAGTTTATCCCATCTCCACAGTTGAACTCTGGAGCTCTGTCAGAGGGACCATCAGGTTCTTGGTCACCTCCCTGACCAAGGCCATTCTCCCCCGGTTGCTCAGTTTGGCCAGGTGGTCAGCTCTAGGAAGAGTCTTTGTTGTTCCAAACTTCTTCCATTTGAGAATGATGCAGGCGACTGTGTTCTTGGGGACCTTCAATGCTGCAGACATTTTTTGGTACCCTTCGCCAGATCTGTGCCTCGACACAATCCTGTCTCGGAGCTCTACGGACAATTCCTTTGACCTCATGGTTTAGTTTTTGCTCTGACATGCACTGTCAACGGTGGGACCTTATATAGACAGGTGTGTGCCTTTCCAAATAATGTCCAATCAATTGAAATGACCACCAGTGGACTCCAATCAAGTTGTAGAAATATCTCAAGGATGATCAATGAAAACAGGATGCGCCTGAGCTCAATTTCGAGTCTCATAGCAAAGGGTCTGAATACCTATGTAAATAATGTTTTTCTGTTTTAAATTTTTTATCCATTTGCAGACATTTCTAAAAACCTGTTTTCGCTTTGTCATTATTGTGTGTAGATTGATGAGGAACATTTTTTATTTATTACATTTTAGAATAAGGCTGTAACGTAACAAAATGTGGAAAAAGTGAAGGGGTCTGAATACTTTCCGAATGTGTGAGTATATGTCCATTTTCTACGATTAAGTATATTTTGAGCGCAAACTCACTCCACCAGTGATCGACTTTGTTATGAAGTCTGAGCACAAGTATAATGATGAAGAGATGAAAACACAAGTGTGTTGTCTCTGACAGTCCCTGAAGTACTGGTTTGGAAACCCTACAGCAAGGCAGTGGACTGCTGGTCCATCTGAGTCATTGCTTACATTCTGTAAGTATGAGGAACGGACTTGTTTTTTCATGTTAGCTCAAATGTTTCTCCTAGCACTGCTAAGAGGATGGTCTGTTCTCTGCAAACTTATGATGCCTTATTTATCCTTACTGTGATGAGGGTGATAGAAGGAGTCAGGCGCAGGAGTTATTCTGTCGTACACAATTGCGCTGGATAGCGACACACGAAAACAGGCACAGGGGAAACTATCTACCCTGGCAATACACAGTACGGGATACTCCAACAATATACAGGCACAGGGGAAATATCTACCCCGGCAATACAAAGTGCGAGTAGCTCCACCGAGCTACACTACTCTCACAATAAACAATCACCCACAAGGACAAGGGGGGCAGAGGGAACACTTATACACAGACTAATGAGGGGATAAGAACCAGGTGTGTGTAATTGACGAGACAAGACAAATGGAATGATGATATATGGAGCGGCAATGGCTAGTAAGCCGGTGACGACGACCACCGAAGCCTGCCCGAACAAGGAGGGGGCAGGCTCCGGTACCCCCTCCTTGACGTGCAGCTCCAGCAGCGCGCCTACCCTGGCCTCGGGGACGGCCAGGAGGACGCGGAGCAGGGCGAGCCGGATGGCGACGGTGGAAATCCCGCAACAGGGAGGGATCGAGGATATCCCTCACTGGGACCCAGCACCGTTCCTCCGGACCGTACCCCTCCCACTCCACGAGGTACTGAAAGCCCCCACCCCCGACGCCTCGAATCCAGGATGGAACGGACAGAGTACACTGGGGGCCCCTCGATGTCCAGAGGAGGTGGAGGAACCTCCCGCACCTCAGACTCCTGGAGCGGACCAACCACTACCGGCCTGAGGAGAGACACATGAAACGAGGGGTTAATACAGTAATCAGGGGAAGTAATAACCTATAAGTGACCTCGTTGATTCTCCTCAGGACTTTGAACAGCCCCACAAACCGCGGGCTCAGCTTCCGGCAGGGCAGGTGGAGGGGCAGATTCCGGGTTGAGAGCCAGACCCGATCCCCCGGTACGAAGACTGTGGTGGCGGTCAGCGTTGGCCTTCTGACGACGCACGGCGTGCTGGAGGTGAACGTGGGCAGCGTCCCACATCTCCTCCACACGCCGAAACCAGTCATCCACCGCAGGAGCCTCGGTCTGGCTCTGGTGCCATGGTGCCAGAACCGGTTTGTAACCTAAAACACATTGGAATGGCGTTAGGTTAGTAGAGGAGTGGCGGAGAGAGTTCTGGGCATATTCTGCCCATGGCAACAACACTGAACACTCCCTCGGCCGGTCCTGGCAGTAGGACCACAGGAACCTACCCACATCCTGATTTACCCATTCCACCTGCCCATTTGACTCGGGGTGGAAACCAGAGGTCAGGCTGACCGAGACCCCCAGACGTTCCATGACCGCCTTCCAGACCTTGGACGTGAACTGGGGACCTCGGTTGGACACTATATCCTCTGGTACCCCGTAGTGCTGGAAGACGTGAGTAAACAGGGCCTCCGCAGTTTGCAGGGTCGTGGGGAGACCGGTCAGAGAAAGGACCAGGATGGTGGTGTTACCTTGGGAGAGGGGAAGATCAGTCAAATAATCAACACTTAGATGAGACCATGGTCATTGTGGAACTGGTAATGGTTGTAAAGTACCCGCTGAGAGGTCCCTAGGTGCCTTACTCTGGGCGCACACCGAGCAGGAGGAGACGTACACCCTCACGTCCTTAGCCAAGGTAGGCCACCAGTACTTTCCGGTCAGGCAGCGCACTGTACGACCGATACCTGGGTGACCAGAGGAGGGTGACGTGTGTGCTCAGTAGATCAGACGATCACGGATAAGAGCAGTCACGTACCGCAGCCCAGCTGGACACTGAGGTGGAGATGGATCTGTGCGTAATGCCTGCTCTATATTCGCGTCCATCACCAATACTACCGGCGCCACAATGCAGGAGGCCGGGAGTATGGTGGTGTTGTCTCTGGGCCTCTCCTCTGTGTCATACAGCCGGGACAGTGCGTCTGTCTTCACGTTCTTCGTACCCGGAATGTATGACAATGTAAAATCAAACCGGGTGAAGAATAGGGCCCACCTGGCCTGGCGAGGATTCTGCCTCCTCGTGCCCGGATGTACTCCAGGTTACGGTGGTCCGTCCAGACGAGGAAAGGGTGTTTCGCCCCTTCGAGCCTGTGACTCCACCCTTGTCAAAGCTTAGACAACAGCTAACAGCTCCCGATCACCAACGTCGTAGTTCTGCTCCGCTGGACTGAGCTTTTTAGGGAAGAAGGCACAGGGGCGAGCTTGGGTGGCGTGCCCGAGCGTTGAGATAGGACAGCGCCTATCCCTACCTCGGACACATCCACCTCCACTACGAACGGTAGTGATGGATCGGGGTGGGCCCGTACTGGGGCTGAGGTGAACAGACCCTGCAGTCTACTGAAGGCCAGGTCAGCCTCAGCAGACCAGCGGATCCAGGACGGCCCACCCTTCAACAGGGATGTAATGGGAGCTGCGACCTTGCCAAAGCCCCGGATAAACCTTCGATAGTAGTTGGCGAAGCCAATGAAGCGCTGCACCTCCTTAACCGTGGTTGGAGTCGGCCAATTACGCACGGCTGAAATGCGATCTCCCTCCATCTCCACACCTGAGGTGGAAATGCGGTATCCAAGGAAGGAGACGGACTGCTGGAAAAACATACACTTCTCGGCCTTGGCATTAAGGTCATTTTCCAACAGTTGGGCTAGCACTTTGTGAACCAGGGACACATGCTATGCACGCGTAGCGGAATACACCAGGATGTCATCGATGTAGACCACCACACTGCGACCAAGCATGTCCCGAAACACCTCGTTCTCAAAGGACTGGAAGACAGATGGAGCATTCATAAAACCGTAGGGCATCACCAGGTATTCATAATGCCCCGTGGTTGTGCTGAATGCTGTCTTCCACTCATCCCCCTCCCGAACACGCACCAGGTTGTATGCACTCCTGAGATCTAATTTGGTGAAGAAGCGCGCCCCATGCATTGTCTCAATAACTGAAGGAATTAGGGGGAGAGGATAACTAAATCTTATCGTCTCCTTGTTCAGTGATCGATAATCAATGCATGGGCGCAGACCGCCGTCTTTCTTCTTCACAAAGAAGAAACTCGAGGAGACGGGTGAAGTGGAGGGACGTATATACCCCTGGCCCAGGGACTCAGTGACGTATGTTTCCATAGCCTCTGTTTCAGCCTGCGACAGGGGGTACACATGACTCCTGGGAGGTACAGAGTCTACCCGAAGGTTTATCGCACAATCCCCCGCCCGATGAGGTGGTAACTTTGTCACCTGTGTCTTAGAAAACGCGTGCGCCATATCGAGGTATTCGGGGGGAATGCGCATGGTGGAGGTACCGTCTGGACTTTCCACCATGGTTGCACCAACGGAAACACCTAGACACCTACCCTGACACTTCATTCGACCACCCCGTGAGAACCCTCTGTGGCCATGAGAAGGTGGGGTTGTGGAGTGCTAGCCAAGGAATACCTAATGCCACAGGGAAAGTAGGAGGCTCAATAATAGAAAAAGTAACCTGCTCACAATGAGTCTCCTGGGTGATCATGGTGACTGGTACAGTAACTTCCTTAACAAACCCGGACCCTAATGGTCAACTATCAAGTGCTCTGACGGGGAGTGGAATGGATAGGGGAACCAATTAAATGCCTTGACGGTGTGAGAATGCCCTGTCCATAAAGTTCCCAGCTGCGCCTGAATCGACTAGCGCCTTACACTGGGGAACTACCATGTGATCGGGAGAGTAGATAGGTAGGGTACAGTGCGCAGCAGAGGGCTCTGAATGAGTGTGGGTGTTCGATACCTGGGGTGATGTGAGTGCCCTGCCTGCCGCCTCCAGACCCAAAAGAGCATTGACGACTACGTGTGGTGTACTGTCCCTTCGTGCCACCAGAGTGGCACTGTCGCTGTTGTCCTCCGCTCTCTCGGATGGCGGCTCCACCCAGCTCCATCAGCTCGGGATCCGAGTCGTCCGGGGTGGACACGGGCAGACCCCTACCAGGACGTCCTCTGGCTGCCAGCAGGTTGTCCAAACGGATGGCCATGTCCACCAGTTGCGTGAAAGACAACATGGTGTCCCGGCAGGCTAGCTCCTGTAGGACGTCCTCCCGCAGATGGCACCGGAAATGGTAGATCAGGGCCCATTCGTTCCACCTGGACCCCACTGCAAGAGTCCGAAACTCCAACGCGAAGTCCTACGCAGTCCTCGCCCCCTGCCTCAGGTGGACCAGCCACTCGCCCGCCTTTCGAGGCGAGCAAACTCCCGTAGTTCTCCAACGCGGCTCCTCCTTCGTTCCAAACCACGTTGTCCCACTCCAGGGCTTTCCCCGAGAGGCAGAGAATGAGGATGGACACCTTCTCCTGTTCTGATGGGGCCAGCCTGATGCTGGAGAGGTAGAGCTCCAGTTGGAGGAGGAATCCTTGGCAGAGCACCGCCGTCCCGTCGAACGCCCGTGGTCGGGATATCTGGATCTCTCCGGGTGCTGGGATGGAGGTGGCTGGATCCGGTTGGCCAGCTGGTCTCAACAGATTGGGTCCTCTCCTCTCCAGGCGCGTATCAACAGCTTCCCCCAAGCTGGCCAGCATCGTTGAATGCTCCTGGACCCGTGCCACGACTCCAGGCATGCGCTCCTCTCCCGCAGACTCCATAGCGGGTGGGTGATTCTGTGATGAGGGTGATAGAAGGAGTCAGGCGCAGGAGGGTAAATCACAGAATACAGAGTTTATTCCATCGTACACAATAGCGCTGGATAGCAACACACGAAAACAGGCACAGGGGAAACTTTCTACCCTGGCAATACACGGTACCGGATACTCCAACAATACCCCGGCAATACAAAGTGCGAGTAGCTCCACCGAGCTACACTACTCTCACAATAAACAATCACCCACAAGGACAAGGGGGGCAGAGGGAACACTTATACACTGACTAATGAGGGGATAAGAACCAGGTGTGTGTAGTTGACAAGACAAGTTAAATGGAATGATGATATATGGAGCGGCAGTGGCTAGTAAGCCGGTGACGACGAACGCCGAAGCCTGCCCGAACAAGGAGGGGAGGCAGCCTCGGCGGAAGTTGTGACACTTACTTCATCTTACGCTGAGGTAAATGATGATCTAACATACTTGAATAGGGTGAAAGCAAGTCCACTAAATTCATATCAGATCACTGATTTACATTCTACATTTACTTCATTTAGCAGACGCTCTTATCCAGAGCGACTTACAAATTGGTGCATTCAACTTATGATAGCCAGTGGGACAACCACTTATTTTTTATGGGGGGGTGGGGGGGGGGGGCAGTTGAAGGATTAATTTTATACTATTCCAGGTATTCCTTAAAGAGGTAGGGTTTCAAGTGTCTCCGGAAGGTGGTCAGTGACTCCGCTGTCCTGGCGTCGTGGGGGAGCTTGTTCCACCATTGGGGTGCCAGCTTTGACTGGGCTGAGCGGGAACTGTGCTTCCGTAGAGGTAGGGGGGCTAGCAGGCCAGAGGTGGATGAACGTAGTGCCCTCGTTTGGGTGTAGTGTCTGATAAGAGCCTGAAGGTAAGGAGGTGCCGTTCCCCTCACAGCTCCGTAGGCAAGCACCATGGTCTTGTAGTAGATGCGAGCTACAACTGGAAGCCAGTGGAGTGTGCGGAGGAGCGGGGTGACATGAGAGAACTTGGGAAGGTTGAACACCAGACGGGCTGCAGCGTTCTGGAAAAGTTGTAGGGGTTTAATGGCACAGGCAGGGAGCCCAGCCAACAGCAAGTTGCAGTAATCCAGACGGGAGATGACAGGTGCCTGGATTAGGACCTGTGCCGCTTTCTGTGTAAGGTAGGGTCGTACTCTGCGAATGTTGTAGAGCATGAACCTGCAGGATCGGGTCACCGCTTTGATATTAGCGGAGAAAGACAGGGTGTTGTCCAGGGTCACACTAAGGTTCTTTGCACTCTGGGAGGAGGACACAATGGAGTTGTCAACCGTGATGGCGAGATCATGTAGCGGGCAGTCCTTCCCCAGGAGGAAGAGCAGCTCTGTCTTGCCAAGGTTCAGCTTGAGGTGGTGATCCGACATCCACACTGATATGTCTGCCAGACATGCAGAGATGTGATTCACCACCTGCTTATCAGAAGGGGGAAAGGAGAAAATGAATTGTGTGTCGTCTGCGTAGCAATGATAGGAGAGACCATGTGAGGATATGACAGAGCCAAGTGACTTTGTGTATAGAGAGAATAGGAGAGGGCCTAGAACTGAGCCCTGGGGGACACCAGTGGTGAGAGCACGTGGTGCGGAGACAGATTCTCGCCACGCCACCTGGTAGGAGCGACCTGTCAGGTAGGACGCAATCCAAGAGTGAGCAGCGCCGGAGATACCCAACTCGGAGAGGGTGGAGAGGAGGATCTGATGGTTCAAAGTATCAAAGGCAGCATATAGGTCTAGAAGGATAAGAGCAGAGGAGAGAGAGTTAGCTTTAGCAGTGCGGAGAGCCTCCGTGACACAGAGAAGAGCAGTCTCAGTTGAATGACCAGTCTTGAAACCTGACTGGTTTGGATCAAGAAGGTCATTCTGAGAGAGATAGCAGGAGAGTTGGCTAGAGACAGCACGCTCAAGAGTTTTGGAGAGAAAAGAAAGAAGGGATACTGGTCTGTAGTTGTTGACATCGGATGGATCGAGTGTAGGTTTTTTGAGGAGGGGTGCAACTCTCGCTCTATTGAAGACGGAAGGGACATAGCCAGCGGTCAAGGATGAGTTGATGAGCGAGGTGAGGTAAGGGAGTAGTTCTCCGGAAATGGTCTGGAAAAGAGAGGAGGGGATAGGGTCAAGCGGGCAGGTTGTTGGGCGGCCGGCCGTCACAAGTCACAAGATTTCATCTGGAGAGAGAGGGAAGAAAGAAGTCAAAGCATAGGGTAGGGCAGTGTGAGCAGGACCAGCGGTGTCATTTGACTTAATAAATGAGGATCGGATGTCGTCAACCTTCTTTTCAAAATGGTTGACGAAGTCATCCACGGAGAGGGAGGAGGGAGGGGGAGGAGGAGGAGGATTCAGCAGGGAGGATAAGGTGGCAAAGAGCTTCCTAGGGTTAGAGGCAGAGGCTTGAAATGTGGCTTTAGCAGCGGAAACAGAGGAAGAGAATGTAGAGAGGAGGGAGTGAAAATATGACAGGTCCGCAGGGAGTCTAGTTTTCCTCAATTTCCGCTCGGCTGCCCGGAGCCCTGTTCTGTGAACTCACAATGAGTCGCCAAGCCACGGAGCAGGAGGGGAGGACCGAGCCGGCCGGGAGGATAGGGGACATAGAGAGTCAAAAGATGCAGAAAGGGAGGAGAGGAGGGTTGAGGAGGCAGATTCAGGAGATTGGAGGGAGAAGGATTTAGCAGAGGGAGAGAGTAGCGGGAGAGAGAGAGCGAAGGTTGCGACGACACATTACCATCTGAGTAGGGGCAGAGTGAGTAGTGTTGGAGGAGAGCGAGAGAGAAAAGGATACAAAGTAGTGGTCGGAGACTTGGAGGGGAGTTGCAGTGAGATTAGTAGAAGAACAGCATCTAGTAAAGAGAGGCCATAACCAATGGTATAAGATGGAGTCGCAGGAGTGAGGTCGGGTGAGGTCGTCGGGTAAGCTTGGCTTTATACATAGTTTGGGCTTTGTCGAGTAAGGCTAAAACTATGTATTTAGATTGTAGTTAGGTATTGTAGGAAGTTATCGTGGGTTGTTGTATGTAATTATTGTAGGTTAGTATTGTATTCGGCTGAGCACGAAGGCTTGATGACTCATTGCGAGCTCACAGAACAGAGCTCCGGGCAGCGGAGCGGAAATGGAAGAAAACTAAACTCCCTGCCGACCTGGCATCTTTTTACTCCCTCCTCTCTACATTTTCTTCATCTGTTTCTGCTGCTAAGGCCACTTTCTACCACTCTAAATTCCAAGCATCTGCCTCTAACCCTAGGAAGCTCTTTGCCACATTCTCCTCCCTGCTGAATCCTCCTCCCCCCCCCCCCCCCTCCTCCCTCTCTGTGGATGACTTCGTCAACCACTTTGAAAAGAAGGTTGACGACATCCGATCCTCGTTTGTTAAGTCTAATGACACTGCTGGTCCTGCTCACACTGCCCTACCCTATGCTTTGACTTCTTTCTCCCCTCTCTCTCCAGATAAAATCTTGCGACTTGTGACTGCAGGCCGCCCAACAACCTGCCCGCTTGACCCCATCCCCTCCTCTCTTCTCCAGACCATCTCCGGTGACCTTCTCCCCTACCTCACCTCGCTGATCAACTCATCCTTGACCGCTGGCCATGTCCCTTCCGTCTTCAAGAGAGCGAGAGTTGCACCCCTTCTCAAAAAACCAACACTCGATCCCACTGATGTCACAACTACAGACCAGTATCCCTTCTTTCTTTTCTTTCCAAAACTATTGAGCGTGCCGTCTTTAGCCAACTCTCTTGCTATCTCTCTCAGAATGACCTTCTTGATCCAAACCAGTCAGGTTTCAGGACTGGTCATTCAACTGAGACTGCTCTTCTCTGTGTCACGGAGGCTCTCCGCACTGCTAAAGCTAACTCTCTCTCCTCTGCTCTTGTCCTTCTAGACCTGTCTGCTGCCTTTGATACTGTGAACCATCAGATCTTCCTCTCCACCCTCTCCGAGCTGGGCATCTCCGGCGCGGCTCACTCCTGGATTGCGTCCTACCTGACCGGTCGCTCCTACCAAGTGGCGTGGCGAGAAGCTGTCTCCGCACCACGTGCTCTCACCACTGGTGTCCCCCAGGGCTCAGTTCTAGGCCCTCTCCTATTCTCCCTATACACCAAGTCACTTGGCTCTGTCATATCCTAACATGGCCTCTCCTATCATTGCTACGCTGATGATACACAACTAATCTTCTCCTTTCCCCCTTCTGATAACCATGTGGCGAATCGCATCTCTGCATGTCTGGCAGACATATCAGTATGGATGACGGATCACCACCTCAAGCTGAACCTTGGCAAGACGGAGCTGCTCTTCCTCCCGGGGAAGGACTGCCCGTTCCATGATCTCGCCATCACGGTTGACAACTCCGTTGTGTCCTCCTCCCAGAGTGCGAAGAGCCTTGGCGTGACCCTGGACAACACCCTGTCGTTCTCCGCTAACATCAAGGCGGTGACCCGATCCTGCAGGTTCATGCTCTACAACATTCGGAGAGTACGACCCTGCCTTACACAGGAAGCGGCACAGGTCCTAATCCAGGCACTTGTCATCTCCCGTCTGGATTACTGCAACTCGCTGTTGGCTGGGCTCCCTGCCTGTGCCATTAAACCCCTACAACTCATCCAGAATGCCGCAGCCCGTCTGGTGTTCAACCTTCCCAAGTTCTCTCACGTCACCCCGCTCCTCCGCACACTCCACTGGCTTCCAGTTGAAGCTCGCATCTGTTACAAGACCATGGTGCTTGCCTATGGAGCTGTGAGGGGAACGGCACCTCCGTACCTTCAGGCTCTGATCAGTCCCTACACCCAAACGAGGGCATTGCGTTCATCCACCCCCCCCCCTAAAAAATAATAATAATAATAATAATAATTGTGAAGTGGTTATCCCACTGGCTATAGGGTGAATTCACCAATTTGTAAGTCGCTCTGGATAAGAGCATCTGCTAAATGACGTAAATGTAAAATGTAAATGTAAAGATGAGGTCAAGCGTATTGCCTGCCTTGTGAGTAGGGGGGGACGGTGAGAGGGTGAGGTCAAAAGAGGAAAGGAGTGGAAAGAAGGAGGCAGAGAGAAATGAGTCAAAGGCAGACATAGGGAGGTTAAAGTCACCCAGAACTGTGAGGGGTGAGCCATCCTCAGGAATGGAACTTATCAAGGCGTCAAGCTCATTGATGAACTCTCCAAGGGAACCTGGAGGGCGATAAATGATAAGGATGTTAAGCTTGAATGGGCTAGTGACTGTGACAGCATAGAATTCAAATGAGGAGATAGACAGATGGGTCAGGGGGAAAAGAGTGAATGTCCACTTGGGAGAGATGAGGATTCCTGTGCCACCGCCGCGCTGACCAGATGCTCTCGGGGTATGCGAGAACACATGATCAGACGAGGAAAGAGCAGTAGGAGTAGCAGTGTTTTCTGTGGTAATCCATGTTTCCGTCAGTGGTAAGAAGTCGAGGGACTGGAGGGTAGCATAGGCTGAGATGAACAGATGGGATTCATTTTGAACAAAATAATTCAAACACGTCACATCTCACACGATGCCTCTGTGCTCTTGCCCCACCACAGTCTGTGTGGATACCCTCCGTTCTACACTGAGAATGACACTCTTTGAGCAGATTCTGAAGGCTGAATACGAGTTTGACTCTCCTTGCTGGGACGATATCTTCGACTCCGGTACGGTAGATTTCAATCAGTGTGTGTCCTTGTGGTGTTTTTTAGTGAGGGGGCTGCTCCCAGAGTGCGGACAGGGGGTCAGAACGAGACCCCCTGGTCAACTGTGCCTACCGCTGCCATCCAACCAGCCGCGTCTGATCCCCAGGATGCCTGGAGTGTGGCCAACCAATGACTTTCCCACGGTTTCCTTGTGGAGTCATGAGAAACTTCCCAGTCAGTCCCAGAACGTAGAATTGCAATTCGTATATATTACGAATTTGGTTAGGGTTAAGGTCAGGAGTTAGGTTAAAGGGGAAGGGTTAGCTTACATACAAAGTAGTTGCAAAGTAGCTAAAAAGCAGTAAGTAGTTGTCCATGATGAGTAGCTGAAATGCTAGATGTCCGTGATGAGATTTGAACATGCAACCATTGGATTGCTTGATGTTCTCGTTATACGCCCACCCATCCATCCATCCACTCCAACCAACCACCCTACTTTTGTTTTTGCCTAAAGTAACCTTCTGTCTTGTGTAACCATACCAAACTTAACATATCATACTAATTTGAGATCCTGGATTTACATTTACTATGTTACATTTAGTCTATGAGACCAGACTGAACCCACAGAGGTCTCATAGACCACATTCTAACCTGAAGGGGCAATATGAACCTGTTGATAAAGACTTTTGGGGAGGAGAGTTTCAGCCTGGCTTTGAACTGGTCAAAACGTAATCCATTTAAAGATGCACTCTGGGAAAATCTGTAACATATCACACGAAATGGATGATTTAGTACACAATTGGATGACGGGAACCGTTTTGGCTTGTGAGCACCACTTTCGACTACTGGCTGAAATTATACAAAAGTTTGATAGTGCATCTTTAAGTTAAGACATTGGAGGATGTAATGAGCTCAGCCCTCTTGCTTAACAGCAGGGAATAGATGTGTGCGAATACAAAACCAAATGTATAAGTCTGGATATTTTTTTCACAGTGTAGATACAACCAACTAACATTTCCTTTTGGATCACCCTTCCATGGATCTTTTCTTAATTCATATTGGGGTTGTTTCTTCAAGCCATTGTGTGTGTAGAGAGAGAACTTGATTTAAAGAATGTAAATAATAATCCAATTGTCTCACTTCATCATTACATCTGTCACTCTCACCATAAGGTCACGTTAAATTGTTGATACTTTTGGTAACCTATTGCACATACAAAAGTGGGATTTTACTCAAGACTACAATTAAAAAAGAAATGTTATTGCACCACCCTATTTTTCCCATTACTCTGTTTAAATGTCCATAATTTAAAAGTATGTACTAGAAATAGCTTGACCTGGCAACCTTTGGGGTCTAAGATATTGAGATAAGTGGCATTGAAAAGTCTGACATGGAATATATACCCTAACCTGTGATCTGTGTAAAAGGGGATATCTAGTGAGAACTAACCCATTCAGCTGTGGCTTTCAGCCCTCTATCAAAATAATACAAGTCATATGATCTTAAAAAGTGTTCATTAACAACCTTTGGGGTCTAAGATGTTGAGAAAAGTGGCATTGAAGAGTCTGACATAGAATATCACGCCTCACCCTAACCTGTGATCTGTGTAAAATGTATGTACTACCACAAAATCCTACCCCCAATTCAGTAGTGGTCTTCAGTGAGGTGCACAGCTGCATGTTTCTGTCCTCCATGACTGGGAAAGGCATTGAAGATCCTACATCCATCTCATTAGATCAGAACAGGATGGATCAACAGTGATTCATATTACTGGTTTGCATCCCGAAATATATTATATTATTATATTTTCAATATATTATTATTATTATTATTATTATTACAAAATATTTAATGGGGTATGGTAGTAGGTGCCAGGCGCACCGCTTTGTGTCAAGAACTGCAACGCTGCTGGGTTTTTCACGCTCAACAGTTTCCCGTGTGTATCAAGAATGGTCCACCACCCAAACGACATCCAGCCAACTTGACACAACTGTGGGAAGCATTGGAGTCAATGGGTCCAGCATCCCTGTGGAACGCTTTCGACACTTTGTAGAGTCCATGCCCCGACAAATTGAGTCTGTTCTGAGGGAAAAGGAGAGGAAAGTTGTTCCTAATGTTTGGGGAATGGTAAAAAACTATTCATAGAGTGTGGTCCTCTGTAGCTCAGCTGGTAGAGTACAGCGCTTGTAACGCCAGGGTAGTGGGTTTGATCCCCGGGACCACCCATACACAAAAATGTATGCACGCATGACTGTAAGTCGCTTTGGATAAAAGCGTCTGCTAAATGGCATATTATTATTATTATTGAACGTTTCCAAGAACACAGTGGTCTCCATAGAGCTGGCCGTCCGACCAAACAGGCAAGAAGGACCTTGGTCAGGAAGGTGACCAAAAACCCAATGACTACTCTGACAGAACTACAGAGTTCCTTGACTGAGATGGGAGAACCTGCCAGAAGGACAACAATCTCTACAGCACTTCACCAATCTGGCCTTTATGGGAGAGTGGCCCGACAGAAGCCACTCCTGAGAAAAAGGCACTTGACAGCACGCCTGGAGTTTGCAAAAAGTCACGTGAAAAACAGAGTATAAGGCAAAAGATTCTGTGGTCTGAGGAGACAAACGTGGAACTCTTCTGGAGAAAACCAGGCACAGCTCATCACCCGTCTAACACCATCCCTACCGTGAAGCATGGTGGTGGCGGCATCATGCTATGGGGATGTTTTTCAGCAGCGGAGTCTGGTAAGGGAACAATGAATGGTGCCAAATACAGGCAAATCCTTGATGAGAACCTGATTCAGAGTGCAAATTACCATTCATTGTTCCCTCTATCCTTACCAGTCTCCCAGTCTCTGCTGCTGAAAAGCATCCCCATAGCATGATGCTGCCACCACCATGCTTCACGGTAGGGATGGAGTTAGACGTTCCAACAGGACAATGACACCAAGCAGAGGAACACGCCCATTGAGTTCACAGCTGGTGAATGGCGATGCCTCATCGCGATTGGTTATTCCCCATAATTTGCAACTATGTCAATGAGCGTCATCACTATCTTTCCTTTGCGGTAGGCCCAGAGACAGAAGAGAAAGCGAAACACTCGACTCCCTATTTTTTTCTGATCGGGTGGGGCCTCTCTGGTCTACTTATTGCCCCCACCCCACGTAGGGGGTGCCCAAGAGCGAGACATCTCAATGGCTCATTTTCTCTGGTCAGGCGGTGCGGGTGGGACGAGCGGGGAGGGATAACTAAGTAGACCAAAGCACAAATGTTACAATGTTAGTTTCATTACGTGTTGTACAATATGATGCAAAACACAGGAAAACAGAATTTTGACAGCACTGGGCCTTTAATATTGTATTTCAGTAAAATGTGTACATTTTCTTGTTTACTTTAATGCTGGTGTGTCATTATACTGAGATTTCTACAGTACCCAAAAGCCATAGCAAGGTGGAGACATCCACCAGAAGAAAAATAAGCATGTACTGTATCTAGTGGGAATGAATGGATAACTAGGCCACCTCCAATAGCCAAGGAATTAGCCAACCATTGAGAACAACAACAACAACAAAAATAGAGAGAGGGAAAAAAATCTATGTAGATCATGTAATGTATTTGGCAAAGCCAGTAAGGATCTATAGGCATAAACTGAATAATGTCAGATATGTGTCAAGCAAAGGACAACCCTGCCCTGCAATTGGGGGGGGGGGGGCTTTGACTTTTTCTCTTAAGTATCACACACTAGGCGAAATGATAAAGAAAAAGGTCACTCTCAAAGCAGTAAAAGCAGTTTATACAATACATTACTATACTTTTCTTTACTGTGGATAGTCGACTAGTCTACAAATCACACCTACCTCCAGACAGCACAGTGCTGGGCAGTCAGCCAAGCAATGTCCTTTGAAAGCGCAACAAAACACTTGTTCACAGACACAGTCCTTGAAGAACCATTGCCTCTCTGCATGGAACGGGACGAGTAAAAAGAGGGAGCCACCACATTAGAGCAGGTCAAGAATAAAGAGGTACATTTTGTTGCCGATTAAGTTTCATCTGATTATTTCTACTTCTCTGATCTCAATCTTTGCGGATACAAAGTAAACTCGCAAAACGACGGTGCATTCGACTCTGGCTCAAACGCCAACACCCGGCTGTGTTTTCTACGCTCAGGTGAGTGAAATGGCCGTTAAGTCGACTTCAAACCATTAGAAATCAAATTAATAACCTGTTTAAATTGGTGGACTGTGTACTAACATTTATTATGCACTGATTTGTACATACATTTCTAAGTCCACAGAAGACATAAATGGTTGGCTATATAAAAAAAAAATAATTTAGGGAAATGTTTTACTTTTTAGTGTTTTATAGGTATTAGTTACTCTAACATCTAGTTTCTTCTTTTGGCCTATTGTCAAGCATTCCGTTCTCTCACACAAGCTCGCAATTGTGAGCTCCAGGGGCTTGAGGGAGGGTCTCACAGGTGGGGGTTTCCGTTCGCGTTGTTGTGAGTTTTTTTCTGTTACTTCAATTTTACATCCTGTATTAGTAAAACATGCCTAGTGGTTAACATAATTTATTCAAAAGATCGGATAGTATAATGGGAACATCTCAGGCTAAAAAGTTTAAATACATTGCCATATGCCCATTTGTGTTCTCTAAAAGGCAAAACATTCAGTTATTTTGCCCTAGTCTGTCTAGTCCTGTATTGCGAGATTGTGAGCTATTGTTTGCCTTGTACTGCGTTATCCTTAATTGATTTTTATTAAGAGCGATCCTCTAGAGCAGGGGTATTCAACGCTTACCCTATGAGGTCCGGAGCCTGCTGGTTTTCTGTTCTACCTGATACTTAATTGCGCCCACCTAGTGTCCCAGGTCTAAATCAGTCCCTGATTAGAGGGGAAAAATAAAAAAAAAACAGTGGAACTGGCTTCAAAGTCCAGAGATGAGTTTGAGGGCTCTAGAGTGTTTTGAATGCCCCATGCAACTAGAGCAGGTATTCCCAAACTCGGTCCTGGCCTCCCCCTGGATGCATGTTTTGGTTGTTGCCCTAGCACTACACAGCTGATTCAAATAACCAACTCATCATCAAGCTTAGATTATTTTAATCAGCTGTGTAGTGCTAGGGCAAAAAAATGAAACGTGCACCCGGGAGGGTGGACACACACTCAAATTAGTGTGATACAGTATGTTACGTTTGGTATGATTACATAAGACAGACGTTTAAGGCAAAAACGAAAGTAGGGTGGTTGGTCAGGCGAATAATGCAAATGTCTAGCAACCCAAAGGTTGCGTGTTTTAATTTAATCACAGACAACTTTAGGATTTTAGCTAACCCTTTCACCCTTAACCCTTAAACCTAACGCTAACCTTAACCATAACCATAACCTTAACCCTAACCTCTAGCTTAGCTAACGTTAGCCACCTGGCTAACATTAGCATTAGCCACCTAGCCAAATTGTAATTCGTAACATATCAAAAATGTATGCACGCATGACTGTAAGTCGCTTTGGATAAAAGCGTCTGCTAAATGGCATATTATTATTATTATTTATATCATACGTTTTGAAAATTCGTAACATATCATACGAATTGTAATTCGTAACATATCATACAAAATGGATGATGGACAACTACAAATTAATACACACCATACTATGTTACGTCTATCCCTGATTCCAGGTTGTTTTGATAGATGTGAGGCAGGCGAAACAGGGTTGGAATTCTGTTATCAACAAGAGATGATTGAGTGTGCACTGGATGTGAGCAGCTCAGTGAGTTGTGGATGGCTGATCTTTGACACCAGCAAGACAGCCTGCATGACAGCCTCCATCACTGTGTTGATTGGTTGCAAGACCATTGTCTGTTTCACAGAAGCAACATTTACAAGAAGCTCTGAACTGTAGGCTGCTGTTGGAACTGTATTGTATTCTAGGCCTTACTGCCCTGGTTCTTTTGTAAAAAATGTCCAGTCGGAGCGGAGGTGTACATGTCTTTTGGTGAGGCAGTATCACCACGTACATGCAGAGCAGAGTCCTGGAATGGTGTAACGGATCCAGGTGTCTAAACTTTACACACTGCAGAGGGAGTTATTTTCAATATTCTATGATGATGATGGAAGGTACTGGGCAGGCTGTTGATAAACAAAGGTGGAACCCCCTTCAGAAGACACCTTATCATCCTGCCCAAATGTACCCCTCTCCCCCCCCTCCGCTCTCTGCTCTCCCTCGCTCCACACAGTATCCACACACAGAATAACTCTTGTTGGATACTTTCTGTACTGTGCCCAGTTTTCTTCTCCCTAAATACCATGGAAACAACAATTCCCGTGCCTTGCAGTCTTGACTTTCCCCTCACCCTCCAAAAACAAAGACAAGAAGTTAGGGAGCTAGGAAGGGAAGGAGTAAACTCTTGAAACAGGTCAACATTCACAAGTCCGCAGGGCCAGAAGGATTACCAGGTCGTGTACTCAGAGCATGCGCTGACCAGCTGGCAAGTGTCTTCACTGACATTTTCAACCTCTCCCTGACCCAGTCTGTAATACCAACATGTTTCAAGCAGACCACCATAGTCCCTGTGCCCAAGAATGTCAAGGTAACCTGTCTAAATGACTATCGCCCCCTAGCACTCACATATGCTTTGAAAGGCTGGCCTTGATTCACGTCAACATCATCATCCCAGACACCCTGGACCCACTCCAATTCGCATACCCCCCCCAACAGATCCCCAGAAGATGCAATATCCACACTGCCCTTTCCCATTTGGACAAAAGGAACACCTACATGACAATGCTGTTATTGACTACAGCTCAGCATTCAACACCATAGTGCCCTCGAAGCTCATCACTAAGCTAAGGTCTCTGGGACTGAACACCTCCCTCTGCAACTGGATCCTGGACTTCCTGACGGGCCAACCCCAGGTGGTGAGGGTAGGCAACAACACGTCCGCCACGCTGACCCACAACATGGGGGCCCCTCACGGGTGTGTGCTTAGTCCCCTCCTGTACTCCCTCCAACACCATCATTAACTTTGCCAACGACACGATGGTGGTAGGCCTGATCACGACGATGAGACAGCCCATAGGGAGGAGAACAGAGACCTGGCAGTGTGGTGCCAGGACAACAACCTCTCCCTCAACATCAGTAAGTCAAAGGAGTTGATTGTGGACTATGGGAAACGTAGTACATCACTGGGGCCGAGCTCCCCGCCATCCAGGATCTCTATATAATATAAAAATAATATAATATGCCATTTAGCAGACGCTTTTATTCAAAGCGACTTACAGTCATGCGTGCATACATTTTTTTTTGTGTATGGGTGGTCCCGGGGATCGAACCCACTACCTTGGCGTTACAAGCGCCGTGCTCTACCAGCTGAGCTACAGAGGACCACGGATTAGGGCGGCAGGTAGCTTAGTGGGTAAGAGCGTTGTGCCAGTAACCGAAAGGTCGCTGGTTCTAATCCCAGAGCTGACTAGGTGAAAAATCTGTCGATGTGCCCTTGAGCAAGGCACTTAACCCTAATTGCTCCTGTAAGTCGCTCTGGATAAGAGCGTCTGCTAAATGACTAAAAAAAAAAATATATATAAAAAAAATAATAATAATAAAAAAATTAAAAAAAAAAAAATAAAAATAAATAAATAATAAAAAATAAAAAAAATAACAAAAAAAATAAAAAATTGTCGATTTTTCTATACCAGGCGGTGTCAGAGGAAGGCCCACATTTAAAAAAAAAGACTCCAGCCACCCAAGACACAGGTTGTTCTCTCTGTACCGCATGTCTGGAACCAACAGGACCCTGAACAGCTTCTACCCCCAAGCCATAAGACTTCTAAACAAGACTGCTAAATAGCTAATCAAATGGCTACCCGGACTACCTGCATTGACCATATTTTGCACTAACTCTCTTGCACTGACTCTATGTGCACACACTGAACTCTACCCACACACCACACATACTTACACTGACACCCCAACACACACACACTACATACGCCCACACACAACATACACACACATGCATACTGACACCCCAACACTCACACACACACTTTCACACTCACCACATACGCTTCTGCTAGTCACTTTACCTCTACCTATATGTACAGTACATAGCTACCTCAATTATCTCGTAACCTTGCACATCGACTCGGTACTGGCACTCCCTGTATATAGCCATGTTATTTTCTGCTCCCTATAGACACTGAGTGTACAAAACATTAGGAACACCTGCTCTTTCCATGACGTAGACTGACCAGGTGAATCCAGGTGAACGCTATGATCCCTTATTGATGTCACTTGTTAAATCCACTTCAATCAGTGTAGATGAAGGAGAGGAGACATGTTAAAGAAGGAGTTTTAAGCCTTGAGACAATTGAGACATGGATTGTGTATGTGTGTCATTCAGAGGGTGAATGGGCAATACAAAAGATTTAAGTGCCTTTGAACGGGGTATGGTAGTAGGTGCCAGGAGCACCGGTTTGAGTGTGTCAAGAACTGCAACGATGCTTGGGTTTTCACGCTCAACAGTTTCCCGTGTGTATCAAGAATGGTCCACCACCCAAAGGACATCCTGCCAACTTGACACAACTGTGGGAAGCATTGAAGTCAACATGGACCAGCATCCCTGTGGAACGCTTTCGACACTTTGTAGAGTCCATGCCCCGATGAATTGAGGCTGTTCTGAGGGTAAAAGTGGGTGCAACTCAATATTAGGAAGGTGTTCCTAATGTTTTGTACACTCAGTGTATAGCCATGTTATTTCTACTCGTTATTTTTATTTGTTATTCACTGTGTCACTATTTATATATATATATATATATATATATATATATATATATATATATATATATATTTAAATCTTATCTTTAGCTCTGTATTGTTGGAAAAGGACCCGTAAGTAAGCATTTCACTGTTAGTCTACACCTGTTGTCTACGAAGCATGTGACGGTGTGAGATGGGGTGAGGGAAGATGGGATCAAGGATATGGAGGGAGGAGGGAATTGTGGGAGGAAGAGGAGGTGTCTGAGAAGAAGGCTCTCACTCAGGCAAAACCCCTACTCAACTGTAGTCTGTTCCTGAGTCATAAAGAGACAAAGTGAATGGCTGTAGTGGATTGTGCCAGGCCTGTCTCTTTGTCCTCCATGATATAAAGCTTTGGGCTGTGTCACGGTGTGTCTGTGAGTGTGACTGTAAGGAAACAGGGAGTTCGTCACCCCAGCAGGCAGGCAGGCAGGCACCTGATAATGTTCTATTTGTACTGCTGTTATCTAATGCATTTAGCCACACACTGTTCTCACACAGCGCTACAATGTGTCATGATAAATAGATGTAACAATGCAGTCTTTTGATACCACTGACATGGCCTTATCATCAGCAATAAAAAAAATAGAGGTGTATGTCTTCACATCGGTACATCTCCTAAATAGTTTTTCTTCTTTAAATCAGCTTGTTATAAATGCTAACCTCTTGCCTGTTGAATATTGTAAAAGAACGGGCATTGTTAAGACTGTTTACACTGTGGACTAGCATTTATGTGTAGCCTAAATTCAAAACAAAACAACATTTGGCCGAGTGTGGGATATGAAATGTTCAAAGGCAGCAGGACAATATGAGGGATTGAAGGAAGACTCCCGCTGCCCGTATGGCCAGGTGAAAAGCAGCACTGTGCGGGGCTGCTGTCTGAACTCTGATTCCTGGTACCAACATCTCCATGCTGGTTCTGACTTTGCTGGTTCACAGAACTCAATGCTAAGATCATCTGTGAAGTCTTTCAGCCCATAATGTGGAAAATTATGGCCTGCTTTTTTTGATGTGACTGGTAGTGAAGTTTCCACACTCATTCACTTATCCTTGGTACAGTTAATAAAGTAGGGCAAACGTTGGACTGCTGTCTGTAAATGTAGCTAGCTACAATCATCATGTCATTCATTGGAGCCCATCAAATATGGAAAATCAAATAAAAGGTACTAACATAGTTCATTTATTCTATTACTTTAAAGCTTGAGATGAGCAAGGCCAAGTGTAATCATGTACATTGCTACAACTTACACCTCACCAAAGCCATATCTCAGTGCTGTTGGAAACTTGAAAACAGTTGTGCCCAGTGTCCTCTAACATTTCAATGTCTTTTGTCTATGTAGATCGCTGCCATCGTTGAGAGATGTTTGAGAAGCAGGGTTACGACAGCCCTCCTGTCTACAGTCCTCCATACAGCCCGGCCTTCAATGGCTACGGCCCCCCACAAAGCTACCACTCCCCCAGGAGTGAGTTTGATCCCTACCCACCCCCACCGGGCTCCTACTACATGGAAGAGAAGCCCCAACACTTCTACAAGTGTCTCTCCCCTCCTGGCATTGTCAAGGCCATGTTTGGCACCATCATAGTGCTCTGTGTGGGAATCTTTGCCTGTGTGGCCTCTACCCTGGTCTGGGACATGCAGTACGGGATGGGGGGGATGGGCTCCTACAGCGGAGGGATGGGTTATGGGGGAATGGGGGGCAGTTATGGCTCCAGCTACGGCTCTGGTTATGGAGGAGGCTATGGAGGAGGTTATGGTAACTATGGTAGCTCCTACCCGACACCTTACTCGGCCAAGACCACCATGATAGCCATGGCGGCCATCAACTTCTTTGTGGCGCTGGGATTCTTTGTGGCCAGTTTTTCTAAATCGACCACGTTCAGAAGCAGGAAGTTCTACCTAGTGGTTCTGGTAGTCAGTGTGATCATGTCCGTCATCCAGGGCATCATCAACATCGTGTACATCGTGGGAGTAAACCCAATGGGCCAGAGCTCTCAGAACATGATCTACAACCCCATGCTGAGGATGTGCCAGAATCTGTATGGGACCAGCTATTCCAATATGGGAGGAGTGGGGGGTATTGGCATGTATAACCAGTACCTCTATCACTACTGCTACGTGGACCCACAAGAGGTAGAACAGTTATTTAATGTATCATTTGATGAATGTTGAGTTATTGCTGTGAAGCTGTAAAGTTGGTATATTATTACATGTGTGTTCTTATGCTTATTTGAATCATGTATGTGTATAGCCTGTAGTGTGTTTGTAAGTCTCCAATCACAATGTAGTATTTCAGATTGTTTGCGTAAGAATTTACTTACATAAACTCCTTGATGTTGATGTGTCCCCTCCAGGGTGTAGCCATGGTGTTTGGGTTCCTGGTTACCGCTGCGTTGGCCGTGGCTGCTTTCTTCTCACACAAAACCAGAGGCAAGATCTGGCGCTACGGCAAGCCCAACATCTACTGGGAACAGCCACCTGTGACTGGAGGCCTAGTTTCTGATGGCAGAGATGTAGAGGACTGGGTAAGGGAACACTCATACTGGTATGAATATAAGTATGAGTATCATGCTCATGCTCTATAGAGTAAAGAAAGTAGAATATATGTGTTTTTAGATGCTCCCAGTTTTAATGCAGTAATATTTCATTTAGGCCTACCATTAGTCTTTGTCAGTTTGATCATGATGAGCTACTGTGAATATTCTATTCTCTCTCCCTAATTAGTTAAGAAATGTTAGTTATTTGCATGGGTGCAGAAAACTTGAAGGCAACCTTTGGAATCACATAATACTTTCGTCAGTAATTAGAATGTTTCCTTTACCTGAGATAAGTTCTAGTTCAAAATAGTAACCAAAATGTTTATATATTTCCGGACAGACTTTGGAATGCGCGGTTGCAGTTCCCTGTTTTTACTTTATGAGTTGAAAGTCTACCAGTAGTGTCATTATTTCATGCCTTTTATGAATGTCAAGGATAAGTGGAAAACATGACACACTTAAAGAGTGGGAGCTTGGTTTAGGTATGTATGTATGTTTGCATGTATTTATCCTGTACTCCTGTATGGCAAAGGGTATTCGTCAATAACTTCTGTTTTATCTCAATGTCAAGGCCTAATTTACAGTGAGTATTATATTAGGTGTGACACATTGAATGGACATTGATCAATCTCAACCCAACCTTACGCTCTTATGCACTTTCTTTTATTTTCTTGCTCTCGCCTCGCCCTTCTCGAGTACAAGACAACAGAGAATTGTCTGATCATAAAATGTTGGCAACGCTTTGGGAAAATAGTAGTAAACTTCAACCCGTGCCCTACTCCAGTTTCGCCTTTTAAGAGCAGCATATTGACTCATCAGGTTAGTGTTATACCTGCTAGCTACAGTGTTGCCACTCTGCTGAGGTGCTGTTGCTAATAGCCCGATTACATGGCTGTGCGAGGAGCTGATAGCTGCTGTTTGTTCAGTCTAACTGATTTCACTCTGGCTAATCATTAACTATATCAGTATAAACAGGTGGTTCCTAAAGCTCCTGTCACGCCCTGACTCAGAGGACGCTTATATGTTGAGTCAGGGTGTGTATTTTCCTTGTTGTGTTTTTCTATGTTGTATTTTCTATGTTGAGATCTAGTATGTCTAGATCTATGTTGGCCGGTGTGGTTCCCAATCAGAGGCAGCTGTCGCTCGTTGTCTCTGATTGGGGACCATACTTAGGCAGCCTATTGGCACTAGTGGGTTGTGGGATCTTGTTCTGTGTTAGGTATGTTGTTTGTGTACCTTGGACTTTTCGTTTCTTGTTTTGTCGTTGTGTTTAATAGTCAAATAAACATGTATGCTTATCACGCTGCGCCTTGGTTTGACCCGTCGATGAACGATCGTGACAGCTCCTATCTAACGCTGCCAGCCTGGCTGGGGTTTTAAACGTCAACAACATGCCAGGGGGGAGGCATTGTTACCAGGGTTATTGGTGAACTAGTACTGATCTACAGTAGATAGTTGTTGTTGTTGACCACTCTGTGTGGCATGTGAGAGTAGGCAATGTATGGGAACATAAACTACACGTCAAGTTGTAGGCTCGGCCCTAATTTATGTGCTCTCTGTCACCTGGAGCTGCATGGCAAATGGTCCAGGAACACAAGGAAAGCACAAAGGACAATGCCCAAGGACTAGTCAGCCCCTCCCCCTCTGAGGGGCCAAAATGTATCTCTCTGTTACAGTATCCAGAGGAATTACTATTGAATGTGTGATAGAATAATTCTATAGTATTCATGTTGGTATCTCTCTGATACTTGTTCACTGAGGATAACTCTGATGCGATCTATAAGTACTGTATGTATGATCTCTGTGGTAACTTGTACATCTGTACAGGGTGAACTCTAAATTACTCTATGCAAAGGGGTTTTATCGTCCTCTCAGGAATTCTGTCTTATTTACATTGGTCTCACCCCACACACAAGCCTTTAGATGCTGTGACACCCTGTGGAGATTGGGCCTGGTGGTCAGCTTACTCTGTAAACTTGGTATCGTTTGATTGGTCAATGGTGGTTGGTTTTGGGTTGAAAGATTTATACCTTCAGATGTTATAAATGGAATGAAAAGCCTTTGTTCTCTCACTTATCCTGTATCCAGTCCATGGAGGAAGGTTGTATGATCAATTCTCATTTCCTATGTTTCTTGGCCTCTGGTTGTCAGGATAAACGTGTATGCGGTGAACGAAGTCAAGCGCAGGACACCGAGAGTCTGGCAGATGTACTTTACTAATAAACGTAAGGACAAGTACAAAACAACAAAACCTCCAAAACAGGGAGGAAGAATAATCGCAATACACAGTCCTGCCGAAAACAAATGGAGAACAATCACACACAACAAACGAATGACAGACAGGGGTTATAAAGGGAAACCATCAACACTAATGGGAAACAGGTGTACACAAAGCAGACCAATCTAGATGATTGCTGAAACATAGATCGGTGGCAGCTAGTACTCCGGGGACGACGAACGCCGAAGCCTGCCCGAGCAAGGAGGAGGAGCAGCCTCGGCTAAATCCGTGACAGTACCCCCCCCCCCCCTTGACGCGCGGCTCCAGCCGTGCGCCGACCCCGGCCTCGGGGACAGCCAGGAGGACGCGGAGCAGGGCGAGTCGGATGACTCCGGTGGAAATCCCTCAGCATGGAGGGGTCTAGGATGTCCCTCCTAGGGACCCAGCACCGTTCCTCCGGACCGTACCCCTCCCACTCCACGAGATACTGCAGGCCCCCCATCCGACACCTCGAATCCAAGATGGAACGGACTGAGTACGCCGGAGCCCCCTCGATGTCCAATGGGGGCGGAGGAACCTCTCGTACCTCACTCTCCTGGAGTGGACCAGCTACCACCGGCCTGAGGAGAGACACATGGAACGAGGGGTTAATGCGGTAATTAATTGGCAGTTGTAATCTATAGCATACCTCGTTCAATCTCCTCAGGACTTTAAATGGCCCCACAAACCGCCGACCCAGCTTCCGGCAGGGCAGGCGACGGGGCAGGTTTCGGGTCGAGAGCCAGACCCGATCTCCCGGTGCATACACCGGAGCCTCACTACGATGGCGATCGGCGCTCGCCTTCTGCCGCCTGATGGCCCGTTGCAGATGGACATGCGCAGCGTTCCATGTCTCCTCCGAGCGCCGAAACCTCTCGTCCACCGCAGGGGCTTCGATCTGGCTCTGATGCCAAGGTGCCAGAACAGGCTGATAACCCAGCACACACTGAAAAGGCGTAAGGTTAGTGGAGGAGTGAGTTTTGAGCTATCTCCGGCCAGGGGATATATACCGACCACTCCCCCTGCCGGTCCTGGCAATAGGACCTCAGAAACCTACCCACATCCTGGTTAACTCTTTCCACCTGCCCATTACTCTCAGGGTGAAAACCTGAGGTAAGGCTAATCGAGACCCCCAGACGTTCCATAAACGCCTTCCAGACTCTAGAGGTGAACTGGGGACCCCGATCAGACACTATATCCTCAGGCACCCCGTAGTGCCGGAAGACGTGTGTAAACAGGGCGTCAGCAGTTTGTAGGGCTGTAGGGAGACCTGGCATAGGAATGAGACGGCAGGCCTTTGAAAACCGATCCACAACGACCAAGATCGTAGTGTTCCCCTGGGAGGGGGGAAGGTCCGTGACAAAATCCACCGATAGGTGAGACCACGGCCGTTGTGAAACGGGTAGGGGTTGTAATTTCCCTCTGGGCAGGTGTCTAGGCGCCTTACACTGGGCGCACACCGAGCAGGAGGAAACATAAACCCGCACGTCCTTAGCTAAAGTGGGCCACCAGTACTTCCCACTAAGGCAGTGCACCGTCCGACCAATACCAGGATGACCAGAGGAGGGTGACGTGTGAGCCCAATAGATCAATCGATCACAAACCTCGAGCGGCACGTACTTCCGATCCTCTGGACATTGTGGGGGAGTAGGATCGGTACATAACGCCCGCTCGATGTCCGCATCAACCTCCCACACCACCGGTGCCACCAGACAAGACTCCGGAAGTATGGGAGTGGGCTCAATGGACCTCTCCTCTGTGTCATACAGTCGGGACAGGGCGTCCGCCTTAGTGTTCTGTGACCCTGGTCTATAGGTGAGTTTAAATACAAATCTGGTAAAGAACATGGCCCACCTTGCCTGGCGAGGGTTTAGCCTCCTCGCTGCCCGGATGTACTCCAGGTTACGATGGTCAGTCAAAATGAGAAAAGGGTGGTTAGCCCCCTCAAGCCAATGTCTACACACCTTCAGGGCTTGGACTACAGCCAACAGCTCCCTGTCCCCCACGTCATAATTACGCTCCGCCGGACTGAGCTTCTTAGAGAAGAAGGCACAGGGGCAGAGTTTTGGTGGCGTACCCGAGCGCTGAGATAGTACAGCACCAATCCCAGCCTCGGACGCATCCACCTCAACTTGGAACGCCAAAGAGGGATCCGGATGTGCCAGCACCAGAGCCGAGGTAAACAGGTCCTTCAGATGTCTAAACGCCCTGTCCGCCTCAGCCGACCACTGCAGACGCGCCGGACCCCCCTTTAGCAGGGAGGTGATGGGAGCTGCTACCTGTCCAAAGCCCCGGATAAACCTCCGGTAGTAATTGGCAAAACCCAAAAACCGCTGCACTTCCTTCACCGTGGTGGGAGTCTGCCAATTACGCACGGCTGAAACGCGGTCAATCTCCATCTCCACCCCTGACGCGGACAACCGATGCCCCAGGACGGAGATGGACTCCTGGAAGAACAGACACTTCTCTGCCTTCACATACAGGTCATGCTCCAACAGTCTACCAAGCACCCGACGCACCAGGGACACATGCTCGGCGCGTGTAGCGGAGTATATTAGAATGTCATCAATATACACCACTACACCCTGTCCATGCAAGTCCCGGAAAATCTTGTCCACAAACGATTGGAATACTGAAGGAGCATTCATTAAACCGTATGGCATGACAAGGTAGTCATAGTGACCCGAGGTTGTACTAAATGCTGTCTTCCACTCATCTCCCTCCCTAATGCGCACCAGGTTGTACGCGCTCCTGAGGTCCAATTTTGTGAAGAATCGCGCCCCGTGTAATGACTCCGTCATACTAGCAATCAGAGGGAGAGGATAGCTGTACTTGATTGTGATCTGATTGAGACCACGGTAATCAATACACGGGCGTAAACCCCCATCCTTCTTCTTCACAAAAAATAAACTCGATGACACAGGGGAAGTGGATGGCCGTATGTATCCCTGTCCCAGAGATTCGGCGACATATGTCTCCATAGCCGCCGTCTCCTCCTGAGACAGAGGATACACATGACTACGAGGAATCGCAGCGCCTACTTGGAGGTCTATCGCACAATCCCCCTGTCGATGAGGTGGTAATTGAGTCGCCTTCTTTTTACTGAAGGAGAGCGCCAAATCGGCATATTCAGGTGGAATGTGCATGGGGGGAACTTGGTTCGGACTTTCCACCGTCGTTGCCCCTACGGAAACACCTACACACCGCCTGAAACACTGATCAGATCATCCCTTGAGAGCCCTCTGCTGCCATGAAATGTTGGGGTCATGTGCATTAACCAGGGGAGTCCCAACACCACGGGAAACGCAGGAGAATCAATCAAATACAGACTAATTAACTCCGCATGGCCCTCCTGCGTTTTCATCTTGAGAGGTGCTGTGACTTCCCTAATCAATCCTGACCCCAAAGGACGGCTATCTAGGGCATGGATGGGGAAGGGCACATCAACGGGTACAATAGGAATCCCTAACTTATAGGTGAACTGGCGATCTATAAAATTCCCAGCTGCGCCTGAATCTACTAGCGCCTTATGCTGGGAATGAGGAGAGACCTCGGGAAACATAACAGTAATACACATATGCGCACCAGAGAGCTCTGGGTGAGTTGGGTGCCTACTCACCTGGAATGACTCATCAGTGCGCTGCCTACCGCCTCGAATCCCAGGAGACCCTCCCCAGCACCAACCAGCAGTGTGTCCTCTACGGCCACAGTTGGTGCAGGGGACGGCCTCCCTCCTGGCCACTCTCCTGGTCTCCCTAGCACCAGCACCTCCGAGCTCCATAGGGGTCGGCTCGGAAGTGCTGGGGGATGGAATGGACGGCCCTGAATCCGGACGTCCGCGGGTAGCCAACAGGGTATCCAGGCGAATAGACATGTCCACCAGTTGGTCGAAGCTGAGGTTGGTGTCCCTGCAGGCCAATTCCCGACACACGTCTTCCCTCAGGCTACATCGGTAGTGGTCGATGAGGGCCCTCTCATTCCATCCCGCGTTGGCAGCCAGCGTCCGGAAGTCCAGCGCGAACTCCTGTGCGCTCCTTCTCCCCTGCCTGAGGTGGAATAGACGCTCACCCGCCGCCTTACCCTCTGGTGGATGATCGAAAACTGCCCTGAAGCGGCGGGTGAACTCTGCATAGTTGACATTAGCGGCGTCTATTCCCCCCCACTCGGCGTTGGCCCACTCCAGCGCCTTGCCGGACAGACAGGAGATGAGGGCGGACACGCTCTCGTATCCCGAGGGCACCGGTGGATGGTTGCCAGGTAGAGTTCAACCTGGAGCAGGAAACCCTGACACCCGGCAGCTGTGCCATCATAAGCCCTCGGGAGCGAGAGCCGAATCCCACTGGACCCCGGAGGAGAAGCGATGGGTAATGCCGATGGTGGTGGTATCGTAGGAGGAGGTGTAGGCAGACCCCCTCTTTCCCATCGCTCCATAGTGCTCACCACGGCGGTGCCGAGAGCCTGGATCATGGCCGCTTGTTGTTCAACGCGTTCCTCCACTGATCCAGCTGGCACCGCCGCTCCTGCTGACTCCATGTGAGGTGTGTGATTCTGTCAGGATAAACGTGTATGCGGTGAACGAAGTCAAGCGCAGGACACCGAGAGACTGGCAGATGTACTTGACTAATAAACGTAATGAAAAGTACAAAACAACAAAACCTCCAAAACAGGGAGGAACAATAATCGCAATACACAGTCCTGCCGAAAACAAACGGAGAACAATCACACACAACAAACGAATGACAGACAGGGGTTACAAAGGGAAACCATCAACACTAATGGGAAACAGGTGTACACAAAGCAGACCAATCTAGATGATTGCTGAAACATAGATCGGTGGCAGCTAGTACTCCGGGGACGACGAATGCCGAAGCCTGCCCGAGCAAGGAGGAGGAGCAGCCTCGGCTAAATCCGTGACACTGGTCTAGTAGGCATCTCTTTGTTCATGCTTTGTCTTGTAAGATAACCTTTGAATCTACAGTATATGCCTGGAAGTATGCTTTGTTAATGGCAGTAATGCCTTGTAACTTAAGCTTTTTGCCTTGTATGTGAATCCATTCATTTTACAAAGTAATTAAATACACTTGTATTTAGAATTCCATTCTCAGTCATTTCTTGACCTTCCAATTCCAGGAACTCAACTATAATCTCTTGCATATTGCTATTTCTCTTTATGGAATCAAATAATTCCTTTAATGGGCTAATTGCTTAGTCTTATTACGGGTCACATCTGTCATCATATGTATAAAATATTACCCACTACAAAGTTAATTCCATTTAATACTCAGTTAAATTAGCAAATTATAGAAATTCATAAAATAATCATCTAAGGCATTTGAATGGAATTGTGATTTATTTCCTGTCATTGTCTGACGACAAAAGGAACCGGCCCCATCAGTGGTTGTTATGTTGTATACTTCAGTAATGTTTTTTACAAGGCATGTTTTCTAGTTGTTTGTTTGTGGTGAGAGTGGTTGTCATAGCGCATGTGGACAGGACAGGATGTGTAGTATGTACTAGTGTATCTATCAGCCCATGCTGTGAGTCACACCACTTGTGTAATGACACAGTAACTGTGGCTCCCTCTGCCCACTGTGCCCAGGGTCCTGTCTCTCTCTGTTGACCTCACAGACACACTGGCCTCATTCAGCCTGACCCACTGAGGTATAATAAGAAGGTGTCACAGGTTCCACAACATGAAACATGGATATTTACAGATGTAGGGCTAAATGATGGGGTAGAATATTAGAATTCCCAGACCAAACTCAACTCTATTAGTCTACATGACACTAAATGTATTGTTTGAAAGTTTCTTACAATGTTGAATGCACAATGCATTACAACAGTTGTCCAAATTAGAGCATTGCTGTTTGAGTTAAGTCTGACATCTTGTTTCTTATGCCCAGTGCAGACTAGTGTTTACATTTACATTTGAGTCATTTAGCAGACACTCAATTAGCATTAGACTTACAATTAGTGCATTAATCTTAAGATAGCTAGGTGTTTCAAAGTGCTTGACAGTTCCTTGCTATGCAAATGCATTGATTTGGATACAGACATCACTGTTGAAACTGGCTTTCAGTATAGCTAATTGCATTTGTTTCACTTTAGTATTCTCTGCAACCCCTAGTGATGCTCAATATAACTCCTTCTGTTGTGGATCAGTTCACTCTCCCGTTTGGATCACAGTGAACAAGTGCTGCCTACGTGGATGTTGATTAAGGCAGCCCCTTGCACCTCTCTGATTCAGAGGGGTTGGGTTAAATGTAGAAGACACATTTCAGTTGAATGCATTCAGTTGTACAACTGACTAGTTATCCCCCTTTCCTTTCCCTTTACTTCTTTAAGGCAAGGATTAGTGCAGCCTTAAGCATTACATAAGACTTACAATAAGTATTACCAAGTGTAGGGAGGGACTTCCAAATAAAGTATTATCCTTTGTTGGATAAAAAGAATGGGTGTGCTTGGTTGCCGCCATAGTACCTGACTCTCCCTCCATCTCTGCTATGCCGGTTTCTTTCCCATTCACCTGCCCTCCTCCCTCCCACCCCCTGCCTTCCTGTCCCTACCCCCTCTCTCCTTACCTATCATCCTTTCTGCCCCTCAGCCTCCCAACCTTCCTTCCTTGCCCCATACCCTCTCCCTCCCTCCCCTACCTCTTTCTCTCTCCCTCCCTCCCTGAACCTTATGCCCTCCCACTCTCCCACTCTCCCTTCCTCCTACTCTCTCCCTCCCTGTCTCCCTCCCATGTTCCCTCCCTACACCCTTACCCCCTCCCACTCTATCTCCCTCCTTCTCTCCATCCTTTCACCTCTCCCACCCTCCCTCTCGCCTTCCTTCCCTCCCTACCCCAGGTCCTAGGGGCTCAGACAATCCTTCACTGCTCACGGCCCAGTGGCCACTACTCAATGCAGAGTGGGGCATTGTTGGAATTCCTAGATTAATTGCCTTGTGCTCTTCAAAGGTGGCCACTCTTCCTGGTTCCTGCAGCTGTGGGGAAGTGCTGCCTGCACCCCACCTAAAGATAGTTGTTTCTTACAGAAGGTTTGTTGTTGTTACAGAGAACTTGCACTGTGAGAGATGTAGAAGTTAGTAATGCAGTGCACCTGTCTTTAGAAAGGTACCCTACTATGCTAGATGATCTCTCGCTCATACACACACACACACACACACACACACACACACACACACACACACACACACACACACACACACACACACACACACACACACACACACACACACACACACACACACACACACACACACACACCCACAGAGACAGACACATACAGTAGCAGTCAAAAGTTTGGACACACCTACTCATTCAAGGGTTTTTCTTAATTTGTACTATTTTTTACATATTAGAATAATAAAACGATGAAATAACACCTGTGGAATCATGTAGTAACCAAAAACGTGTTAAACAAATCAAAATAGCCACCCTTTGACTTGATGATAGCTTTGCACACTCTTGGCATTCTCTCAACCAGCTTCACCTAGAATGCTTTTCCAACAGTCTTGAAGAAGTTCCCACATATGCTGAGCACTTGTTGGCTGCTTTTCCTTAAGTCTGTCGTCCGACTCATCCCAAACCATCTCAATTGGGTTGAGGTTGGGGGATTGTGGAGGCCAGGTCATCTGATGCAGCACTCCATCACTCTCCTTCTTGGTAAAATAGCCCTTGCACAGCCCGGAGGTGTGTTGTGTCATTGTCCTGTTGAAAAACAAATGATAGTCCCACTAAGCCCAAACCAGATGGGATGGTGTATCGCTGCAGAATGCTGTGGTAGCCATGCTGGTTAAGTGTACCTTGAATTCTAAAAAAATCACATACAGTGTCACCAGCAAAGCACCCCCACACCATAACACCTCCTCCTCCATGCTTCACGGTGGGAACTACACATGCGGAGATCATCCGTTCACCCACACCGCGTCTCACAAAGACACGGCGGTTGGAACCAAAAATCTCAAATTTGGACTCCAGACCAAAGGACAAATTTCCACCGGTCTAATGTCCATAACTCGTGTTTCTTGGCCCAAGCAGGTCTCTTCTTCTTATTGGTGTCCTTTAGTAGTGGTTTCTTTGCAGCAATTTGGCCATGAAGTCCTGATTCACACAGTCCCCTCTGAACAGTTGATGTTGAGATGTGTCTTTTACTTGAACTCTGTGAAGCATATATTTGGGCTGCAATTTCTGAGGCTGGTAACTCTAATGAACTTATCCTCTGCAGCAGAGGTAACTCTGGGTCTTCCATTCCTGTGGCGGTCCTCATGAGAGCCAGTTTCATCATAGCGCATGATGGTTTTTGAGACTGTACTTGAAGAAACGTTCAAAGTTCTTGACATTTTCCATATTGACTGACCTTGTCTTAAGGTAATGATGGACTTTCGTTTCTCTTTGCTTATTTGAGCTGTTCTTGCCATAATATGGACTTGGTCTTTTACCAAATAGAGCTATCTTCTTTAGACCCCCCTACCTTGTCACAACACAACTGATTGGCTCAAACGCATTAAGAAGGAAATAAATTCCACCAGTTAACCTTTAAGAAGGCACACCTGTTAATTGAAATGCATTCCAGGTGACAACCTCATGAACCTAGTTGAGAGAATGCCAAGAGTGTGCAAAGCTGTCATCAAGGCAAAGAGTGGCTATTTGAAGAATCTCAAATCTCAAATATATTTTGATTTGTTTAACACTTTTTTGGTTACTACATGATTCCATATTTGTTATTTCATAGTTTTGATGTCTTCACTATTATTCTAAAATGTAAAAAATATATAATAATAAAGAAAAACCCTTGAATGAGTAGGTGTGTCCAAACTTTTGACTGGTAGTGTACATACACACTCAATTGCATTGTTGTAGACAGACATTTTAAAAAGCGACAAACTGATTAGGCCTCCTGTGTGAACCCATCCTGAGGCCTTTATTGTGGAAACAAACTTCACACCACCTCTCGACTCGCACAGGATGGACTTGATCATATAGATTTCCTTGTTTACAGTATATCCCAGTGACCATTTTCTTTGTATCGAGAAGCGGAAAGAGGAGTATTGTACATAAGATGCAAGCCCTTTTCTTAACGAAAAGAGGATGTTCAAATAGAATCAAGGCTAACTGTCATATCATAGATTTTTTTAAGTCATTGCAGTTACATCAATGATAAGGCTAGAGCTGGACAGTGATAGCTTCCTGCTAAAATAGCTAACAGAATTGACCTGATGGTCATTTGTTTAGTAACCAAAGGAAATAGGTGTGGGTGCTGATTTAGGATTTTGCCTACATTTGTAGTATAAGAGACATTTATTGGTTTACTTCATGTTTCATTGTTTGTTTCAATAAGCTACATTGTTTCAGTTTTCTCATGCTTTTTTAAATTGGATACTGTCTCTTTAAGAGATCATGCAGCGGCTCCTGCTCCTTTAATTTGGGCTCTTTGTTTTACATGTTATAACACTAGTTCTAACAGTTTTTTTTGTCAATTGTAGTTTAAATATAGAGCCATACTGTTTTCTGAACATGTCCTCATTTTTATTAAACGTGTGGAAATAATTGTACATACCTGAAGACACTTAACTTTAGTTTACCTGAAGATCTGTGGATACCTGTACATACTGGAAACCTGTGACTGGAAACTTTTTACGCCGGAGTCCGTGGTCGTTTAACTAGAGTGAGTGAAGTGCGTCTACCATACAGCCTGATGCCCCGTTCACATCGTTATGTATTTCATCTTCACGCAATCTAGTTCCATTACTGGACGTCAAAGGAAGCCTACCTCTCCTGCAGTACGTACTGATGGAGAGACCGAACTACCCTTGCTGCAGTAATCAAAGACTACCTACCAGTACTACTTAGCCAGAGGGTGATGTAACCGGGACTTGTACCGTGTCATACGGCATTAAAACAACATCACAGAGTTCTTGGTGAAACAACAAAGGCTGTCTACCCTACCTCAACATAAAATTCCCGTCTTCAAAGGGGAACATGGAGTGGAGGATAGGACAGACAGCAGTAAAGAAAGACTCTACTTTATGTAGCAGTACACCAGTGGACAGCCCAGAGAGTTAATCCGCCACTGTTTAAACATGGATTCAGACCGTGGCTATCAAGAAGCAAATAGGCTCTTGGCAGAGCATATCGGGAACGAATACAAGATCTCTGTGGCTTACATAGAAAAGGCTCAGAGTTGGTCTACTATCAAGTCAGATGATGGAGAGGTACTTCACTCGTACGCCCTCTTCCTCACAGGATGTCTTAACGTCATGACAGACGTGGAGTACATGGAGGAGCTTGACAATACAGTGAACATGAGGACTATCATTACCAAGCTTCCGTACAAGTTGAGAGAAAGGTGGAGAAGCGTGGCGTATGACATCCAGGAACAGAAAGGACGAAGAGCGAAGTTCAAATACCTTGTCACCTTTGTTAACAAGCAAGCTAAGATTGTGCTGCACCCGCTGTTCAGAGATCTAAAGGACTCCTCTGCACCTAAAAGACAGGAAAAGTCGGACGAAGGCTCCAAGTCAAACAGGAAAAACGGTAGGAAGAAGAGTTTCGCTACAGCCGCCGCTCCAGTGGACAACTAGGCAAAAAGCAGTCCAAGCCAAGGAAGAAAGACTCTGCCGTTCCTGTCAACGCGTTTATCAAGCCTTGTCTTTTCTGTCAGGGTGAACATACCATGGAGGTGTGTAAGAAGATGAAGAAGTCTCAGCACTAAGAAAAGCTTGACTTTCTACGAAGCAAAGGACTATGCTTCGGCTGTTTGAAACAAGGCCACCTGAGTAAGACATATACGGAGAGGATCAGCTGCCAAATGTGTTAATTGACACACCCCACTGTGCTGCACATTTAGAGCAAAGAGAATGCCACCACCAAGGAAGAGCAATTGGATGATGGTGAAAAACAGTCAGTCACCAGTGGTTTCATTGGAACATAGACCTGTGGCCGCACCGGGGCTGGTGACACTGATGGCATTCTGGCTATTGTTCCAGTTCAAGTAAAGTTGAAGAAGGGCAATAAAGTGGTGACTACCTTACACCTTCCTTGACCCTGGCAGTATAGCAACTTTCTGCACCGAGGAGCTTATGAGCGAGCTCAACTTCAACGGAAGGAAAATCAACATACTGTTGAAAACCATGGGACAAGAGTCAACTGTTGGCAGCCAGGTTGTGTCAGGCTTGGAGGTGAGCAGTTTGGAAGACAACAACTTCCTCTTTGTTCCAGATGTTTTCTCTCAGAAGACTATTCCAGTGAGCAAGGATAACATTCCGCTCAAGAGGATGTGGAAAGGGGGTTTTACCTAGAAGAGGTTCAACTTCCTCGGATTGACACAGAAATAGGTCTGCTCATTAGGAGACGAACAAACCTAAGGCAATGGAGCCATGTGCAGTGATAACCAGGCTGGGATGGACAGTGAATGGATCGCTCAGAGAAGACAATAGAAACTAAACAAGAAGCAGACTGATCCAGGTTACGACCAACCCATCAGTGGCCATACTGGAGGAGCTGTGGAATCAGCAGTTCAAGAACAACTTCCCGGTGTGTAGACAGGACGACCAGCTGGAAATGTCAAGACAAGATCTCCAGTTTATTGACAAGGTCTCATAGTCTGCCAGACTTATGGACGGGCATTACACCATTGGTCTGCCTCTAAGGAAGGAGGTGATCAACATGGCGAACAACAACAAAGTAGCGGAACAGCGTGCTCTCAACTTGAGAAGAAAGTGTGCCGAAGACAATAAAGAGCAGTTTGATGCCAAGGTGGTCGATACGATTCTTCATAACTTCTACATCAATAACTGTCTGAAGTCAGTCAGCTCAGAAGAGAAAGCTGTGTCACTCTATCATGACCTGAGAACCATCTGTGGAAAGGGATGATTCCGCTTGACGAAGTGGGTGAGCAACAGTTGTACCATACTGTCTGCTATTCCTGAACAAGAGAGAGCGAAGGAGGTCAAGGACTTGGGCCTGGATCAAGACGCACTCCCTGTGGAACGTGCATTGGGTGTGTCCAGTCCGACACCTTCAAGTTGTTCAAGGGCCAGACCTTCTCACCAAAGGAGTGGCCAAATGATGACGGAATACTTACCTCAACTTCAGGACTGCCAGAGGTGGTTACATGCCTCACGTAACTTCGCCGCTGGAGACGTTATGTTAATAGTGGACGACACGGCGCCTCCTAACTCCTGTACTCTACTCTAGTGTGCTCTACTGTACTGAACTCTACTGTACAGTACTGTACTTTTCTTTACTTTACTGTACTGTTTTCTACTGTGTTCTACTGTACTGTGCTGTCCAAACTTGTGAAACATAGACGTTTATGATTGGTTCAGATTTGGTCCAGCCAGGGCGGACTGACCAAATTACAGTTACTTTTCAAAGTCCATGGACTTCCGGTGTCGGCTGGTGCTCAGTGGGTGAGGATGCTTGTTACAGTAAATGGAAAGAGAGTAGGTGGTAGGTGTCATGGGAGGTGTCAGTAAGAGCCGGGAGATATTACATTAACTGGAGAGAGAGAAAAGAGAGAGAGAGGGAGAATGAGAGGGAGGGGTTGTCCAGGCTGTATTCACAGTCTTGCTTCGACCACCAGATGACAGAAAGAGAAAAAAAACGTAGGAGCTGAATATAACAGTATGCCAGCGGAAGGGAGGACAGTAGCAGGTGACCCAACTGTGGTTTGTGACTTCTATGAATTCCCATTGTAGCCAATTCAATTGCAATAATTCCGTTACTGATTTTTTGTTAGTTCCGTTACCGATTTGGCAACCGAATTACGAGTTTCAATAATTTAATAATTCATTTAAAAAACGTGCGATCAGTAAAAACACTATAACTAATTTGTAGGTTTACCTTTACTTGTTACTTCTGTTAACTTTTACTATCCTCCTTCCTCATGAGGGAGAGAAATTGGAAAATATCTTAAAGATATGTGGGTTTTTGGTAACGGAATTGCAAGGCACAAGGCGATGTTTCTTAAATTTACAGAACGCAAATAATTTATCCAAAACTCAATATAAGTGTTGATATTAGTCGCCAGGGGTCTTTACTTCAACATTATTGTGTTTTGATGTATTTCTAATTTTAAGACTTTATCTGGTAGATGTTGTCTAAGACCCCCTTTCCATCTGTTTATCCAGAAATCAAAGCCTTTGCTTATCCAAATTTTTTGGATGGTAAATGGTTGGAAAATGTATATATGCCTTAATTTCTCAAAACTATAGACTCTTAGCTTTCAGTTGACACCCAATTTGACATGCTCCTATGAACTTCACGTTGATGCTCATGGGTCCTTTTAGATGGAAATGCCCTATGGTCATGCTAGGAAGTTAGCATGAAAACTGGCTCCTAACATACCGTTGAAGTCGGAAGTTTACATACACTTAGGTTGGAGTCATTAAAACTCGTTTTTCAACCACTCCACAAATTTCTTGTTAACAAACTATAGTTTTGGCAAGTCGGTTAGGACATCTACTTTGTGCATGACACAAGTCATTTTTCCAACAATTGTTTACAGACAGATTTCACTTATAATTCACTGTATCACAATTCCAGTGGGTCAGAAGTTTACATACACTAAGTTGACTGTGCCTTTAAACAGCTTGGAAAATTCCAGAAAATGATGTCATGGCTTTAGAAGCTTCTGATAGGCTAATTGACATAATTTGAGTCAATTGGAGGTGTACCTGTGGATGTATTTCAAGGCCTACCTTCAAACTCAGTGCCTCTTTGCTTGACATCATGGTAAAATCAAAAGAAATCAGCCAAGACCTCAGAAAATAAATTGTAGACCTCCACAGGTTTGGTTCATCCTTGGGAGCAATTTCCAAACGCCTGAAGGTACCATGTTCATCTGTACAAACAATAGTACGCAAGTATAAACACCATGGGACCGCGCAGCCGTCATACCGCTCAGAAAGGAGACGCGTTCTGTCTTCTAGAGATGAACGTACTTTGGTGTGAAAAGTGCAAAACAATCCCAGAACAACAGCAAAGGACCTTGTGAAGATGCTGGAGGAAACAGGTACAAAAGTATCTTTATCCACAGTAAAACGAGTCCTTATATCGACATAACCTGAAAGTCCGCTCAGCAAGGAAGAAGCCACTGCTCCAAAACCGCCATAAAAAAGCCAGACTACGGTTTGCAACTGCACATGGGGACAAAGATCGTACATTTTGGAGAAATGTCCTCTGGTCTGATTAAACAAAAATAGAACTGTTTGGCCATAATGACCATCATTATGTTTGGAGGAAAAGGGGGGAAACTTGCAAGCCAAAGAACACCATCCCAACCGTGAAGCACAGGGGTGGCAGCATCATGCTGTGGGGGTGCTTTGCTGCAGGAGGGACTGGTGCACTTCACAAAATAGATGGCATCATGAGGAAGGAAAAGTATGTGGATATATTGAAGCAACATCTCAAGACATCAGTCAGGAAGTTAATGCTTGGTCGCAAATGGGTCTTCCAAATGGACAATGATCCCAAGCATACTTCCAAAGTTGTGGCAAAATGGCTGAAGGACAACAAAGTCAAGGTATTGGAGTGGACATCACAAAGCCCTGACCTCAATCCTATAGAACATTTGTGGGCAGAACTGAAAAAGCGTGTGCGAGCAAGGAGGCCTACAAACCTGACTCAGTTACACCAGCTCTGTCAGATGAAAGGGCCAAAATTCACCCAACTTATTGTTGGAAGCTTGTGGAAGGCTACCCGAAACGTTTGACCCAAGTTAAACAATTTAAAGGCAATGCTACCAAATACTAATTGAGTGTGTGTAAACTTCTGACCCACTGGGAATGCAATGAAATAAATAAAAGCTTAAATAAATCACTCTCTAATATTATTCTGACATTTCACATTCTTAAAATAAAGTGGTGATCCTAACTGACCTAAGACAGGGAATTTTTACTAGGATTAAATGTCAGGAATTGTGAAAAACTGAGTTTAAATGTATTTGGCTAAGGTGTATGTAAACATCCGACTTCAACTGTAAGTCACCTCTTTGTTTGTGTTTGTTAGTGTGTGCTGCTGACAGAGGCCCCTCTCTGTGTGTGTTTTCTGGCTGCTTTAGGTAAATAATGTGGAGGACGGACAAAGTACCCAGAGTGCACCTACCGTGGTGCTGTCGGAGAAGGCCGTCCCCCTCAATGCCTCGGCCAATAGTGTCATCTCCTACCCGACCATGGCCGATAGCAGTGTATACACTGGAGACACCTACAACAATGTGTGAGTAAACAGAAAAACAACATCACCTCAGCCCTGTTCGAATGCATCTTTCCTTTCTCACTTCCTTGGTTATATCCTCCCTTTCCTTGAACATACTCAGAGAAAGTATAACTAAGTCTTGTGCAACCCTATACAAATAAGAGAAAGCACTGTACTTCAGCTGGTAGGCTCTGTGTAACTGTGAAAGTGTCTTGTGGTCCTCTGTAGCTCAATTGGTAGAGCACGGCGCTTGTAACGCCAAGGTAGTGGGTTTGATCCCCGGGACCACCCATACACAAAAAAACAAAAAAACAAAACAATGTATGCACGCATGACTGTAAGTCGCTTTGGATAAAAGCGTCTGCTAAATGGCATATTAAAGTGAAATGATGTCTGTTTGAATGGGTTTACAGTAACATGCACCCATCCTTCCTTCTTAATCACTGATCTGACACAATAGGGATGGGTGTAAGACAGCCTTCCAGTACAGTAAGTAGCTTTCACCTATCCAGCGGTGATGTCAGATCATTGATAACTTTGAGGAAGTAAAGAAGGATGCATGTTAAATGTTTATGGTCAGTGCTTGGCCTTATTTGCAAAGGGGTTGCACAAGACAGTAAGCAATATCTCAATCAGGCCATATGTCAAACATAACCTACTTCATGAAGTCCAATGTCTGGGACAGAAGAGTATAGCGACCGGCCGCCCTGAAAGGTATCAAGGAAAGGCAACACACATATCTATAAACCGGTTATTCAGAGTTGAGGCTTTTAAATAGTTAATCAACATTTGAGACAATAACATTGGATGCATCCTTATTAATGTTTTAAACAAATCACTTAGACTGTATGAGCAACATTTTAGGTCTCACCATATAACATTGCAACCCTTATTGATGAGAGACCTGAGCCCTAGGACCATACGTCGGGACTACCGGCCGTGGTGACTCCTTGCTGTCCCCAGTCCGCCTGGCCTTGCTGCTATTCCAGTTTAAACTGTTCTGCCTGCGGTTATGGAACCCCTACCTGTCCCAGACCTGCTGTTTTAAACTCTAATGATCGGCTATGAAAAGCCAACTGAGATTTATTCCTGATTATTATTTGACCATGCTTGTCACTTATGAACATTTTTGAACATCTTGGCATGGTTCTGTTATAATCTCCACCCGGCACAGCCAGAAGAGGACTGGCCACCCCTCATAGCCTGGTTCCTCTCTAGGTTTCTTCCTAGGTTTTGCCTTTCTAGGGAGTTTTTCCTAGCCACCGTGCTTCTACACCTGCATTACTAGCTGTTTGGGGTTTTAGGCTGGGTTTCTGTACAGCACTTCGAGATATTAGCTGATGTAAGAAGGGCTATATAAAATAAAATTGATTGATTGATTGATTGATGCTTTGTATGCAATGCTCATAAAACACATAAAAGTCCTGCTTTATAAAACAGAGGAATGCTAGCCTCAAGACTTCCCTTGTTGACATAATCTGATAGTTTATGTCATATAGTGTTTTTGCTGTAATACCATAGCCACGAGTCACTGTTTGGCTCCCTTCCACAGAGTCTTGAGATGAAACCTTAAATCTCTGCTAACTCAACAGTGAACTTGTGTACCCCTCCTTTTATTAAAGGCCAGTGCATTCAAAAAAGGGATTTTCCTGTGTTTTATACAGTGCATTTGGATAAGTTTTCAGACACCTTCCCTTTTTCCACATGTTGTTAAGTTACAGCCTTATTCTAAAATGAATTAACTAAAAAAATCCTCATTGATCTACACATAATACCCCATAATGACAAAGCGAAAACAGGTTTTTAGAAACGTTTGCTAATTTATTAAACATAAAAAATAGAAATATACATTATTTACATAAGTATTCAGACCCTTTGCTATGAGACTGGAAATTGAGCTCAGGTGCATCCTGTTTCCATTGATCATCCTTGAGATGTTTCTACAACTTGATTGGAGTCCACTGGTGGTAAATTCAATTGATTGGACATGATTTGGAAAGGCACACACCAGTCTATATAAGGTCCCACAGTTGACAGTGCATGTCAGAGCAAAAACCAAGCCATGAGGTCGAAGGAATTGTCCATAGAGCTCCGAGAGAGGATTGTGTCGAGGCACAGATCTGGGAAAGGGTACGAAAAACATTCTGCAGCATTGAAGGTCTCCAATAACACAGTGGCCTCCATCATTCTTAAATGGAAGAAGTTTGGAACCACCAAGACTCTTCCTAGAGCTGGCCGCCCGGTCAAACTGAGCAATCGGGGGAGAAGGGCCTTGGTCAGGGAGGTGACCAAGAGCCAGATGATCACTCTGACAGAGCTCCAGAGTTCCTCTGTGGAAATGGGAGAACCTTCCAGACAGACAACCATCTCTGCAGCACTCCACCAATTAGGCCTTTATGGTAGAGTGGCCAGATGGAAGCCACTCCTCAGTAAAAGGCACCTAAAGGACTTTGCCAAAAGGCACCTAAAGGACTCTCAGACCATGAGAAACAAGATTATCTGGTCTGATGAAAACAAGATTGAACTCTTTGGCCTGAATGCCAAGCGTCACGTCTGGAGGAAACCTGGCACCATCCCTACAGTGAAGCATGGTGGTGGCAGCATCATGCTGTGGGGACTGGGAGACTAGTCAGGATCGAGGGAAGGATGAACGGAGCAAAGTACAGAGAGATCCTTGATGAAAACCTGCTCCAGAGCGCTCAGGATCTCAGACTGGGGTGAAGGTTCACCTTCCAACAGGACAATGACCCTATGCACACAGCCAAGACAACGCAGGAGTGGCTTCGGGACAAGTCTCTGAATGTCCTTGAGTAGCCCAGCCAGAGCCCGATCGAACATCTCTGGAGAGACCTGAAAATAGCTGTGCAGCGACACTCTCTATCCAACCTGACAGAGTTTGTGAAAATCTGCAGAGAAGAATGGGAAAAACTCCCTAAATACAGGTGTGCCAAGCTTGTAGCGTCATACCCAACAAGTCTCGAGGCTGTTATCACTGCCAAAGGTGCTTCAACAAAGTACTGAGTGAAGGGTCTGAATACTTATGTAGATGTGATATTTCAGCTTTTTTTTATATACATTTGCAAACATTTCTAAACCTATTTTTGCTTTGTCATTATGTGGTATTGTGTGTAGATTGATGAGGGAAAGAAAAAAACAATGTAATACATTTTAGAATAAGGCCATAACGTAACAAAATGTGGAAAAAGTCTGAATACTTTCCAAATGCACTGTATATGTTTCCACACTATGAGGTGCAAAGTAATTCAAAGCCATTTGGAAACATTGCAAACAGGAAGTTGGATGCTTAGTTAAAACAACTTCGAACCTCTTTGTCCGTCTGAGGGTAAGTGTTCTTGTTTCAAACACACACTATACATCTTTAAAGGGATAGTTTACTCAGAATACAAATTAACAGGATTGTCCACCTACCTGTAGTTGATTCAAGAATGCAGTTTTGGGATATTTGGTTTCCTTTCGACACTTAATAGCCATATTTTGTTACTGTTAGCATTCTCAGTAACACTTAACACTACACTGTTCTTGTGCCTGTGAAATAAAACTGTAATTACTTTTGGAGCAACATTTTATTAGCATGTTGCTACGTAATACTTTGTTAAATGCATTTTAATTGAATAGCAAGAATTTTTGTAACTACTGTACACGAGTATAGTGACTTATGTAAGGACTCCATTATTATGCAATTACAATGCAATTTCCAAAGTCCTAAGAAACAACAATGTTGCTATTCTAATAATTACAAAGTTACTACAGATGTATACGAACTTGTAGTCATGTGCTACTGTATTACATTATGTCAAAAAACAATTTAAAAAAAGTATATTTGTTAGTCTTTTTGAAGCTGCAAAAGTGGTCTACTCATGTATTTAATTCTAGGCTGTATGCTATATTAAGATTCATATCTAAAAGCCCTCCAGACCATGTGCTTATGATCATATACAGTTGAAGTCGGAAGTTTACATACACCTTAGCCAAATACATTTCAACATTTAATCCTAGTAAAAATTCCCTGTCTTAGGTCAGTTAGGATCACCACTTTATTTTAAGAATGTGAAATGTCAGAATAATATTAGAGAGTGATTTATTTCAGCTTTTATTTATTTCATTGCATTTCATTGCATTCCCAGTGGGTCAGAAGCTGACAAACACTCAATTAGTATTTGGTAGCATTGCCTTTAAATTGTTTAACTTGGGTCAAACGTTTCAGGTAGCCTTCCACAAGCTTCCCACAATTAGTTGGGTGAATTTTGGCCCATTCCTCCTGACAGAGCTGGTGTAACTGAGTCAGGTTTGTAGGCCTCCTTGCTCGCACACGCTTTTTCAGTTCTGCCCACAAATGTTCTATAGGATTGAGGTCAGGGCTTTGTGATGGCCACTCCAATACCTTGACTTTGTTGTCCTTCAGCCATTTTGCCACAACTTTGGAAGTATGCTTGGGATCATTGTCCATTTGGAAGACCCATTTGCGACCAAGCTTTAACTTCCTGACTGATGTCTTGAGATGTTGCTTCAATATATCCACATAATTTTCCTTCCTCATGATGCCATCTATTTTGTGAAGTGCACCAGTCCCTCCTGCAGCAAAGCACCCCCACAGCATGATGCTGCCACCCCCGTGCTTCACGGTTGGGATGGTGTTCTTTGGCTTGCAAGTTTCCCCCCTTTTCCTCCAAACAGAACGATGGTCATTATGGCCAAACAGTTCTATTTTTGTTTAATCAGACCAGAGGACATTTCTCCAAAACGTACGATCTTTGTCCCCATGTGCAGTTGCAAACCGTAGTCTGGCTTTTTTATGGCGGTTTTGGAGCAGTGGCTTCTTCCTTGCTGAGCGGCCTTTCAGGTTATGTCGATATAAGGACTCGTTTTACTGTGGATATAGATACATTTGTACATGTTTCCTCCAGCATCTTCACAAGGTCCTTTGCTGTTGTTCTGGGATTGTTTTGCACTTTTCGCACCAAAGTACGTTCCTCTCTAGAAGACAGAACGCGTCTCCTTTCTGAGCGGTATGACGGCTGCGCGGTCCCATGGTGTTTATACTTGCGTACTATTGTTTGTACAGATGAACGTGGTACATCCACAGGTACATTTCCAATTGACTCAAATTATGTCAATTAGCCTATCAGAAGCTTCTAAAGCCATGACATAATTTTCTCGAATTTTCCAAGCTGTTTACAGGCACAGTCAACTTAGTGTATGTAAACTTCTGACCCACTGGAATTGTGATACAGTGAATTATAAGTGAAATAATCTGTGTGTAAACAATTGTTGGAAAAATTACTTGTGTCATGCACAAAGTAGATGTCCTAACCAACTTGCCAAAACTATAGTTTGTTAACAAGAAATTTGTGGAGAGGTTGTAAAACGAGTTTTAATGACTCCAATCTAAGTGTATGTAAACTTCCGACTTCAACTGTATTTAGACTATATAACTGTTTTTGGCAGCCGTCAAATATATATATCAATTTCGATTCAGTCTTATGTAGCAACATTTTAAATTGTTTTTGTTACATTGGATAAAAGTAGAGAATCAGAGCTACAAAATGGTTTATTATACACTGCAGTTGAGGGAAAGTAATTCTGCTTTGAAAGTTGATAAACTTGTAACCCCACTTTTGAGAAAATGGCCCTTAAAGGTTTTGGTACACCTACTAGAAAGCTCTTCTTTGTCTACACCCATTTAGCATTGTTCACACCCTCTTAAGCCTTAGCCCCACCCATATCTTTAAGGAATCACATGTGAGGCCATGTGCTAAACAGAGTGAGTAATGTAGTGTAGTAAACAACCAAAGATTTCAAGACCAAAAGTGGTGAAAGTAGTAGCCTACAATAAAGGAAAACTCCCGGTATAAATACACTTAATCTAGTCCTTGGCCTATATCCTATTCTGAGTTTGGTGCAGTTTCCCAAACTCGGTCCTGGGGCCCCCCCTGGGTGCACGTTTTGTTTTTTGCCCTAGCACTACATAGGTGATTCAAATAACCAACTCATCATCAAGCTTTGATTATTTTAATCAGCTGTGTAGTACTAAGGCAAAAACCAAAACGTGCACCCAGGGAGGGCCCCAGGACCAAGTTTGGCTAGACCTATTCACATGAGTGGCGCAGTGGTCTAAGGCACTGCATCGCAGTGCTAGCTGTGCCACTAGAGATCCTGGGTTGAATCCAGGCTCTGTCGTAGCCGGCCGCAACCGGGAAATCCATGGGGCGGCGCACAATTGGCCCAGCGTCGTCCAGGGTAGGGGAGGAAATGGCCGGCAGGGATGTAGCTCAGTTGGTAGAGCATGGTGTTTGCAACGCCAGGGTTGTGGGTTCGTTTCCCACGGGGGGCAGTGTGAAAAAAATTAAATAATGTATGCACTCACTAACTGTAAGTTGCTCTTGATAAGAGCGTCTGCTAAATGACTAAAATGTAAAATACAGTATTGAAGTATTCAGAGTCTATACCATGTTGAGTTTATATTGAATCTTATTGTTGTGCTTCAGGTATTTGGAGTGTCCGACTAGCCTTCCCTCTGACCAGCCCTCCCAGGGGGCCAGTTCTATCCCCTCTGAGGAGGCAGGGGGGATAAAGAAGCCCTCAGCCAACAGGGGGAAGAGGCGCCGACGCAACCCTGAGCTGGACGAATCACAATATGAGACAGAGTACACCACGGGAGGAGAGACTGGCAACGAACTGGACTCACAGCAGTGGGAGAGGTGACACACATGCAGGAAGGAAGTTGGGCAGGCACACACACACACACGCACACACACACACATGCACACCAGGGTTTCTGTCGGCTGAAAAGACGATAAATAAAACTGTTGTCGGCCAAAATGAACGGGAGAAAAAACATCCCATTGCAAAATAATGCTAATTGATGGAAATACCAGTCGATATAAATACATTTGACCATCATGCTTATCGGTCTATAGGTTAATTTGCATATTTAAGTGGAATTAAATTGGCCTGTGTGTATTTTCGTTAGTCATCATGTATCTTATTTATCCAACAACTATCACAAGTGCACAGCATACAGAGCCTATTTTGAGCTGGATTTCTCCTGCTGCTCCTGGAGTAAAACGTGCTTTTTTATAAGCCCATTCATTGTGCAACAATTCGAAATGCAATCATGTGTTAAAAACAGTTCTGATGCATGATTAAAAAGAGCTACTATTTTTATTTCTTAACTGGTAATTGAAGCGTGGCTCCCATTCACCATTCAAGTGCAGGCAACATGCTATCAGCGTGTCACCCACCACTTTACAATGTGAGCAGAAGGCAGTACACATTTTGAAAAAATACTTAATTGTTTGAAACCTAAATGTTTTATTTCATATTATGAGGCATGTCTTACCTTGCTTCAAAGTAACCTATAGGCAAAATCCAACATGGAAACATGGAGGCAATTATTTTATAAAGACTTCATAGGCGGAGCATGAGTTTCACGTTTGAGGAAGCTTACAATTATCCTACCATTTCTAGCATTCTGCGTGCCAGTTATGAATTTCATATGCTCATTTATGTGGAACAGTTTCATTTCAGGAATAACATTATTGTTTCTCAAAATCATTGTCACGTGGTTAATCATACAAATCTGAATTAAAATGATACAAATCTAAAAGTGAAAAGTCACCAACCTCTGCCATATGGAGACATTGATATACCATGATCCATTGGCGGCTAAAGACATGAGCACATGGAACTCATAGCCTATAGGCCAATGCAGCAGTAGGCCTATAACTTCCATTGCTCTTTCACACCGAGGATTGGTGATTATCGAGGGGGAGGTTGTTGGAACGATTTTTCAAATAGCTTAGGGTGAGTAACTATAGTTTTAATATATTATCATTACCAATGGATTTAAAAACAAACACTTTCCTACATTTCCGCACAGCACTCAGGCGCGTGCGCTCCCTCAACATTAGCAGGACAGAGAAACCATGCTCATTGCTCACATGGAGCACTCCAAACAAGACAATAAACATGTTTTTCAAATCTCGTAAATGATGGTTATGAAATAAACCAAAACGTGTTTCTCACAAGTGTAGCAGGTTGTGAACTCTGCAAACCACATTTCCACTCCGAGAATGAGAACGGTAAATGACTGTAATTAATACATGCATTAACAGAAATTAATGTAACCAAATGACGGGGATTAACTGTACATTTACTGCTGGTGACATATGTAATGGGGAATTAATACATTTTTATAAAAGGGCAAACAATTCACACAATGAAACAATGAATGCGCAAGAATTGGCGGGAGACAGCTGAGCTATTCTGGGGAGAGATTCGCTTACATCACCACGCACCCCTCCCCTTCCATGCAATTTCTCTCCTGTTCTATTGCTTTTCATATCAACTTTCTGTCGTTGTCCAGAAGCCAAAAGCACAATTCTAGTAATGCTAGCAACCCATCCTAGTTGTTGCATCTTTAGATTTAGATTGTCATCTCTGTCACATATGGAACTGCTATTAGGTGCGCTGTTTAGAATGGTGTTTTCCCAGGTGCGCTGTTTAGAATGGGGTTTTCCCGCGAATGGCATTTTGGCAAATGTTTGAAAATGACATTTTATTGGCTGCTACGTTACATGAGTTGCATGTTCTGTTAAGGAGCATTACCATAATGTAAATGTGATTTCTGTCATTCTGAGCACCGTGAGTGGACACTGTAATGGGTTATGCACCCAATGCATTTGGGTCCGTTACATTTCTCAAATGGCTGGTAAATTAAAATCTTCCCGGTCACGTTGTCCAGCGCCACAGAAACCCTGACGCACACACACACACAGGCAGAAACGTTCACACTCATTCACACATACTCACACACACCTGCAACAATGTCATGTTAGTGGGAGAGCTGAGACATACATGTATACTCAGATAGGTAAGCACTCATACACACACAAAACTAGAGCCATATTAGTCTGAGAGGTTACACACATGGTAGCAGTCTGGGGTCTCCGCTGGCCTTGTTCTGTCCAGTAGAGTAACACATCTTTCCTGGTATGCCATTCCACATAGCTTTGTAATTGGAAATAATGAGAGAATTGGGCCAAAGATTTAATATGCGGGGGTCAGTGGTTAGGTTGTTAGTTAGTGAGATAGCAGCTGTATTTGGTTTCACCATGCCTCTTGCTGAGACTGAAAGGGCCCTGGGGACAGGATTGAGATCTGGACATCATTGTTTGACTGGTGTAAAACAGAAGATATGAAGCCCTGGCCTGCTGTACTGTGTATTACAGGAACACTCAGTTCTTGTAGTGGTCGAGAAGTGGCCAAAAAGAAAGTGAAGCTACTCTGTGAAATATGCTGAGTGCAACATATAAATACAGAAAGACAGAAAATGATAAAACTATTGCATATAGTATTACATATTATAGTAGTACAGTGGAGTTTTATTGATAAAATATGCAGACATACTGTATGTTATAAAAGTAGTGATAACATTATTGCCTTGCAATAATATTTTGCCCCTTGCTCCCCCTCTCTCACTCTCTCCCCCCCTCTCTCTCTCTCTCTGTCTCCCTCCCTCCCTCCCTTCAGCGTCTACCCAGACATAACGTCAGACGGCCAGCGTCAGGAGTACAAGAGGGAGTTTGACACCGACCTGAGGGAGTACAAACATCTGTGTGCTGAGATGGACGACATCAGTGACCAGATGAACAAACTCAGCAGGCAGCTGGACACACTGGACGAGACCTCTGCCAAGTACCAAGTGAGATACCAGAGATAGATCAGTGAAGGCTGGTGTCAATTTAAATGGGAGGACAGGCTCATTACTATGAGCTGTCGTCCCTTTACCAGCCTGCACTGAGAGACATATGCTGAACCATGGAGAAATACTGTGTAAATACTGCAAACTAACCTTCTTATTCTTCATTTCAGGTTGTGGCAGAGGAACATAATCGACTGAAAGACATTAAGAGGGTGAGCAGACATTTCAGTTACACTTTCTATTACACATGTGTAATCTATATTATAATATGCTAAGGATTCTAAGCTGCGGCAGGATCTCCTTCTACAAGTTTGTGCAGATTTGTTTTCTTTCATTTTAGGCTCAAAAGAAGCATGTCATTCTCTCACATGGTATTGCCCACTTTATATTTGACAGTGACGAGTACTGAGTATACGAAGAGGCAGGACGCAGGAATTAACAAGGTCAAGGTTTACAGAGATAGAGTACATGACACGAAGCAAAACAATCACACACAACATCCTACAGAACAGTCCAGGGCTAAATAGGGGTAGTGATGAGATGATGAGGTGCAGGTGCGCTGGAGATGATTAGGGTGCATTGGGTTTCCATTCCGGTGTTGCCGAGGTGGTGCGCTCCAACTGGTGGCTCAGTAGACCGGCGAATCAGAGCGCCAGAGGAGAGCAACGGGAGGAGATGTGACAGTACCACCCCACCCGGATGCACGGCTCCAGCCGCTGGACGTCGCCGGCCAGGATGACCCCGAGGATGAGGAGCGGGCCGTTCAGGGTTGGGGACCAGAACATCCACAGCCGGAACCCAGCTCCTCTCCTCAGGACCATACCCTCCCAGTCCACCAGGTAATAGAGCCGTCCCCCACGGAATCTGGAGTCCAGCAGATCCCTCACCGCATACGCCGGACTCCCGTCAATGTCCAGGGGCGGAGGAGGCGTACCCCGGGGGACGGCATCCGCCAGAGGACCAAGAACCATCGGCCTGAGGAGAGACACATGAAAAGTGGGTGACATGGTACTGAGGGGGAAGGAGCAGCTGGTACGATACCTTATTTATCTGCCGGAGGACCTTAAACGGCCCCACAAACCGGGGCCTCAGTTTCTTGCAGGGCAGGCGGAGAGGGAGGTTTTTTGTGGACAGCCAGACACGATCCCCAGGCTGGAATACAGGGGCCTCACTGCGGTGGCGGTCGGCTTGGTCCTTCTGCCGACGAATGGCCATCTGGAGATGGACATGGGCGGCGTCCCAGACCTGTCCGGAACCACTCGTCGACAGCGGGTGCATCGGTCTGGCTGGGTATCCAAGGGGCCAGGGCCGGCTGGTATCCCAGGACACACTGGAAGGCAGTGAGCCCCGTGGAGGAGTGAACAAGGGAGTTCTGGGCATATTCTGCCCAGGGAAGAAACCTCGCCCACTCACCCTGCCGGTCATGACAGTGGCAACGAAGAAACCTCCCCAGCTCCTGGTTCATGCGCTCCACCTGCCTATTCGACTGAGGCCTATACCCGGAAGTGAGGCTGGCCATGGCCCCGATCTTCTCCAGAAAAGCCTTCCACACTCGGGAGGTGAATTGGGGGCCACGGTCCGAGACGATGTCCTCCGGAAGTCCATAATGCCGGAAGACCTGTTGGAACAGGACCTCAGTGACCTGGGGAGCAGAAGGAAGACCAGTTAGTGGCAAAAAACTGCATGATTTGGAGAACCGATCTACGACCACCATGACTGTTGTGAAGCCGTCAGAACGTGGAAGGTCAGTGACAAAGTCTATGGACAGGTGTGACCAAGGTCGCTGAGGCACTGGGAGAGGAAAAAGTTTGCCTGCCGGTGCGTTCCAAGGTGTCTTCGTTTGGGCACATACGGAACAGGAGTTGACATAGCGGGACACATCAGAAGCCAAGGTGGGCCACCTGTACTTTTGTGCTAGAGAATGCAGGGTACGCGTAATACCGGAGTGCCCTGCCGTAAGTATTGGGTGCGCCCAGATCAGCAGGCGGTCCCGGACACTGGTGGGTACATACACGCACCCCGGAGGGGCGTTGGCAGGCGCCGGGTCCTCCTGAGCCACCAGGCGGATGTCTTCATCCACATCCCAAATGACAGGCGCAACGATGAGAGACAAGGGCAGGATAGGGCCCCCCAGATCCTTCCTTTCTCCGGTATGGTGCATCTTGGAGAGTGCGTAAGCTTTCAAATTCTGGGATCCTGGGCGGTTGGACAGAATGAATTGAAATTAAGTAAGAAATTGGCCCACCTGGCTTGATGAGAGTTCATCCGTGTCACTGCCCGTATGTGCTCCAAATTCCGGTGGTCAGTAAGAATCCGGAATGGATGGACTGCGCCCTCCAGCCAGTGTCTCCATTCCTCCATAGCGAGGACCACCACCAACAGCTCCCTGTCTCCAAACCCATAGTTCCTCTCTGCGGGGGTAAGTGTTTTTGAGAAAAACAATTCTGGCTTAGCGTGCCACTGAGAGAGGACCACACCCACGCCCTCCTACGATGCGTCCACCTCCCAGGATGAAAGGACGAGAAGGATTTGGGTTTTAGGATGGGCGCTGTGGTGAACCTCTCCTTCAGCCTCTTGAAGCCATCGTCATCCTCAGGGTTCCAGGTCAGCTTCTGAGGCCCACCCTTAAGGAGAGAGGTGAGAGGGGCAGCTATGGAGCTGAATGACCTGATGAAATGCAGGTAGAAATTGGTGAAGCCCAGGATGTTCTGTAGGACCTTGATGGTGGTGGGAACTGGCCATGACCTGATGGCGTCCGTCTTTACTCCTTCCATTAACACCCTCTGAGGACTGATCCTGTATCCTAGGAAGGAGATGGCCTGTTGGTGGAATTCGCATTTCTCCCCTTTCACCATCAGGCTGTGTTCCTGGAGGCAGAGTAGGACAGCTTGGATGTCCCTGACGTGCTCCTTGAATGTAGCTGAGTAGATCAGGATATTGTCGATGTACACCACCACCTGTCTCCTCAGCATGTCCTGGAACACGTCATTGACTAAGGACTGGAACACAGATGGTGCGTTGGCGAGGCTGTAGGGCATGACACACTATTCATAGTGGCCTGAGGTAGTGCTGAATGCCGTCTTCCACTCGTCTCCTTCCCAGATTCGGATCAGGTTGTAGGCACTCCTCAGGTCCAACTTGGTAAAGTACCGGGCCCCCCGTAGCTGCTCGATGGACGCGCCAGATAAAGTGAAACCTGTAGAAGGAAGCCTCTACATTTAGTAGTTTTACCATCAAAGCGCTCCGGTAGGGTGAGGGTTCCCGCAGAAGTGGGTGATAGCCCGGGGACAGGTGGATTGGAGGCACTCGCTGCTCCCTGAGGTAGAACCGGAGCGCTGGGCAGATTGTGCAGAGTTTGGAGCACTTCCTGCATGGCGACGTTCAACTGGGCAAGCTGCTGCTGGTGCTGGTCGAGGCATTGGGAAACTCCTGCTGCATCCATTTTCGTTTGGTGTGTGATTCTGTGACGAGTACTGAGTATACGAAGAGGCAGGACGCAGACGGAGGAATTAACAAGGTCAAGGTTTACTCAAACAATGACAAAGATATAGTATATGACACGAAGCAAAACAATCACACACAACATCCTACAGAACAGTCCAGGGCTAAATAGGGGTAGTGATGAGATGATGAGGTGCAGGTGCGCTGGAGATGATCAAATCAAATCAAATCAATTTGTATTGGCACATGCGCCGAATACAACAGGTGCAGACATTACAGTGAAATGCTTACTTACAGCCCTTAACCAACAGTGCATTTATTTTTAATAAAAAAGTAAAATAAAACAACAACAAAAAAGTGTTGAGAAAAAAAGAGCAGAAGTAAAATAAAATAACATTAGTGAGGCTATATATACAGGGGGGTACCGGTGCAGAGTCAATGTGCGGGGGCACCGGCTAGTTGAGGTAGTTGAAGTAATATGTACATGTGGGCAGAGTTAAAGTGACTATGCATAAATAATTAACAGAGTAGCAGCAGCGTAAAAAGATGGGGTGGGGGGGCAGTGCAAATAGTACGGGTAGCCATGATTAGCTGTTCAGGAGTGTTATGGCTTGGGGGTAGAAGCTGTTGAGAAGTCCTTTGGACCTAGACTTGGCACTCCGGTACTGCTTGCCGTGCGGTAGCAGAGAGAACAGTCTATGACTAGGGTGGCTGGAGTCTTTGACAATTTTGAGGTCCTTCCTCTGACACCGCCTGGTATAGAGGTCCTGGATGGCAGGAAGCTTGGCTCCAGTGATGTACTGGGCCGTACGCACTACCCTCTGTAGTGCCTTGCAGTCGGAGACCAAGCAGTTGCCATACCAGGCGGTGATGCAACCAGTCAGGATGCTCTCGATGGTGCAGCTGTATAACTTTTTGAGGATCTGAGGACCCAACCCAAATATTTTCAGTCTCCTGAGGGGGAATAGGCTTTGTCGTGCCGTCTTCACGACTGTCTTGGTGTGTTTGGACCATGATAGTTTGTTGGTGATGTGGACACCAAGGAACTTGAAGCTCTCAACCTGTTCCACTACAGCCCCGTCGATGAGAAAGGGGGCGTGCTCAGTCCTCTTTTTTTTCCTGTAGTCCACAATCATCTCCTTTGTCTTGGTCACGTTGAGGGAGAGGTTGTTATCCTGAAGAATCCCGGAACATGTTCCAGTCTGTGCTAGCAAAACAGTCCTGTAGCTTAGCATCTGCGTCATCTGACCACTTTTTTATTAACCGAGTCACTGGTGCTTCCTGCTTTAGTTTTTGCTTATAAGCATGAATCAGGAGGATTGAGTTATGGTCAGATTTGGAGGGCGAGGGAGAGCTTTGTATGCGTCTCTGTGTGTGGAGTAAAGGTGGTCTAGAGTTTTTTTCCCCTCTGGTTGCACATTTAACATGCTGGTAGAAATTAGGTAGAACGGATTGAAGTTTCCCTGCATTAAAGTCCCCGGCCACTAGGAGCGCTGCCTCTGGATGAGCGTTTTCCTGATGACTTATGGCCTTATACAGCTCATTCAGTGCAATCTTAGTGCCAGCATTGGTTTGTGGTGGTAAATAGACAGCTATGAAAAATATAGATGAAAACTCTCTTGGTAAATAGTGTGGTCTACAGCTTATCATAAGATAGTCTACCTCAGGCGAGCAAAACCTTGAGACTTCCTTAGTATTTGATTTTGTGCACCAGCTGTTGTTTACAAATATACACAGATCACCACCCCTTGTCTTACCGGAGTCAGCCGTTCTATCTTGCCGAAGCAGCCCGCTAGCTGAATGTTGTCCATGTCGTCGTTCAGCCACGACTCGGTGAAACATAAGATATTACAGTTTTTAATGTCCCGTTGGTAGGATAACCGTAATCATAGGTCATCCAATTTTTTCTCCAATGATTGAAGATTGGCTAATAGGATTGATGGGAGCGGCAGTTTACTCACTCGCCGTCGGATCCTTACAAGGCACCCTGACCTACGTCCACGATATCTCCGTCTCTTCCTCATGCGAATGACGGGGATTTGGGCCTTGTCGGGTGTCTGTAGGATATCCTTCGCGGCCACCAAAATCTTCGTCCAATACGAGGTGAGTAATCGCTGTCCTGATATCCAGAAGCTCTTTTTGGTTATAAGAGACGATGGCAGAAACATTATGTACAAAATAAATTACAAATAATGCGGAAAAACACACATAATAGTACAATCGGTTAGAGGGCTGTAAAACGGCAGCCATCTTCTCCGGCGCCAATTGTGTACAGATTAGGGTGTTGGGTTTCCATTCCGGTGTTGCCGAGGTGGTGCGCTCAGACCGGTGGCTCAGTAGACCAGCGAATCAGAGTGCCGGAGGGGAGCAACGGGAGGAGACGTGACATCGACAGTGTTTTTTGGGGGGGGAATGCACCGTTACCAATGCCATTATTATGATGTCATTTCACTCCCAAGGCAAAGCCTATAAAAGTGCGGGACCAGCCGCTCAGTAGATATTACAATAGTCATGCCCAGATGCAGATGATCCACTTCTCGCCCAGTCCGCTGGAGGCGTCGAGCCACTCGAACCGTGAGGCGCAAGAGGAGATTTGGCAGGAGGAGACGTTAGGTCCCATACTATCCACCAGCTCCCTGTTACGTAGGCTAAGTGTCCTTTGGGCTGCAAAGCTCACTGGACAAAAGTCGTCTAAATAAAAATGAGGGCTTTTAGCCATCTTTGACGACTTTCTCTTTTTATTATTTGATGGATATTTGTTTTATTATGAGATGGTAATACCGTTTTTTTGTTTGAAATGGTACCCTTACTACGGGAGATGATACTGACATAGAGCATTTGATGTAAGCGTTTGTAGCCCCATTTTTTATCTGTAGAATGACTAGGTCTATATTACCCATAACGCTCATTGACTGGACATTCCAAATGACCATGGCAATTATGCATAAAAATAGTAATATTCATTTTGCAACATGCAGTAATCCATGGTACAGTATCAACCCCGCTGCTGCGCTTGTAGTCTATGGCGGTACGTAAAATCTTCAACAGCAACTCACGATGACCACTTGCCCTCTTTTCCCCAACTCTTAAACGTACCCTCAAATCCGTTCAAATAATGCTGTCAAATTAAGCAAGTTATATAATGAGTCAAATAAGCACAAGGCCTAAAACATAGGCAACAAACGTGAGCTAGTAGCAGTGTTAATTTTGGCACTCTTTTTTAGATTTAATGTAGTCTTGGCAAGTCGGTTAGGAGATCTACTTTGTGCATGACACAAGTCATTTTTCCAACAATCGTTTACAGACAGATTATTTCACTGTATCACAATTCCAGTGGGTCAGAAGTTTACATACACTAAGTTGACTGTGCCTTTAAACAGCTTGGAAAATTCCAGAAAATGATGTCATGGCTTTAGAATCTTCTGATAGGCTTATTCTTGGGAGCAATTTCCAAACGCCTGAAGGTACCACGTTCATCTGTACAAACAATAGTACGCAAGTATAAACACCATGGGACCACGCAGCCATCATACCGCTCAGGAAGGAGACGCGTTCTGTCTCCTAGAGATTAACATACTTGGTGCAAAAAGTGCAAATCAATCCCATAACAACAGCAAAGGACCTTGTGAAGATGCTGGAGGAAACATGTACAAATGTATCTATATCCACAGTAAAACGAGTCCTATATCAACATAACCTGAAAGGCCGCTCAGCAAGGAAGAAGCCACTGCTCCAAAACCGCCATAAAAAAGCCAGACTACGGTTTGCAACTGCACATGTGGACAAAGATCGTACTTTTTGGAGAAATGTCCTCTGGTCTGATGAATCAAAAATAGAACTGTTTGGCCATAATGACCATCGTTATGTTTGGAGGAAAAAGGGGGTGCTTGCAAGCCGAAGAACACCATCCCAACTGTGAAGCATGGGGGTGGCAGCATCAAGCTGTGGGGGTGCTTTGCTGCAGGAGTGACTGGTGCACTTCACAAAATAGATGGCATCATGAGGAACGAAAATTATGTGGATATATTGAAGCAACATCTCAAGACATCAGTCAGGAAGTTAAAGCTTGGTCGCAAATGGGTCTTCCAAATGGACAATGACCCCAAGCATACTTCCAAAGTTGTGGCAAAATGTCTTAAGGACAACAAAGTCAAGGTATTGGAGTGGCCATCACAAAGCCCTGACCTCAATCCTATAGAAAATGTGACAGCAGAGGCTTCTTCCTAGTAACCCTCCCATGAATGGCATTTCGATTCAGTGTTCTTCTTATTGTTGAAGCATGCACAGTTACCTGATATGCAGCAAGGGAGGTCTGCAAATCTCTAGATGTTATGTTTGGGTTGGCTTTCACCTGATTTATTATTGTTCTTGTGGCTCTTGGAGATATTTTGGAAGGGCTTCCACTTCTAGGCCGAGTTGCTGTCATGTTAAATGCTCTCCATTTGTAAATTATTTGCCTCACGGTGGACAGATGGAGCTCAAATCTTTTTGAGATGATTTGATAGCCTTCCCTAGACTGATGTGCTCTCATTACCCTGTCCTCTGATATCTCCTTTTCTCCCGGCATGGTGTGCTTTGCATTCACCTGGATGGGTAACGCCAAACTGACCAGGTTTCTTATCTCTATTTATCAGAGTCCCGCCCAAACTCTTTCCTAATGATCTCTCCTTTGATTGTTTTATTTGGTAGCTAATTATTTACCCACCTGATTCTACTTACCTCCTTGATTTAACCAATGCAACTTGGGGTTCACTTATTTTTGCACCTGCACTAATTCCATTTTTATTTTGTTTTTCTACTACATGCATGATTTCCTCTACACCAACATATGGTATTGGTAAATATAAACATGTTATGTCAGATCAAAAGGACTTGTTCTGATTAAAGGAAGATTTCATGGTAAAAACTGAAAAAATCTGTAATTGCACAAGGGGTTCACATACTTTCAAGCAGCACTGTATATATATACCTGTCTTTCAAAGATAATTCGTAAAAATCAAAATAACTTCACAGATCTCCATTGTAAAGGGTTTAAACACTGTTTCCCATGCTTGTTCAATGAACCATAAACAATTAATGAACATGCACCTGTGGAATGGTCGTTAAGACACTAACAGCTTACAGACGGTGGGCAATTAAGGTCACAGTTATGAAAACATGGAGGGTCCATCATATAATAATATAATATGCCATTTAGCAGACGCTTTTATCCAAAGCGACTTACAGTCATGCGTGCATACATTTTTGTGTATGGGTGGTCCCGGGGATCAAACCCACTACCCTGGCGTTACAAGCGCCGTGCTCTACCAGCTGAGCTACAAGAGGACCACATGGGGCGGTCTGGGGCGGTGTGTCTTAGCATCATCGGACTGAGCTTGTTATCATTACAGGCAATCTCAACGCTGTGCGTTACAGGGAAGACATCCTCCTCCCTCATGTGATACCCTTCCTGCAGGCTCATCCTGACATGACCCTCCAGTATGACAATGCCACCAGCCATACTGCTCGTTCTGTGCGTGATTTCCTGCAAGACAGGAATGTCAGTGTTCTGCCATGGCCAGCGAAGAGCCCTGATCTCAATTCCATTGAGCACGTCTGGGACCTGTTGGATCGGAGGGTGAGGGCTAGGGTCAGTCCCCCCAGAAATGTCCAGGAACTTGCAGGTGCCTTGGTGGAAGAGTGGGGTAACATCTCACAGCAAGAACTGGCACATCTGGTGCAGTCCATGAGGAGGAGATGCACTGCAGTACTTAATGCAGCTGGTGGCCAAACCAGATACTGACTGTTACTTTTGATATTCATAAAAATATTTACACGTTAAGTTTGCTGAAAATAAATGCAGTTGACAGTGAGAGGACGTTTATTTTTTTTGCTGAGCTTATATATACATATATATATATATATATATATATATATATATACAGTGCATTCGGAAAGTATTCAGACCTCTTTACTTTTTCCACATTTTGATACGTTACAACCTTATTCTAAAATGTGATAAAATGTTTGTTTTTTCCTCAACAATCTACACACAATACCCCATAATGACAAAGCAAAAACAGGTTTTTAGACATTTTTGCATATTTATTAAACATCAAAAACGGAAATATCACATTTACATACTGTAAGTATTCAGACTTATGATTCGATGATGTAATCGTTGCCAAAGGTGCTTCAACAAAGTACTGAGTAAAGGGTCTGAATACTTACGTAAATGTGATATTTCATTTCATTATTTTAATTTAATTTTTTTTACCTGTTTTTACTTTGTCATTATGGGGTATTGTGAGGGGGAAAAACCCAATTTCAACAATTTTTGAAAAAAAGCTGTAACTTAACAAAATGTGGAAAAAGTCAAAGTGTCTGAATACTTTCTGAATACCAAGGCAAAGGGTGGCTACTTTAAAGAATCTCAAATATAAAATATATTTTGATTTATTTAACACTTTTTTGGTTACTACATGAATCCATATGTTTTATTTCATAGTTTTGATGTCTTCACTATTATTCTACAATGTAGAAAATAGTAAAAATAAAGAAAAACCCTTGAATGAGTGTCCAAACTTTTGACTGGTACTGTATTTATATCTATATCTATATCTATATCTATATCTATATCTATATATAATATTTGTTTTATGCCAAGCTCATGAGGCCCCTTGATGATGTGAGGCCTGAGGCAATTGCCTCTTCTACCTAATGGTAAGTCAGCCAGTGTTGATGGAGAGAAGGGGAGGAAGTGAAAAATGCATTCTTATTGTACAACATTTAAAAATGCAATTGCGCAAAAAAAACTGGAGACTGTTGTTGTTTTTGTTTTGGGTTTTCCCTTCCCCAGTGATTAGTCCCAAGTGAATTAGCATATATGATATTTTTACACAACAAGATGTAAGCAAATTAATTTCTGTTGAAAAAAATAAATCTGTAACTATGGAGCCCTATTTTTGCATTAAAATAATAGCAATAAAAGCCTAATTGTCAACCCAAATTTCCTGCCTCACTGGTTTAGGTGTTGCACATCAAAACACACTACATTGACAAAAGTATGTGTATACCTGCTCGTCGAACATTTAATTCCAAAATCATGGCCATTAAAATGGAGTTTGTCCCCGCTTTGCTGCCAAAACAGCCTCACTCTTCTGGGAAGGCTTTCCACTAGATGTTGGAACATTGCTGCGGGGACTTGCATCCATTCAACCACAAGAGCATTAGTGAGGTCGGGCACTTATGTTGGGCGATTAGGCCTGGCTCGCAGTCGGCATTCCAATTAATCCCAAAGGTATTTGATGGGGTTGAGGTCAGGGCTCTGTGCAGGCTGGTCAATTTCTTACACACCGATCTCGACAAACAATTTCTGTATGGACTTCACTTTGTGCACGGGGGCATTGTCATGCTGAAACAGGAAAGGGCCTTCCCCAAACTGTTGCCACAAAATTGGAAACACAGAATCGTCTAGAATGTCATTGTAGCATTAAGATTTCCCTTCAATGGAACTAAGGGGCCTAGCCCAAACCATGAAAAACAGTCCCAGACCATTATTCCTCCTCCACCAAACTTTACAGTTGGCACTATGCATTCTGGCAGGTAGTGTTCTCCTGGCATCCGCCAAATCCAGATTCTTCCATCGAACTGCCAGATGGTGAAGCGTGATTCATCACTCCAGAGAACGCGTTTTCACTGCTCCAGAGTCCAATGGCGGCGAGCTTTACACCACTCCAGTCGACGCTTGGCATTGCTCATGGTTATCTAAGGCTTGTGTGTGGCTGCTCAGCTATGGAAACCCATTTCATGAAGCTCCCGAAGAACAGTTAATGTGCTGACGTTGCTTCCAGAGGCAGTTTGGAACTCTGTAGTGAGTGTTGCAACCGAGGACAGACCATTTTTACACGCTACGCTCTTCAGCACTGTGAATTACTTTACACTCTTAGAAAAAAAGGTGCTATCTAGAACGTTAAAGGGTTCTTAGTTTGTCCCCAAAGGAGAACCCTTTAAGGAACCCATTTTGGTTCCAGGTGGAACCCTTTTCGAACCAAAAAGGGTTCCACCTGGAACAAAACAGGGTTATCTCATGGGGACAAACGAAGAACCCTTTTGGAACCCTTTTTTCTAAGAGTGTATAACATTATTACTAATTTTTTCTATTGTGTGATGCTGAGACAAAATGTTGGTGCCACCAAATCATGGGCTGTTGCCATCAACTGAATGTTAATGGCACCAGTGCCACCAGGGGAAAAAGTTAGTCTGCATCCCTCATACACTGTTTTTAATGGATACATGGGTTCATGGTCGGCCAATCACAACATTGAATAAAAAATATAAAAAATACCATGATCATACAGGAAATAGGCCTATGGGAGTTTTTTAAACGCTCCGGAATTGATCATATTGGTATATCCAGAGAACAAAAAGCTGAACAGATAAACAAATGTTTTATTTGCAGGAGGGTAGAATTGCATTGAATCAAATTATTAGTTTCCAATAATGTACCGCTAGTACATTATAAAGCATTACCTCTATCACCCCATAATGGAACATAGACGATTAAAAAATAACTGTTTTCTCTCTCCTCCTCAGACACCAGATTACCAGGCTAAGAAGCTGGAGTGTCGCAGGCTGAGACACAAACTGTTCCAAATCAAACGCATGGTGAAGGCTTACGACAAGGGCCACTCATAAAGACACTCTCTGACCTTATCCACCCACCCACCCATGATATACCCCAACTCTGTCTTCATGACAACAAAACACTCCTGGATATGGCCCTAACGTTTTGAACACACCGACTGCGTCATTGCGCTAAATAGTATGCAGCATCATCTAGATATGTGTGCATCAAAAGTTCAACATTCACCTTCTGCTACCATTTCTGTCAACCCGTTTACGCATACAGTTTGACGCATACCTTCGATAAATCCAACGTATGCACCACACAGAACGCACTGCAACTGCCTCTGCGACGCAATGCTGCAAGGCAAACGCAGCGTTCCATTGGAAATGAATATACTTCTGGTGTACCAAAACGCAAAGACGCAGTCGGTGTGTTCGAAGCGTAACACTAAGACAATATGCAGAACACAAAGATTATGCAGAATGCTGAAACCAAAGCTACTTTATTGACACACACACACACACACACTGTAGACTTCCACACATCCACATCTGTGCGCATGCACACACACACACGTTTGTCCATCAAAGAAAAGAAGAATGAAGAACAGACACACACACACACACACACACGCAAGAACACGTACGCGCACGCACGCGCACACACAGGTGATGAGGTCCTTGGCAATAAACATTAATAAAACGGACATGTAATTACTTCTGACTTTACTCACCTCATACCAGTTCTCGTCTCTATATGTGGATCGCTCCATAGACACTATTGTACGCTGTGGAGTTAAAGGACTACACACAATACTTCACACGTAACACATAGCCCACCAACACTGCCATATTCCTAACTGTGCCTAGTAACATTGTGGTACATGCTTATCTTGAAGCACTACAGCCTATTAGTCTAGATGGGCATGGTTTTAAAAGGTTACTTCAATGTCGTTTGACCTGAATTGGTCTGTGATAAAGGCATTGGGCCTTTGCTGGTTCCTGTTCGCTTTAGATAGGGCATAATGTACATTGTGTTATCTCCCCAGATAAGGCAGTATCACTGAGCGTAGAAAACGGCGTATCTGACTGCTGAGTATGCACCTAGTAGAACAAAACTGTGCTGTGTGCTTCAAGCACTCCACAAAAGAAACCTAAAATACCCACCGCTATCTTACAAAAATCAGAATTCTACCTTTTATTATGACAGTATGAGATTTGGACCTGCAGTATGTGAAGACTAACTCTCAGTTGTGTCTTACTATGAAAACATGACTGTTACGTTTGAGATTAAAGCAAAAAGTAGGGCTCTGTATGCAACATGGTCAGTGAAAGTAGTATTGTATTGTAACGTACTTAAACATGCAGTTCATTTCCAAGCAGTCAGACCACTGTATTATAACAATATCACCATCCAGAGTTCTTCTAAATCTATTGTCAAGTTTTATTGTCATGTGCACAAGTACAGTGAAATGCCTTTCTTGCAAGCGCTTTCCCAACAATGCAGCAATCAATATCAGTAGTACTATAAAATAAGGTAAATCAGAACAATTGTGATTAACTGTATCTGTGTATATAAATATTTATAAATATATATATATATATATATATATATATATATAACAGGATTTAAATTAAGTATTTACTAATAACACAGGATCAAGAGGAACAAAAATGTGTGCTATGCATTCTTCATGTTAAGGAACATACTGTTCTGGTCATTTTGTACATGCTGAAGAAACCAATGAACTGTTGTCCGGGGTATTTTCTTGCAATAATGCTATGCAAATATTAACCTATGAAAGGGGTAGTTTTTTTTAAAACAATATTTTTCTCATGTACTCTTTATACACTATGGAAAACATGTCAATAAGCTCAACTTGGTTTTGATTTGATTTCTCTGCCATGATATTATGATTACCTGTTGATTATTATGTGTTGCCTCACTCTACTAATCCACTCCCAAAGCAAGGTAACGTTTCTCAGTGTCATTTAGAAAATGATTTACACCTATTTTGACCTTTTTACGAGTCCTTTATTTGTATATGAATTTATTTCCTTTCATATTAATGTAAAAGACAATTTTTTTTTTTTTTATAACCAAACATTGTAAAAAAGCATAATTTCTAAAATGTATTGATTGCCATGATAAAAATAAACGTTTCTAATTCTTTCAAACCTTTAACGTAGCCTAACAAATATCTATTTTGTCCAATCCCTCTCCACAGTAGGCTAATGTCCCCATTAGCCAACTTATTCACAGGGCTCTAAATTAACTTAATGTATTTAGATGTATTTATTTATTACAGCCTACATAAGGCCTATATGAATCATACTTTTGAAGCACATCTCCTGGAGTAGCTCTAGACCTAGATACAGTATATCAAGGAGCCTCTTTCCTACCGCCCACAGTCTCACTGCCATCTTAAACCACAGCCTTGTGGTCAAGTTACCAGCTTGTTAGCCAGTTGTGTAATGTAGAATGGCTGGACTAGGTTGTTTGTTATCCAACAAATATTTAGTGGCCCACAAGTAGAAAGGGAAAAATGTAGGCCTAGCTCCGGTAATGTAGGCAATCCACATTTTTTAACGGTTTGGGATAGAAACAAGGGTTTTCTTGCCTGACGACTCACCCTGAACTTAATTCCACTGCTCTATTGATCGCTAAACATAGAAATGGAATGAATAGAACGGGCTTGGAACCTCTAACCCTGGAAATAGATGCGTTAAAGAGATCAATCGAACTCGACCAAAACAATGGAAATGCTATGGCAACGCCACTCACGCATCCCCCCGTGGAGGAAAGATTCAGAATCTCCTCATCACGCCTACAGAGAAGACCCAATGGTTTATAAAATAATTGATGTATTTTTTAAATATAAATATGGTTTTAATTTCTATTCATTTTTTCAACAATATTCCAATTATATTCTAATAATATTCTTATCAATGACATTCTGCCTTGCCTTCTGCTGATTTCATGCCCTTACGACTGCTACAAGGTCCCTATTTTACAATTACATAATCAAAATAGACAAAATAATAAAAAGGGATGTCTGGTAGCCTCAATAAATAGACACATATTTGTAGTTGAAGAAGTCATTGCATGTATAGATGTGACTTGAAAAAAACTTGTGACTCGACTTGACTTGCTCTTAGTATACAAGCTTTGGACTTGACTCGAGACTCGACCCATTCTACTTGGGACTCAACTTGAGACTCGGACCTTGTGACTTGAGACTTGCTTGTGACTCGACACAGTCCCTTCAGTTTCCCTTAAATCCTGTTAGTTTGGCTGCTCATCCTACCCAAGTTATCCCTCACCCATCATAGCCCTGCCATTCCCAACCAATCCGAGTGCTTGGAAATGTGCATCTGGACACTGTGTGTGTGTGTGTGTATGTGTATGTGTATGTGTATGTGTATGTGTATGTGTATGTGTATGTGTATGTGTATGTGTATGTGTATGTGTGTGTGTGTGTGTGTGTGTGTGTGTGTGTGTGTGTGTGTGGTGACTATCAAGAGTACAGTGATGGGCCTGAACATCATCTTCTAACTGGACAGCACTACAGTGGGCAGAACCAAACCAATCAGTTATAAGTATATAGCGGGTGAGGGCATTCACAGCCGACCACTCAGACGGGTGAGGGCGTAACAGCCAACCGTTTTTACATGGTCCTTCTAGACGGTTTTAGTGACCAACTGTTTTTTACATGGTTCGTAATTTCTCCGGAAGATAGTGTGGTCTACAGCTTATCATGAGATACTCTACCTGAGGCGAGCAATACCTTCCTTAGATATCGTGCACCAGCTGTTGTTTACAAATATACATAGACCGCCACCCCTTGTCTTACCAGAGGCTGCTGTTCTATCCTGCCGATACAGTGTATCACCCGCCAGCTGTATGTTATTCATGTTGTTGTTCAGCCACGACTCGGTGAAATATAAGATATTACAGTTTTTAATGTCCTGTTGGTAGGATACACGTGCTTTTAGTTCGTCCACTTTATTATCCAGCGATTGTACGTTGGCAAATAGTACCAATGGCCAAGGCAGATTAGCCACTCGTCGCCGGCTCCTTATCAGGCACCCCGATCTTCTTCCGCAATATCTCCGTCTCTTTCTCCTGAGAATGATGGGGATGAGGGCTCTGTCGGGTGTCTTGAGCAAATCCCTCTCGTCCGATTCATTAAAAACAAATTATTTGTCCAGTTCAAGGTTAGTAATCGCTGTTCTGATGTCCAGAAGCTCTTTTTGGTCATAAGAGACAGTAGCAGCAACATTATGTACAAAATAATTTACAAACAATGCGAGAAAACAAACAAAATAATCGACACAACCCGAGAGGATTTACCTTCAATTAGCGGAGGGCCCTCTACCACAACTCGAGCCAGCGAGCCAGCGAGCCAGCACCCCAGCCCATTCAGCAGTCCGCCCAGGTCAGCGAGGCCCATTTCTCCCTCCCCGACAAATACGACGGGACTCCATCCCAATGCTGTGGCTTCCTACTCCAGTGCTCCCTCTATTTCACACATCAGATGGGAGCCCCCACCACCGAGAGGTCCAAGGTTGCCACAGTAATTTCCCTGCTGACTGGACAGGCGTTGGAGTGGGCTACTGCCGTCTGGGAGAGAGGAGAGGACGAGCTGGGTGCCTACGAGGTTTTCATGGCTCTGTTCAGGGCGGTCTTCGACCATCCACCGGAGGGCAGAGAAGGAGGTGAGCGACTTCCCCCGACTCCGGCAGGGTGCCCAAACCACTGTGGAGTACGCCCTCACCTTCCAGACCGTGGCAGCCTCCAGCGGATGGAATGAGCCAGCGCTCCGCACGCTATTCCGAAGAGGACTGCACGAGGAGGTCCAGACGGAGTTGGCGTGGCGGGACAAAAACCTTTCCCTGGACGCGCTCATCGCGATGGCCATCCATCTGGACAACCTTCTTCGGAGCCTCTGGCCCTCCTCCTTTGGCCATCCTGGGGCAGAGCCTGAACTCATGGAGATAGGGGTCACACACTTCCCCGTGGCAGAGCGACAGCGCCGGAGACAGCTGGGGCTGTGTCCCTATTGCGGGCAGGAGAAGTTTCCTTTCGTTTGAAAGTTTGTTTCTTAAGTCCTTTGTTGTTGTAATTAATTCTTTACAGTTATGCTTTTTTTTCCATCATATCTTAAATAACTTGCAGAAAATACACTTTATGACACTGTCATGAAGCATTATGACCATCCTGTGTCACTTTACTTGGCCTAAGAAAATGCACTTTATGACACTGTCAAGAAGCATTATGACCATCCTGTGTCATTTTACTTGGACTAAGAAAATACACTTTATGACACTGTCAAGAAGCATTATGACCATCATAATCATATAAGCCAGATAGGCCTATCACGTACATGCCCTTATGTCAGTCATCAGTCAAAACGAGGGTGTCTCTTCCTGCTCCTGAAATCTGCTCCTGCATTCATCCCAGTCATCAGCTACAGAGCATTGGGATAGGTGCATTTCTGCCATCAATTTGTGTGCAATTACAATTACAATATAATATGAGAAAAGGTTATATAACATAAACATACTGTTTACACGGATGCTATGGTGTAATGGAATGTTTTGCCTTGTGTGATAGGTTTTGTGCGTTTTGACATTCCTATGTAGGTGTCATAACCAGCCATAAAATAATGCAATATAAGTCTAAATATATATGTCATGACAGTGTTATGACCATATTATGACAGGTTATGTCAGCTGTTATGACATATTAGGACATGGTTATGACCGTGTCATAATGTGTTATGACGTTGGGTTTCAAGTAAAGTGTTACCATGTTTGGTATTGGCAAGTTTTAGGAAATAAGTCTGTTAATTCATTGTCATTTGCAAAAGAAAACTACAAAAAGGCCACGCGTTTCAATGCATGCCACCGGAACTGGAACTCGATCACTTCATCCAAATAGAATAGAATCTGTTTCTAAACACTTCTAAATTAATGTGGATGCTACCATGATTACGGATAATCCTGAATGAATCGTGAATAATGATGAGTGAGAAAGTTACAGAGGGTCAAAGATCATACCCCCAAGACATGCTAACCTCTCACCACTGCCAATACCAAGGGAGGTTAGCATGTATTGGGCTTTATAAATACATTTGATTGAATTTGATTGATTTTTATTTTTTTATTTTTTATTTCACCTTTATTTAACCAGGTAAGCCAGTTGGGAACAAGTTCTCATTTACAACTGCGACATGGCCAAGATAAAGCAAAGCAGTGCGATAAAAACAACACAGAGTTACATATGGGGTAAAAAACATAAAGTCAAAAATACAACAGAAAATATATATACAGTGTGTGCAAATGTAGCAAGTTATGGAGGTAAGGCAATAAATAGGCTATAGTGCAAAATAATTACAATAGTATTAACACTGGAATGCTAGATGTGCAAGAGATTATGTGCAAATAGAGATACTGGGGTGCAAAAGAGCAAAATAAATAACAATATAGGGATGAGGTAGTTGGGTGGGCTAATTTCAGATGGGCTGTGTACAGGTGCAGTGATCGGTAAGGTGCTCTGACAACTGATGCTTAAAGTTAGTGAGGGAGATAAGAGTCTCCAGCTTCAGAGATTTTTGCAATTCGTTCCAGTCATTGGCAGCAGAGAACTGGAAGGAATGGCGGCCAAAGGAGGTGTTGGCTTTGGGAATGACCAGTGAGATATACCTGCTGGAGCGCAGACTACGGGTGGGTGCTGCTATGGTGACCAATGAGCTAAGATAAGGCGGGGATTTGCCTAGCAGTGATTTATAGATGCTCTGGAGCCAGTGGGTTTGACGACGAACATGTAGTGAGGACCAGCCAACAAGTGCGTACAGGTCACAGTGGTGGGTAGCGTATGGGGCTTTGGAGACAAAACGGATGGCACTCTGATAGACTACATCCAATTTGCTGAGTAGAGTGTTGGAGGCTATTTTGTAAATGACATCGCCGAAGTCAAGGATCGGTAGGATAGTCAGTTTTACGAGGGCATGTTTGGCAGCATGAGTGAAGGAGGCTTTGTTGCGAAATAGGAAGCCGATTCTAGATTTAACTTTGGATTGGAGATTCTTTATCTGAGTCTGGAAGGAGAGTTTACAGTCTAACCAGACACCTAGGTATTTGTAGTTGTCCACATACTCTAGGTCAGACCCGTCAAGAGTGGTGATTCTAGTCGGGTGGGCGGGTGCCAGCAGCGTTCGATTGAAAAGCATGCATTTAGTTTTACTAGTGTTTAAGAGCAGTTGGAGGCTACTGAAGGAGTGTTGTATGGCATTGAAGCTCGTTTGGAGGTTTGTTAACACAGTGTCCAATGAAGGGCCAGATGTATGCAAAATGGTGTCGTCTGCGTAGAGGTGGATCTGAGAGTCACCAGCAGCAAGAGCGACATCATTGATATACACGGAGAAAAGTGTCGGCCCAAGAATTGAACCCTGTGGCACCCCCATAGAGACTGCCATAGGTCCAGACAACAGGCCCTCCGATTTGACACACTGAACTCTATCTGAGAAGTAGTTGGTGAACCAGGCGAGGCAGTCATTTGAGAAACCAAGGCTATTTAGTCTGCCAATAAGAATGCGGTGGTTGACAGAGTCGAAAGCCTTGGCCAGGTCGATGAAGACGGCTGCACAGTACTGTCTATTATCAATCGCGGTTATAATATCGTTTAGGACCTTGAGCGTGGCTGAAGTGCACCCATGACCAGCTCGGAAACCGGATTGCATAGCGGAGAAGGTACGGTGGTATTCGAAATGGTCGGTGATCTGTTTGTTAACTTGGCTTTCAAATACTTTCGAAAGGCAGGGCAGGATGGATATAGGTCTGTAGCAGTTTGGATCTAGAGTGTCACCCCCTTTGAAGAGGGGGATGACCACGGCAGCTTTCCAATCTCTGGGGATCTCAGACGTTATGAAAGAGAGGTTGAACAGACTAGTAATAGGGGTTGCGACAATGTCGGCGGCTAGTTTTAGAAAGAAAGGGTCCAGATTGTCTAGCCCAGCTGATTTGTAGTAGGTCCAGATTTTGCAGCTCTTTCAAAACGTCAGCTGTCTGAATTTGTGTGAAGGAGAAGCGGGGGGGGGCATGGGCAAGTTTCAGCGGAGGGTGCAGAGTTGGTGGCCGGGGTAGTGGTAGCCAGATGGAAAGCATGGCCAGCTGTAGCAAAATGCTTGTTGAAATTCTCGATTATTGTAGATTTATCGGTGGTGATAGTGTTTCCTAGCCTCAGTGCAGTGGGCAATTGGGAGGAAGTGCTCTTATTCTCCATGGACTTTACAGTGTCCCAAAACTTTTTGGAGTTAGTGCTACAGGATGCAAATTTCTGTTTGAAAAAGTTTGCCTTTGCTTTCCTGACTGCTTGTGTATATCGGTTCCTAACTTCCCTGAAAAGTTGCATATCGCGGGGGCTATTTGATGCTAATGCAGTACGCCACAGGATGTTTTTGTGCTGGTCAAGGGCAGTCAAGTCTGAGGAGAACCAGGGGCTATATCGGTTCTTAGTTCTGTATTTTTTTAATGGGGCATGTTTATTTAAGATTGAGAGGAAATTACTTTTAAGGAACAACCAGGCATCCTCTACTGACGGAATGAGATCTATATCCATCCAGGATACCTGGGCCAGGTCAATTAGGAAGGCCTGCTCGCTAAAGTGTTTTAGGGAGCGTTTGACAGTGATGAGGGGTGGTCGTTTGACCGCGGACCCGTTACGGACGCAGGCAATAAGGCAGTGATCGCTGAGATCCTGGTTGAAGACAGCTGAGGTGTATTTAGAGGGTATGTTAGTCAGGATGATATCTATGAGGGTACCCATGTTTATGGATTTAGGGTTGTACCTGGTAGGTTCGTTGATAATTTGCGTGAGGTTGAGGACATCTAGTTTGGATTGTAGGATGGCCGAGGTATTAAGCATATCCCAATTTAGGTCACCAAGCAGTACGAACTCTGAGGATAAATGGGGGGCAATCAATTCACATATGGTGTCCAGGGCACATCTGGGGGCTGAGGGGGGTCTGTAGCAAGCGGCAACAGTGAGAGACTTATTTCTGGAAAGGTGGATTTTTAGAAGTAGAAGCTCAAACTGTTTGGGCACAGACCTGGATAGTATGATAGAGCTCTGCAGGCTATATCTACAGTAGATTGCAACTCCACCCCCTTTGGCAGTTCTATCTAGACGGAAAATGTTATAGTTGGGGATGGAAATTTCAGAATTTTTGGTGGCCTTCCTGAGCCAGGATTCAGACACTGCTAGAACATCAGGGTTGGCGGAGTGTGCTAACGCAGTGAATAACTCAAACTTAGGAAGTAGACTTCTGATGTTTACGTGCAAGAAACCAAGACTTTTGCGATTACAGAAGTCAGCAAATGATAGCGCCTGGGGAGTAGGAGTGATACTGAGGGCTGCAGGGCCTGGGTTAGCCTCTACATCACCAGAGGAACAGAGGAGGACTAGAATAAGGATACGGCTAAAGGCTTTAAGAACTGGTCTTCTAGTGCGTTGGGTACATAGAATAAAGGGGGCAGATGTCCCTGCTTAGAAATATCTGGGTATTTGGATAGACAATAAGTTGTCTTTTAGAAAGCATATTGATGAGTTAGTGAAGAAGCTGAGAATACAATAGACTAAAACGTAAATGTAAATGCTTCTTCTATAGAAATAGGTCATGCCTCTTGCTTAATAGTAGAAAGCAGACAATTCAGTCAACGTTCCTAGCGGTCCTAGACTATGACGATGTCATCTATATGAATGCAGCTCCCACTTCTTTAAAGCCTTTACATGCAGTTTACCATAGTGCATCATAATCACGGACGGCCGGTTTAGCACTCATCAATGCTTTATCTATCAGAAAGTAGGCTCCCGAGTGGCGCAGTGGTCTAAGGCACTGCATCGCAGTGTAGCTGTGCCACTAGAGATCCTGGTTCGAATCCAGGCTCTGTAGTAGCCGGCCGCGACCGGGAGACTCATGGGGCGGCGCACAATTGGCCCAGGGGAGGGAATGGCCGGCAGGGATGTAGCTCAGTTGGTAGAGCATGGCGTTTGCAACGTGAGGGTTGTGGGTTCGATTCCCACGGGGGGCCAGTATGAAAAAAATAAAAATAATGTATGCCCTAACTGTAAGTCGCTCTGGATGAGAGCGTCTGCTAAATGATGTAAATGTAGGCTGGTCCTCTTTGATGACGCGTAGGTCAAAGCGTTGCATTCTGTTCATTTATGATGACCTTTGGCAAAAACTCCTGCATTAACACAACATTGTTAATAACCTTTATTGGGGAGTCATATTGAAACCCAGGTCTCTTTTACAAAAAGACACACATCAAATACGAAATGCAATCAATAAATAGTAAGTACAATGCCTTCGGGAAAGTATTCAGACCCTTTGACTTTTTCCACATTTTGTTACGTTACAGCCTTATTCTTAAATTGATTAAATCGTTTTTTCCCTCATCAATCTACACACAATACCCCATAATGACAAAGCAAAAACAGGTTTTTAGAAATGGAAATATCACATTTACATAAGTATTCAGACCCTTTGCTCGGTACTTTGTTGAAGCACCTTTGGCAGCGATTAAAGCCTCGAGTCTTCTTGCGTATGACGCTACAAGCTTGGCACATGTCACAATCGTTCATTAACGAGAAGGACCAAGGCGCAGCGTGATATGCATTCATATTTATTGACGTACTGAACACACGACAAAAACAACAAACGAAACGTGAAGTCCAAGGTAGACTAATAACATACCTTTACGGAACAAGATCCCACACAGACTGGTGCCAAACGGCTGCCTAAGTATGGTCCCCAATCAGAGACAACGAGCTACAGCTGCCTCTGATTGGGAACCACCCTGGCCAACATAGATCTAAACGATCTAGAAACTAAACATAGAAATAAACACAACATAAAATATACACACCCTGACTCAACAAATAACCGTCCCCTGAGTCAGGGCGTGACAGTACCCCCCCCCCCCCCCCAAAGGTGCGCCACATAAACCTAATAGGGTAGGGGCCGGGTGGACATTCCGCCTTGGAGGCGGATCTGGCTCCGGGTGTGACCACCACTTACTCTCCACCTCCCCGTTGCGCCCCTGGTCTGGTCTGGACCTTGGCGCGCTGCTTCCTCTCTCCTTCCTCCCCCGAAGTAGCACGCCCTGTCTGGACCCTGGTGTGGGAGACCCCGAACCTGGAGAGGGGCTGACGTCTGGGTCTGGACTGGAACCGCTGACTGGAGCTGGACCCGACGACGGTGGATCGAACTGCTCTGGCTCCGGGGTGGAGCCGCTGACCAGAACTGGATCAGGCACCGGTGGAGCGGACTGCTCTGGCTCTGGAGTGGAGCCGCTGACCGGAGCTGGACTGGACCCCGGTGGAGCGGATTGCTCTGGCTCCGGAGTGGAACAGCTGACCGGTGCCGGACCAAGCACCAGTGGAACAGGCACGGGCCGTGCCGGACTGGACACACGCACCACTGGCTTGGTGCGGGGAGCAGGAACGGGCCGGACTGGGCTGACGACGCGCACCCCTGGCTTGGTGCGGGGAGCAGGAACGGGCCGGACTGGGCTGACACGCGCACCACTGGCTTGGTGCGGGGAGCAGGAACGGGCCGTACCGGACTGGCGACGCGCACCACTGACCTGGTGCGGGGAGTAGGAACAGGCCGGGCCGGGCTGGCGACGCGCACCGCTGGCTTGGTGAGAGGGACAGGAACAGGTCGGACTGGGCTGGCGACGCGCACCACTGGCTTGGTGCGAGGGACAGGAACAGGTCGGACCGGGCTGGCGACGCGCACCACTGGCTTGATGCGAGGGACAGGAACAGGCCGGACCGGACTGGCGACACGCACCACTCGATTGGTGCGAGGAGCGGGACTGGGTTCCTTCATTAACCCCCGCTCCTTCTGCTGCCTAACCAGCTCCTCTCGCCGTGCCTCTACACTTTCCTTCTGCTCCCTCTGCACCAATGACCCCCTTAATCTGGCGGCCTCCTCTGCTAAACGGCTGAACCGCTCTATCGCGGCCTCCTGCTGCCTCGTCGTCCACGGCGTGAGCCCCCCCCTAAAAATGTTTTGGGCTTGTCTCTCCCCCGTGCTCATGGCCTCCATCCCTCTTGCCAGACTCTCACTCATCTCCTCCCAAGTCCATCCTCTCTCCTCATCACGCTGCTTGATCCAGGATTGGTGGGATCTTCTGTCACGATCGTTCATTAACGAGAAGGACCAAGGCGCAGCGGGATATGCATTCATATTTATTGACGTACTGAACACACGACAAAAACAACAAACGAAACGTGAAGTCCAAGGTAGACTAATAACATACCTTTACGGAACAAGATCCCACACAGACTGGTGCCAAACAGCTGCCTAAGTATGGTCCCCAATCAGAGACAACGAGCTACAGCTGCCTCTGATTGGGAACCACCCTGGCCAACATAGATCTAAACGATCTAGAAACTAAACATAGAAATAAACACAACACGAAATATACACACCCTGACTCAACAAATAACCGTCCCCCGAGTCAGGGCGTGACATTACAACTGTATTTAGGGAGTTTCTTCCATTCTTCTCTGCAGATCCTCTCAAGTGCTGTCAGGTTTTTTTAGGTCTCTCCAGAGATGTTCGATTGAGTTCAAGTCCGGGCTCTGGCTGGGCCACTCAAGGACATTCAGAGACTTGTCCTGAAGCCACTCCTGCGTTGTCTTGGCTGTTTACTTAGAGTCATTGTCCTGTTGGAAGGTGAACCTTCGCCCCAGTCTGAGGTCCTGAGCGCTCTGGAGCAGGTTTTCATCAAGGATCTCACTGTACTTTACTCCGTTCATCTTTGCCTCGATCCTGACTAGTCCCCCAGTCCCGCCGCTGAACAACATCCCTACAGCATGATGCTGCCACCACCATGCTTCACCATAGAGATGGTGCCAGGATTCCTCCAGACGTGACGCTTGGCATTCAAGCCAAAGAGTTCAATCTTGGTTTCATCAGACCAGAGAATCTTGTTTCTCATGGTCTGAGAGTCTTTAGGTGCCTTTTGGCAAACTCCAAGCTGGCTGTCTTGTGCCTTTTATTGAGGAGTGGCTTAAGTCTGGCCACTCTACCATAAAGGCCTGATTGGTGGAGTGCTGCAAAGATGGTTGTCCTTCTGGAAGTTTCTCCCATCTCCACAGAGGAACACTAGAGCTCTGTCAGAGTGACCATCTGGTTCTTGGTCACCTCCCTAGGCCCTTCTCCCCCGATTGCTCAGTTTGGCAGGGTGGCCAGCTCTAGTCTTGGTGGTTCCAAACTTCTTCCATTTAAGAATGATGGAGGCCACTGTGTTCTGGGGGACCTTCAATGTTGCAGAAATGTTTTGGTACCCTTCCCCAGATCTGTGCCTCGACACAATCCTGTCTCAGAGCTCTACGGACAATTCCTTCGACCTCATGGCTTGGTTTTTGCTCTGACATGCACTGTCAACTGTGGGACCTTATATAGACAGGTGTGTGCCTTTCCAAATCATGTCCAATCAATTGAATTTACCATAGGTGGACCAATCAAGTTGTAGAAACATCTCAAGGATGATCAATGGAAACAGAATGCACCTGAGCTCAATTTCGAGTCTCATAGCAAAGGGTCTGAATACTTATGTAAATAAGGTATTTCAGTTTTTTATGTTTAATACATTGGCAAAAAAAATCTAAGGGTATTGTGTGTTGATTGCTTAGGATTTTAATTTAATCCATTTTAGAACAAGGCTGTAACGTAACAAAATGTGGATAAAGTCAAGGGGTATGAATACTTTCCGAAAGCACTATACACAAAAACATCATAAAAAACAACCACATTTCTCAGTAAAGACTTACTTAACCAACATTCTGAATTGTTCTAAAGGCACCAATGCATCCAACTGTAGGGTATTCTGAAGATTGTGCCGTAAGTGAGGTGCGAATGAATTTAAAGCCATTACGTAAATCTGTAATGACAGAAGGAATTTCAAGAGTTAGCAATCCCTGTGACTGGGTATGGTGTCTCATACTTGTATAGATTAGAAAAAAGAAAACAAATGTAAATGCATTCAATCACATTTACATTCATATTTATTAAAGATAGAAAAATTAACTGAACTCCATCCCCCTGCATCAATACGTAGAATAACTTTTGTCAGCCATTGTGAATAAAAAAAAGAAGGAAAGTCTCAACCAACTTTGTACACCTGAGGAATCATGTATACTGTACGTTTTTCTTGGCAAAATTGCTCATGCTCTGTAAAGTTGGTTGGGTATTATTGAATCTTCATATATTTCCATGAGTATTTCATCAGAACTGAGTCTAGGACACTTGGAGATTTGACCTTGTGCTTATTGTCCTGCTGAAAGGTGAATTTCTCTCCCAGTGTAAGGTCTCAAGTAGAGGCTAAAACTCCTTCAAGACTGTTGGAAAAGCATTCCAGGCAGGGGCGGTGTGTTCATTAGGGCGATATGGGCGACGCACTGCCAAACGGGAAAGGGAAGGGATTTTTTTTCTAATCAATTATATCACGGCAACAGTAGTTATCAGTGTTCTAATCTAGACGTCTGATCTGCCACTAAATGTCCAATCAGGCTAAAGTCGTGCTTCAAATGGCCCCGCCCCTTTTGGGGCGATTTCAGTCAGGTTGAAAATCGCCCCAGAAGTATCTCATAGACTCTCATGTAAAATCTTTTTTTTTTCAAATATCAGAGCTTTCAATACAATCTCTATGGGTTTCTGAGGGCTTGCACTTACGCGCTTTCGTCATACGTAACATAACCATGAACGTAACTAAGAAAAGAGCGGGTAGCAGCGTCAATCAATTCACGTACTACTATCAAGATGGCTAGCGTTCAGTGCAACTCGATTGTCTCTTTGAAAGAAGTTCACATCAAAGACCATTCAAAATGAGCTACTGGAGTGTATGCTAGCGGTCATGAGGGAACATATTGTGGAGGAGGTGAAGTCGGCGAACTTCGTAGCTATCCAAGCTGACGAGACCACGGACGTTTCTACACAGACACAGCTGGTGCTTGTGCTGAGGTACATAGATAGCAACCACAAAGTGCAGGAGCGCTTTTTTGAGTTCCTTCCCATCTCGGAATCAACCTCAGTCTCAATCGCCAGTGTGCTTTTGGAGAGACTGAACGGTCTTTTTGCCGACGACGAGAAAGTCAAACTGTGGTGCACTGGCACTGTACCAGGTTCTCATGAGCTACAACCTCCAGGAGACGTTCTCTGAGACTGTGACTCTGTTGAACATCCTCATAACTACTCCCATGACAACAGCTGAAGCTGAGAGATGTTTCTCAACTTTGACACGAGTTAAGACATTCCTGCGAAATTCAATGGGCCAGGAACGTCTGAATGCACTGGCCATGCTTTCCATGGAGAGGGAACTAGTCCTCAGCATGCCTGATTTCAATGAGAAAGTCATTGACCGCTTTGCTGCATTGAAAGAGAGAAGAGAACAGTTTCAGTACAAGTAATGTAGCCTCTCTCTCTCTTTGTCCCTCCCTGTCTGTCTCTTTAACACACACACGCCCAAATCAGTTCACAGTTGATGTTGTTTAAAATAGTTATTTTTCATTTTAAAAAAAGTCAAAAAAAAAAAAAAATCTGTTCATGTTCATTTTTACAAATCTATACAATTGGCCAGAATATGGTTGTTCATATTTACAAATCTATACAATTGGCCAGAATATGGTTGTTAATTTTTACAAAGCCATACAGATAGCTGTGTTTACCTTTTCTAGAAATTATTTTCAAATTCTGTTTTCAGGCAAAATGTCTATCACTGTTCATTTTCACAAATCTATACAAGAGGGCAGAATATGGAAGTCTATAAAAATTTCTTATTACCAATAACTTGCATCAATGTTTTCAGTAGCCTCTATCAAAAGCTCATGCTTGCTTGTTGTGAATTATGCTCAGGTGCACATATTTCCAATTCAACCATGAGGCAAAAAATGTGGTAAAAGCTCTTGTTGATCCTGCAATCTGAACAAATACCAAGATGTTGTATTTTCAGCTGATATTTCATTTGTTTATGGAAATGCATATTGTTTATGCAGTGTTGAGGAATGTGAAAGAACACCCTTGATAATTTTTACTGTGATAACTTATTTTGCTTTTGTAAGCCAACACTTTTGAGATCAGTCAATAAATGCTTCTGGCATTGACTTATATGCTGCCCCTGTCTTCATGTTGTTGCTGGACATATCTTTTTTTAAATGTGTGTAGGTCACCTAAATCATCAGAAAAATTGCCCCCCCTGAGAATTTTTTCAGGAGCCGCCACTGATTCCAGGTGAAGCTGGTTGAGAGAATGCCAAGAGTGTGCAAAGCTGTCATCAAGGCAAAGGGTGGCTACTTTGAAGAATCTCAAATATAAAATGTATTTTGATTTGTTTACACTTTTTTGGTGGCGCAGTGGTCTAAGGCACTGCATCGCAGTGCTAACTGTGCCACTAGAGATCCTGGTTCGAATCCAGGCTCTGTCGCAGCCGGACGCGACCGGGAGACTCATGGGCGGCGCACAATTGGCCCAGCGTCGTCCAGGGTAGGGGAGGGAATGGCCGGCAGGGTTGTGGGTTCGATTCCCACGGGGGGCCAGTATAAAAAAATATATATGTATTCACTAACTGTAAGTCGCTCTGGATAAGAGCGTCTGCTAAATGACTAAAATGTAAAATGTAAATGTTATTTCATAGTTTTGATGTCTTCACCATTATTCTACAATGTCCAAACTTTTGACTGTTACTGTATACACACATACAGTATATACACACACATACACATATATGTCCCCCCCCCCACTTCTAAAACCAAAGTTGCACCCCTGGTTTCCAAGTCATTTCAATGAAATGACGTTGAACCAACTTAGAATAGACGTTGAATTGACGTCTGTGCCCAGCGGGTTGTCTATACTGTAATGCCATTTTAATGATGCCTGTGGTCCTGCTTTGTTTATGGTGTTTCTATCAGTCACTAACTGAAAGTAATGTTAAATCAACCACAGTAAGAGTACTTATACTTTTATTTCCAGTAATGCAAAAATAGCCAAGGTCAGCAATATGCATGTTCTTTATATTTTGGTTTGACATGGTAATAAAACATGATTATTATGTAAAACTACACAACCAAGTCGCTAGTCAAAAATCACATCGGATTAAAACTGATTATTTGATTTCAGTATTCATACAGTTGAAGTTGGAAGTTTACATACACTTAGGTTGGAGTCATTAAAACTCGTTTTTCAACCACTCCACACATTTCTTGTTAACAAACTATAGTTTTGGCAAGTCGGTTAGGACATCTACTTTGCGCATGACACAAGTCATTTTTCCAACAATTGTTTACAGACAGATTATTTCACTTATAATTCACTGTATCACAATTCCAGTGGGTCAGAGGTTTACATACACTAAGTTGACTGTGCCTTTAAACAGCTTGGAAAATTCCAGAAAATGATGTCATGGCTTTAGAAGCTTCTGATAGGCTAATTGACATCATTTGAGTCAATTGGAGGTGTATCTGTGGATGTATTTCAAGGCCTACCTTCAAACTCAGTGCCTCTTTGCTTGACATCATGGGAAAATCAAAAGAAATCAGCCAAGACCTCATAAAAAAGAATGTAGACCTCCACAAGTCTGGTTCAACCTTGAGAGCAATTTCCAAATGCCTGAAGGTACCACGTTCATCTGTACAAACAATAGTACGCAAGTATAAATACCATGGGACCACGCAGCCGTCATACCGCTCAAGAAGGAGACGCGTTCTGTCTCCTAGAGATGAACGTACTTTGGTGCGAAAAGTGCAAATCAACAATCCCAGAACAACAGCAAAGGACCTTGTGAAGATGCTGGAGGAAACAGGTACAAAAGTATCTATATCCACAGTAAAATTAGTCCTATATCGACATAACCTGAAAGGCCGCTCAGCAAGGAAGAAGTCACTGCTCCAAAACAGCCGTAAAAAAGCCAGACTATGGTTTGCAACTGCACATGGGGACAAATATCGTACTTTTTGGAGAAATGTCCTCTAGTCTGATGAAACAAAAATAGAACTGTTTGGCCATAATGACCATCGTTATGTTTGGAGGAAAAAGGGGGTCCCTTGCAAGCCGAAGAACACCATCCCAACAGTGAAGCACGGGGGTGGCAGCATCATGCTGTGGGTGTGCTTTGCTGCAGGAGGGACTTGTGCACTTCAGAAAATAGCTGGCATCATGAGGAAGGAAAATGATATGGATATATTGAAGCAACATCTCAAGACATCAGTCAGGAAGTTAAAGCTTGGTCGCAAATGGGTCTTCCAAATGGACAATGACCCCAAGCATACTTCCAAAGTTGTGGCAAAATGGCTTAAGGACAACAAAGTCAAGGTATTGGAGTGGCCATCACAAAGCCCTGACCTCAATCCTATAGAAAGTTTGTGGGCAGAACTGAAAAAGCGTGTGCGAGCAAGGAGGCCTACAAACCTGACTCAGTTACACCAGCTCTGTCAGGGGGAATGGGCCAAAATTCATCTAACTTATTGTGGGAAGCTTGTGGAAGGCTACCTGAAACGTTTGACCCAAGTTAAACAATTTAAAGGCAATGCTACCAAATACTAATTGAGTGTATGTTAACTTCTGACCCACTGGGAATGTGATGAAATAAATAATTCTCTCTACTGTTATTCTGACATTTCACATTCTTAAAATAAAGTGGTGATCCTAACTGACCTAAAACAGCAAATTTTTACTAGGATTAAATATCAGGAATTGTGAAAAACTGATTTTAAATGTATTTGGCTAAGGTGTATGTAAACTTCCGACTGCAACTGTATGTCAACTCTGAGCTTCTTTGTTAACATCTGATACACAATGAAAAAGTGGAATTGAAAAAAACAAAAACATTTTCAACTCCTCACAACCTTGCACTTTCAATACTGTAAGTAATATGGCTAAACAAGCATAGTCGCATCGTATTGCAGTCCATGGTAATATCACTCAGAGAATGCACATAACCTTGTACACTTTAGCAAAGTGCTACTGTCAATACACAGCATGCCCTTAAGTCCTTAATGGGGTCAGTACCTTTAGTTACATTGTGTGACAATCAATCACAATAAATGCCTGATTGGAAAATAACCCCTTAGCCCCTTCCCCTAGCCCCTACCCTTCAGTGTTACAGATCTGAAGGGACTGGATACTATGGGTTCTATGATCAGGTAATCCACTATACAATCTCTGTAATTGGTATAAACTTGAGGTAATAATGTATAAGACAGGGGTGACTCGGACTCAGGATGTGTGTGAGGGGTTATCTATCATATACATTCACCTCTGCAAGTGTTCGGCACCATAGCATGTACTGTAGCATGTATGCTATCGCTAAATATACTATGGAGTTGTCCAGAGCCCTTCATTTGCATAACATTCAAAGATTTACATTACCACATATGCATAATGTATAATTACATAAACAACTATAAGCTCAACATTCATGTAAATCAATACCCAAAGATGTATATAAATCGAGGGCTCAAAAGGCAACAGCATATAAGGAAAGTATGTGCCATGGCTGTGGCATCACAATCCCTATGGCTGAAGCTCAAATGGCACCCTATTCCCCATACAGTACACTACTTTTGTCCAGAGCCCTATGCACTGTAGCTATGGGGAATAGGGTCCCATTTGAGACCCAAGGGGTCAGACAGAGTCATGTTGGGGGTCATAGGGATGGAGGTAGTAGTGGCACGCGGCCTTCAGTTACAGTCTGTGTTTCAGAGCCCTGTTCTGGGGCCAGAATGAGGTAGAAAAGGACTAAACAGAGGTCATAATACAGATCAGGAAGTATACACTAAGTCAAATGTATGATTTCCTTGGAATACACACGGAACAGCTAAATTATTCCAATGGTTTTGTTCCAGTTCCATTCATTGGTATTTCCATGTGGCTCTCTGTGAGTGAGTAGCAATACAGTACTCATCTACTACGTCCTTTAAGACCCAGTGCAGTCAAAAATGTGATTTTCCTGTGTTTTATATATATTTCCACACTATGAGATTGGAGTAAAACTGTGAAATTATAAAACATTAGGATAATGCCCTTTTAGTGTAAGAGCTGTTTTAAAAGAACGACTGAAATTTCAGCCTGTTTTGGTGGGATGGAGTTTTGGCAAGCCAAGTGTCAACACCAGGCGGTAAATTAGTTAATAAACCAATAAGAAAGAATTCCAATCCTCTCTGTCAATAACAGCTAGTTTTCCGTTTTTCCCTCCCAACTCAGACCACTCCCAGACAGTCTTAGCAAACTTCTTGCTTGAGAATTGGCTCTTGGCTAAGAAGATATTTTTATTTATTTTGACTATTTTAATTGAAAACAATGATAGTAAGGTACTTAATTGTTACCCAGAAATGATTTCATATTGAGATAAAAACGGCTTCATTAGACGTTTAAAGCTGCAATATGGAACATTTTGGGCAACCCACCAAATTCACATAGAATTGTGAGTTATTATACCTGTCATTCTCATTGAAAGCAAGTCTAAGAAGCGATAGATCTGTGTTATGTGCACTATTCCCATTCTTAAGTGTCGTTTTTGTGTCTTTTACTTTTGGTTTGGTACACCAGCTTCAAACAGCTGAAACTACCATATTTTTGGTTATTGAAAATATATTTCACACTGGTTTGGATGGTACAATGATTCTCTACACTGCTTGCTTCGTCACATAAACTGAAAAGAAACTGAAACGATTAGAATTTTAGCAACCAGGACATGGCGGAGCGATTTCTGCATATTGCACCTTTAAGAATTATGACATCACTGGCTAATCCCTCTCCATCTTGTTCTAGGTCCCAGCCAGGCTCCTCTTCCAGGATCCTGTGTGTCCCAGGCTTCTGTTCCTCACTGCCCAGGGATGTATGGCCAGCTGATGGAGCTCCCAGACAGCTGCATGTCCCTGATGAGGGTCTCGATGGGGGTCTTGCCCACCAGGCGCATGAAGAACAGCTGGGAGATGAGATTAGCGGGCACGGCCCTGAGGGCAGGCAGGCGGAGGAGAATACGGCCAAAGCGCTGTGGCTGACCCGGGTACTGCATCCTCTCGTACTCCGTCAGAGCCATCTGGGCCTTCTCCTGCAGAGACTCCACGTGGACGGGGTCTGTCAAACCGCACGCATCTGAAGAGGACATCACAGGACACACAGACGGACTTAAGCATTGACTTAAGGTCAAATCAGAAGTGCAGAAATGGTCAGCGCTATAGTGCAGAACACAGGCAGGAGCTATTGTATTGGAAGAGAATACGACTTCTCAAACAACTTGACATCAATGAGACATGCTGCTTGAAAGGTCAGTTGTGCTTCTGCAGAGGTGTATGTCAATATTTATTATATGGACAGAGATATAACGCTTTAAAAAGCTGTTCATATGAGAAATGTTGACCTACAGGCTGAACTTTACATCAGCATGACTCATTTGTCTAGATTGGAATACTAGTCATGGATTTTCTGGGAGTAAAGGAAAACTCATTCTAAAGCTATGAGCCTGGGCCTGTATCCCACTTCCTCCCATATTCTTGCTTTCTAATCTGAGTGCAAGCAAGAATTATAATGCTTTCTAGGAATCAATTCAGCATTAGTATTCCTAGGGGATTGTGAATAGTGATGCACTGCAGTATATCAGTATTTCTAGTAAGAAGGGTGACATTTTGAAAACGGAGCCAAAAGAACCCGGCCAGAGTGACTCACTATGAACATTAAAACCAGCAGGGTAGCAGCCTGTTAGGACAAGGTGTTGTATTTCTAAGGTGTAGGGGTTTTGGTTTGGACCAGAGAGTAACGACCGACCAGTACACTGACCTGGAGAGAAGAGGGCGATGGCCTTGAGGCAGCTGTACTCTGCTGAGTCCACCTGGAGCCGGGTCAGCTTGTCCACCTGGTCCTGGAACAACCTCACCTGGTCCATGAAGGACACCACCCTCTCTGCCGACATAGGCTGGGAGTGGAAGCCGGCCGCGGCCAGCAGAGGAGCCATGTGTAGCGGCAGGGCGGACTGGGCTGCATTCAGGATGAACAGCTCGCTCCAGCTCAGTCTCAGCAGAGCCACCTGCTCAGAGACAGGCAGCTCAGGGAAGTAGGGGATGTTCCTGGCCCACTCGATGGTGCTGAAGAGGAGGCGTGCCGCCAGCTCGCAGATGTTGTCGATGCCCATGACAGAGCCTCCTCCAGCGCCCTGCATCTGCTGCTGCTGGCCGTACTGGGGTCCGTAGCGGCTGCTGGGGTAGGGCTCGGCGCGGAGCAGCTGGGAGATGAGCTCTGACACGGGCTGGCCGTTGAAGAATTCGCCCCCTACTGGCCCAGCCCCCGTACCGCCACCTCCGCCGACCAGAGAAGTGGGACTGACGCCTGGGTGGGATGGAGGGATACGTCCACGCTGGACTGCTGGAGGGAAGAGAGAGAGGGAGGAGAGGGGAAGAGGGGGAGAGAAAGGGCTTGTAGAGGTTGTAGAGGCTAATGCAAAACACGCTGGCAAGCTAAAGTTTAGCATTCAACATAACAGGTGTTTGTTGACGGAAAAGTAGGCTGAAAAGTAGCCCTTTAACGCCCGATGTTACATATACCTAACAGTGTCTTTAAACACCTGGTAACGTGTCTGTACGCGATCAAAACATCAAAAAACACCACACACCAGACTCTATCTGGTGGCCGATCATTGTAATTACCAAACCGGAAATCGTCACTCAAAATGGCATGCCTCCGAATCTTGTCAACATGGCAGTTCTGCTCCCCCGAAACAGTCTCGTAAAAGGTGAGTTTCTGAAATTCAATGCATGCAAAATGCTCATTAGCTGTCCAGAGACGCTTGAGTAAACTTTCTAAGAACAATATTCATTTTTGGTGAAGTATAGAACACTCGAAAAAGTCACGTTGCGTATATGTACATTGGGCGTTAAGTGATGCAAACCACACATTTTATGATGCTTTATATAAAATTACATTGTGTGTATATCACGTCAAATAATGAAAACTTACACCCAGAGTCTGGATCTCTTTATTAAACATATATTTGAGTGTTAGGCGACCAATTTGCAAAAAAGTGAGCAAACTGCCCATCTTAACGGTAACATATATAATAGACACCAATGATAGTCGGGCGTTTTGAATACTGCAGCTAGCGTTTGCATGATATGCAATGCATTTTCAGACTGGTTTAACAATTACCATTTTCTCTAAAGTATTGTTTGTGTGTTAATATTTGCATGGAGTGAGCATTGTGTGTATACTGGCTGTACTTCATACATGAAACATGTATAATATGATGCTGCTTTTATTACTTGGGTTTCAGAAATAATGAGTTAGATTTCATGCCTGTTGTTACATATACACTATATATACAAAAGTATGTGGACAACCCTTCAAATTATAGTGGATTCGGCTATTTCAGCCACACCCGTTGCTGACAGGTGTATAAAATCGAGCACACAGCCATGCAATCTCCATAGACAAACATTGGCAGTAGAATGGCCTGTACTGAAGAGCTCAGTGACTTTCAACGTGGCAACGTCATTGGATGCCACCTTTCCAAAAAGTCAGTTCGTCATATTTCTGCCCTGCTAGAGCTGCCCCGGTCAACTGTAAGTGCTGTTATTGTGAAGTGGAAACGTCTAGGAGCAACAACAGCTCAGCCGCGAAGCTCACAGAACGGGACCGCTGAAGCACGTAGCTTGTAAAAATCGTCTGTCCTCGGTTGCAACACTTACTACCGAGTTCCAAACTGCCTCTGGAAGCAACGTCAGCACAATAACTGTTCATCGGGATCTTCATGAAATGGGTTACCATGGCCGAGCAGCTGCACACAAGCCTAAGATCACCATGAGCAATGCCAAGTGTCGGCTGTAGTGATGTAAAGCTCACCGCCATTGGACTCTGGAGCAGTGGAAACGCGTTCTCTGGAGTGATGAATCACGCTTCACCATCTGGCAGTCCGACAAACGAATCAGAGTTTTGCAGATGCCAGGAGAAATCTACCTGCCCCAATGCATAGTGCCAACTGTAAAGTTTGGTGGAGGAGGAATAATGGTCTGGGGCTGTTTTTCATGGTTCGGGCTAGGCCCCTTAGTTCCCGTGAAGGGCAATCTTAATGCTACAGCATACAATGACATTCTAGACAATTCTGTGCTTCCAACTTTGTTGCAACAGTTTGGGGAAGGCCCTTTACTGTTTCAGCATGACAATGCCCCCGTGCACAAAGCGAAGTCCATACAGAAATGTTTTGCCGAGATCGGTGTAGAAGAACTTGACTGGCCTGCACAGAGCCCTGACCTCAACCCCATCAAACACCTAATGCCTAATCGCCCAACATCAGTTCCCGACCTAACTAATGCTCTTGTGGCTGAATGGAAGCAAGTCCCAGCAGCAATGTTCCAACATCTAGTGGAAAGCCTTCCCAGAAGAGTGGAGGCTGTTAAAGCAGCAAAGGGGGACCAACTCCATATTAATGCCCATGATTTTGGAATGAGATGTTCGATAAGCAAGTGTCCACATACTTCTGGTCATGTAGTGTATGTAACATTGCATAACTATTGCTAGGAGTGTAGATGATTATTTAGGGTCTCCTTGGGCAGTCCTAATCACGGCTTAATTTTCATGCACTGAAAACTGGGTCCGGGTTTCTAAAGGCTGGTCTGGTGGTAATCTGTCACTTCTTCAGCTAACTGGTCCGTGTCTTGGCAAGGCAACAATGTAGCATTGTTGATAGCAGAAACAGTCAGGTACCAGTGCTATGCTTACTCCGTCTAACAACCAGTTAGTTGGACATTTGTGAATTATTCAAAGTTTCAGACAATTTCATACCATTTCACTGCTAGCCTAGGCAGTCTGTTATTGCTATACCCAACTTGTTGTCTTGCTAAACTAGTTCAATACAGAGTCTGTCAAACTACCAAAGCTAGGCCACGGTTAGCTGTTAGACATTTTGCCAGTATGTGTCTGACTTGTCATTGCAGTGTTATTGACTACACACAACAGTCATGTAGTAAAGTAGACCACTACTATTCCTGGTGAACAGTGACCCGTTACCCGGAGAAGGTGATCCAAGCGTTTCCAGGTCATGTGGAAACACTGTGGCCTGGCTGCGTCAGTGCAGTCATTGGGTCACTCAGACCCCTGCATGACTATCCTTGCTGAATATAGCTCTGGGCTGGTGCCAGCTCAATGCAGAATAAATATGACACCTATGGGCTGGCTGCCTGGGTTATTCAACTTATGTACTGCTTGGCAAATGCCTCTGCCACAAGGGCCTGAATGATACATACTACGTAGCGAGGATACTTAGAGTAGGGGTCAGGAGTGTGTTGGTTAGACTGAGGGCAAATAAGGATAGAGCTAAACTGGATTTACAAATACTATAGTTACATGAATGAAATGAAGTTTAAATTCAAAATACCACAATAATAATTTGGTGGGTGCTTATATTTGTCCTATTTCACAGAAGTGTGTATTATACGCATGTGTGAATTGGAAATGACCGTGACCCCAATCACCCTCGGAGAGTAGGGCCACGGTCTGCCATTATCAACGGCAACCCTGGAGCAATTAGGGTTAAGTGCCTTGCTCAAGGGCACATCTACATACAGTGAGGGAAAAAAGTATTTGATCCCCTGCTGATTTTGTACGTTTGCCCACTGACAAAGAAATGATCAGTCTATAATTTTAATGGTAGTTTTATTTGAACAGTGAGAGACAGAATAACAACAACAAAATCCAGAAAAACGCATGTCAAAAATGTTATAAATTGATTTGCATTTGAATGAGGGAAATAAGTATTTGTCCCTCTCTCAATCAGAAACATTTCATTTCTGGCTCCCAGGTGTCACTCTTAAAGGGAGTGCTCCTAATCTCAGTTTGTTACCTGTATAAAAGACACCTGTCCACAGAAGCAATCAATCAATCAGATTCCAAACTCTCCACCACAGCCAAGATCAAAGAGCTCTCCAAGGATGTCAGGGAAAAGATTGTAGACCTACACAAGGCTGGAATGGGCTACAAGACCATCTCCAAGCAGCTTGGTGAGAAGGTGACAACAGTTGGTGCGATTATTCGCAAATGGAAGAAACACAAAATAACTGTCAATCTCCCTCGACCTGGGGCTCCATGCAAGATCTCACCTAGTGGATTTGCAATGATCATGAGAACGGTGAGGATTCAGCCCAGAACTACACGGAAGGATCTTGTCAATGATCTCAAGACAGCTGGGACCATAGTCACCAAGAAAACAATTGGTAACACACTACGCAGTGAAGGACTGAAATCCTGCAGCGCCCGCAAGGTCCCCCTGCTCAAGAAAGCACATATACAGGCCCATCTGAAGTTTGCCAAAGAACATCTGAATGATTCAGAGGAGAACTGGGTGAAAGTGTTGTGGTCAGATGAGACCAAAATCGAGGTCTTTGGCATCAACTCAACTCGCCGTGTTTGGAGGAGGAGGAATGCTGCCTATGACCCCAAGAACACCATCCCCACCGTCAAACATGGAGGTGGAAACATTATGCTTTGGGGGTGTTTTTCTGCTAAGGGGACAGGACAACTTCACCGCATCAAAGGGACGATGGACGGGGCAATGTACCGTCAAATCTTGGGTGAGAACCTCCTTCCCTCAGCCAGGGCATTGAAAATGGGTCGTGGATGGGTATTCCAGCATGACAATGACCCAAAACACACGGCCAAGGCAACAAAGGAGTGGCTCAAGAAGAAGCACATTAAGGTCCTGGAGTAGCCTAGCCAGTCTCCAGAACTTAATCCCATAGAAAATCTGTGGAGGGAGCTGAAGGTTTGAGTTGCCAAATGTCAGCCTCGAAACCTTAATGACTTGGAGAAGATCTGCAAAGAGGAGTGGGACAAAATCCCTCCTGAGATGTGTGCAAACCTGGTGGCCAACTACAAGAAACATCTGACCTCTGTGATTGCCAACAAGGGTTTTGCCACCAAGTACTATGTCATGTTTTGCAGAGGGGTCAAATACTTATGTCCCTCATTAAAATGCAAATCAATTTATAACATTTTTGACATGCGTTTTTCTGGATTTTTTTTTTGTTATTCTGTCTCACACTGTTCAAATAAACCTGCCATTAAAATTATAGACTGATCATTTCTTTGTCAGTGGGCAAACGTACAAAATCAGCAGGGGATCAAATACTTTTTTCCCTCACTGTATTTTTCACCTTGTCAACTCGGGGATTCGAACTTGCGACCTTCCGTTTGCTGGCCCAACGCTCTAATGTTCTAACCGCTAAGCTACCTGCCAAACCGATATATGAAACTCTGAAACTGTTTTCTTCACCTTTTAAAATCAAGCTTGCTGTATCTTACAGTGTAAATATTTTGGCCAACTGACAGTTGTGAAATATCAGCTCTGTTTATCATGGCAGGGGCATGTTTTTGTAGAACGATGTAGTGCTGCTGTCAGTTATGGTATATGGAACATTGGATTGGCAGTATCTCTGCCTCTGCTTTAGGCATCGTCTGAGTGTCAGAGATGTTGTGCAACAGGTAAGATAGTATAGTTACCTTCTTTGCGCATGCCAACACGGAAGCATTTCTTCAGCCGGCAGTATTGGCACTGGTTGCGGTGATGCTGGTCTATCTGGCATTCTCGATTCGACCTGCACAACAGAACATTAGACATAGAATGGATTATCCTCATCTCTCTCTCTCATGAATTAATGATCTTACAGAGTGGCTGCTCTGGCTGTGTGAAAGGAGTCATAGGCTGGAACATAAATGGTTTTGTGGAGTGCAGACAGAATACAAATGCTCTATGCTTCTCTGTATAGGTATGTATAGCTGTATAGGTCTGTAAAGCTTTCAAACATCGCTACCTGTCCTGTATGATTCACAATTTATGAAACAGATTGAGAGCATTGTAACTACTGTGTACACTGTACAGTAACGGATAAATAGTTTTGATTGAATACGGCCCTTAGATAGTTAACAATAAACAAAGGCTCACATTCCTCAGAAGTGTAATATGGTAGTACTGTAAGATATTTTACTGACTGTAAACTAGGTTGAAGTGGGAAAGGCGCATTTGTATGGTTCTGATACAAAATAAGTCTGTTTGCCATGTGTATATTATATACCTGAAAATATATATTTTTTTACTTGAGTTAAAGCTGTAACACAAAGAGGAATCCCCAAGGGAAATAGTATCTAACAAGTTACAGGGTCTATAAGCATGCTGTACATATGATATGACCATCAAGAATAGGAATTTTAGGGATCCATTACAGTAGCCTATGTACACAGTAACCTTTGACATTAACTTGTGTGTTTCCTAGACTGCCTTTTTTAAATGATGTTGTTTTTCACATTAACATATTTTCTTGATATTTTACAGAGCGGCTTCACCTACCTGCAGGAGTAGTTGAGGTTCCTTCTGATGCTCCTCTTGAAGAAGCTCTTGCAGCCCTCGCAGGTGAACACCCCGTAGTGTTTGCCGCTGGACTTGTCCCCACATACCACACAGTCCACCACGCATGCCTTGTCCTCGTCTCCCACCTCCACATCACTCCCGGCCTGGGGTGAGCCCTCCTCCTCATCCCCACGCAGGTAAGCCTTCTCCCGCCCCAGTCCGTTGGTCTCCCCGTTAGGGTTGCCCCATCCCCCGCTCACCATGGCCATATCTGAGCGACACGGCCGACACACACAAAGAGGTATTGGTTTTTAGTCAGCTTCCAGGCAAAATTGACAGCGTTATGGAAAGTCAAAACAACAGAAACTGCACAGCATGTTCCAGACTCCTTCTTTTGACCTCTTTCCCCTTCTGTCTCCGTCAAATGACCCGGAGGTCCCTCTCACTGCTCTATTTCTCTACCGTGGCGCTGTCCTCCGACCTCTCACTCTCTTGTTCTTCTCCTTCACTCCTCTGTTTTTCCTGTGACCCCTAGACAATGACTCCTCCTGAAAGTTCTGACACAACAAGCGGTTCAGAGTTCAGGAGGGAGAAAAGGGTGCAGCCTGCCCTTCACAGAAAACAATAAATTACACAGAGGCTCAGGCTCTCTCTCGCACTTACTCGGTCTCTCTCACTTCCACCACACTAGGCGGAGGGTCGATGAGGGGTAAAATAGAGCCTGTCTTCATTTTCTCTCCTTACACCACGCTACTTTCACCCTGGACTAGCAGAGCAGGAAGAAAAGGACTGCTCTCCTTCAAACAGCCCGACTTACTTTACCCTGCTTACAAAACTAGTCGGACCAGTTCTGGGCTGTGTGTAGAAAGTGTTATCTATCAATCTTACAGGCAGCAGCACCGTTTTAGCTTGGCAAGAACTAATGATGGACAAGGAGCTCGAATTTGTGTGAAGAATTTCTTATACGTATGTGCCACAAGCAGATATTCAGAAAATCTTGGAAATGAAATGCTGTCATTCAACCCCCATAGAAGGTTGTTACAAAAACGTTTATAAACAGCACTTTTTGTTTCATTAGCTTGGCAGCACTATTCTATCCCCCCAGACAGACAGCCAATAGTCAGAGTTGATAGACAAATCCAGGGAACGAACAGACTGAATCTAAAGGCTCGCTATTTAGAACACAGATTTTAAATAGATAATGATAGACACCCACAGCTCCCTCTGGTCCTGCTAGTTCAAAGTGCAGTGACGTCCCCTCTCTCGCTCTGTTCCTTGCTCTGTTACTTGTTGTGAAACAGCGTCTGCTTCTTGTTCCTCTCCTGCTCCCAGAGATCTTCAATAGTTCAAATGACCAGAAAAAAAAACAGACAAGAGTGGAGAAAAGGAGGGAAACCCTCTCTCTATTAGCCCTTAGACAGAATGGGAGCACCTCTCAGCAAGCCTCCCCTCGTCCCTCTCTCTCCGTTTATCTTTCTCTCCCTCCCTTGTTTTGTCAGTGCTTGTCCATCCAGCAGTAATGACTTCAGACCTAAGCCTCGCTGCATTCCCGTAAGCACGGTCACGGTGTACAATTGCAGTTTTTTATTGTTTTGTCCCCTTCCCTTCTTTCTCCTCTTCTCTGGCCCCGTCTTGAATAAATTAGGCAAACCAGCCGAGGAAAAACACGGTCACAGACGATAGCCAACGCTAGCTGTTGCTGTGGATCTGCAGTCTAACACAGCCTCTTCTGCTGCTCTTCTCTCTCTCTCTCTCTCTCTCTCTCTCTCTCTCTCTCTCTCTCTGTCTCACTCTCTGTCTCTCCCCCCTTCCTTTTGCCCAGAGAGGGAGTAGGAGAGAGAGAGCATGCTCAGGGATTTGGCACTACTATTCAAACCCTCTGGTTGCCATGGCACACCCTGCCTTATAAGGCCATTGGAGTCAAAGAGCAGAGAGTGGGGTGCGGAGGGAGCGACACTGGAGGGCTCTCTCTCTCCACTCTACATGCACACACTCGCGCACATACACACAGAATGCTGCTGCCTGCTTGCCCATTTCTCTAACTGACCCCATGCCTGCCTCCCAGCACTAGGGAGTTAACTGCAAAACTGCCAGCAGACAAAGGGGCGCTGCTGGCCAACACACCAGGCAGATGGCAGTACTTTTTACTCCAGCTTCATGTTCTTCTCTCTAATCCACCTGGCTGACTTCCTCTGATTCTGTTGACCCCATAATAGCAGGGAGGGGTTTGTTGTTGAAGGACTTGGTTAAAGTTTACATGCTCTATTTTGGCCTCTTTTTTCCGATTTTCGGACACTTTAGTCAAATAGGGACACCTGTTTGGCTGTGTCTTGTGGACAGGTTATTTAAAATAAAGGGGAAATATGGAGTGCTCATGTTAACATATGATTGGTACATATATAATTATAATAGTATAATAAAGTCTAACATGCAACAATTGTGTTGGTAACGCTTGATCTTGTGTGCATTGTCTTATCTAACATTGTACCTTAATTAGTTAACTTCCCATTTCTTCCAAAGCTAGCAACTGTATGGTTAACAAAAATGTTGCGTGTGCGTGTGTGATTGCGTGCATGAGCATGCCAACAACATTGTCAGGTGAAGGTCTCCTGAAAAAGAGAGGAGAAAAAAACACAGAGGGACCCTGCAGCCAAGGAGTCAGATAACAACCTAACAGCCTTCATATTACAGAACAACCTAACAGCCTTCATATTACAGAACAACCTAACAGCCTTCATATTACAGAACAACCTGGCAGCCTTCATATTACAGAACAACCTAACAGCCTTCATATTACAGAACAACCTGGCAGCCTTCATATTACAGAACAACCTGGCAGCCTTCATATTACATAACAACCTGACAGCCTTCATATTACAGAACAACCTGGCAGCCTTCATATTACAGAACAACCTAACAGCCTTCATATTACAGAACAACCTGGCAGCCTTCATATTACAGAACAACCTGGCAGCCTTCATATTACAGAACAACCTGGCAGCCTTCATATTACAGAACAACCTGGCAGCCTTCATATTACAGAACAACCTGGCAGCCTTCATATTACAGAACAACCTGGCAGCCTTCATATTACAGAATAACCTGACAGCCTTCATATTACAGAACAACCTGGCAGCCTTCAAGTCACAGAATATAACAGCCTTCACTGCTGCTCTGATGTCACACTACTTCAAAGACCTTCTATGGACCAGTATTCTATGGTCCAACACTATACAGTATGTATTGGCTTGACTGATGTTATATGCACTGCATCCCCCTATTTGGACAACAATCTGGTCTTGCATGATTTCTTTGTAAAGGAGGAGGTGTGAGTGGGAGTGAGTGTCTATTTACCTCTGTTGTCTTTTTGCAAGAGAATGTGTGCATTTGCATGCGTGTGTGCATGTGTTCATGCGCTAATGTGTGTGACTCTCTGCGTGTGTGTGTATGCAATCGCGTGTGCATGTGTTCAAGTGCTCGTGCGCTCATGTGTGCGACTGTGTGTGGGAGTCCCTTGCTCTTTGAACTGTAGATCAGGAATGCCGTTGCTCTGCATGAAGTCTGCTGAGATGGGGTCTGTACATTCTCAACACAGCCAGAAGCCCAATACAGAGTGGAGCAGAGTGAAGCACAGATACAGCATGCAGTAACTGTCCCTAAGCCTATCAGCCTCCACTATGTTGACCTGATCCCTATATATCAAACACACACACACACACAACTTAAAGCAGGCTACACCTGAATATCGGTATCCAAAAGAACAAACTCCTAAATCAAGAAGTTCTGTATTTGACCCAGGTCTGGTATTTTGACCGTGCTAGTGAATGTGTTGAGGGTGTGAAGGAATTTGGCCAGTGGGTTTAAATTTTTACCCTGTTTGTGACTGACTCTCTGACTGTGTGAACGGCAGCACATGACTCCCAGCACCGCTTGCCCATTAGTGCCACTAACCTTTGGCCCACAACTCATTCTCTCACTTGCTCTCTCTCTGTCTCTTCCCTTCTCTAATTCAGTAATTATATCATTCTCTATTTCTATCCTGCTCTCATTATCTCCTTTTCTCATTCTCTCCTTTCCTATTTCTGTCTTTCACGATCTCTCTCCTCACTCATTCTCTCCTTCGCTTACTCATTCTCATTCTCATTCTCTCAGCACTGCGGGGCCTTTTGACCTTAGCTGAATGACGGAGCAGCATAAAATAAACAGGCCAGTGGAACCTGCCTCAGAAAAACATCTGCTGGTTGGCAACACATAACACACAACGCTTTCGGTCCAATCAATATTTACCCACTCTCTCCTCCCTCCCTCCTCCACAAGACCTGCTGTATGTTGTTGGAAAATAGATCTATATCTAGTAACACCAAACTCTCGTCAGTAATACTGTAGTACTAAATAAATAGTTAATTAGAAGTTGATCATTACTAGTATGTTTTCAATTTACAAAATATTTTGTTCAACAAATCACAAATCAAAGTGTTTTACATTTATCCATACAATTGTATATTTCTAGATTATTTTTAACACATTAAACAGCATTGTAACAGAAGACAATGCTATCTACAGACATCCCTGTTAAAATAACATTGAATCATCATCTACTAATCTTACACAATGAGCTTTACACATTAAGACTAAGCATTACCCTAACCCATAACAGTCAGACAACAATTTTGACCACGGTGTCCATCTCCAATCTCCTGTTAAATCTCCATTTCCAATCTGTTGTTCACTAGCTACTGTGAATGGAGGGAGCGGATGGCGAGACAGAGGAGTGGTTGGTTGAGGACAGGCAGACAGAGGCCCTAACGGGTCTTATTAAGACATCTCAGAGTTAGACTAACGGGATTATCAGCCATTCAGCGCAGCCCAGCAGCCAGAAACCACGCCCCTCCATGGCCTTCACCTCGCCAGACCGTAGTCCCATAATCCCACGCTTTACAGAGAGGCTGAAGCGCTAAATTACCTTAATTAGGTTGGTTGCTCTCTACGCTGGCCTTATCTGGGACCTGACATGGCTTAGGCTGGGTCTCAAATGGCACCCTATTGCCTATATAGTGCACTACTTAGAGCCATAGGGCTCTGGTCAAAAGTAGTACACTATAAAGGGAATAGGGTGCCATTTGGGATGCACATTTACTTATAAGGCCAAACAGGACATTTTATGTAGGTTGTAGGCCTAAACCCCACAAAGCAACTGGTTGTTTTAGCCTTCCCTGTGTATCTGATAGGGAAGTGGTGAGACCCATTTGTGACTATCATGACGGTGGCCATTGTGTGCCTGAACAGCCAAGTGTGTGATTGTGTTGTGTTTGGAGATGCCTGGGTCTCCTTATGTGTCTGTGCTCAGTGATGATGGGATCATTTAGCTCTTGGTGATCTGTATTGTTGGGTGTCATTACATGAGTGGGTGAGAGCACAAAGCAGATGTGATACATTGTTTTAATAGAGGTCAAATCTGCTTTTTAACATCAGAGAAAAGTGTCCATCTCTGACCCCTCTATAGGGCTCTACCCTGTCAGGCTGTGGAGTGGTGTCATCACAAGTAGCCTTACAGGGGAGAGGGGAAGAATAGAGAGGGTGCAAGGGAGAGAGAGAAAATGGGATAGAGGGGTGAGCTCATGCCTCTGAGGAAGAAAGGAGTGGGGCACAGCCTGTGATGTCTTTATACAGCTTATTCAAATTAGAAACGGATGCAAAGAGTAAATGAGGTGACCTTAAACCCCAGGGTCACTGCCCTCTGTGTGTGCATTAGAGTGTGTGTGTGTGATTGACAGCCTCTGTCATTGTCTAATAATAACAGAGGGACTTTTTCCCAGGCATCTACAGATCCCCTATTTCCCTATCATCAATCTGTTCACCAATAACTTCTGTACATGGTGTGAAAAATTTGAGATATCTCCCTAATGAAAAGCAAACACTTCTTATTCACATTTCATGCATGATCATACACGAGGATTTCCTTCAACTTGTCCTTTTACAAATAGATCAAATATGTCAGTGGCATGATTTCATTCCAAACCAAGGGGATAAGTCATTCAATAATTCAACACAGTAATTTTGAAACATTCCAGTAATGAAAAGACATTATCAGAGATAAGATGCTCATCACCTCAACCCTATCACCCAACAGCTGAATCCTGATACTGAGGAATCAGACATTACTGTAATGAAATAAGCCTGAGGGTTCCATGTACATAAGGTATCTCCCGAGTGGTGCAGTGGTCTAAGGCTCTGTCGTAGCCGGCCGCGACCGGGAGACCCATGGGGCGGCGCACAATTGGCCAAGCGTCATCCAGGGTAGGGGAGGGAATGGCCAGCAGGGATGTAGCTCAGTTGGTAGAGCATGGTGTTTGCAACGCCAGGGTTGTGGGTTCGATTCCCACGAGGGGCCAGTATAAAAAATAAGGTATGCACTCACTAACTGTAAGTTGCTCTGGATAAGAGCGTCTGCTAAATGACTAAAATGTAAAATGGTTCCCTTCACATGATAGTTACTGTAACAACGCTATAGTGAGTAAGAATGAGTGCATCAACACATCCTCTCCTTACCCCATCTTGTGACGTCTTTGCCAGGAAAGCAGAGTCAACCAGAGGTTAGAACCTTCCCGTTGGATTGAGACCCTTTGATGAGCATGAGGCATACCAGAGAGAGAATGAAAGAGAGGGAGTGAAATAGAATCATAATTGTATCATCTGTTATAATCGCATCTATTATAACAATGGCCATAATGACCAAGAGACCCAAAGAGAGGGGAGCAGGGCAGCAGACCTTCCCTGATGACCTCTGCTGCCACAAAGAGCAAGCCCAGGCAAGAGTCAGGGTGACAGGGGTTCACCTTCTAGTCTGGCCCCCTGAACCCTCCATTCAGAGGCTGTTACAACAGACAGGCAGCGCTGTGACCTGGTGGGTGTGACACTGAACCTTTGCCTTAACCTCCTGACCGCTGGTGACAGCTGCAGCCGGCTGGCCACCTAGGACAGGGCAGGGGTAGAGAGGATTAGGGCGAGGGAGGGAGAGAAGGAGGGGGTGAGAGAATGGAAGGAGGGAGAGTTTGAAGAGAGTAAAAAGGAAAAAGAGAATGAGAGAAAGGAAGGAAGAGGGGAAAAGAGGTTGTGAAAGAAAGAAAAAGACAAACGGGCAAGCCACCCATGTGAAAAAAATACTATAGTATAAATACTGTAGTATTACTATAGTAATTCTTACTTGCTATAGTGTATTCGGAAAGTATTCAGACCCCTTGACTTTTTCCACATTTTGTTACGTTACAGCCTTATTCTAAAATGGATTAAATTGTGGGTTTTTCCTCATCAATCTACACACAATACCCCATAATGACAAAGCAAAAACAGGTTTAGACATTTTTGCAAATTTATAAAAAAAAAATATACATGAAATATCACATATTACATAAGTATTCAGACCCTTTACTCAGTACTTTGATGAAGCAACTTTGGCAGCGATTACAGCCTTGATTCTTCTTGTGTATGACGCTACAAGCTTGGCACACCTGTATTTTGGGAGTTTCTCCCATTCTTCTCTGCAGATCCTCTCAAGCTCTGTCAGGTTGGATGGGGCGCGTCACTGCACAGCTATTTTCAAGTCTCTCCAGAGATGTTCAATCGGGTTCAAGTCCAGGCTCTGGCTGGGCCACTCAAGGACATTCATATACTTGTCCCGGATCCACTCCTGCGTTGTCTTGGCTGTGTGCTTACGGTTGTTATCCTGTTGGAAGGTGAACCTTCGACCCTAGTCTGAGGTCCTGAGCGCTCTGGAGCAGGTTTTCGTCAAGGATCTCTCTGTACTTTGCTCCGTTCATCTTTCCCTCGATCCTCACTGGTCTCCCAGTCCCTGCCGCTGAATAACATCCACACAGCATGATGCTGCCACCACCATGCTTCACCGTAGGGATGTTGCCAGGTTTCCCCCAGACTTGACACTTGGCATTCAGGCCAAAGAGTTCAATCTTGGTTTAATCAGACCAGAGAATCTTGTTTCTCATGGTCTGAGAGTCCTTTAGGTGCCTTTTGGCAAACTCCAAGCGCGCTGTCATGTGCCTTTTACTGAGTGGCTTCTATTTCTGTTTTTTATTTTCAATACATTTGCAAAAATTTATAAAAACCCTGTTTTTGCTTTGTCATTATGGGGTATTGTGTGTAGATTGAAGAAAAACATTTATTTAATCCATTTTAGAATAAAGCTGTAACATAACAAAATGTGGAAAAAGTCAAGGGGTCTGAATACTTTCCGAATGGACTGTATATACACAGGGTCAGTCAGTTCCAGTACCATATTTACAATGTGCAGGGATACTGGAGTGATAGAGGTAGATATGTATAGGGGTAAGGTGACTAGGCATCAGGATATGATAAACAGAGTAGCAGCAGTGTATATGGTGAGTGAGTGTGTAGAGTCAGTATAAATGTATTTATGCGTGTGAGCAAAAGGAGTGTGTGTGTTGGAGTGTCAGTGTGCGTGAAGGGCCTTGTGAGTGTGCAAAAAATAAAAATACAGGTCAACTCAGTCAGTGTAGCCATTTAGTTAGTCTCATGGGTTAGGGATAGAAGCTGTTCAGGAGCCTGTTGGTGTCATACTTGATGCACCGGTACCGCTTGTCGTGCGGAAGCAGAGAACAGTCTATGGCTTGGGTGGCTGGAGTCTAACGATTTTTCAGGTCTTCCTTTCACACCACCTAATAGAGGTCCTGGATGGCAGGGAGCTCGGCCCCAGTGATGTACTGGGTTATTCGCACCACCCTCTAGCGCCATGCGATGGTAGGGCGGGGCTATCGCCATACCAAGCAGTGATGCAGCCCGTCAAGATGCTCTCAATGGTACAGCTGTAGAACTTGAGGATTTGAGGGCCCATGCTAGACCGTTTCAACCTCCTGAGGGGGAAGAAGCAGTGTCGCGCCTTCTTCACGACTGTGCGCTTGTGGACCATTTTAAGTCCTTAGTGATTTGGACACTGAGGAAATTAAAGCTCTCGACCCGCTCACTGTAGTGTTTTTGCAAATGTGATGTAGTATCCTATAGTAGTATTCACTGTATTGTTTTCACGGACATGACTGTATTATATTGTAGTAACACCTGCTGACTAGGGTTAGCTAAAAAAATAATAATACCAGACTACTGTTTATGAGATCAGCTCAACCAGAACAGAAGACAACAGTTCTGAGCAATGCAACAGACCAGACAATGACTTAGCAAAAATATCAATGTTTTATTACAATTGTAACATCACAGGTTCTACGCCCATTAAAGAAAATCAGTACAGAGGCAAATATAAAGAACAAGGTGTCACGATCGTCGAAGGGAGTAGACCAAGGCGCAGCGTGAGATTTGTACATCTTATATAATTAAGTGCACACACAATAAACAAAACAACAAACGATACGTGAAGTCCACGGTACAAACACAAAACCAACTGGAACACACCGAAAGGAACAAGATCCCACAACTATTGTGGGAAAACAGCCTCTATAAATATGGCTCCCAATCAGAGACAACCAGCAACAGCTGACACTCGTTGCCTCTGATTGGGAACCACTCTGGCCAACATAGAAATACAATACATAGAACTACAACATAGAACAAAACCACATAGAATCTACACACCCTGGCTCAACATATAGAGTCCCCAGAGCCAGGGTGTGACAGTACCCCCCCCCCCAAAGGCGCGGACTGCGACCGCGCCTCAACATAAACCAAACAGGGGAGGGCTGGGTGGGCATTCCTCCTCGGAGGCAGTTCCGGCTCCGGGCTTGCCCACCACCCTCCAATAATCCCCCCGTAGCGCCCCTGGTCCGGTCTGGCCCCGCTGGCTGGAGCTGGACTGGACATCGTAGGAGCGGATTGTTTAAGCTCCGGTGTGGAGCAGCTGACCGCTACCTGACCAGGCCCCGGTGACCCAGGCACGGGTTGTGCCGGACTGACGACGCGCACCACTGGCTTGGTGCGTAGAGCAGGAACGGGCCGGACCGGGCTGATGATGCGCACCCCTGGCTTGGTGCGTGGAGCAGCAACGGGCCGGACTGGGCTGACGATGCGCACCCCTGGCTTGGTGCGTGGAGCAGGAACGGGCCGGACCGGGCTGACGATGCGCACCCCTGGCTTGGTGCCTGGGGCAGCTACGGGCCGGACCGGGCTGACGATGCGCACCCCTGGCTTGGTGCGTGGAGCCGGAACGGGCCGTACCGGGCTGACGATGCGCACCCCTGGCTTGGTGCCTGGGGCAGCTACGGGCCGGACCGGGCTGACGATGCGCACCCCTGGCTTGGTGCGTGGAGCAGGAACGGGCTTGACCGGGCTGACGATGCGCACCCCTGGCTTGGTGCCTGGGGCAGCTACGGGCCGGACCGGGCTGACGATGCGCACCCCTGGCTTGGTGCGTGGAGCAGGAACGGGCCGGACCGGGCTGACGACTCGCACCCCTGGCTTGGTGCGTGGAGTAGGAACAGGCCGGGCTGGGCTGGCGACGCGCACCGTATGCTTGGTGCGGGGAGCAGGAACAGGCCGGGCTGGGCTGGTGACGCGCACCGTAGGCTTGGTGCGAGTGGCAGGAACAGGCCGGGCCGGGCTGGCGACGCGCACCGTAGGCTTGGTGCGAGTGGCAGGAACAGGCAGGGCCGGGCTGGCGACGCACACCGTAGGCTTGGTGCGAGTGGCAGGAACAGGCAGGGCCGGGCTGGCGACGCGCACCGTAGGCTTGGTGCGAGTGGCAGGAACAGGCCGGGCCGGGCTGGCGACGCGCACCGTAGGCTTGGTGCGAGTGGCAGGAACAGGCCGGGCTGGCGACGCGCACCGTAGGCTTGGTGCGAGGGGCAGGAACAGGCCGGGCCGGGCTGGCGACGCGCACCATCAACTTAGTGCGGGGAGCAGGAACGGGCCGGACCGGACTGGTGACGCACACCACTTGCTTGGTGTGAGGAGCGGGACTGGGTTTCTTCATAACCCTCCGCTCCCTCAGCTGCCTACACAGTTCCTCTCGCCGTGCCTCTACTCTCACCTTCTCCCTTATCGCCTCCAGTAGCGCCACCCTCTGAACCACTAACTCCTGCTCCCTCTGGACCAATAGCCCCCTTAACCTGGTGGCCTCCTCACCCAACCTCCCAATACGCCCTGTAGCTGCCTCCTGCTGCCCCGTCGCCCATGCCGTGTGCCCCCCCCCCCCCCCAAAAAATGTTTGGGGTTGCCTCTCGTCCGTCCGACGACGACCCTGTTGACGCCGTTGCTCCTCTCTCCGTCGCGCCTCTACCGTCTCCCTCCATGGACGGCGATCCATCCCGGCCTGGATTTCCTCCCAGGTCCAGGACCCCTGCCCGTCCATTATCTGCTCCCACGTCCAGGCTGCCTGCTCCTGGACACGCTGCTTGGTCCTGGTAATGTGGGATCTTCTGTCACGATCGTCGAAGGGAGTAGACCAAGGCGCAGCGTGAGATTTGTACATCTTATATAATTAAGTGCACACACAATAAACAAAACAACAAACGATACGTGAAGTCCACAGTACAAACACAAAACCAACTGGAACAAACCGAAAGGAACAAGATCCCACAACTATTGTGGGAAAACAGCCTCTATAAATATGGCTCCCAATCAGAGACAACCAGCAACAGCTGACACTCGTTGCCTCTGATTGGGAACCACTCTGGCCAACATAGAAATACAATACATAGAACTACAACATAGAACAAAACCACATAGAATCTACACACCCTGGCTCAACATATAGAGTCCCCAGAGCCAGGGTGTGACACAAGCAAAGTTCATTAAAGCTTAGGCAATTAGGTTTGCTTATTTGACACAGAAACGCATTAACAAGAGTACACCAAAATAATTTACATAGATCTGTTACGTCCACTATATACTGTGCTTTCACAGAGATTCAGTTCACCATAGCCATAAAGCAGGTCTGGTTAGCATAACAAAGGCAATGCACAACAAGTAGAACAATTATTCATTTGTGTCCATTAACACAAACGACACGTACGATCACATATGTGTGATCATTGTTGAGTGGTCCCTGCAGCGTACCATCGCACATATGTGATTGGAACAGTAGCAACAGAATATATGATCCAACAAACAAGTCTAAACAGCATTGTTGTCTGGAAAGCATCTAAACAATGTTTTGTACTGATGGGAAATAAAGGTCTTCACAACTTTATTCCTCAATTTCACCTTTTATTGTAAAAGATAAATGTGAACTTCATCATCCAAACATCACACGGAACACATCCACAGCCAAACTCATTACATAAATCAGTCTAAACAGGTTGCGCTGAAAAAAAAACAACATAAGTTAGCGACCTAACAGCTAGGCTTGTTTACAATGTACCACATCTCTGGTGAGCACAAGGGAGAAATATAATATTGTTTAGAAAAGTGATGCGTGTCAGCGAAGCTAACAGCAGCTAAATTCTTTATGATGGCAGCCATGTTTGTTATATGTTTGACAAGCGAAAACTCCTTAATCCCAGAATGCCATTCACTATAAGATGCAAATAAACAAAGTCAAAGATGGCTGCACCCATTGCCTGAAAAATATTAACTTAGTTTCGCCACTTTTCAGCATATTACACATTTGATGTACTTGTTACAGTGTATACAAGAACCGGAGCACATGCCTTGACAACTCGTTTACCATTTTTGACAAATCACAAAGCAAATAAAATGTTGTCACCTCAGAAAATGAGCCAGGGGGAAAATGTTTGCAAGGCCTGTGTTGTTCTGACTAGAGATGCACAATTTCTTCATACTTGATCTGGGGAAACACTGGGGAAGTGCTTGGGCTCTCCTTGAAGAGAGAAGTTTGACCGGATCAGTAAAGCCTCAAACATAAGTGTTTTGCAACAGTGAAATGGGCTACTTCTATGTGAATTTATGAGGTGGCAGAACACACCTCAATTCAAACTGTTGTTGGAAAATGAAACTTGTTAGAAACGAATTTGAAATTGACAAGTTGAAACAGCCTATAGATAGTTAGCAGGCAGCATGCCTTGGTTTGAGGATAGCGCGGGTTAACTGTCCTGTTGCATAACAATCACATTTTGGAACAGTGAGTGCATTCTGACATCACACGCATTTAAAAAAAAAACTCATGCTGGGGAGACCTTTAGAGATATTTGGAACTTACACATGAAAAGGTTAACACTACAAGTACCAAATAGAACAGATCAATAGACTGGTTGTTTGATTTAGCCATTAGCATTTCGCAGCCATTGGCGGCCAATACCAACTATATGAAACAAACAATGGTAAGGAGTCCTCTTATCCTCTTTTATAAGAAAAAAAGGCTTGTACTCACATACTGGTTGTTGTTCGTGAGAGTCGTTTGTCGTGCTCAGCTACCCAGCTCTGTTTGGGTGAAAGACCCGGATTGAAAGGAGGTGCCCTTGAACCTGCCCATATTAATACCTTACCATAGAGGTCACACCTGCCACGAGTGCCCTCCGTCCTCACGTGACCATAGAGATGGGTAGAGGGCACACCAGCTACGAATGACCTCCCCCGCATCCACGTCACAGAGCATGGAATTCTGTACAAAGATTAAAAAACAACTGTCAGTTCCTTTTGACTTTACCAGTATAAATCAACAATCAACAGAAAACCTATAATACATTCTGTGAATGGATCAGCTTGTCTGAAGCACCATAACACAAGCAGGAGGCATGAAATGAACAGACCAGAGGCAGTGGTTGTGGTTCCTTTTCTCAGATTTCCAGCATTGTTACTGACCGGTTCTTTTTCGCCAGACTAAATAATTCCAATACAGGGTAACGTCCAACGCTGAAACAACAGTGTAACAAAACAATTAACATAAACTAAGCAGTAAACCAAATGGCCGTGGCCCAAAAAGGGAAAGCAAAACAACAAACGGCTATTCCTGTCTTTAGACTATCGTCTACACATAATAGTTACAGGAGGAATGCTTCTCTGTAGCTATAGTCTGCCTTGGTTAACAGAGAGACAAGGTGCCCCAGACGAAGACGCGTTCTCTGAGGTGGGATAATACGACGTCCTTCCAGGTCTCCATTTCTACTCCCAATCCTCCCTCAGCTCCTCTCCTGGCACACCTATATAGAGGAAGACACCAAGCAATTAGTGGGCCCAGCTGTGTGCTAAATGGTTTTACACTGAGTACCTCTCCCCTGAGGAGGGTGCTGTCGTGTCGTCTTCCTCCGTCTGGTCACTGAACTCTCACATGCCTTCCCTCCCAAGAACGACCCAGAGGGGCGTGCGCCAGTCGAGACCTCCGGGTCTCGACGGGATAGTGCGTCTGCATTTCCGTGTGCCCTCCCGATCCGTGAACCACCTGGAAATTAAAGGGTTGGAGTGACAGGTACCATCTTGTTATTTGGCTGTTCGTGTATCGCTTACCCGCCATCCACTGGAGGGGCGCATGATCCAGGACCAGCCGGAATCGCCTCCCCAGGAGATAGTACCTCAGATATTCCAGGGCCCACTTAATTGCCAGTGCCTCCCGCTCTATCGTCGCTTACTTCCTCTACCTGTCGTACAGCTTGCGGTTTATGCAGCTTTTTCGTCACTCATTTCAAGACTCGCTTCAACTCTTTTAACATCATTACTGACCAACTCTCGTATGCCTAGTTTGTAATTTATCGCTTCAAAAGATCGTTTTCCACACTTACCAGTCCCAGTGGTGAAAAGCATAAATCATCTGTATCAGTCGAGGAGTCGCGTTTTCTCTTGGAGATTGATTCTCCTCGTTTATCCTCCGTCATGTTTGAGTGTTGCTTGATGTTGTAATATTTGTCGATACATTTCTCTGGCCTTATTTTTTGTTTTGTGTTATTATCCAGATGGAATGTTATTACCCGCGAATATATGAAGTGCTAATATTTAGTCTAACTTACTGATATTGAATATTATGTTTTTATCTTGAGGTGATTCGCACTGCTGTGTATTCAATATGCCATCTTGTCTACTTAAGCTTGATCCTAAGCTTAGTGACGTGCTTGGAGGGGACAATGGTGTTGAACGCTGAGCTGTAGTCAATGAACAGCATTCTCACACAGGTATTCCTCTTATCTAGGTGGGTGAGGGCAGTGTGAAGAGCAAATGAGATTGTGTCAAGACTGGGGCGGTATGCAAATTGGAGTGGGTCTAGGGTGTCTGGGATGGTGGAGTTAATGTGTATCATAACCAGCCTCTCAAAGCACTTAATGATTACATAAGTGAGTGCTACAGGGCGGTAGACATTGTGGCATGAAGCCTTAGAGTTCTTGGAGACAGGAATGATGGTGATCATCTTCAAACGTGGGGATTACAGACTTGGTCAAGGAGAGGTTGAAAATTACCGTAAATATGCCTGCCAGCTGTTCTGCGCATGCTCTGAGAACATGCCCTGGAATAACATCGGGCCCCGCGGCCTTGCGAGTGTTGACCTGATTAAATACCTTTTTCACGTCGGCCTCAGAGAGCGAGATCACCCAATCCTCTAGGTCGGTGACGGCCCTCACACCCGATGCGATGTTGTTGTCAAAGCGTGCATAAAATGCATTGAGTTCGTCTGGTAGAGAGGCATCGTTGGACAGATCACGGTTGGGTCTTCATTTGTAAACCGTAATGGACTGTAGCCCCTGCCACATGCAGTTGGTGTTGGAGCCTGTGTAGTATGATTCGACCTTATTCCTATATTGTCCTTTTGCTCGTTTGATGACTGCGGAGGTCATAGCGGGACTTCTTGTACTTATTTCTGTCCTCAGCCGTAGCCTCAGGGTTGTCTATGATAGCTCTGTGTGCGGTAGCCCTGTCCTTTAGTTTAGCGCCAACCTCTGTGTTAATCCACGGCTTTTGATTGGGGAAGCAGCGAACCCTCACCGTAGGGACAATGGCGCCGATACATTTACTAATGAAGCGGTGATGGAGGTGGTTAGCTCGTCAATGTTATCGGCGGAGTCTCAAAACATATTCCAATCAGCGCTAGCAGAGCAGTCCTGTAGCATAATCTCTGATTCTGGTGACCATTTCTCAATGGAGCGAGTCACACGTACTTACTGTTTGAGTTTCTGCTTGTAAACAGGAAGCAGGAGTACGGAGTCATGATCTGATTTGCCGAATGGCGGACGAGGGAGGGCTTTGTGTGCTTGCTTATGGGTAGAATAACAGTGGTCTAGGACTTTATTGCCATAATGGTGTTGTAGACGTGTTGATGGAAGTTGGGCATTACTTGTCTTAGTGACGCAGAATTAAAATCGCTAGCATCCAGAAAAGCAGCCTCTGGATGGAGGTTTTCTTCCTTGTTTATAGACTTGTAAAGTTTGTTAAGTGCCAGCTTGATATTTTTCTTATCCTGGGGTAGAATGTATACAACAGTCACGATAACAGCTGAAAACTCCCTCGGGAAGGGTCGGCATTTGACCATCAGGTATTCCAAGACTGGTGAACAGTGGGTCGACACTTCCACCGCGCTGGAGTTAGCACACAAGTTGGAATTGATGTAGAGGAAAACCCCTCTACCCCGGATTTCCCAGACTCCACTGTCCTGTCCGCCCGGTGAATGGAGAGTCCTTTGAGTTGGATAGCCATGAGGAGTATCTTGTCCGAGAGCCATGTTTCAGAAAAGCAAATATATAAGAAAATTGCAGTTTCTGGAGTCCCGTTGGTAGCAAATCCGCGATCAGAGGTCATCCATCTTATTATCGAGTGACTGTACATTGGCCAGTAGAATGGAGGTACAGTGGGGAAAAAAGTATTTAGTCAGCCACCAATTGTGCAAGTTCTCCCACTTAAAAAGATGAGAGAGGCCTGTAATTTTCATCATAGGTACACGTCAACTATGACAGACAAAATGAGAAATAAAATTTCAGAAAATCACATTGTAGGATTTTTTATGAATTTATTTGCAAATGATGGTGGAAAGTCTCCTGAGGGGGAAAAGGCTTTGTCGTGCCCTCTTCACGACTGTCTTGGTGTGTTTGGACCATGATAGTTCGTTGGTGATGTGGACACCAAGGAACTTGAAGCTCTCAACCTGTTCCACTAAAGCCCCGTCGATGAGAATGGGGGCGTGCTCAGTCCTCTTTTTTTTCCTGTAGTCCACAATCATCTCCTTTGTCTTGGTCACGTTGAGGGAGAGGTTGTTGTCCTGGCACCACACGGCCAGGTCTCTGAGCTCCTCCCTATAGGCTGTCTCATCGTTGTCGGTGATCAGGCCTACCACTGTTGTGTCATCGGCAAACTTAATGATGGTGTTGGAGTCGTGCCTGGCCATGCAGTCGTGGGTGAACAGGGAGTACAGGAGGGGACTGAGCATGCACCCCTGAGGGGCCCCCGTGTTGAGGATCAGTGTGGCAGATGTGTTGTTACCTACCCTTACCACCAGGGGGCGGCCCATCAGGAAGTCCAGGATCCAGTTGCAGAGGGAGGTGTTTAGTCCCAGGATCCTTAGCTTAGTGATGAGCTTTGAGGGCACCATGGTGTTGAATGCTGAGCTGTAGTCAATGAATAGCATTCTCACGTAGGTGTTCCTCTTGTCCAGGTGGGAAAGGGCAGTGTGGAGTGCAATAGAGATTGCATCATCTGTGGATCTGTTGGGGCGGTAAGCAAATTGGAGTGTGTCTAACCCTGAACAAACAATAATCCTAATTCTAGGGTAGGGTAGCCTACAACACTTTTTGAAACTATTTTTGTAATTATGTTAGTAAATACCATTATAGTACTAAATAGCATTTTCATTGTTATTTTTTAACAAAATCAATAAGTATTTGCTTTTTGGTTTTGAAATTATTTTTTATTGTATGGTATTTGTTATTGCAAGGCAGAACACTTCCAACAAACCAGCCACATTTTATTGTTTTATTATTTTATTTTGTAGACTAATCAATAAGAAAAATATACTTTACGTCTCAGCTGCCTCGCCAATGTCTTTAGTCTGCTGTGAATGAATAACTTTTCAATATTCACAGGTCCACTCCTCTAACGGCAGGCAGTCAGGCAGGAATTGCAGGCAGCAAACAGCTCAGCAGAAGCAAAGGCAATTTTTTGAGAGGCACCATATTTATTAAAAACCAATAACTAATTTCCAATGTCTGTTTTTATACAGTATGTTAAAGCTAGAATCCTTAGGTTCTACATCCATTTTTGGACTTAAAAGTTAGTTATGAATACCCAATGGTCCCATTTGATTCTTGAAGAATATAACTTGTACCCCATAAGAACCCAAAATATAAGCTTATTTTACTCAAATGTTTGTAAACAATGCAAATGTAATGCATTATCAACACATTATTTAAAAAAGGTTAAAGGTACTGCAATTGCTAAATATTTCCAGCAGATGGCAGCATTATGTATTTAAATTGACTGATTTCCTTAAATGAACTGTAACTCAGTAAAATCTTTGAATAATACATATGGAATCATGTAGTAACCAAAAGTGTTAAACAAATCAAAATATATTTAGCCACCCTTTGCCTTGATGACAGCTTTGCACACTCGTGGCATTCTCTCAACCAGGTAGTCACCTGATATGCATTTCAATTAACAGGTGTGCCTTGTTAAAAATTAATTTGTGGAATTACTTTCCTTCTTAATGCGTTTGAGCCAATCAGTTGTGTTGTGACAAGGTAGGGGTGGTATACAGAAGATAGCCCTATTTGGTAAAAGACCAAGTCCATATTATGGCAAGAACAGCTCAAATAAGCAAAGAGAAACGACAGTCCATCATTACATTAAGACATGAAGGTCAGTCAATACGGAACATTTCAAGAACTTTGAAAGTTTCTTCAAGTGCAGTCACAAACACCATCAAGCGCTATGATGAAACTGGCTCTCATGAGGACCGCAACAGGAAAGGAAGACCCAGAGTTTCCTCTGCTGCAGAGGATAAGTTAAATAGAGTTAACGGCACCTCAGAAATTGCAACCCAAATAAATGCTTCACAGAGTTCAAGTAACAGACATATGATTCAGGCTTTCATGGTCGAATTGCTGCAAAGAAACCACTACTAAAGGACACCAATAATACGAAGAGACTTGCTTGGGCCAAGAAACACGACCAATGGCCATTAGACTGGTGTTAATCTGTCCTTTGGTCTGATGTGTCCAAATTTGAGATTTTTGGTACCAACCCCCGTGTCTTTGTGAGATGCAGAGTAGGTGAACGGATGATCTCCGCATGTGTGGTTCCCACCGTGAAGCATGGAGGAGAAGGTGTGATGGTGTAGGGGTGCTTTGCTGGTGACACTGTCAGTGATCTATTTAGAATTCAAGGCACACTTAACCAGCATGGCTTCTGCAGCATTATGCAGGGATACGCCATCCCATCTGGTTTGCGCTTAGTGGGATTATCATTTGTTTTTCAACAGGACAATGACCCAAAGCTGTCCGGGTTTCAGGTCTCAGACGATCCCGCAGGTGAAGAAGCCGGAAGTGGAGGTCCTGGGCTGGTGTGGTTACACGTGGTCTGTGGTTGTGAGGCTGCCAAATTCTCTAAAATTACATTGGAGGCGGCCTATGTTAGAGAAATTAACATTCAATTCCCTGGCAACAGCTCTGGTGGACATTCCTGCAGTCACCATGCCAATTGCATGCTCCCTCAAAACTTGAGACATCTGTGGTTTCGTGTTGTGATAAAACCACATTTTAGAGTGGCCTTTTTATTGTCCCCAGCACAAGGTGCACCTGTGTAATGATCATGCTGTTTAATCAGCTTCTTTATATGCCACACCTGTCAGGTGGATGGATTATCTTGGCAAAGGAGAAATGCTCACTAACAGGGATGTAAACAAATGTGTGCATAACATTTGGGAGAAATAAGCTTTTTGTGCGTATGTAACATTTCAGGGACCTTTTTATTTCAGCTCATGAAACATGGGATCAACACTTTACATGTTGTGTTTATATTTTTGTTCAGTGTAATAAGACATTTTTACATTTGACATTTCAGTCTTGTAGCACACGCTCTTAGCCAGAGGAACTTAGAGTAGTGAGTGCATATATTTTCATACTGGTCCCCCATGGGAATCGAACCCACAACCCTTGCGTTGCAAGCGCCATGCTCTACCAACTGAGCCAAATGGGTCATATGTATATCAAAGAGCAGAGGTGGCCAATCCTGCTCCTGTAAAGCAAACCAAATTTTGCTCCAGTCCTAATCTAGCTAACACATATGATTCTACTTATCAGATGCTCATCAAGACCTTGATTAGCTGTGTCAGGTGTGTTTGTGTAGGGCTGGAGCAAAAGCTTGCACACCCAGTAGCTCTCCAGGAGGAGGGTTGGCAATGGCCAGCTTTGTCATAGTAGTAGGAATTGGACTGGAAGCGGTCATAGAACTTGACATCCCAGACACATCACTGCAAGGAAGGCAGGATGCATTTTGAAAGTAGAGTATTTGAACAAGGCTTGAGACACAACAAAACACTCTCATTCCTCTCACATCCAAACCTCAAGGACCCTCAGTGCAGATTGGTGAAGGTTTGGTACAACCCCAGCAGTAATCAGCCCCAGCAGACAGCCAGTAAAAATGTACATCCTCATTTTGCATTTCTACTGATAGCGTTCCTAAGCAAAAGCCAGGCAACAGATGCCTTGAGGGGAGGCCTGAATGAGCTGTAGTGATTCTGATAGCTTATGTAAGCACACACACACACACACACACACACACACACACACACATACTCATAAACCCTCTCTCACATACAGACACACACATTACAGAAGATCCTAGAAGATCGTTGGTTCAAGATATAGGCTTAATGCAAGTCACGCCAGTACCCCATGACAACAAACAGATAGGGCTTTAGGGTATGGTCAGTTGAGGACTCCTTGTTCATTTCTCCATATACACAGAGTATACGAAACATTAACACTTGCTCTTTCCTTGACATTGACTGACCAGGTGAATCCAGGTGAAAGCTATGATCCCGTATTGATATCACTTGTTAAATCCACTTCAAATCAGTGTAGATGAAGGGGAGGAGACATGTTAAATAAGTATTTTTAAGCCTTGAGGCAATTTAGACATGGATTGTGTATGTGTGCCATTCAGAGGGTGAATGTGCAAGACCAAAGATTTAAGTGCCTTTGAACGGGGTATGGTAGTAGGTGCCAGGCACACCGGATTCTGTTAAGAACTGCAACACTGCTGGGTTTTTCACGCTCAACAGTTTCCCGTGTGTATCAAGACTGATCCACCACCCAGAGGGCATCCAGCCAACTTGACACAACTGTGGGAAGCATTGAAGTCAATATGGACCAGCATCCCTGTGGAACGCTTTCGACACCATATGTTGTAATAGAAATAAGGCCATGCTCGTGATGAGACGCTTATTCATAAAAACATAACAAGATATAGCCATTTGCCATTAGTGAGAAGAGTGAAAATTGAGTGATTTATTTTTGGAATCTAAAATAATTACCTTTTCTGGCCGTGATGGGTTCATATTCCTGAAGTAGCCATACAACAAATGATCAATGCGGTTTTAATTGGGCCTATGTAAATAGATAGGCTACGCATTTCAAGTTTTGCTGTATGCGATCCCATAGACAGTGTGGTTTATAGACTAGAGATGAATTTAACATCAAGGTGAACATCAAGACAGTTGATATTTTACATTGAAGTATGTATTTATTTTTTGTAGGCTAGCCTAGACAATGTTTAAGAATTTGCGGATAGTCCAGCGTATTTAGGTTGGGGGAAAAGTCGGTTGCCATTTGTTTCTCTTTCAGAAACTGTCACAGTCCTTTGCCAAATACAGCATAATGTCACGTTCGTTCATCGACAGTACGGACCAAGGCGCAGCGTGATATGCGTACATGTTTATTAAATATCAAACACAACGACAAAATAACAACCGAAACGTGAAGTCCAAGGCAGCGCAACACAACATACCTTAACACGGAACAAGATCCCACAACCCACTAGTGCCAAAAGGCTGCCTAAGTATTGTCCCCAATCAGAGACAACGAGCGACAGCTGCCTCTGATTGGGAACCACACAGGCCAACATAGATCTATACATCCTAGAATGTACAACATGGACAAACACAGCAAGGAAAATACACACCCTGACTCAACATACAAGCGTCCTCTGAGTCAGGGCGTGACACATAAATTACCTCAAACTTTTAACATTCTGACAACACGGTAAATAGACCAGTAGCTTATGTAAAATATTTGACAGTATGGGTAGGCTACAGTTTTGCGATGCAATAGCCTATTTAATCTCTGAGCCTATACCAAGGCAGCACATAGAAACATAAAATATTGAACAACAATTAGTCCTTTGCATAGAAGTGTGGGCTGTAACCTACTTTTTAATTGTTTCCAATATACAATCAATCTTGCAGAATGCGGACAGGCACTCACTATAGGCAGCATGCATGTTTAGTTGGAAAAAGTATCTGCAAAATGTAAAAACATTCTGCCCACATCTCTACAGAAATGTGATGAAATATGCCATTGCTCTTTCTTTTACAAACTGCCCGTGGCCTAATTCCAATAGTGACAAATGATGCAGAAAATAAAGGGCGTTATTGTCACCATAAAAGGTGAATAAAGGGTGTTATTGTCACCATAAAAGGTGAATGAAGGGCGTTTTCTGGGCAAATTATTAATGATTGTTCACGCTCGCACAGTTTTACTACAGGGACCTCATTTATAAAAGGGAAAGGAAAGGGGGATACTAGTCAGTTGTACAACTGAATGCATTCAACTGAAATGTGTCATCTACATTTAACCCAACCCCTCTGAATCAGAGACAGATTTACATTTAATATGCTAACGTCTACAGGTTGATCGGATCTCATAGAGCAAAATACTTAAAATAGCTATCTATTTACTACTGTGAAGTGGGTCAATTAAATGACAGATGGGATGATTTGGTAGCCTATCCTAACTTGTTGTAGGCCTACAGTGGCTTGCGAAAGTATTCTCCCCCCTTGGCATTTTTCCTATTTTGTTGCCTTACAAGCTGGAATTATAATAGATTTTTGGGGGGTTTGTATCATTTGATTTACACAACATGCCTACCACTTTGAAGATGCAAAATATTTTTTCTTGTGAAACAAACACAAGAAAACTGAAAACTTGAGTGTGCATAACATAATTACAGATGCAAGTCTCTTGGGGTATGTCTCTATAAGCTTGGCACATCTAGCCACTGGGATTTGTGCCCATTCAACAAGGCAAAACTGCTCCTGCTCCTTCAAGTTGGATGGGTTCCGCTGGTGTAGAGCAATCTTTAAGTCATACCACAGATTCTCAATTGGATTGAGGTCTGGGCTTTGACTAGGCCATTCCAAGACATTTAAATATTTCCCCTTAAACCACTCAAGTGTTGCTTTAGCAGTATGTTTAGGGTCATTGTCCTGCTGGAAGGTGAACCTCCATCCCAGTCTCAGATCTCTGGAAGACTGAAACAGGTTTCCCTCAAGAATTTCCCTGTATTTAGCGCCATCCATCATTCCTTCAATTCTGACCAGTTTCCCAGTCCCTGCCGATGAAAAACAGACATAGCGTTTTCCTTGATGGCCAAAAAGCTCAATTTTAGTCTCATCTGACCAGAGTACCTTCTTCCATATGTTTGGGGAGTCTCCCACAAAAAGTCTAAGGGTGTTGAAAAAGTCTAAGGGAGTGAATACTTTCTGAAGGCACTGTATAGTCAGATGAGAACTGTCTCCAGTAGCTTACTTTTTTTCCTGGTAAAACACAATTTTCAACAGCGCATAGATAACACAAATTACATAGGTTGTCACTCAATTAATGAAGCCTAATATCGCGCAAGCCATTTTAGCATTTGAATGCCCTCCAACGAACCATCAAACAGGCAAAGAGTCAATACAGGACTAAGATTGAATCGTACTACACCGGCTCTGACGCTCTTCGGATGTGGCAGGGCTTGAAAACTATTACAGACTACAAAGGGAAGCACAGCCGCGAGCTGCCCAGTGACACAAGCCTACCAGATGAGCTAAACCACTTCTATGCTCGCTTCGAGGCAAGCAACACTGAAGCATGCATGAGAGCACCAGCTGTTCCGGATGATTATGTGATCACGCTCTCTGTAGCCGATGTGAGTAAGACTTTTAAGCAGGTCAACATTCACAAGGCCGCAGGGCCAGATGGATTACCTGGACGTGTACTCCGAGCATGTGCTGACCAACTGGCAAGTGTCTTCACTGACATTTTCAACATGTCCCTGACTGAGTCTGTAATACCAACATGTTTCAAGCAGACCACCATAGTCCCCGTGCCCAAGGACACTAAGATAACCTGCCTAAATGACTACCGACCCGTAGCACTGACGTCTGTAGCCATGAAGTGCTTTGAAAGGCTGGTCATGGCTCACATCAACACCATTATCCCAGAAACCCTAGACCCACTCCAATTTGCATACCGCCCCAAACAGATCCACAGATGATGCAATCTCTATTGCACTCCACACAGCCCTTTCCCACCTGGACAAGAGGAACACCTACGTGAGAATGCTATTCATTGACTACAGCTCAGCATTCAACACCATCGTGCCCTCAAAACTCCTGGGACTAAACACCTCCCTCTGCAACTGGATCCTGGACTTCCTGACGGGCCGCCCCCCAGGTGGTAAGGGTAGGTAACAACACATCTGCCACGCTGATCCTCAACACGTGGACCCCTCAGGGGTTCGTACTCAGTCCCCTCCTGTACTCCCTGTTCATCCATGACTGCATGGCCAGGCACGACTCCAACCCCATCATTAAGTTTGCCGACGACACAACAGTGGTAGGCCTGATCACCGACAACGATGAGACAGCCTATAGGGAGGAGGTCAGAGACCTGGCCGTGTGGTGCCAGGATAACAACCTCTCCCTCAACGTGACCAAGACAAAGGAGATGATTGTGGACCAACGGGAAAAAAAAGAGGACTGAGCACGCCCCCATTCTCATCGACAGGGCTGTAGTGGAACAGGTTGAGAGCTTCAAGTTCCCTGGTGTCCACATCACCAACGAACTATCATGGTCCAAACACACCAAGACAGTCGTGAAGAGGGCACGACAAAGCATATTCCCCCTCAGGAGACTGAAAAAATGTGGCATGTGTCCTAAGATCCTCAAAAAGTTATCTCTGCTACCGCACGGCAAGCGGTACCGGAGTGCCAATTATAGGTCCAAAGGACTTCTCAACAGCTTCTACCCCCAAGCCATAAGACTCCTGAACAGCTAATCATGGCTACCCAGACTATTTGCACTGCCCCCCCACCCCCACCCCCTCCTTAGCGCTGCTGCTACTCTGTTTATTATTTATGCATAGTCACTTTAACTCTACCCACATGTACATATTACCTCAACTAGCCGGTGCCCCCGCACATTGACTCTGCAACGGTACCCCCCCCTGTATATAGCCTCCCTACTGTTTTTTAATTTTACTTTTACATTTTTTTCTCAACACTTTTTTAATGTTTTATTTTACTTTTTTATAAAAAAAAATAATGCATTGTTGGTTAAGGGCTGTAAGTAAGCATTTCACGGTAATGTCTACACCTGTTGTATTCGGCGCATGTGGCAAATAATGATTTGATTTGAAGGTGCTGCGCAGATGTGCAAGATCAGGAACAGGCCGCCTACCTCACATTGGTCAGCCTGCAATGCTGGGCACAGGCCGCGAAACTGGGCTACTGAGATTGCCTGGGGTTGTTCGGCATGCAAAATGACTTGTAGATCAATGACAGTCAACACAGTTACATGCAGTTTGACACTGAAGGAGAGGACGCATTAGTTGTCACAAAAGATTAGAGATTTTCGTAAAGTTTGAATCGATGTTCTGACTGGCAGTAGGACCGCAGGAACCTACCCACATCCTGATTTACAGAGAGGGAAAAAGGTATTTGATCCCCTCCTGATTTTGTACATTTGCCCACTGACAAAGACATGATCAGTCTATAATTTTAATGGTAGGTTTATTTGAACAGTGAGAGACAGAATAACAACAAAAAAATCCAGAAAAATGAATGTCAAAAATGTTATAAATTGATTTGCAAAACATGACTTAGTACTTGGTGGCAGAACCCTTGTTGGCAATCACAGAGGTCAGACCTTTCTTGTAGTTGGCAACCAGGTTTGAACACATCTCAGGAGGGATTTTGTCCCACTCCTCTTTGCAGACCTTCTCCAAGTCATTAAGGTTTCGAGGCTGATGTTTGGCAACTAAAACCTTCAGCTCCCTCCACAGATTTTCTATGGGATTAAGGTCTGGAGACTGGCTAGGCCACTCCAGGACCTTAATGTGCTTCTTCTTGAGCCACTCCTTTGTTGCCTTGGCCGTGTGTTTTGGGTCATTGTCATGCTGGAATACCCATCCACGACCCATTTTAAATGCCCTGGCTGAGGGAAGGAGGTTCTCACCCAAGATTTGACGGTACATGGCCATTGTCCCTTTGATGCGGTGAAGTTGTCCTGTCCCCTTAGCAGAAAAACACCCCCAAAGCATAATGTTTCCAACTCCATGTTTGACGGTGGGGATGGTGTTCTTGGGGTCATAGGCAGCATTCCTCCTCCTCCAAACACGGCGAGTTGAGTTGATGCCAAAGAGCTTGATTAATGGTCTCATCTGACCACAACACTTTCACCCAGTTCTCCTCTGAATCATTCAGATGTTCATTGGCAAGCTTCAGTCGGCTTTCTTGATTAGGGGGACCTTGCGGGTGCTGCAGGATTTCAGTCCTTCACGGCGTAGTGTGTTACCAATTGTTTTCTTGGTGACTATGGTCCCAGCTGCCTTGAGCTCATTAACAATATCCTCCCGTGTAGTTCTGGGCTGATTCCTCACCGTTCTCATGATCATTACAACTCCACGAGGTGAGATCTTGCATGGAGCCCCATACCGAGGGAGATTGACAGTTCTTTTGTGTTTCTTCCATTTGCGAATAATCGCACCAACTGTTGTCACCTTCTCACCAATCTGCTTGGCGATGGTCTTGTAGCCCATTCCAGCCTGTATAGGTCTACAATCTTGTCCCTGACATCCTTGGAGAGCTCTTTGGTCTTGGCCATGGTGGAGAGTTTGGAATCTGATTGATTGATTGCTTCTGTGGACAGGTGTCTTTTGTACAGATAACAAGCTGAGATCAGGAGCACTCCCTTTAAGAGTGTGCTCCTAATCTCAGCTCGTTACATGTATAAAAGACACCTGGGAGCCAGAAATCTTTCTGATTGAGAGGGGGTCAAATACTTATTTCCCTCATTAAAATGCGTTGAGACAAAACAGCCTAACCCTACCTCGGTCGCATCCACCTCCACTACGAACGGTAGTGATGGATCGGGATGGGCCAGTACGGGGCTGAGGTGAACAGACTCCGCAGTCTGCTGAAGGCCAGGTCAGCCTCAGCAGACCAGCGGAGCCGGGATGGCCCACCCTTCAACAGGGATGTAATGGGAGCTGCGACCTTGCCAAAGCCCCGGATGAACCTCCGATAGTAGTTGGCGAAGCCAAGGAAGCGCTGCACCTCCTTAACCGTGGTAAGAGTCGGCCAATTACTTACGGCTGAAATGCGATCTCCCTCCACCTCCAGACCTGAGGTGGTAATGCGGTATCCGAGGAAGGAGACGGACTGCTGGAAAAACATACACTTCTCTGCCTTGGCATAAAGGTCATTTTCCAACAGTCGGACCAGCACTTTGCGAACCAGGAACACTTGCTCGGCGCACGTAGCGCAATACACCAGAATGTCATCGATGTAGACCATTACACTGCAAGCATGTCCCGAAACACCTCGTTCACAAAGGACTGGAAGACAGATGGAGCATTCATCAAACCGTAGGGCATCACCAGGTATTCATAATGCCCCGTGGTTGTGCTGAATGCTGTCTTCCACTCATCCCCCTCTCGGATACGCACCAGGTTGTACGCACTCCTGAGATCTAATATGGTGAAGAAGCGCGCCCCATGCATTGACTCGATCACTGACGGAATGAGGGGGAGAGGATAACTAAATCTGATCGTCTCTTTGTTCAGTGGTCAATAATCAATGCATGGGCGCAGACCACCGTCTTTCTTCTTCACAAAGAAAAAACTTGAGGAGGCAGGTGAAGTGGAGGGACGTATATACCCCTAGCGCAGGGACTCTGTGACGTATGTTTCCATAGCCACCATTTCAGCCTACGACAGGGGGTACACATTATTCCTGGGAGGTACAGCGTCTAGCCGCAGGTTTATCACGCAATCCTCAGCCTGATGAGATGGTAACTTGGTAGCCTGCATCTTTGAAAACGCTTGCGCCAAATCGAGGTATTCGGGGGGGAATGCGCACGGTGGAGGTACTGTCTGGACTTTCCACCGTGGTTGCACCAACGGAAACACCTAGACACCTACCCTGACACTCTCGCGACCACCCCGTGAGAACCCTCTGCGGCCATGAGAAGTTAGGGTTGTGGAGTGCTAACCAAGGGATACCTAATATCACAGGGAAAGCAGGGGACTCAATAATAAAAAATGTGATCTGCTCACAATGAGTCTCCTGGGTAATTATGGTGACTGGTGCAGTAACTTCCTGAACAAACCCTGACCCTAATGGTCGACTATTAAGTGCTCTTATGGGGAGTGGAATGGATAGGGGAACCAATGAAATGCCTAGACGGTGTGAGAATGCCCTGTCCATAAAGTTCCCAGCTGCGCCCGATTAGCGCCTTACACTGGGGAACTACCGTGTGATCGGGAAAGTAGATGGGTAGGGTACAGTGCGCAACAGATGGCTCTGAACGAGTGTGGGTTTTCGATACCTGGGGTGATGCGAGAGTGCCCTGCCTGTCGCCTCCCGACCCAAAAGAGCATTGACGACAACGTGTGATGTACTGTCCCTTTGTGCCACCAGAGTGGCACTGTCGCTGTCGCCCTCCGCTCTCTCGGACGGCGGCTCCACCCAGCTCCATCAGCGTGGGATCCGAGTCGGCTGGGGTGGGAATGGGCAGACCCCTTCCAGGATGTCCTCTGGCTGCTAGCAGGTTGTCCAAACGGATGGCCATGCCCACCAGTTGCGTGAAAACAAAACATGGTGTCCCGGCAGGCTAGCTCCCGTCAGACGTCCTCCCGCAGATGGCACCGGAAATGGTCGATCAGGGCCCGCTCGTTCCACCCGGACCCCGCTTCAAAAGTCTGAAACTCCAAAGCGAAGTCCTGCACGGTCTTCGTCCCCTGCCTCAGGTGGACCAGCCGCTCGCCCGTCTCTCGACCTACGGGCGGGTGATCGAAGATTTTTCCAGTGAGAGGAAGCGTGATTGTTACAGTGGAGCTCAACAAACAGAAGGTAAAGCTACCACTCTACATCGTGAAAGGCAACCATCCAGCATTGCTAGGACTCACATGACTGGAAAGTATCAAACTAAACTGGCAGGAAATTCACATGCTTGAAAAAGAGGACACAAACCTACAAGGGATATTGAGGAAACACGCGGATGTATTCAAAGGAGAAATTGGCAGTATGAAGGACATAACAGATAAACTGACCGTGAAACCAGACAGCAAGCCAAAATGCTTCAAAGCTAGACCTGTCCCTTACGCCATAAAACCCAAAGTTGAAACTGAGCTAAACAGACTAGTCGAGAGTGGAGTATTGGATCCAGTGAATGTTAGTGAATGGGCTACACCCGTCGTTCAAGTCATAAAAAAATACGGATCACTCAGACTCTGTGGTGATTTCAAAGTCACTGTTAACCCCGTCTTGACTGCTGAAAAAATATCCACTACCCCTCATTGACGACCTCTTTTCTGGTTTAGCTGGAGGACAGAAATTCAGTAAGATAGACTTATGTCAAGGCCTATCTACAGATGCATGTGGACCAAGAGTCACAAGAACTGTTGACCATAGTGACTCACAAAGGACTGTACAGGTACCGGAGGCTTCCTTTTGGAACCACCTCAGCTCCGGCCTTGTTTCAGAGAGCTATGGACCAGATACTGAGCGGGCTCACCGGGGTCCAATGTTACCTCGATGATCTACTCATCACCGGCAAAGACGAGCAGGAGCACCTGAGAAACCTGAACGCTGCACTACAGAGACCGGAGGAGTACAGTCTGAGGGTCCGGAAGGACAAATGCGAGTTTTTCCAGCCTTCTGTTGAGTACCTGGGCCACGTCATCGACAGTTCGGGGCTCCACAAGGCGCCATCAAAGGTGAAGGCCGTTGCAGAAGCACCATCCCCACAGAACGTGAGTCAGCTGAGATCATTCTTAGGACTACTGACGTACTACGCAAAGTTTGTGCCAAACCTAGCTAACATGTTAAAGCCACTTCATGAACTTTTGAACAAAACCAAAGTGGAAGTGGACAGACAGATGTGAGGAGGCCTTCAAGAAAGTCAAAACAGCCTTAGCTCAGTCAGAGGCCCTAACCCACTTCAACCCCAACTTGCCATTACAGTTGGCATGTGATGCATCGCCTTATGGTGTTGGTATTGTTGTCTCACACATCATGCCATCAGGTGAAGAAAGGCCAATTGCTTTCGCATCTTAGGACCTTAGGTAAAGCCAAGAGAAATTATGCACAGATAGAGCGTGAAGCGCTCGCCATTGTGTTTGGAGTTAAGAAATGTAATCAGTTTCTGTTAGGCCGATTATTCATACTGCTGACGGACCATAGACCCCTCACCTCCATCTTTGGTCCCAACACTGGCATTCCGTCGCTCACAGCCAGCCGCATGTAGCGATGGGCATCTGCTCACCAGTACGATATCAAGTACAGAAGGTCTGAGCAGCACTGCAATGCAGACGGCCTCTCAAGGCTTCCCTTACCTGTCGCTCACACTGAGCACTCCCAGGCTGAAATCTTCTACTTCAAGGAAATGACGAACGCCCCAGTTACGTCTGTCCAAGTGAAAAAGTTCACCCACACTGATCCAGTGACGTATGAGGTTGTGGACATTGTCACTCTTGGGAAAGGAGGAGAAACGAGCTAGTGAGGAGAAACGAGCTCAAAGTTCAGTCTGAATGCTTGCTATGGGGCTTTTGAGACATCATACCGCCGCCACTGAGTAGGCAGGCGCTTGAAGAACTCCATTCAGGGCACTGTGGCATGGTGCGAATGAAGGAGATTGCACGCAGCTACTTTTGGTGGCCAGGTTAGCGTTAATGGCCCCCAACTGGTGTCTGAAGAGTTCCAGTCATTCATGGAAGCAAATGGAATTCAGCACAGAAAGTCAGCGCCGTATCACTCTGCAACGAATGGCTTCGCTGAAAGATTTGTCCAGACGATGAAGCAAGCTTTAAAATCATCACAAGGGAACGGGTCCCTCAATAGGCACCTAAACACCTTCCTGTTGACCTACAGAAACACCCCCCATGCTACTACCAAAGTGGCACCCGCGTCAGCCATGATGAAAAGACAGCTTCGCACACGACTCGACCTCCTGAGACCTCCAAAGACTAAACAGGTTGTACAGACACAACAGAGAGCACAGGTGGAGAGACGGAGCAAAGCAAAAGACAGAAGCTTCAGATCTGGAGAGAGAGTTCTTGCTCGGAATTACTGCAAAGGTCCAAAGTGGATACTAGCAACAGTGGTCGCACAAACAGGTCCTGTGTCCTACACAGTTCACACACCGGAGAACATCATCTGGAGGAGACATGTGGATAAACTGTTGCCAGGAACCAACCTCAGAGATGACTCATGTCAATTGAAAAACCAAGATCAGCTACTGGAGACCTAAAATGACTACGAGCCATCACCTGAACATCCACTGCAGCCACCTACAAATGTGGAAAGTGCTCCAGACTCACCTGAACCAGCCAGAGGGCCTACTCAGGGTACTGCTGTCCCCCGGTCTGGGCATACACCATCACTACTCACACTCAGAGACAATGTGACTGTAGACTCACCTGTCCGTCGTCATTACCCTGCAAGAGAAAGACGACCCCCTGAAAGGTTGAATATTTAGCTCAGACAAACCTCCGTCATTGGGGCAGAATACACCCCAGGGGTAAGGCTGGGAACTGAGGCAGTCTATCCTCTTTACCTTATATTACTTGTATAAGTAATACAGTGTGCCACACAACACAAACCATTTTTAATTTTTTATCATGATGAAATTGGACATTTTAGGCCCTTTTTAGACCTATACATGTGTCCTGTAAGACCCTATGATCTGTGAACCGTACACGATACAGACAACATCTTGGTGTCATTATACACACAGTGTGCTCTCAAATATGGAGTATGTTTAGATTCTGAAATATACATTTTCACATTCATTTAATCAACATTTAAAATTATTCATATGAATATTTCAGAAGTACCCTTTTTGATTTGGCCTATTTTAGACATTATTTGGAGTGTGCTCTTTGATGATATGACCCATTTTATACAAAGAAATTGACATTATAGGTCAGTAAAAGAAACTACTCTACGGGGCTGGGTTTCTATTAAGCTAACATATGGAATTGTTTTAACATGGTCATACCAAGGATCATTTAGCTATTTTATTTAGAATTAATCATATTTAGGATTTTTTTTTACCGTGGAATGACCCGTATCGCTTTTGACGGGAAATGCCCTATTCACTTCCATACATTTTTCGGTCCGGTACCGGGTTACCTTCAGACAACTACCGTGACACTTGTGGGTGTCGTAGAGCAAATGGGAACACCGTCGTGTTCGTGAGAGTCTCATCTTTCCGAAGAGGGATCATATTATTGTGCAGCCCAAACCGTTCGCACGCTACAGACAGAAGTTGGCACATCGGCGGTACCGACTTCAGACGAGTCCGGTGACGCTTGTGGGGGTCGTACAGCAAAACAGAGAACACCATTGTGTTCGTGACAGTCTCATCTTTCCATAGAGGATGGAAATATGAGACTGTCATCTTTCCATCCAAACAGATCTCTAGTTTAAACAGACAGATTTTGATGGGATTTTTTATTATTATGTTCATTCGATTTACGTGCGGGCATCAACTCTAGGTGCCAATCACAGCCCTCCTTTAGGATTGTACATTCAGCAAACCGCAAGCAGAGGGAATTCCCAGTGATGCGTGATTTGAAGGAGTCAGGAGCAGGAGGGTAAATCACAGTATACAGAGTTTATTCCGAAATCCAGAGTAACCAGTCCAGTGTGCAAAACAGGCGCACTGGAACAAACATGTACACAGTGAAAATACCCCGGCAATACAAAATACTGAGCTCAACCGAGCTACTAATCCTCACAATGAACAATCACCCACATGGACAAGGGGGGCAGAGGGAACACTTGATGAGTTAACCAGGTGTGTGTAATTGACAAGACAAATGGAATGATGAGATATGGAGCGGCAGTGGCTAGAAGGCCAGTGACGACGAACGCTGAAGCCTGCCTGAACAAGGAGGGGAGGCAGCTTTGAAGGAAGTCGTGACAGTACCCCCCCCCTTGACGCGCAGCTCCAGCGGCCAGGAGGACGTGGAGCAGGACTAGCCGGATAGCGACAGTGGAAATCCCGCAACAAGGAGGGATCGAGGATATCCCTCACCGGGACCCAGCAACATTCCTCCGGACCGTACCTCTCCCACTCCACGAGGTACTGAATGCCCCTCACGCGACACCTCGAATCCAGGATGGAACAGACAGAGTACGCCGGGGCCCCCTCGATGTCCAAAGGAGGCGGAGGGACCTCCCGCACCTCAGTCTCCTGGAGCGGACCAGCCACCACCAGCCTGAGGAGAGACACATGAAACGAGGGGTTAATACGGTAATCATGGGGGAGTAATAACCTATAGGTAACCTGGTTGATTCTCCTCAGGACTTTGAACGGCCCCAAAAACCGCAGACTCAGCTTCCGGCAGGGTAGGCGGAAGGGCAGATTCCGGGTCGAGAGCAAGACCCGATCACCCGGTACGAAGACCGGGGCCTCACTGCGGTGGCGGTCAGCTTTGGCCTTCTGACGACGCACGGCGCGTTGGAGGTGGATGTGGGCAACGTCCCACGTCTTCTCCGCATGCTGAAACCAGTCATCCACCGCAGGAGCCTCGGTATGGCTCTTGTGCCACGGTGCCAGAACTTTTTGGTAACCTAAAACACATTTGAATGGTGTTAGGTTAGTGGAGGAGTGACGAAGAGTTCTGGGCATATTCTGCCCATGGCGAGAACACCGACCACTCCCCCGGCCGGTCCTGGCAGTAGGACCGCAGGAACCTACCTACGTCCTGATTTACCCATTCCACCTGCCCATTAGACTCAGGTGGAAACCAGAGGTCAGGCTGACCGAGACCCCCAGACGTTCCATGAACGCCTTCTAGACCTTGGATGTGAACTGGGGACCCCGGTCAGACACTATATCCTCTGGTACCCCGTAGTGCTGTAAGACGTGTGTAAACAGGGCCTCCGCAGTTTGCAGGGCCGTGGGGAGACCGGGCAGAGTAAGGAGGCGGCAGGCCTTGGAAAAGCGATCCACAACGACCAGGATGGTGGTGTTACCTTGGGAGAGGGGAAGATCGGTAAGGAAATCAACACTACGGTGAGACCATGGTCGTTGTGGAACTGGTAAAGGTTGTAACTTACCCCCTGTGAGGTGCCTAGGTGCCTTACTCTGGGGGCACACCGAGCAAGAGGAGACATACAATCCTCACGACCTTAGCCAAGGTAGGCCACCAGTTCTTTCCTGTCAGGCAGCGCACTGTACGACCGATACCTGGGTGACCAGAGGAGGGTGACGTGTGTGCCCAGTAGATCAGACGGTCACGGATAAGAGCAGGCACGTACTGCAGCCCAGCTGGACACTGAGGTGGAGATGGCTCTGTGCGTAACGCCTGCTCTATTTCCCCGTCCATCGCCCTTGCTACCGGCGCCACAATGCAGGAGGCCGGGAGTATGGGGGTGTTGTCTCTGGGCCTCTCCTCTGTGTCATACAGCAGTGACAATGCGTCTGCCTTCACGTTCTTCGTACCCGGGACGTAGGATAGTGTGAAATCAAACCGGGTGAAGAATAGGGCCCACCTGGCCTGGCGAGGATTCAGCCTCCTCGCTGCCCGGATGTACTCCAGGTTATGGTGATCCGTCCAGACGAGAAAAGGGGGTTTCGCCCCTTCGAGCCAATGCCTCCACAGGGTCAGGGCTCGGACAACAGCCAACAGCTCCCGATCACCAACGTCGTAATTCTGCTCCGCCTGGCTGAGCTTCTTAGAGAAGAAGGCACAGGGGCGGCGCTTGGGTGGCGTGCCCGAGCGTTGAGATAGGACAGCGCCTATCCCTACCTCGGACGCATCCACCTCCACTACGAACGGTAGTGATGGATCGGGGTGGGCCAGTACCGGGGCTGAGGTGAACAGACCCTTCTGGTTACTGAAGGCCCTGTCCGCCTCAGCAGAACAGCGGAGCCGGGAAGGCCCACCCTTCAACAGAGATGTAATGGGAGCTGAGACCTTGCCAAATCCCCGGATAAACCTCCGATAGTAGTTGGCGAAGCCAATAAAGCGCTGCACCTCCTTAACCATTGTTGGAGTCGGCCAATTACGAACGGCTGAAATGCGATCTCCCTCCATCTCCACACCTGAGGTGTAATGCGGTATCCGAGGAAGGAGACGAATTGCTGGAAAAACAGACACTTTTCTGCCTTGGCATTAAAGGTCATTTTCCAACAGTCGGGCCAGCACATTTCGAACCAGGGACACATGCTCGGCGCGCGTAGTGGAATACACCAGAATGTCATCTATGTAGACCAGTACACTGTGAGGGAAAAAAGTATTTGATCCCCTGCTGATTTTGTACGTTTGCCCACTGACAAAGAAATGATCAGTCTATAATTTTAATGGTAGGTTTATTTGAACAGTGAGAGACAGAATAACAACAAAAAAAAACAGAAAAACGCATGTAAATTTTTTTATAAATTGATTTGCATTTTAATGAGGGAAATAAGTATTTGACCCCCTCTCAATCAGAAAGATTTCTGGCTCCCAGGTGTCTTTTATACAGGTAACGAGCTGATATTAGGAGCACACTCTTAAAGGGTGTGCTCCTAATCTCAGCGTGTTACCTTTATTAAAGACACCTGTCCACATAAGCAATCAATCAATCAGATTCCAAACTCTCCACCATGGCCAAGACCAAAGAGCTCTCCAAGGATGACAGGGACAAGATTGTAGACCTACACAAGGCTGGAATGGGCTACAAGACCATCGCCAAGCAGCTTGGTGAGAAGGTGACAACAGTTGGTGCGATTATTTGCAAATGGAAGAAACACAAAATAACTGTCAATCTCCCTCGGCCTGGGGCTCCATGCAAGATCTCACCTCGTGGAGTTGCAATGATCATGAGAACGGTGAGGAATCAGCCCAGAACTACACGGGAGGATCTTGTCAATGATCTCAAGGCAGCTGGGACCATAGTCACCAAGAAAACAATTTGTAACACACTACGCCGTGAAGAACTGAAATCCTGCAGCGCCCGCAAGGGCCCCATGCTCAAGAAAGCCGTCTGAAGTTTGCCAATGAACATCTGAGTGATTCAGAGGAGAACTAGGTGAAAGTGTTGTGGTCAGATGAGACCATTAATCGAGCTCTTTTGCATCAACTCAACTCGCCGTGTTTGGAGGAGGAAGAATGCTGCCTATGACCCCAAGAACACCATCCCCACGTCAAACATGGAGGTGGAAACATTATGCTTTGGGGGTGTTTTTCTGCTAAGGGGGCAGGACAACTTCACCGCATCAAAGAGACGATGGACGGGGCCATGTACCGTCAAATCTTGGGTGAGAACCTCCTTCCCTCAGCCAGGGCATTGAAAATGGGTTGTGGATGGGTATTCCAGCATGACAATGACCCAAAACACACGCCCAAAGCAACAAAGGATTGGCTCAAGAAGAAGCAAATTAAGGTCCTGGAGTGGCCTAGCCAGTCTCCAGACCTTAATCCCATAGAAAATCTGTGGAAGGAGCTGAAGGTTCGAGTTGTCAAACGTCAGCCTCGAAACCTTAATGACTTGGAGAAGATCTGCAAAGAGGAGTAGAACAAAATCCCTCATGTGATGTGTGCAAACCTGGTGGCCAATTACAAGAAACCTCTGACCTCTGTGATTGCCAACAAGGGTTTTGCCACCAAGTACTAAGTCATGTTTTGCAGAGGGGTCAATTACTTATTTCCCTCATTAAAATGCAAATCAATTGATAACATTTTTGACATACTTTTTTCTGGATTTTTTTGTTTATTATTATTTATTTATTATTATTATTCTGTCTCTCACTGTTCAAAGAAACCTACCATTAAAATTATAGACTGATCATGTCTTTGTCAGTGGGCAAACGTACAAAATCAGCAGGGGATCAAATACTTTTTTCCCCTCACTGTAACGTGTCAAGATTGGGCTCAATTCAGAATTTGGAAATTTACTCCCATTTAACTCCCTACTTCTTCTTTGGTTTACCTTCACAACAGGGCTGATGAGCATGGGGATAAGGCGGGCTGGAGGGTGAGTGGACGAGGAGAGGGAGGGACGAGGAGAGGGAGGGATGAAAGGACGACAACGACACAGACATTCATCCAAGCTCTGAAATATGACTATGTGAGATAGTGATGCCGCTGATAGTGATACCACACAGCTCATCTACTTCCTGTTCCATCACTGAAACCTGAAAAAACTGACCCACTCTAGAGGAGATCTCCTGATATCCTTTCACTTAAAGGTCCAATGCAGCTGTTTTTATCTCAATATCAAATCATTTCTGGGTAACAATTACAGTGCATTCGGAAAGTACTCAGACCTGTTCACTTTTTCCACATTTTGTTATGTTACAGCCTTATTTTAAAATGGATTAAATAAATACAAATCCTTATCAATCTACACACCATACCCCATAATGACAAAGCGAAAACTGTTGTACACCATCCAGTTGTACACCATCCAGTTTTGATTTTGATTTGCCATATATTTTTCAACTGTGCTGTGATGTTTCACAAAAGTTCTGAACCTTTCTATTCTCTTAGATTCTACATATTGTAAATTAAAAATAAACAGTTTTGCTAAGAGTATTATTATATTATTGATCGATTGACTGACTTGTTAAATCACCCAGCAGTGCTATTTGCAGAGGGGGACATAACTTGGCAGGGTGTCTGGGGGTCCTCCCATTTTTCTGGGCATCGATAGCACATTTCCTGCATTTCTACACAATCTAATATGACCCATGGCCCTTATAGCCTTCTCTATTTACAAAAACAAAAAGTAAGCAAAAATGCCCACAGTCATCAAGCTATGTAAGAGATTACATATTTTTAAGTGATTGATCAGACTGAACTAGATCCATGATAATGAAATACTCAATATTGTGTTGCACCTTTAACCAATAGCCTAACAAATTAACAACTCTTACAAATCAAGTACAAAGACAACTTTTGATTGCCTTTAAGACATCCTCTATATCAAATTTCAGCCAGTCCGCCCAGCCAACCCGAGCCGCCTACAAGCCCGTCCCCCACCAGTCTAGTCAATAACTCAACTCTCTCCCCAACACAACTTCCTTCCATCTTTTTTTTTATGTCTCAAAGGAAAGGTTTGGAAAACAAAAGTTGAATGAAAACACACATACACCTCCTACACATTAACACACAGAAACGGTACACCCTCCATATAATTCATATCATAGGCCTAATAGTACTGTAGAGCTCTTTTTACTTGCACACAATATAGCTGGGTCACCCCGCCCTGCCCCTAGGGATCCATGGCCCTGTAGCGCTCCAACCCAACACATTCCACTCAGCTTTAGGATCTTAGTGAAACATTCATTATTTGTTTCAAGTGTGTTAGGCCAAGGCCAGAGGGACAACAGTACAGCAGACCCCCAGGGCCAGTACTGAGCAGCACAGCATCTAAGGATTTGTCAGGGCGTCAGTGAAATGCGGTAGGCGAAGTCAAGCGCAGGACACAGAGCTGATCAGAAGACGTACTTTACTCGAAGGTAAAATAAATAACAACAACCTCCACACAGGGAGGGAACAATCCCGCACACTACGACTGCCGAAACATGAAACAAACACACACAACACACAGTGTAAGACAGAGGGTTAAATAGGGAAGACATCACTACATAATGGGAAACAGGTGTAACCAATAAAGACAGAACAAGTCGAACATAGATACATGGATCGGTAGCAGCTAGTACTCCGGTGACGACGAACGCCGAAGCCTGCCCGAGCAAGGAGGAGGGGCAGCCTCGGCTGAATCCGTGACAGGATTGGTATCTCCCCTGACGTGGGCATGTTTTCAATACAGACTCCTTTTGTTGTACAGTATTCCATATAAGGCATCCAGACCTTATGAAAGTTGCACAGTATACCCTTAAACTTAAAACAAATCTAGTGATACTGTACATACAGTAACTTTACATTTATTCCATACATTGTGGGAGGATAACCAACCTACCAACTTTTGGCAATGCATTTATTAGCCACTATAAATGCTAGGTTACACAGTTTCTTCTGATAACAGTCTCCAATTTCAACATTTCCAAGCAAACAAAAACAGGGAGAAGGGAGAATCTGTAGACATGCTGAGATAAAAGAACATACTCTTTGACAGAATTCAGCTAGCCTTCACAAGCCCACAACATATGCAAATATGTCCCCTTTTTTGCTTTACACCTCCAGCAGAATAATACAATTTCTGAGTGCATGATCTTCAGTTTCACTGGCATAGTAAGTTCTATGGATGGTCTTAAACTGCAGTAATTCATGTCTGCGATTATATGAACATGACTGGGCATGCCCTGACTGGGAAAAGCCTCTATCAACCCTTTATATAGTTTTGAAATCAACTTTGGATGTTTGTCAGATTGCCTTAAAATAGCATCTGGCTGGTCCAGTGTTTGCTGGACAGAGGGAATAAAGTGTTGTATCTGCAAAATTCACCTCACATCTGTCACAGACTGGTCTTCCCTGGCTGCCTGACCCTGCTGAGACCCCTGTCACCATCTGATCCTCCTAAAATGAGGTATGACAAAGAATTACCTTGGTGTACATTTATACATTATATTATCCAAGAATAGAATCAATGGTTCAATAATTGAAATGACCATTATTCCCAGATCCCAGACTGTAGCTTTAAGCTTAAGCTGCTGTCCTGTAGCTACTGTACGTCTACCCATCAATTCAAGATGGAACTTTGTATCGTTCACTGAATATGCTGCAAATTTCCCCTGAGCTCCGTAGACTGGTCTTCCCTGACTGTCTGACCCTGCTGGGACCCCTGTCACCATCTGATCCTGCTAAGACATGGTGAGCATAGTGTTGTGTACTGACTGCACTAGAGGGCTGCATTCCAGCGGGATGCCTGCGGGAACTGCGGTTCCCAACAGAGATCATTGCAACGCAGTCTGTATTTTTCATGCTGCAGGCGGGAGCGGACGGTCAGACAGACGACTTTGGGATGAAAATAGTTTTGTTGTCCCACAGATTATTTTGAAACATTCCTCTTTCTGCTTTGTATGCGTTTGCTTACCTATTGTATTAAAAGCACATATTTCAGCTTCAGTAGCCTACCTCTCCTAGTTGGGTGTGAGAGTTCAAGTGCACCTTGTATGTGTGGTCTCAATTAAATAGAGTAGGCTATAGCCTATGTATATATGGGCGGAGAATCACGGGGCAGTTATCTTTCCAAGGAAATGTACTTCCTAAATAGGCCTACGATTAGGCTATAGTTTACTACATTGCCTAGAAATAGGCCTAAATATTGATCACCCATATTTCTCAGTCTGAAAATCTTCCTACTCCTAAAAGGTAGGCTTTAAAAATTGCTCAAGAGTAAGTGCAAGTCTCTACAACTCTGCACTCTTCAAACTACATCTAGCATATTGGCTGATATAGCCCAGTAATACAATGTAAGGGCCATGTGAGAATCTCTGGTAATTTAACCTATTTCTTAAGTTATTTTTGCACATTTGATATTGCCTATAGGACACAAAATTGCTGGGACCATGGCTGGCAAGTGAGCTGCATCACATACACCTAAAATAACATTGCGGGACTGCGGTTGGGTTTGGGACCAGTTCTTGCGGTAGCGGGTGGCAGTCGGACAGAAAGCCAGCAGGTGCGGGATGAAGAAATTGGTCCCGCACAGACCACTACCGTGCACCATGACAGTAAAGCCTGTAACTTTAGAGCTGTTAATCAAATCAAATCAAATTTTATTGGTCACATAAGCAGAAGTTATTGTGGGTGTAGCGAAATGCTTGTGTTTCTGCAATATATCTAACAAGTAATATCGAACAATTTCACAACATATACCCAATACACACAAATCTAAGTAAAGCAATGGAATTAAGAATATATAAATAAATATATGGACGAGCAATGTAAGAGCGGCATCGACTAAGATACAGTAGAATAGTATAGAATACAGTATATAAACTCAACAAAAAAAGAAACGTCCCTTTTTCAGGACCCTGTCTTTCAAAGATAATTTGTAAAAATCCAAATAACTTCACAGATCTTCATTGTAAAGGGTTTAAACACTGTTTCCCATGCTTGTTCAACTAACCATAAACAATTAATGAACATGCACCTGTGGAACGGTTGTTAAGACACTAACAGCTTACAGACGGTAGGCAATTAAGGTCACAGTTATGAAAACTTAGGACACTAAAGAGGCCTTTCTACTGACTCTGAAAAACACCAAAAGAAAGATGTCCAGGGTCCCTGCTCATCTGCGTGAACGTGCCTTAGGCATGCTGCAAGGAGGCATGAGGACTGCAGATGTGGGCAGGGCAATGAATTGCAATGTCCGTACTGTGAGACGCCTAAGACAGCGCTACAGCGAGACAGGACGGACAGCTGATCGTCCTCGCAGTGGCAGACCACGTGTAACACCACCAGCACAGGATCGGTACATCTGAACATCACACCTGTGGGACAGGTACAGGATGGCAACAACAACTGCCCGAGTTACACCAGGAATGCACAATCCCTCCATCAGTGCTCAGACTGTCCACAATAGGCTGAGAGAGGCTGGACTGAGGGCTTGTAGGCCTGTTGTAAGGCAGGTCCTCACCAGACATCACCGGCAACAATGTTGCCTATGGGCACAAACCCACCGTCGCTGGACCAGACAGGACTGGCAAAAAGTGCTCTTCACTGACAAGTCGCGGTTTTGTCTCACCAAGGGTGATGGTTGGATTCGCGTTTATCGTAGAATAAATTAGCGTTACACCGAGGCCTGTACTCTTGAGCAGGATCGATTTGGAGGTGGAGGGTCCGTCATGGTCTGGGGCGGTGTGTCACAGCATCATCGGACTGAGCTTGTTGTCATTGCAGGCAATCTTAACACAGTGCGTTACAGGGAAGACATCCTCCTCCCTCATGTGGTACCCTTCCTGCAGACATGACCCTCCAGCATGACAATGCCACCAGCCATACTGCTCATTCTGTGCGTGATTTCCTGCAAGACAGGAATGTCAGTGTTATGCCATGGCCAGCGAAGTGCCCGGATCTCAATCCCATTGAGCACGTCTGGGACCTGTTGGATCGGAGGGTGAGGGCTAGGGCCATTCCCCCAAGAAATGTCCGGGAACTTGCAGGTGCCTTGGTGGAAGAGTGGGGTAACATCTCACAGCAAGAACTGGCAAGTCTGGTGCAGTCCATGAGGAGGAGATGCACTGCAGTACTTAATGCAGCTGGTGGCCACACCAGATACTGACTGTTACTTTTTATTTTGACCCCCCCCCCCCCCCCCTTTATTCAGGTACACATTATTCAATTTCTGTTAGTCACATGTCTGTGGAACTTGTTCAGTTTATGTCTAAGTTGTTGAATATTGTTATGTTCATACAAATATTTACACATGTTAAGTTTGCTGAAAATAAATGCAGTTGACAGTGAGAGGACGTTTCTTTTTATGCTGAGTTTACATATGAGATGAGTAATGCAAGATATGTGAACATTATTAAAGTGACTAGTGTTCCATTTATTAAAGTGGCCAGTGATTTCTAATCTATGCAAGATATGTGAACATTATTAAAGTGACTAGTGTTCCATTTATTAAAGTGGCCAGTGATTTCTAATCTAGGCAGCAGCCTCTAATGTGCTAGTGAAGGCTATTTATTACTGTGTCAGTGTGAAAAGTAGGGAATTATCTAGGGAAACTGACAGATCAATAATGTTACATTGAAAAACTGACTAATACAACTCACATTGCACAGAAAAAACATCAGAATATCAATGTTCAATCGTTTGGGCGATGGTTTCATCGTTTGATTCAGGTCTAGTTTGAGGCAAAAATAATAGCTAATGTAAGCCAACTTTTGGCCAGCCCTCTCTCTAACGGTACATCAACTGGCAAAAGCTTGCCAAGTTCATTTACTTCTGAAACATGACAAAGTAAAGGCAACAAAACATTTCCATACAAACAACTGCTGTAAGATAGTAATAATAGCCACCTCATATCGCTATCTGACAGATAACTAGAGGCTAGAGCTGACCTGGCTGTGGTAGTTACTCATTAGTGTAGCTTATTCATTCACCTCAGTCGAGAGGGGATGAAACATTAGCTAACGTTACATGGCAGTTATAATACTAGCTCAGCACTGCGAATAAACACTAGTTTTTTTTTTCTTTCTGTTAAGTTAAACAGCAGTTACCTTGCCAGCTACATCAGTCAACTAAAGAGCAGCCAGTTTCGGTTCTGCTTCCTTTTACAACTCAGTGAAAGAGCGCAAAATGTACGCACTGAACTATGCTCAACTCTCCCATGCTGGTCCAGCCAGCCTTCCAGAAGCTTTCCAGAGCGGGCTGACACAGTACTGAACTATACTCTACTTTACTGTACTGTGCTGTCCAAACTTGTGAACCAATCTGTGGTTTGTGACTGATTTCCATTGTAACCAATATAAATGCAGAAATTCTGTTACGGATTTTTCGGAAATTACATTACCAATTTGTTAAGGGAATTTAATTTTAATCACTTAATAATTCATAAACAAAATTGATGGCAGTAAAAATACTAACTAATTGATAGGTCTACCTTTTCTTGTTACTTCTGTGAACTTTCATTATCTTCCCTCGTGAGGGAAAGAAATTACAAAATATCTTGAAGATATGGGGGTTTTCGGTAACGGAATTTCAAGGCACAAGGCAATGTTTCTTCAACTTACACAAGGCAGAACATTTTCTCCAAGTGTTGATATTAGTTGGCAGGGGTCTTTACTTCAACATTTTTTGTGTTTTGATGTATTTCTAATACATTTTAAAACATTATCTGGTAGATGTTGTCTAAGACCCCCTTTCCAACTGTTTGACCAGAAATCAAAGCCTTTGCTTATTCCACATTTTTAGGATGGAAAATGGTTGAACAAGTGCATTTGGATAGTATTCAGACCCCTTGACTATTTTCACATTTCGTTATGTTACAGCCTAATTCTAAAATGGATTAAAATGTTTTTTTTCTCTCATCAATCTACACACAATACCCCAATACTCCCAACTAATCATGGCTAAACTGACTATTTGCATTGTCCCCCCCACCCCACCCCACCCCTCTTTTACGCTGCTGCTACCCTGTTTATTATCTATGCATAGTCACTTTAACTCTACCCACATGTACATATTACCTCAATTACCTTGACTAACCGGTGCCCCCGCACATTGACTCTGTACCGGTATCCCCTGTATATAGCCTCCCTACTGTTATTTTAGATTACTGCTGCTCTTTAATGATTTGTTATTTTAATTTTTAACTTATCTATTTTTTACTTAATACTTTTTAAAAATATTTTTAAATTTTTTACACTGCATTGTTGGTTAAGTGCTTATAATTAAGCATTTCACTGTTGTATTCGGCGCATGTGGCAAATACAATTTGATTTGATTTGATTTGAATGACAAAGCAAAAACAGGTTTTTAGAAACTTTTGCAAATTGATCAACAAAAGAAACCCTGAAATATCACATTTACATAAGTATTCAGACCCTTTACTCAGTACTTTGTTGAAGCACCTTTGGCAGTGATTACAGCCTTGAGTCTTCTTGGGTATGATGCTACAAGCTTGGCACACCTGTATTTGGAGAGTTTCTCCCATTCTTCTCTGCAGATCCTCTCAAGCTCTGTCAGGTTGGATGGGGAGCGTCGCTGCACAGCTATTTTCAGGTCTATCCAGAGATGTTCGATCGGGTTCATGTCCGGGCTCTCGCTGGGCCAATCAAGGATGTTCAGAGACTTGTCGAAGCCACTCCTGCATTGTCTTGGCTGTGTGCTTAGGGTCATTGTCCGGTTGGAAGGTGAACCTTCGCCACAGTCTGAGGTCCTGAGTGCCCTGGAGCAGGTTTTCATCAAGGATCTCTCTGTACTTTGCTCTGTTCATCTTTCCCTCGATCCTGACTAGTCTCCAAGTCCCTGCCACTGAAAAACATCCCTACAGCATGATGCTGCCACCATCATGCTTCACCGTAGAGATGGTGCCAGGTTTCCTCCAGACGTGACGCTTGGCATTCAGACCAAAGAGTTCAATCTTGATTTCATCAGACCAGAGAATCTTGTTTCTCATGGTCTGAGAGTACTTTGGGTGCCTTTTGGCAAACTCCAAGCTGGCTATCATGTGCCTTTTACTGAGGAGTGGCTTCCATCTGGTTCTCTACCATAAAGGCCTGATTGGTGGAGTGCTGCAGAGATGGTTGTCCCTTTGGAAGGTTTTCCCATCTCCACAGAGTCTTGGTGCTTACAAACTTCTTCCATTTAAGAATGATGGAGTGTTCTTGGGGACCTTCAATGCTGCAGACATTTTTTGGTACCCTTCCCCAGATCTGTGCCTCGCCACAATCCTGTCTCGGACAAGTCCTTCAACCTCATGGCTTGGTTTTTGCTCTGCCATGCACTGTCAACTGTGGGACCTTATATAGACAGGTGTGTGCCTTTCCAAATCATGTCCAATCAATTGAATTTACCACAGGTGGACTCCAATCAAGTTGTAGAAACATCTCAAGGATGATCAATGGAAAAAGGATGCACCTGAGCTCAATTTCGAGTCTCATAGCAATGGGTCTGAATACTTATGTAAATAAGGTATTTATGTTTTTTAAATTCTAAAAACCTGTTTTCACTGTGTCATTATAGGGTATTGTGCGTAGATTGATGAGGGGTCTGAATACTTTCAGAATACACTGTATATAAGCCTTAATTTCTCAAATATAGACTTTTAACTTTTATTTGACACCAAATTTGATATGCTCCTATGAACTTCACATGTTGGTTCTCATGGGTCCTTTTACATGAAAACATTACATGTGTGAATCTGTTGGCTGGGTAATACTCAATCCATTTGTGATATTTTGTCTGTTTTGCAGCTCGCCGGCCCAAAGCCTGCTACACTGATGGCAGCCGTGAAGTGGGGACCATCTATTGTCTCACCTGGGATCAGCAAACCCCCATAGTGCAGACACACTACTGGCTCTTATTCACATACTCTCATATGCACTGGTATTACACTGTCAACTCCAGTACATAATCAAAATATCTGTTTGAGCTCAGATTGATATTTCTGAAAATGTGCTGATCTCCTAATGCTAAATGTTACAATGATAAACCCAGTTCGGTATTCTAATGGGATCATCAGACATGACATCGTAAGCATGTTACTGATGTGTCCATGTTCGTTCCTACAGGTGAGGTGAGAAGTGACGGGCGTGAGGAAGGTGCCCACTCACACAGGCCTACCTGGGCCATGATTGAGTGAGGGAATGAAGAGATTTACTGACATGGCCCCCGGAGGATTAGGTGTGGTGCCTTTCAATGATCAACGTGTGCTCTTAGACTTTGAATTTCCATATGTAAATACTACTGACACTATAGTGTAGGTTGTATCTACTGTCCTACATCGTGTATATATTATGCAAATCCTGATACAATTTTTTTTATCTACAAATGTATACAGTGTGTATGCCTGTTTAACCCTTTACACTCGTGGGAACTGGCCTGTATGGATAGGGCTAATTGAAACGTTTCTTACAGAAGAAATATGAAAAGCATATACATAAGGATGGTAGCAATTAGAAGGGAACAGATTGAAGATTATAGGAACATTGTTAGACCAATGTTGAGGATACAACAGTTTAGCTGACACAAGATTGAATCCAAACATTACACTGTTGATTTTATGTGCATTTTCCCTGCATTTGTTGATAACGATTTCAGAAAATACTCTGGATACATTCAGTAACATGATAAGAATATTCCTGGGGTTTGAGTGAGAGGACTAACTGGTCTCTCCAAGTGGCCATACACCTCTCCAAAGTGTGCACAGTTCCTAATTAAGTTAAATGCACTTTTATGACTCAAAGAAGAGTCTTCAGCTAAAAGGTGCTTTTTTTTTTGCACACTTGTAGTTGTTTTGTTTGGAACACAACCCTGCATCCCCGCCATCACACAGTTACTGTTGTTGTTTACGCAATCCAAAAACGGCCCATTATAAATCGCAACCTGGGTCAGGTGGGCATAATTTGTAAGCTTGTTCTATTGCCAAGATGACTAGCTAAGTTATAAAATATGATCTTACAGTGTTAGGCTTTCACAAGGCAATTCAGAGAAACATATCGTAATTTTGGTGCGCATAGAAAGGTGTCATGAGTGCATTCAGGTGCGTGTTCTGCTGCAAATCTTCTTCACAATTGGCAAACATAGGCTCATACTGTTCAGAACAAACCAGGGTATGACGCCATGTCATCTTGTAACCACATCAAACATAGTGATCATAAACGTTGTCACTGTACAGGACATGAGTTTTATGATATGGAAATGTTAAGTGCACATTTGGACTGACAGGTGTTTGGCTTGCTTGAATGACATCAAAGCGGTATTTATTATAATCCTCAATGTCTCATCTTTCAAAATTAATCGAGTCCTGTTAATTTACAGCATTTCCCTCAGTCAGACAACAAAAAAGTAGAAAAAATTGCCCAATTAGTGGGAGGGATGGGGGCAACGTTTGTCATGTGTGGTCCTCAAGTTCAGAACGGCTGTCAGTCAAAACCCATACAGCGCTGTGAAGCGCAGAGCTTGAACTCTGACGTAATTTATAGCATGTTACTGTACATCCACTGCATTACAATTTAGGTGTCACCCGAGCCGGACTTTCGGGGCTTTTGCCCTGCTGGGATGGTGTAAAACAAGCTAGGCTACACTGCATTACACACTGCAATGAATACTCCAAACATGAGCCCTGACCTGCCCTATCTTTTTAGTGCTTCCTAAAACCAGCATGTATTTGTCGTTGTGTAATTAATTAGGTAGAAACATTGTCCTGTAGCTAATTGACCTTGGAATCTGTGATTTATTACCACAAATATGATAAAATCAAGCTTTTCATGCGTTTGGTGCCTGCGTTTCTACAGAATTATCTGGAAGTCCTGTGTCCCCTCCCTCTCTACAGTTATAGTACAAGCCTACTGCTAATGTGAGTTTACGCAGTTCCAACATATTCCAAAGGATGTTAGCCTAAAAATCCCAATCTTGCTATATTTCACGTGACTAGAACATTATTTTATGCAAAACATTAATTTGTGGTTTAGGCTGCCACCATTTGGATTATTTTGGAACTGCACAGTGCGTACAGCATGACTAGCTCACATTAGTTACCAGTAATGTGACCAACATCAACATGAGGCTTTTTTTATTGCCAAATCAAATATTGAACATGGCTTATGAAAACATTGCAACAAAATGATACATTATTTTTCCAACAATTATTCTTCATGGAAAATTACGATATAGTTATGCACTTGTATTTGTACTTGCTAATAGATTTTTATAAATATTATTGACACAATATTCCATGGGCTTACTGACTACAATCCATTGAATTAATATTAAGTAGTGTTAATTATTTGGCGTAAGAGAGCACAGCGCATGGAAGAAAGCAGTGAGATATGCAACATAGCTTTATGTTTCTGCAAAATGTTCACTGCCAGCGTGAGTTTAGACTGGGAATTCACTGTCTACTGTGAAAAGCCTTTATGTTCTGTTTCAATGTTATACTCATGTAAAATAAAGTTACTGGGACCATACTTGCAGTTTAAACGTTTTCTCAGTCTCAAAATGCACTTCAGCCAATTAAAAATTGTAGACGTAGTTGCACTTGAGCAAATGCTATATGTTAGCTTTTCCCATCAGATAACATGGTGTACTTAGCCCTGTGCTAACCTGCACAGCTGGCTGTGATTACAGTGGGGGAAAAAAGTATTTAGTCAGCCACCAATTGTGCAAGTTCTCCCACTTAAAAAGATGAGAGAGCCTGTAATTTTCATCATAGGTACACGTCAACTATGACAGACAAAATGAGAAAAAAAAAACAGAAAATCACATTGTAGGATTTTTAATGAATTTATTTGCAAATTATGGTGGAAAATAAGTATTTGGTCAATGACAAAAGTTTCTCAATACTTTGTTATATACCCTTTGTTGGCAATGACACAGGTCAAACGTTTTCTGTAAGTCTTCACACACTGTTGCTGGTATTTTGGCCCATTCCTCCATGCAGATCTCCTCTAGAGCAGTGATGTTTTGGGGCTATCGCTGGGCAACACAGACTTTCAACTCCCTCCAAAGATTTTCTATGGGGTTGAGATCTGGAGACTGGCTAGGCCACTCCAGGACCTTGAAATGCTTCTTACGAAGACACTCCTTCGTTGCCCGGGCGGTGTGTTTGGGATCATTGTCATGCTGAAAGACCCAGCCACGTTTCATCTTCAATGCCCTTGCTGATGGAAGGAGGTTTTCACTCAAAATCTCACGATACATGGCCCCATTCATTCTTTCCTTTACACGGATCAGTCGTCCTGGTCCCTTTGCAGAAAAACAGCCCCAAAGCATGATGTTTCCACCCCCATGCTTCACAGTAGGTATGGTGTTCTTTGGAAGCAACTCAGCATTCTTTGTCCTCCAAACACGACAAGTTGAGTTTTTACCAAAAAGTTATATTTTGGTTTCATCTGACCATATGACATTCTCCCAATCCTCTTCTGGATCATCCAAATGCACTCTAGCAAACTTCAGACGGGCCTGGACATGTACTGGCTTAAGCAGGGGGACACGTCTGGCACTGCAGGATTTGAGTCCCTGGCGGCGTAGTGTGTTACTGATGGTAGGCTTTGTTACTTTGGTCCCAGCTCTCTGCAGGTCATTCACTAGGTCCCCCGTGTGGTTCTGGGATTTTTGCTCACCGTTCTTGTGATCATTTTGACCCCACGGGGTGAGATCTTGCGTGGAGCCCCAGATCGAGGGAGATTATCAGTGGTCTTGTATGTCTTCCATTTCCTAATAATTGCTCCCACAGTTGATTTCTTCAAACCAAGCTGCTTACCTATTGCAGATTCAGTCTTCCCAGCCTGGTGCAGGTCTACAATTTTGTTTCTGGTGTCCTTTGACAGCTCTTTGGTCTTGGCCATAGTGGAGTTTGGAGTGTGACTGTTTGAGGTTGTGGACAGGTGTCTTTTATACTGATAACAAGTTCAAACAGGTGCCATTAATACAGGTAACGAGTGGAGGACAGAGGAGCCTCTTAAAGAAGAAGTTACAGGTCTGTGAGAGCCAGAAATCTTGCTTGTTTGTAGGTGACCAAATACTTATTTTCCACCATAATTTGCAAATAAATTCATAAAAAATCCTACAATGTGATTTTCTGGAAAAAAAATGCTCAAATTGTCTGTCATAGTTGATGTGTACCTATGATGAAAATTACAGGCCTCTCTCATCTTTTTAAGTGGGAGAACTTGCACAATTGGTGGCTGACTAAAAAACGTTTTTTCCCCACTGTATATCCGGTTCAAATTCTGTATCAGCCAATTAAAATCGTCAACGTAGTTTGATGTGATCCAACACTTGTTCATGAAAGCGTCCTTAACAGAAGTCCAATGGCACGTTCAGATAATCAAAGCAACTAGATCACGTCTGTTTGACTGACTGGTCAAAATAGCTCTCTGTGTAGACTGCCTAGCTCCACGTAATTGTTGCAGATTGGCTAGGGTTTGAATCTGACAGTTTTTTTGCCCTTTGAAATGTAGAATAACATGTATTGTGTTAGTGTGTTGAGAAGAGAAGTGCAGCCAAAACCTTGCAAATTAAGATTTCAAATGCATTTAAAGAAATCCAAGGGGTCTGAATACTTTTGCAAGGCACTGTACATCCTAGTCTGGGTTCACATGGTGTCACAGAACACACCATCCCCACACCGAGCCGCAGAGGGGTAGTTCAGTTAAGACATTCTATTACATAATTCATTCTAAGGTATGTTATGTTATGGCAGCCTACATTCCACACTAGGGCTTGGCGAAATGGCTGAAATATCATATCACAAAATGTTTTCTTATTTTTGACAATATGGCGGTATTTAATATTTATTTTCGTAGTTATTTTTTTTACCCCCTTTTTTGTGATTTCCAATTATGATCTTGTCTCATTGCTGCAACTCCCCAACGGGCTGGGGAGAGGCGAAGGTCGAGTCATGCGTCCTCCAAAACATGACCCGCCAAACCGCACTTGTTAACACCCGCCCGCTTAACCCGGAAGCACCGCCACAAGGAGTCGCTAGAGCGCGATGAGCAAAGTAAATCCCCCCGGCCAAACCCTCCCCTAACCCAGACGACGCTCGGCCAATTGTGCGCCGCCCTATGGGACTCCCTGTCACGGCCAGTTGTGAAATAGCCTGGGATCGAACCCAGGTCTGTAGTGATGCCTCAAGCACTGCAATGCAGTGCCTTAGACCGCTGCGCCACTCGGGAGGCTGGTATTTAATATTTCGGAATAATAAAAGTTCTAAATATGTATTGAGTAGTGCATGACCCTAGGATGGCAACAATTGAATTCTAAGTCGGTTTTATTTCTTTCTCCATTCTGATTGTTTTATATGCAACCAAACTAGGACAAAACTGACAGTGAAGTAGTACAATTTGGAAAACTTTTCATTTATTTAGCACTGTATCAAAACATTGTTATAGACGGTATTGTAAAAATCCATACCGTATGTGGATCCATACCAGGTATCTTAAAATATAATATATCGCCCAGCCAAATTCGAATTTGGTTTAAGGTGACTTTCTTCTGAAGGTTGTGGTCATTTGAATCTATAGCATAATAATATTCAGCCACTCTTGGAGGAGCATTATACCGTATTGGTCCGAATATAAGACGACCCTGATTATAAGACGACCCCCCGTTTTTCAACACAAACATTTAGAAAAACAGATTTGCAGACTAGATTTGCCGAACAAAGAACTTCATTTTATTTTAAAATAACAATATTAAAAACACAGTGAATTAAACACAAAGGCAAACTATGTACAGTATGATTCAAAATTAATATCAAGCAATAATAAAGCAACATTTTTAAATAACAGAGAAAATACAGGCCACACATTTAACTAAACTTAACAAAAATTCGCCAAACTTCTCCTCCGATGTCTCTCTATCCCTCACACACGTCCTCTGCCCCGCTGTGTTCGCTCTCGCTGTCATCGCTCCCCAGCTGCTCCGCTTCCACCGGCTCCTCCCAAAGCACGTCGTCCGGGTAGGAGTGCTTCTTCCTCAGGTTGATAACAAAGCGCTGAAACGAAAGCAGCTTCTCTCCGAAGTCTGACGGCAGGCGTTGGGCCAAACTCGTTCTCCGTCTAAGTGATAGTCCATTACGCCGCATCATCCTACGACACCAGCCGAGGCTGGCTTTAAATCCAGTGATGTTGAGCTCTCTGGCGATTTCCAGGGCCTTAACCTGGATGACAGCTCTGGTAATGGGCATTCCCTCACTTCTTTTTTCCCTGACATATTCAAAAACCCTCCGGTCAACCTCAATGAAACGACCACTTTGAGGACCACGGAAGGATTTTCGCTGACTGTTAGCATCTTTTAGACGTTGTTTTTCTGCTCGCCATCTTCTTACATTACACTCAGTGACCCCGAATGTCTTGGCAGCTTGGCAGTTGTTAGATGACTCTGCCTTATTGACAACCATTATTTTGAAATTGGCATCATAGCTCCTCCGCTGTTGTTTATTGACCTGGCCCACTTTTGAGCCACTTGTCTCTAAATGGTCAGCCTGTCTTTCCATCTTTAAACACCGGTAACGGGCTGGTTGTTAAGGACGCCTCTTCCCTCCGTCCGGAACGAATTTTTGGCGCCATCTGTGCCCGCGAATGTGTATTGACATTTAAAGGGAGCGCCGAAGAAGAGAAACTGCGCTCTGAATACTAGACCCCGAATATAAGACGACCCGACTTTTTTGGACCTATTTCGAGGGGAAAAAAGGCCGTCTTATATTCGGACCAATACGGTAGTTCAATTAAAGGTGCTTGTTTCTAACTATTAGTCTTGGTTGGACTGCATGGTAGTGAGTTTCCGTTCTGCTTGTGTCTGTTGATGATGGATGACAGAGCTACAGGTGAAGGAGCCTCTACTGTTCTCAGGAAATCCTTTGTTTAAGGACTGTTTGAGCCCTGTGTGTTCTCACACACACACTCACTCCATCTTACCCTGAGTCAACCAAGGGGAGTGGGCACACAGATCGGATCTGTGAATGTGAACCCCAATGCCCCCAATTACACCACGTTGCTCCCGTTCCTCACAACACACGTGCATGCACACACGGATGCACAAACGCACACACACAACTACGTCAGAGGAAACACAATTACCATACAGGTTAAACTACACTCATCACTCAACCATGACACGTCCATGGCACAGCTCACTATAGGTCTATGTGTGTCTCGTAATGAAAGTGATGTTGAAAAGGTTCACATAGTAGAGAAACAAGAGTATCACATTCTTGTTTTCTTTTGATCACTTGATGATGATTTTCCTTATAAAAAAACGAGCAGAATTCCATGTATTTTTCCAGTTCTAACCAACTTATTACAAATAAAAATGTTATAAGTTGGTAACAACTGGAAGAACACGCAGTAATGTAATCTTCTTATCAAACACTTATAAGGAATATTGTTTCTCACAGGATTACATAATTCCAGGTATCAACACCCCGGTTTCCAAAGGAAAGCAGGAAGCCTAACATAACAGAATCATTAACAAAATTGGGGCCCAATGCCACACATACACCTAGACTTCCTAAATTCCAATAATACCCATTTATAGTATATTTTGCTCTCTTACTCACTGTTCTCCATTGTGCTCTATTGTTTCAGCAGTGTGATACAGCCAGACCCTGCAACACATTTCCAAGCTGCTGGAGAAAACATCAAGGCCTGAGAGCTGAGCATAGATTCCAAACAACGCAGCACTTAAAAGATCAATCCAAAATGACTGCCGTAAACTCTGCTATTGATTGAAGTGACTGGACTGGGTCAACAACAGTTCCAGTTCCTACGTATTGCTAGAATAACTGCATTTAAGTCTCTGTGTGTTTCACACTGGCACATTATTCAGTGTGATGGTGTCCTTTCTGCATTGGATGGGTATTTAATTTAAGGCATAAATGTTTTATCTGGTTATTTCCCAGAAGTCTCCGACCCGTCCTGTGATGCGTCCCAAGTGGGTGAGGGAGAGACGTACCCCCTCTGTGGCCAAGGCCAGGTCATGGTGATTGTTTATTGTGGAGGTTAGTTTATCTCGGTGGAGCTCCTTGTATTTTGTATCGCTGGGATATTTCACCTGTGTGCTTTGTTGTTTCCCAGTGCGCCTTATTTACACACTGGAGTGTTTGACGCATTGCTGCGTACCGCTGTGTTTTCGGAATAAACAATTGTATTCTGTGATTTACCCTCCTGCGCCTGACTCCTTCAAAATCACTCACCACAGAATCACACACCAAGACATGGAGTCAGCAGGAGAGGAGCACATGCCTGGAGTCGTGGCGTGGGTCCGGGAGCATTCTACGAATCTAGCCAGCTTGGGAGAAGCGAAGGATCGGGTTCTCCAGGTCATCCAACGCCTGGAGAGGAGAGAACCCGATCCTTCGGGACCAGCTGAGCGACCGGATCCAGCCACCCACACCCCAGCACCCAGAGGGATTCATCTATCCCGACTGAGGGATTATGATGGGACAGCTGCCCGCTGCCAGGGATTCCTCCTGCAACTGGATCTCTACTTCTCCACCATCAGCCCAGCTCCATCGGAGTGGGAGAAGGTGTTCGCCCTCGTCTCCTGCCTCTCGTGGAAAGCCCTGGAGTGGGCCAACGTGGTCTGGAGTGAAGGAGGAGCCGCGTTGGACAACTACGGGGAGTTCGTTCACCTCTTCTGGGCAGTCTTCGATCACCCGCCCGAAGGTAGAGAGGCGGGCGAGCGGCTGGTCCACCTGAGGCAGGGGACACTCACTACCATGCAGTCCAACCAAGACTAATAGTCAGAAACAAGCACCTTTAATTGAACTATAATGCTCCTCCAAGAGCGGCTGACCACAACCTTCAGAAGAAAGTCACCTTTACACCACTCCAGCCGACGCTTGGCATTGCGCATGGTGAATTTAGGCAGCTGCTCGGCCATGGAAACCCATTTCATGACTTTCCCGACGAACAGATCTTGTGCTGACGTTGCTTCCAGAGGCAGTTTGGAACTCGGTAGTGAGTGTTGCAACCAGTGACAGATTATTTTTACGCGCTGCGCGCTTCAGCACTCGGCGGTCCCGTTCTGTGAGCTTGTGTGGCCTACCACTTCGCGGCTGAGCCGTTGTTGCTCCTAGACATGTCCACTTCACAGCACTTACAGTTGACTGGAGCAGCTCTAGCAGGAAAGACATTTGACGAACTTACTTGTTGGAAAGATGGCATCCTAAGACGGTGCCATGTTGAAAGTCCTGAGCTCTTCAGTAAGGCCATTCTACTGCCAATGTTTGTCTATAGGGATTACAAGGCTGTGTGCTTGATTTTATACACCAGCAACGGGTGTGGCTGAAATAGCCGAATCCACTAATTTGAAGGGGTGTACACATACTTTTGTATATATAGTGTATGTATGTACAGTATGTAATTGTCTCTGTCACAGACGGTGTGTGTGAGTATGTTTGTGTGTGTACGCGCCTCACCCTCTGTATGGTAAATATTATAATGCAATTGGGCTTGGTGGCACTCCATTGTGCAACCGTCCACCTCCTGAGTGTGTTTGTCTGGTATTTATGTCCATACATTCTCTTTAGCACAAATGTATACGCTTAGGACATCACTGGAACTGGACCCAAAATAAAATATATGGGACAAAAGCCCTGAATTATTTTATTCATTTTTTTGTTTTTACGGATTTTCATGTGTCTTGAACATTTTATTCCTATTGCCCATATAATGTAGATACCTCCAGTATCTATGCTGCAGTAGTCTATGTGCCGGGGGGCTAGGGTCAGTCTGTTATATCTGGTGTTTTTCTCCTGTCTTATCTGGTGTCCTGTGTGAATTTAAGTATGCTCCCTCTAATTCTCTCTCTCTCCCTCTCTCTCTCCCTCCCATCCCGGAGGACCTGAGCCCTAGGACCATGCCTCATGACTGATGACTCCTTGCTGTCCCCAGTGCACCTGGTCGTGCTGCTGCTCCAGTTTCCACTCTTCTGCCTGCGGCTATGGAACCCTGACCTGTTCACCGGACGTGCTACCTTGTCCCAGACCTGCTGTTTTCAACTCTCTCTACCGCACCTGCTATTTCAACCTCTAAATGCCCGGCTATGAAAAGCCAAGTGACATTTACTCCTGATATACTGACCTGTTGCAACCTCTACAACCACTGTGATTATTATTTGAACCTGGTGGTCGTCTATGAACGTTTGAACATCTTGGAGAAGAATCTGGCCTTAATGGCCATGTACTGTTATAATCTCCACCTGGCACAGCCAGAAAGGGACTGGCCACCCCTCAGAGCCTGGTTCCTCTCTAGGTTTCTTCCTAGGTTTCTGCCTTTCTAGAGAGTTTTTCCTAGCCACCGTGCTTCTACATCTACATTGCTTACTGTTTGGGGTTTTAGGCTGGGTTTCTGTATAGCACTTTGTGACATCTGCTGATGTAAAAAGGGCTTTCTAAATAACATTTGATTGATTGAATGATTGATTGATAGACAATACTTGATTTTGTTCTGTACAGAAGTCACAATTCACAGGATGATACTCCCAATACACATTATGTCCCCATAACGGATTGTTTAATGTCTTTCCAAATCCTAGTACTGAAGGTAATTTGTGCACTGTATGCTGGATTTCACTCGGATAAGAATTAACCTCTACAGGATTGGCGCCCCTATACCGGGACGGTTGCTGCTCAATATGCGATATGTGACTAGAATGGCATTGTAAACAACAGCCAACTTTCCGGGACATAGACATGTCTTATATGGGCAGAAAGCTTAAATTATTGTTAATCTAACTGCAGAATCCACCTTACAGTAGCTATTACAGCTAAAAAATACCATGCTATTGTTTGAGGATAGTGCACAACAACAAAACACTTTTGTCACGGCAACTGGTTTGATACATTCACCTCTGAAGGTAAATAATGTACTTACATTCAGTAATCTTGCTCTGATTTGTCATCCTGAGGGTCCCATAGATAGAATGTAGCATAGTTTTGTTTGATAAAATCCATTTTTAAGGTTAGTGTATTTTCTTTAGGGAAGCTAATGATCCATCATGTATCACATTTCTGGGAGACTATTAACTTACATTTTTTATTACCATAGAATTGTTGTATGTTCTCTATAGTTATGTACTTGAAAATGTATAAATTGATCAATTCGGAACATTTGGGAAAAGTCCTAGTAGACTTGATACAAAATATTGTGTAGAGATCCTTCACGGGATCGGTCTGAAACTTTGCACACACAATGCTTCCATCTTGTGGACAAAATCTAAATTACACTGATATCCCTACATCACTGTCTGGCCTTTCTCTTGCATTTCAAAGATTATTCAAAAAAATTATAATAGAAAACGCATATATTTTTTGGTTTGTATTATCTTTTACCAGATCTAATGTGTTATATTCTCCTACATTCATTTCACATTTCCACAAACTTCAAAGTGTTTCCTTTCAAATTATATCAAGAATATGCATATCCTTGCTTCAGGTCCTGAGCTACAGGCAGTTAGATTTGGGTATGTCATTTTAGGCGAAAGTTGAAATAAGGGTCCCCGATCCTTAAGAGCTTTTAAGTGTATTCATTTTAGGTGAACTACATAACAAAGATATTCAATTACTTGAAATGAAATGTCCATTTTGACAATAAAGCCTTGTACAACATACATTATGTGGTGTACTATATACATGTTGATATTGATTGATTGGTTGATTGATTGATAAGCACCTACAGTACCTCTGGCAGGCTCTGCAGACCCCTCTCTCCACACTATCTAGGCTGTCTCTAAACCCCGCAGTGTCACTAAAGAGGACAGGGAACCCCACAATGTCCAGTGTGGTCTCCACCACATCCCTGGTGGTCCCTGCAATGAGTGAGAGGGATGGGGAGAGAGATTGAGAGGGATGACAGAGAGAGAGAGAGAGGGCTGCAGTGAGAGATAGAGAGGGATAGGGGAGAGAGAGGGATGAAGATAGAAATAGAGAGGGATGACGGAGAGAGACAGAGAGAGAGAGAGAGAGGGATGAAAGAGAGAGAGATAGAGAGAGATGAAAGAGAGAGAAAGAGAGAGAGAGAGAGGGATGACAGAGAGAGAGGGCTTGAGAGAGAGATAGAGAGGGATGGGGAGAGAGAGGGATGAGGGAGAGAGACAGAGAGAGAGGGATGACAGAGAGAGAGAGGGCTTGAGAGAGAGATAGAGAGGGATGGGGGAGAGAGAGGGATGAGGGAGAGAGGGATGAGGGAGAGAGAGAGTGGGATAGAGAGAGATGAAGAGGGATGGGTGAGAGAGAGGGATGAGGGAGAGAGGGATGAGGAGAGAGGGATGAGGGAGAGAGAGAGCGGGATAGAGATAGAGGGATGAAGAGAGAAATAGATAGGGATGGAGAGAGAACTCAGTCATCACCAAGGATCTCATCCACCATAAGAACAAACAGAATCCCACACAGAATTTTTGCTTTGCAACGGTGAAATTCGCATCTATAACAAAAAATAAAAGTATGGGCCTAAGGAATGGAAGCCCGGCGTTCTTCTCCGTTTAAGATAGAACCTGTATTTTGACCGAAACTGTTCTTTAGGTCTTTTTTATATCCCATATCTATCTTATTTCATCATCTTGGAATCACGTCAAAATAAGATCCTTGACAAACACATCAACCGTCTCCTGCCATGGGATATTTTCATCCAGACTCACATGGCTTAATTCAGATTTAGTCCGGCGAAACTGTACGTACATACTGTAGTGTGAAGTTCTATATGGTAGCATCCCTATCTCCCTACTGCCCAGTGAAACAACTGACAGCCAGGCTCGGTCATTAATCGGTGTCAGAGCTGAGGGCATGAGTCAGGCCCTGGGAAAGACAAAGCTCAATAGGAAACAATAACAGGACTTTCTCTGAAGTCTGATAAATACATATATTATTCGGATAGGAAGCCCTGTGGTGCAGCCGCCAAACACACACAGTTGCATAAATGTCATTACGCAGTTACAGTGCCTTGCCAAAGTATTTATCCCCCTTGGCGTTTTTCCTGTTTTGTTGCATTACAACCTGTAATTTAAATGGATTTTTATTTGGATTTCATGTAATGGACATACACAAAATAGTCCAAATTGGTGAAGTGAAATGAAAAAAATAACTTGTTTCAAAAGATTCAAAAAAATTCATAACGGAAAAGTGGTGCGTGCATATGTACACCCCCTTTGCTATGAAGCCCCTAAATAAGATCTGGTGCAACCAATTACCTTCAGAAGTCACATAATTAGTTAAATAAAATCCACCTGTGTGCAATCTAAGTGTCACATGATCACAGTATATATACACCTGTTCTGAAAGGCCCCAGAGTCTGCAACACCACTAAGCAAGGGTCACCACCAAGCAAGCGGAACCATGAAGACCAAGGAGCTCTCCAAACAGGTGAGGGACAAAGTTGTGGAGAAGTACAGATCAGGGTTGGGTTATACAAAATTATCAGATACTTTGAACATCCCACGGAGCACCATGAAATCCATTATTAAAAAATGGAAAGAATATGGCACCACAACAAACATGCCAAGAGAGGGCCGCCCACCAAAACTCACAGACCGGGCAAGGAGGCCATTAATCAGAGAGGCAACAAAGGGACCAAAGATAACACTGAAGGAGCTGCAAAGCTCCACAGCGGAGATTGGAGTATCTGTCTATAAGACCCCTTTAAGCCGTACATTCAACAGAGCTGGGCTTTACGGAAGAGTGGCCAGAAAAAAGCAATTTCTTAAAGAAAAAAATAACCAAACATGTTTGGTGTTTTCCAAAAGGCATGTGGGAGACTCCCCAAACATATGGAAGAAGGTACTCTGGTCAAATGAGACTAAAATTGAGCTTTTTGGCCATCAAGGAAAATGTCTGGCGCAAACCCAACACCTCTCATCACCCAGAGAACACCATCCCCACAGTGAAGCATGGTGGTGGCAGCATCATGCTGTGGGGATGTTTTTCATCGGCAGGGACTGGGAAACTGGTCAGAATTGAAGGAATGATGGATGGCGCTAAATACAGGGAAATTCTTGAGGGAAACCTGTTTCAGTCTTCCAGAGATTTCAGACTGGGACGGAGGTTCCCCTTCCAGCAGGGCAATGACCGGAAGCATACTGCTAAAGCAACACTTGGGTAGTTTAAGGGGAAACATTTAAATGTCTTGGAATGGCCTAGTCAAAGCCCAGACCTCAATCCAATTGAGAATCTGTGGTATGACTTAAAGATTGCTGTACACCAGCAGAACCCATCCAACTTGAAGGAGCTGGAGCAGTTTTGCGTTGAAGAATGGGCAAAAATCCCAGTGGCTAGATATGCCAAGCTTATAGAGACATACCCCAAGAGACTTGCAGCTGTAATTGCTGCAAAAGGTGGCTCTACAAAGTATTGACTTTGGGGGGGGGGTGAATAGTTATGCATGCTCAAGTTTTCAGTTTTTTTGTCTTATTTCTTGTTTGTTTCACAATAAAAAATATTTTGCATCTTCAAAGTGGTAGGCATGTTGTGTAAACCAAATGATACAACCCCCCCCAAAAAATCTATTTTAATTCCAGGTTGTAAGGCAACAAAATAGGAAAAATGCCAAGGGGGGTGAATACTTTTGCAAGCCACTGTATTTTCTCTCAAGGGACATCGGACTTAAGCCATATCGTGAGTGTGTGGAGTCTTTCTCTATGTGGTGTTCCCTGTAGCTCAGTTGGTAGTGCATGGCGCTTGCGACGCCAGGGTTGTGGGTTCGTTTACCACGGGACCCCAGTATGAAAATGTATGCACTCACTGTAGGTCGCTCTGGATAAAACATTTTTTTTTGTCATTGTCATTCGTGTGTGACATCTGCAGATTGTATTAGGTGTGTATTCTCTAGAAATAAGTGTAGGTGTATGACTAAGTGTACTCATGCATTGATGTCAATGGGAAATTTAGTGTAATACTTTTAGTGTGTGTGTGTATTATTATTAGAGTGTGTTGAGCAGGCTGCTCGTCCCAGCATTGCTAGCTCCTGCTATGACCACTTTCACACCACTGCATAGCCTTTCTCCTCTCCTCTCGTCCCTTAGTTGTCTCTCGATCTCTGTCTGCAGATGTTGCACTGAACTGTCCTGGAGAACTGAACTGAAGGGGAGACAGGCAGGGACAGGACAGTTGAAGTTCACTTTCCAAATAACCAATGTTACATGTGAAAAAAACTATCTTTGCTATGTAAGATGAATGTTACCCGTTTGAGTCTGTAGCTTCAGTCCTAGCTCCCCGTCCATCTGCCTGAGGGCCTGCCTCCCCTGGGCCTCTCTCTCAGCGTGGATCAGTTCCCCCAGGTCCTCCACCTCCGTCAGGCCCAGCTTCCCCACGTGGAAAGCCCTCCGTGTGAACTCCCCTGCCTCAGCAGGTCTCACCTCCCCCCAGGCCTTCCTGCACAACACAATGCACAGCAAGACAGAGACTCACTCAAACAGGGTCAAAGCCAGGGTCAATTAGTTACACACACACAGCACAGCAAGACATCAGCTTCATGTATTGTGTTGTTGACTGACTGTGTTCTGAGAAGATGCAATCTAATTGCAGTCTCAGGCACTGCGCAGTAGAGGTCTTCACAGGTCCAAAATGTTGGACCTGGATCCGGACCCGAACGGACCTGATGACAATCAGACCCGACCCGATAGTAAAAAATTAAAATGGGGACTCGGACCCGACAATAATCCGACCCAAACCTGTATGGACCCAAGAAAAGACAACCTAGACCCGACCTGACCAGACCCGAGTGTAATGTTTTTTTTTGTTTATAAGCCAAGTTGACCTTCTGGTTAACATATAGGTCTTTATATGTTGACTAGGCCTTCTATTAGTCAATAAATTCACCTTCTTAGCGTAAAATAAACATGCTATAGACTATGCAGAGCCATGGTCGGGTCCCCTCGGGTCTATCAGCTGTAGTTACATAGACCCGAGCCCCGATGACAATAAACAAGACCCGACCCGGACCTGAGGGATTCACCCGAATCCGTGGAGACCTCTACTGCACAGTATTGATTTATACAACACTGCCCTCTAACAGCCAAACATTAACATTGCAAGGAAGCTGACAACATTGCTCTCAAGTTCAAGGAAAGTGTTTGCAGGAAGGAAAGCAGTGCAGACAACCAAATGGAAATGCTACAAGAGGACTTGTATTGCATGCTACATAGGGAAAAGGATGCCATTTTAGACGTGTCTCTTACCTAGGGCCTGTAGGAATACTGTGATGACTGCAGGACCTCTGTGAATATGGAACTCTTCCCCTGTGAAGCTGTAGGGACCTGAAAAGAAATCACAACAACAGTCATAACAACAACAAAAACAACAACAGCAGCGTTGGATGAGGCACCCTTCTTCAGTACAGATCAAGCACAGCTAATATGAAATGTTTGTTATTCTTTTTTAAATGCAAATCAAAATGTATTGTGTTTTTCCAATAATAACTGTGAGATCTCCTCTGACCTGGGAACCAGAGGACCAGGCCACGGTCCAGCAGCTCTTTGGAGTGGGGGTCAATGATCCTCCACAGCAGGGCAGTACAAGGAGGGGGTAGGGCTTGGGTCAGACCAGCCATGTTCCTCAGGACCATGGAGGAAGCAGGACCGCTGACACGGACCACCGCCACACAACACCTGCCTGACGACAGGGTTTCAGCATTTCATACCACACCGGTAGGGATACACAGGCCCCTCACTGGAGCCGCTCTGCTGAAGCAGGGAAGACAAGTCAGATCATGACACTGTTATTTTGGATCCCAATAATTAGCTGGGTAACAATATGTGGGTTATCAATTTGTTATAACAGGGGAAGTAAAAGTATCAGTTGTCTATGATTATGATCATGATATACTGAGCATTGTAAAAGCAACTAGTCCAGACTCCTGACTAACCTTAATGTCTTTAGAGTGAGAATAGCGCTTCTCCACAATCCCCAAGAAGTGGATGGCAAAATTATAATTAAAAGCAAATTACAATATCTGACAGGGTCTGCAGGTTTTGTAACTAACTACCTAACTTATATGTAGCTCACGAAACCCCTTACAATTGAATATACTCTATAATATATATATATACACTACCAGTCAAACGTTTTACAACACCTACTCATTCAAGGGATTTTCTTTATTTTTACAGTTTTCTACATTGTAGAATAATAGTGAAGATATCAAAACTATGAAATAACACATATGGAATCATGTAGTAACCAAAAAACAGCCACCCTTTGCCTTGATGACAGCTTTGCACACTCTTGGCACTCTGTCAACCAGCTTCATGAGGTAGTCACCTGGAATGCATTTCAATTAACAGCTGTGCCTTCTTAAAAGTTCATTTGTGGAATTTATTTCCTTCTTAATGCATTTGAGCCAACCAGTTGTGTTGTGACAAGCTAGGGGGGGTATACAGAAATAGCCCTATTTGGTAAAAGACCAAGTCCATATTATGGCAAGAGCATCTCAAATAAGCAAAGAGAAACGACAGTCCATCATTACTTTAAGACATGAAGGTCAGTCAATATGGAACATTTCAAGAACTTTGAAAGTTTCTTCAAGTACAGTTGCAAAAACCATCAAGCGCTATGATGAAACTGGCTCTCATGAGGACTGCCACAGGAATGGAAGACCCAGAGTTACCTCTGCTGCAGAGGATAAGTTCATTAGAGTTACCAGCCTCAGAAATTGCAGGCCAAATAAATGCTTCACAGAGTTGAAGTAACAGACACATCTCAACATCAACTATTCGGAGTAGACTTTGTGAATCAGGCCCTTCATTGTCAAATTGCTGCAACTAAACTACTACTTAAGGACAACAACAAGAAGAAGAGACTTGCTTGGGCCAAGAAACACGAGCAATGGACAGTAGACCGGTGGAAATGTGTCCTTTGGTCCGAAGTCCAAATTTGAGATTTTTGGTTCCAACTGTTGTGTCTTTGTGAGATGCAGTGTGGGTGAATGGATGTTCTCCACATTTGTACAGTGCCTTGCAAAAGTATTCACCCCCCTTGGCATTTTTCCTATTTTGTTGCCTTACAACCTGGAATTTAAATGGATTTTTGGGGGGTTTGTATCATTTGATTTACACAACATGCCTACCACTTTGAAGATGCAAAATATTTTTTATTGTGAAACAAACAAGAAATAACACTAAAAAACAGAAAACTTGAGCGGCCTGACTAGTCACTACTTTGTAGAGCCACCTTATACAGCAATTACAGCTGCAAGCCTCTTGGGGTATGTCTCTATAAGCTTGGCACATCTAGCCACAGGGATTTTTGTACAGTTTTGCCTTGAAAAATTTACAAAACTCCCAGCTCCTTCAAGTTGGATGGGTTCTGCTGGTGTACAGCAATCTTTAAGTCATACCACAGATTCTCAATTGGATTGAGGTCTGGGCTTTGACTAGGCCATTCCAAGATATTTAAATGTTTCCTCCTAAACCACTCGAGTGTTGCTTTAGCAGTATGCTTAGGGTCATTGTCCTGCTGGAAGGTGAACCTCCGACCCAGTCTGAAATCTCTGGAAGACAGAAACAGGTTTCCCTCAAGAATTTCCCTGTATTTAGCGCCATCCATCATTCCTTCAATTCTGACCAGTTTCCCAGTCCCTGCCAATGAAAAACATCCCCACAGCATGATGCTGCCACCACCATGCTTCACTGTGGGGATGGTGTTCATCGGCAGGGCCAAAAAGCTCAATTTTAATCTCATCTGATCAGAGTACCTTCTTCCATATGTTTGGGGAGTCTCCCACATGCCTTTTGGTAAACACCAAACGTTCTTGCTTATTTTTTTCTTTAAGCAATGGCTTTTTTCTGGCCACTCTTCCGTGAAGCCCAGCTCTGTGGAGCGTACAGCTTAAAGTGTCCTATGGACAGATACTCCAATCTCCGCTGTGGAGCTTTGCAGCTCCTTCAGGGTTATCTTTGGTCTCTTTGTTGCCTCTCTGATTAATGCCCTCCTTGCCTGGTCCGTGAGTTTTGGTGGGCAGCCCTCTCTTGGCAGGTTTGTTGTGGTGCCATATTCTTTCCATTTTATAATTATGGATTTAATGGTGCTCTGTGGGATGTTCAAAGGTTCTGATATTTTTTATAACCCAACCTGATCTGTGCTTCTCCACAACTTTGTCCCTGACCTGTTTGGAGAGCTCATTGGTCTTCATGGTGCTGTTTGCTTGGTGGTGCCACTTGCTTAGTTGTGTTGCAGACTCTGGGGCCTTTCAGAACAGGTTTATATATAGATCACGTGACAGATCATGTGACACTTAGATTGCACACAGGTGGACTTTATTTAACTAATTATGTGACTTCTGAAGGTAATTGGTTGCACCAGATCTTATTTAGGGGCTTCATAGCAAAGGGGGTGTCCATTACATGAAATCCAAATAAAAATCCATTTAAATTACAGGTTGTAATGCAACAAAATATGAAAAACACCAAGGGGGATGAATACTTTTGCAAGGCACTGTATTTCCCACCGTAAAGCATGGAGGAGGAGGTGTTATGATGTGGGGGTGCTTTGCTGGTGACACTGTCTGTGATTTATTTAGAATTCAAGGCACACTTAAACAGCATGGCTACAACAGCATTCTGCAGCGATACGCCATCCCATCTGGTTTCGGCTTAGTGGGACTATCATTTGTTTTTCAACAGGACAATGACCCAACACACCTTCAGGCTGTGTAAGGGTTATTTGACCAAGAAGGAGAGTGATGGAGTGCTGCATAATAATAATAATAATAATATGCCATTTCGCAGACGTTTTTTCCAAAGCGACTTACAGTCATGCGTGCATACATTTTTTTGTGTATGGGTGGTCCCGGGGTTCGAACCCACTACCTTGGCATTACAAGCGCCGTGCTCTACCAGCTGAGCTACAGAGATGACCTGGCCTCCAAAATCCCCGGACCTCAACCCAATTGAGATGATTTGGGATGAGTCGGACTGCAGAGTGAAGGAAAAGCAGTCAACAAGTCCTCAGCATATGTGGGAACTCCTTCAAGACAGTTGCAAAAGCATTCCAGGTGAAGCTAGTTGAGAGAATGCCAATAGTGTGCAAAGCTGTCATCAAGGGTGGCTATTTGAAGAATCTCAAATATAAAATATATTTTGATTTGTTTAACACTTTTTTGATTATACATGATTCCATGTGTGTTATTTCATAGTTTTGATGTCTTCACTATTATTCTACAATGTAGAAAATAGTAAAGATAAAGAAAAACCCTGGAATGAGTAGGTGTGCCCAAACCTTTGACTGGTACTGTATATATATATATATATTATTATTATCTAACAGTATAAACAAAACATACACATACAAAAGGCAACATACAGATGCACACAAACATCAACAACATCACTCCTGCACAGACCCACCTGTTCTCTCCCCTATCTCCAGTGCCTGCACTACTCTCAGCCACATGTCCTCAAATTGCACCATTTTGTTCCTTTGCGTCATCCACGCTCTTCAATATTCAGATAATGAAGCAAATGATTTTTCCATTGTCTTAACGATGGAGGAATGGTTGATTTCCAGTTTTTAAGTAGACAATTACAAGAGGAGTATTTTCCAACCCATCGGGTATCTCACTGCCCCATATGACATGTCTTGAAATATGCATAAAATATAAATATTTTTTAAATCTAACCCCGCCCATAACTTTTGGACTTTATTGCATTCCCATTATTGAGTCATTGTTAGTTTTACACTTAAGACATGACTCTGTCTTGTGCTGTAGAATTTGTGAATTTTGTCTCTTGTATAATAAATTATATACATTAGTTTATACTGGATTGAGCATACGTTTTCGTTCCCTGTAATTTAGTTAGAATGTTCCAGCATTCCCTCCATCTTGTGCCAATATCAGTTATTTTTAAGTCTTGGTTCCAATAGTTAATATTGTTTTCCTAAGAGGTTGTCAGTTGGATAGACTCTCTGCAAGGTTCCTTCAAGATTGCTCTGATGTCCAAAATATTTTAAATCCAAATTTCGTGATATAACACTTTAAAGTTGCATGTATTTGAAAATATCTTTATTGGTCAGTCCAAAATTGCTTTTTAATTCTGTCATGGAAATAAATGTATTTCTTTTACTAAGTCATTTACGGTTTCTATGCCTTAGTTTTCCATATGGACCAATTCATCGGTGCATTCTGAAAAGCTATCGAAGGATTGTTCCATAGGGTTGAGTTTTTTGGGAGTGATATTGATTCTTGTAGAATCTGTTTCATTTTCTTCCATATTGTTATAATGTTTTTAACTATGAAGTTGTTAATGTGCTGTGAGAGTGTGATTTGAAGGAGTCAGGCGCAGGAGGGTAAATCACCGAATACAGAGTTTATTCCATAGGACACAGTTACGCTGGATAGCGTCAACAACACAGGGCGTAATACAGGCACACTGGAAAACAATACAGGCACACGGGGAGAAATAACCCCGGCAATCCAAAGTAAGGGTAGCTCAACCGAGCTACACTCATCTTCACATAAAACAATCACCCACAAGGACAAGGGGGCAGAGGGAACACTTATACACAGACTAATGAGGGGATATGAACCAGGTGTGTGTAATTGACAAGACAAGACAAATGGAATGATGATATATGGAGCGGCAGTGGCTAGTAAGCCGGTGACGACGAACGCAGAGGCTGCCTCCCCTCCTTGTTCGGGCAGGCTTCGGCGTTCGTCGTCACCGGCTTACTAGCCACTGCCGCTCCATATATCATCATTCCATTTGTCTTGTCTTGTCAATTACACACACCTGGTTCATATCCCCATTAGTCTGTGGAAGTCGTGACATGTGCTTAGCTTTATCCTTTGAAAAAAGACACATGAAAAGATTCTGGGGGTGAGCATGCGCATCTTCAATATGTACCCATTGTTCCTCTTTAGTACATTTAACAATATGTCTCAAGTAAACGACTTGGGTGGCAAGTTGATACAATTCCAAGCCTGGGAGGTCAAAACCACACTCACTTTGGGAGATATAAAACTTCACTTTTTATTCTATGAGTTTTATTTTCCCATATAAAGTCTGTTATGGCCGAGTATATATTTTTAAAGAATGTCTTCGGTTGGGTAATTAGTATTACCGAGAATAAATATAAAAACTTTGGTAGCCATGCCATTCTGAGGAGTTTATTGTACCTGTAAGATTTATGGGAAGATTGTCCATTTAAATAGATCTGCTTTCATTTTGTTTGTAAGGTTCTGTATTTGTTTTCTTAGTTCACCTTGTGTTCTTGTACGTAGCCCTGTTTCTTTGTGTTCTTGAACGTAGCCCTGTCTTTCATTTTTGTTCATTGATTTCACCTGTGTTAGTTACTCACCTGGTCTCATCAGCTGCTTATTTAGTTCAGTTCTTTCTGTTTGTGCCTTGTGATGTATTGTTCGTTTTGACTCTGCTAAGCATTTTCCTAGCTCGTTTGTGAGAACCAGTTTAGCTTTCCATCCTAGTTTTGTTTCACCTGCCTGTTTGCCTACCTGTGTATGACCATTGCCTGCCTGTGACCACGATTCCTGCCTTCTACGAAGGCGTAATAAACACCTGCTGCGCTCTGCGCGTGAATCTTCTCCCTGAGTATTCATTACATTGTTGAGTAATGGGATTACATTATCTTTATATGTTTGTTGTATGTCACTTATTAACCCTTAGAGTTGATGTCCGCGCCCCGCGAACATCAATTAGCGTAATAAAAAAATCCCCATAAAAATCTGTCAGTTTAAGCTAGAGCTACAGCATCTGGTTAATTGCATTGGATGAGTCTCAATCAGTGGCGACCCATCATTCAGGGAAGGTGGGGCAGAGCCTGTTATTTTGCCATTAATACGTGTCACATATCAGTTTGCAAACAATGTAAAAAATTATTATATTGAGTTAATAATCATACAGGTAAAATAAATGAACAAAAATGAAAGACAGGGCTACGTTCAAGAACACAAAGAAACAGGTGAACTAATATCTCCCGAGTGGCGCAGTGGTCTAAGGCACTGCATCGCAGTGCTATCTATGCCACTACAGATCCTGGTTCGAATCCAGCTGGATGTGACCGGGAGACCCATGGGGCGGCCCACAATTGGCCCAGGGTATGGGAGGGAATGGGCTGCAGGGATGTAGCTCAGTTGGTAGAGCATGGTGTTTGCAATGCCAGGGTTGTGGGTTCGATTCCCATGGGGGGGCAGTATCAAAATAAAAACAAACATGGTCTATTTTCTGCTTTATAGATTTACATTAGAAGTGCCCATCGAAGAAGGATCAAGGTCATTGGCCACAGATAAAATGACGTCAAATCACATTATATCTACCGTAGCTTTGATTGGACTGATCATGTCAACATCATACTTTCACAATCCTAGCTAGCAAGCTAGACAAGCAGTCATCATCATGAATAACGTCGACAATCTACTGGCAAATACTTTTCAATCCTTGTCATATGAAGAGAAATTATAGATAAAACGTATCGGTGCTCATCGGCCATTGGAAATAAACATTACACAACAAGTTGGAAATCGCAAATTCAACAATGAGTGGTTTGGAAGGAATCGGTGGCTAACTGCAAGCGTTGTAAAGCAATCCTGATTTTGCTTCCTCTGCCTGCTATTCGGTGGAGAGGGTGTGTGTTACAAGTCTGGGTTTTCCAAGCTTAAAAGGATAAACATTCACACTCAACACCATTGGCCAGAAAAGGTTGACTTCAGCATGACTACTGCAGCGTTCAAAACAACTGGAAACTCTGAACTGGGAAATGTCAGACTTCAGTGAGCTCAAAACAACTGGGAACTCGGAAAAAGACGAGCTCCGACTTGGAAAATACATTTTGAACGGTTATCCAACTTGGAATTCCAAGTCGGGAACTCGGGCCTCTTTCTAAAGCTCCGACCTGAAGATCACTGACGTCATGATTCAACCTTGTTTTTTCCCAGTTGTCTTGAAAGAACCATAAATCCAGAAAATGCCAGATTTTGAAGACGAAGTTTCATGACAAAATTTCCCCACAAGACGGACTGCCGCGCCACCTTCCTGTTCAAGTGAGCACAGCACAACAAGGTGAGTCCAAAAATGTATTTTATGCTGCTGCATAAATGATGTAATATGCCAGTGAGATATGTATACTGTAGCTAAGAAAGTAATACTAATTTGGTCCCTTTCCCCCTCATAACTTATCCTACTGTTCTGACTTGGTGGTGACATGTAGCATGTTTTAGAGAAATGTCATCATCAAATCTTGTAAGAGCTTTCATTGTCTGCTTACAGTGGCGAAAAAAAGTATTTAGTCAGCCACCAATTGTGCAAGTCCTCCCACTTAAAAAGATGAGAGAGGCCTGTAATTTTCATCATAGGTATACGTCAACTATGACAGACAAAATGAGAAAATAAAATCCAGAAAATTACATTGTAGGATTTTTAATGAATTTATTTGCAAATTATGGTGGAAAATAAGTATTTTGTCAATAACAAAAGTTTCTCAATACTTTGTTATATACCCTTTGTTGGCAATGACACAGGTCAAACGTTATCTGTAAGTCTTCACAAGGTTTTCACACACTGTTGCTGGTATTTTGGCCCATTCCTCCATGCAGATCTCCTCTAGAGCAGTGATGTTTTGGGGCTGTCGCTGGGCAACACGGACTTTCAACTCCCTCCAAAGATTTTCTATGGGGTTGAGATCTGGAGACTGGCTAGGCCACTCCAGGACCTTGAAATGCTTCTTACGAAGCCACTCCTTCGTTGCCCGGGCGGTGTGTTTGGGATCATTGTCATGCTGAAAGACCCAGCCACGTTTCATCTTCAATGCCCTTGCTGATGGAAGGAGGTTTTCACTCAAAATCTCACGATACATGGCCCCATTCATTCTTTCCTTTACACGGATCAGTCGTCCTGGTCCTTTTGCAGAAAAACAGCCCCAAAGCATGATGTTTCCACCCCCATGCTTCACAGTAGGTATGGTGTTCTTTGGATGCAACTCAGCATTCTTTATCCTCCAAACACGACGAGTTGAGTTTTTACCAAAAAGTTATATTTTGGTTTCATCTGACCATATGACATTCTCCCAATCCTCTTCTGGATCATCAGCAAACTTCAGACGGGCCTGGACATGTACTGGCTTAAGCAGGGGGACACGTCTGGCACTGCAGGATTTGAGTCCCTGGCGGCGTAGTGTGTTACTGATGGTAGGATTTTTTACTTTGGTCCCAGCTCTCTGCAGGTCATTCACTAGGTCCCCCTGTGTGGTTCTGGGATTTTTGCTCACCGTTCTTGTGATCATTTTGACCCCACGGGGTGAGATCTTGCGTGGAGCCCCAGATCGAAGGAGATTATCAGTGGTCTAGTATGTCTTCCATTTCCTAATAATTGCTCCCACATTGATTTCTTCAAACCAAGCTGCTTATCTATTGCAGATTCAGTCTTCCCAGCCTGGTGCAGGTCTACAATTTTGTTTCTGGTGTCCTTTGACAGCTCTTTGGTCTTGGCCATAGTGGAGTTTGGAGTGTGACTGTTTGAGGTTGTGGACAGGTGTCTTTTATACTGATAACAAGTTCAAACAGGTGCCATTAATACAGGTAACGAGTGGAGGACAGAGGAGCCTCTTAAAGAAGAAGTTACAGGTCTGTGAGAGCCAGAAATCTTGCTTGTTTGTAGGTGACCAAATACTTATTTTCCACCATAATTTGCAAATAAATTCATTAAAAATCCTACAATGTGATTTTCTGGATTTATTTTCCTCAATTTGTCTGTCATAGTTGACGTGTACCTATGATGAAAATTACAGGCCTCTCTCATCTTTTTAAGTGGGAGAACTTGCACAATTGGTGGCTGACTAAATACTTTTTTCCCCCACTGTATATGCCCCTTTATTTATCCTATGGTTCTGACTTGGTGTACAGGGAGAATACTGTAAGAACAGCCCATGTTCTGAATTCTGTCACTGCACTTTTCAAAAGTGCTGAACAAATAGTTATGTTGACTACGTTCATCTTAGCTCGCTCATTAATGTCTTAATCGAAATTACAGATTGCCTCTTATCCGCTCATCGTTCCCTTACGCCATAGTTTGTACATCTCAATTGTCAGTAGAAACCACATTTGTGTAAGCAAGTCAGCCATATCAGCTATGTTTTTTAAAAAGGCAGTAAATTAGGCTTAATTAACTGTTTTGCTGCCAGACAAGGCTCCGCTGATAGCCAGGTGTAGCGGTGGTAAGGATTCACTCAATGGTGCTGAAAAGAAAGCTCTGCTGTTGGGACAGCTTTATGTAGGCCCTAACAGTTTGTGGGCACCGTTTGTCACCGTTTGTCACCGTTATAGTGCAATTAATTTATTGTTTTGTGTTGTGTTGTGTAGTGGCTTTGCTGGCATGCATCTAAAAAAAAAAAAGATTTTGCCCTACCAAGATTTACATGTTAAAATCCCCACTGGTCTCAATCCACCACATCCACCGATGTAGCACTTCCACATCCCTGTATGGAATGATGAGACTCTCACAAGCACCATTTTGCTCTACTACCCCCACAGGCGGCTTGGGACCTGTCTGAAGTCGGTACATCTGTTGTTCAATGTAGCAAATCTGTTATTCAATGCGTTTGTATGGGCTAATAGCAGTAAGGCCATTTTTTAAAATCAAATATTATTATAATATATTTGTTTATACTTCAAGTGGTCTTAAAATTCAAAATCAAATAGCTAAATGATCATTGGTACGACCTTCTTAAAACAATTCCATATAGTTTAGTAGACTCCCTCCCCTAGCTTAGACGGGGCTTAGACTGTAATGGGTTAAGTATCCTAAGTATTGAGTTTTCAATATTGGTCAGGTAAATCAGGAGATAATCTGCAAATAAGCTTAGTTTATATTCATGTTTACCAACACTAATATTTGTTATGTTTGGGTCCTGTCTAATTCTTTCTGCAAGTGGTTCAATTGCCAGTGCAAACAGGAGGAGGGAGAGAGGACATCCATGTCTTGTATTATTTGTTGATATTTTTGCTTTAGGATATTTATATACTGTAATATTTTTATGAAATGTATTATTTTAGCTGGAAAGTTGAAAGCTTCCAAAGTTTTGTATAGAAAAGGCCATTCAAGACGGTCAAAAGCCTTTTCGACATCTACTATTGATAAATCTAGATCTTGGTTTTTTTGCGTATTGTTTTATATTGAAACATGTTCTTGTATTTGTTTGTAAATGTCTATTTTTAATAAACCCTGTTTGATTAATATGTATCAAGTCTAAGAATTTTGCCATTCTGTTGCTTATGAGCTTTGTTTTTATTTTATTGTTGCAATTTATTACATTTATGGGTCTGTAGTCTTCGGGAGAATCCCGATTTTCCTGTTTTTAATATAACTGAAATAATTGTTTGATACATGGAACTAGGAAACACGGAATTGAGTGACGTGTGTTGTCATTTGTGTAAATAGGGGCGTTACTTGGTCCCAGAATATTAAATTAAATTATATGGGAAAGCCATCCATATCTGGTGCGTTTCTCCACGTGAATGTTTTAAATATCTAATATTTATTATTCTTTGTCTGCTGATAGTTGCTAAATAATTGTTGAGTCTAAGAAGGCTGTAGGATCAGTCCAACTATTGTTAAATGTAGATTTATATAGATTTTCATAGAAGCTTTTTAAATTGTCATTAATAGCATTGTTTCTAATTAAAGCATTTGTACCTTATCTTTTGAAATTATATGATTTATTGTTTTGTTGAATAGTCATGACTGGTTCGAGCTATCTGTCATGTCGCAAGACAACGGTGGAAAAGGATATAATTGTTACTTAACGCGGATCCAAGTTCAGTTTTGAGATCCACCGGCCTAATTGGCGTAGGATTAGCTGGATCTTTTTACAATTTTGATCTTGTCTCATCGCTGCAACTCCCCAACGGGCGGCGAAGGTCGAGTCATGCGTCCTCCGAAACATAACCGGCCAAACCGCGCTTCTTAACACCAGCCCGCTTAACCCGGAAGCCAGTGTGTCGGAGGAAACCTGCAGGCACCCGGCCCGCCATAAGGAGTCGCTAGAGTGCAATGAGCCAAGTAAAGCCCCCCCCCCGGCCAAACCGTCCCCTAACCTAACCTGGACGACGCTGGGCTAATTGTGCACCGCCCTATGGGACTCCCGATTACGGCTGTAATACAGCCCGGGCTCGAACCCGGGTCTGTAGTGATTCCTCTAGCACTGCAATGCATTGCCTTAAAACGCTGCGGCACTCGGGAGGCCCCTAGCTGGACATTTCTGACTGGTCTTGGAACTGTGACAACGGCAACCTCTCCCCACTTGGCTCGATGGGATTTGTAGTCATTTTGCCAACACAGTCAGATATATACACAGTCTTGTACCCATAACCTTTTTTAAACTGACTATCATATTTGTTGATTAAATAAGACTTTATTAGTATAATAAGTAATCCAGGAATATCACGAGTTAATTGACATGAGAGAACCTGAGAAAAATAGCAACTCGACAGAGCGCCAATGGCTACAATGAATGGCTAAATTACTTCCGGACATGAAGGGTCCACGGAGCTCCTCCTCCTCACAGCTCTATATTGTACTGTATTGTCTTTGATATGACCCTACCTTTTTGCGCTGTCAAACTGGGTCCGTACTGATACTGCACCGATATCATGTGTGTAAGGGATCGGGGGTTGGCCGGGTCTAGACAGAGTCTGACACTTCCCCGATCTACTGAGAGGGGGAGTCATCAGACTCGATCTGGTTCACCTGAGTTCTGAGCACACCTGTCCATAATTAGGGTAGGATATAAGGTGTGCTCAGAAGTTCAGTCGGTGCGAGGTATTGTTCCATTGTGACTTGCTAAGCGTTTTGTTCCGAGAGAGAGAGAGAGAGAGAGAGAGAGAGAGAGAGAGAGAGAGAGAGAGAGAGAGAGAGAGAGAGAGAGAGAGAGAGAGAGAGAGAGAGAGAGAGAGAGAGAGAGAGAGAGAGAGAGAGAGAGAGAGAGAGAGAGAGAGAGAGAGAGAGAGAGAGAGAGAGAGAGAGATTGTTGTTTTTGATTACCCGTGTATCCGACCTGTGCCTTGTTGTTTGACTCCCCGTATTGCTTAATCCTCTGCTTGTCTATCCCAGTGATTACCGTACTCTGACCCTGTGCCTGTGCCCTCGACTACTACTACGCCCGCTCCCTTGGTACCTCTGCCTGTCTCTGCCTGGCCCGGTTTTGACCACAGCCGCCCGACTACGATTAAGCTATTCCCTTGTCTGTACTCTAATAAAGCATCGCAATTCTGCGATTGGATCTTACCACTCTGTCCGAGTATTCATTACAGAATACCTCGCCTGAACCATGGATCCAGCGGAATTACAGAGGCAATGGGAGATACAGGAGAAACGGATGGATGAACTCCTGCAACTACTCAACGCTGGTGCGGCTGAAGGCACCACCCCGAGCCCGGTCAGTCCTCGTCATGCACCTCCGATTTCTCTACCGACAAGGTACGACGGGGAACCTGGCAAATGTCAGGGGTTTCTACTCCAGACGTCCCTGTATATGTCGTATAATCGTACTATGTTTTCCGATGACCGTAGCAGGGTGGATTTCATGATTTCGCTGCTAACGGGAAGAGCACTGGATTGGGCTACTGCGCTTTGGGCAGCTGAGGTCCCCGAGTTGAATGCGGAAGTTCAGTTCAAAAGACTGTTCCAAGAGGTGTTCGACCACCTAGTATCTGGGCGTAGTGTGGGGGACCAACTATGCGAACTTCAGCAGGGCCGTCGCACAGTAGCCGACTACGCTTTAGAGTTCCGTACTATAGCAGCCGGTAGCGGATGGAGCGAGACTGCTTTGCTCACCGTTTTCCGTAGAGGGCTGCGCAAAGACGTACAGACTGAGTTGGCTTGTCGAGGAGATATCACTGCGCTACATGAGTTTATCAACATCGCCATCTCTATTGATAATCTGATAGTGCAACACAAGGTATCCACAGTCCGGGAGCCCTCGGTCACTGGTCCTACGCAATCGTCAGAGCGGAGGAGAGAATCGGAGGAGGAACCTATGCAACTGGGACGGTCACCCCTACAGGGTTCGGTGAGACAACAACGTCGGCAAGACGGACTATGCCTGTATTGTGGTCAGTCGGGTCATTTCATTCGGCAATGTCCGGTACGACCAAACCGTACCCCAGAATATCGCCTCGGAACTGCCAAACCGGTGAGTGAGACTCACGTTTTCAACATCACATCTAAACAAATGTATGTGCCAGTTACCTTATCTGTTGGAGAGAGAGTGTGCAGATTGGAAGGTCTTATTGATTCCGGGGAGGCTGCCAGTTTTATGGATGTGGGTCTCGCTGAGGAATTGGGAGTTCAACTTATCCCAATTCAACCTCCCCTGCGAGTCAACGCGCTAGACGGTGAGCCCATGGGCACTGGGTTCATTACGCACCGTACCGAGGAAATAAAGTTACAAGTGGGCTCCCTGCACCATGAGAACATCATTCTGTTCGTCATCTCCACTCCACGGGAGCCGCTAGTCCTCGGCCACCCCTGGCTCGTTACCCATGATCCGGTCATCTCCTGGAGATCTGGCGATATCACGGCTTGGAGTGAGGTATGTAGGGCAGAGTGCCTCAATTTACCTTGCAAAACGTCTACTGTGGAGGATGCGCAGGGTGCGGTGTCTACTGTTGTTCCTACAGAGTACCAGGATTACGCGCAGGTGTTCTCCAAAGAGAGGGCTACCGTGTTACCACCGCATCGGGCCTGGGACTGTGCAATTGATCTGCTATCCGGGGCTACACCTCCTTGCGGAAGAATCTACCCTTTGTCACAGCCGGAACAAGAATCTATGAGCAAGTATATTGATGAGGCATTACAGCAAGGGGCCATTCGCCCATCTACGTCTCCCGCCGCATCCAGTTTTTTCTTTGTTAAGAAAAAGGATGGCGGACTACGTCCTTGTATAGACTATCGAGGTTTGAACGATATTACCATTAAAAATCGTTACCCGCTTCCTTTGATTCCAGCAGCCCTCGAGCAGGTGGGGCAGGCCTCCATCTACAGTAAACTGGGCCTCAGGAGTGCGTACAATCTGGTGCGCATTAGAGAAGGGGATGAATGGAAGACCGCCTTCATCACCCATCGAGGACATTATGAATATTGTGTCATGCCCTATGGACTTACTAACGCGCCCTCTGTGTTCCAGGCGTTCATGAACGACATTTTCAGGGACTTGATTGATCGCTTTGTTATAGTGTACATTGATGACATCCTAATCTACTCTAACTCTCTGAGTGAACATGTGTCCTATGTACGACAGGTTCTGGACCGACTCCGACAACACTCTCTGTTTGTGAAGGCCGAAAAGAGTGAATTCCATGTCACTGCGATTTCCTTCCTTGGGGCCATACTCACTCCCGACGGGGTAAAACTGGATGAATCCAAGGTACAAGCTGTACGAGACTGGCCTCAACCCCAGACGGTGAAAGAGCTCCAGAGATTCTTAGGGTTTGCCAATTACTATAGACGGTTCGTGCGTAATTTCAGCACAACCGCAGCTCCCCTGTCGGCGATGACCAGCTACAAGGGTCGTGGTCTGAAATGGACGGAGGGGGCAGTGCGGGCTTTGAGACACTGAAACAACGCTTTACCACCGCTCCCATTTTATATCAGCCGGATCCTACCTTGCCGTTTATCATGGAGGTGGACGCCTCGGAGGTTGGAGTTGGAGCCGTGCTATCCCAGCGCCAAGGTGAGCCACCCAAATCACGACCCTGTGCTTTTTTTTCTAAGAAGCTGAATCCGGCCGAGCAGAACTACGACGTGGGAAATCGGGAATTACTGTCGGTGAAGTTAGCACTGGAGGAGTGGAGACATTGGCTGGAGGGAGCAGATCATCCGTTCCAAGTGCTCACGGACCACCGCAATCTGGAGTATCTTCACAGTGCTAAACGACTGAACTCCCGACAGGCAAGGTGGTCGTTATTCTTCAACCGTTTCCAATTCACTGTCTCTTATATTCCCGGGTCCAAGAATTGTAAGGCAGACGCGCTTTCCCGACGGTTCGAGCGCGCGGAAAGACCCGTGGAACCAGAACCTATCCTCCCCATGAGTTGCCGTGCTGGTCCGGTGAGGTGGGCTATCGATGACACTATTCAGGAGAGCCTCCAAGCGGAACCAGCCCCTCCAGAAACCCCGGTGTCGAAGGTGTTTGTACCAGCTCCGCTTCGACCGCAACTGATGGAATGGTGCCACACGTCGCTAGGATCTGGTCATCCCGGAATCACTCGAACTACACGACTCATCAGTCGAAAATACTGGTGGGATTCCCTCACAGATGACGTCAGAGACTACGTATTATCCTGCCCAGTATGTGCTCAGTCCAAGGCGCCTCGAGCACTACCGGAGGGTAAGCTGATGCCATTGCCTACTCCTCAACGACCCTGGTCGCACATTGCTATGGACTTTGTTACCGATCTACCAGAATCGGAGGGCCATACTGTAATTCTCGTGGTCATCGATCGATTCTCCAAGATGTGCCGGTTGGTACCCATGACCCGTTTACCTAACGCCACTCAGATGGCTGAGACTATGTTTAACCAGGTGTTCCGGCAGTTTGGTGTTCCGGAGGATATTGTTTTTACGACCGGGGACCCCAGTTCGTATCCTGGGTATGGAAGGCCTTCTGCGAACGCTTGGGCATCTCGGTGAGCCTCACCTCCGGATATCATCCCCAGGCCAATGGGCAGACAGAACGGCTCAACCAGGAAATTGGGAAGTATCTACAGCAACAATGTTCGCAGCAGCCGCAAGAGTGGAGACGATTCCTTCCGTGGGTAGAGTATGCTCAGAACTCACTCATTCACACCTCCCTACGTCTAACGCCCTTCCAGTGTGTTCTAGGGTATCAACCACCCCTGTTCCCGTGGGATACCGCACCCGGGATGGTACCGGCGGTGGACGAGTGGTTCCGTCGGAGTGCGCAGGTCTGGGAGACGGCCCATCAACATCTCAGTCAGGCCTCACAACAGCAAAAGACCTACGCCGACCAACGCCGGAGACCTACTCCCACTTATCAACCCGGGCAACGAGTGTGGCTGTCTACCCGAGACCTGCGGTTCCGACGGAGCTGCAAGAAGCTCCAACCCAGGTACATCGGTCCTTTCAAGGTACAGAGACGTATTAACCCTGTCACCTACCGTCTGTTACTCCCTCGACACTACAGGATAAACCCTACGTTCCACGTCTCCCTGTTGAAACCTGTCCACTATAGCCCGATGTACCCCCCCATCGCTCAACAACCTACTACACCACCTTTGGAGGAGGAACAGGACACCACCTATACAGTCCACGAGATACTGGAGTCAAGACGGAGACGAGGGGGCATCGAATATCTCGTGGACTGGGAGGGATATGGACCTGAGGAACGGTCCTGGGTCCCTGCTAAGGACATACTAGATCCCGCTCTCAAGGCCACTTTCCACGCTGAACACCCAGATCATCCAGGACCCCGACCCAGAGGAAGACCACCCGGTAGAGGTAGAAGGCCGTCAGGAGCCGGCCCTGGGGAGGGGGATACTGTAAGGGATCGGGGGTTGGCTGGGTCTAGACAGAGTCTGACACTTTCCCGATCTACTGAGAGGGGGAGTCATCAGACTCGATCTGGTTCACCTGAGTTCTGAGCACACCTGTCCATAATTAGGGTAGGATATAAGGTGTGCTCAGAAGTTCAGTTGGTGCGAGGTATTGTTCCATTGTGACTTGCTAAGTGTTTTGTTCCGAGAGAGAGAGAGAGAGTTTGTTGTTTTTGATTACCCGTGTATCCGACCTGTGCCTTGTTGTTTGACTCCCCGTATTGCTTAATCCTCTGCTTGTCTATCCCAGTGATTACCGTACTCTGACCCTGTGCCTGTGCCCTCGACTACTACTACGCCCGCTCCCTTGGTACCTCTGCCTGTCTCTGCCTGGCCCGATTTTGACCACAGCCCGCCCGACTACGATTAAGCTATTCCCTTGTCTGTACTCTAATAAAGCATCGCAATTCTGCGATTGGATCTTACCACTCTGTCCGAGTATTCATTACAATGTGCAAAACTTAAAATAAATAAAATACATCTTTATTAACAAACATATTAACAAACATCAACAAGCGAAAGAGAAATAGTCACATACAAAAAATATACTTACAAACTTTTAACATTGCCAGGGATTCTACACAAACAAATCATATTCACTAATAATGCAGGTTTTTACTGCCTTTTAGTTAAAGTAGTGCCATATTGTTTAAATTCATTTATAAAATGAAAAATGTTAGGTTTTGAATCAGACCATTTGTTTTTGTGAATATGCAATTGACCTATAATTATTAGCAGTTGAATTAAATATACTACATCCTTATAAATTTACATTTACATTTACGTCATTTAGCAGACGCTTTTATCCAGAGCGACTTACAAATTAAGGTGCATTCACCCTATAGCCAGTGGGATAACCACTTTACAAATTTTTTATTATTTATTTTATTTATTTTTTCTGAAATAAATCATTATATCAAAACCATTCAATTTTATCACATGGCCTGTTTGTTTTTTAACAAAGTTCTCTATGTCAATCCAAAACATGGCCGACTCTAGACTTTTGGGGGCCCTAAGTGAGATTTGATTGGCCATGGGGTGTAGAAAAAATGTAGCAATTTTATAACAAATTTCATGCAATTCTGCCTATTTTGCCATGGGGCATAGAGACATTTTTGCCGTTTTAAAGCTAATTTCCTGCAATTATACACAGTTTGCCATGACTTATGCCATGTCAATGATATCTGAGAGAGAGTGACAAAATCAATGGGGCGCATGGAGGTCAGAGCCCCTGGGCACTTGCCCTGCGTGCCTGGTCAGTATCCAGCCATGATTACTACAAGTTTAGATAACTGGCTATACTAATTTACCAATCTAAAAATTGTAAGCTGACATGGCTAATTGAGTGACTGTCAGTGACTGACATAACAAGAGAAAAACTGCAGATGCACAACCATATTTTGAATTTACACCTTGTGTATTCTACTATTGTAACTCTCAACAGTAAATTCAGACCCTGACTGAATTCCTTATGCCTGGCCCTGATGCAAAACATTCTACTATAAATACAGGTAAAAATAAATGAAAAATTGTCTACTTCTTCAATCCACAGAAATCACAGTTATAATCAATATTCAACTTGAATCTTTCCAAAACATGTTTCACAGGATACATTCTATGTAACATTCGAAATCAAACTTCCTTTACATTTTTGCTGATACGACATTTGTTAGGAAACTTTCATGTTTTCCCCCATTGTATATCACCATAGATATTCGACCAAAAAAATCTTGTTGAGGGAAATGTAGTATCAAACAATTCTTAATCTGTTTATTACAATATTTATACATGAGGATGTTAATACTTTCAAAGAATAGATAATCATGTAAATCTATTGTACTGACATCAACGCAGAGGAATTTTTCAAAAACAATAAAGCCACCATTGGAATCGCATCAAAAACAATTGCATATTTGTTAGGGGTGATTGGAATTATAAACTTATCAAGAAATTCCCCAAATGAGAGTAACTATCCATCCTCATCCAGTAACTGACCAACCAAAATAATTGTATTCTCAAACCAATTACGAAAACAAGTGACTTATTTTTAAATTGGATATCTTTGTTGTTCCAAACAATCTAGTACAACCATATAAACTGTAATTAGGGGTTCACAAGTGAAGCTGTGAAACCTATTGTTATACTTAGATTATACAACGGGTCTAATCCTGAATGCTGATTGGTTAAAACCAAATTCCAGCAGGTGTCTATTCCACAAGTTACCACCGGCTAAATCTATGACGTTAAAATGTCTATTTACTCTGTTCCATCTGACTGCACAATCCACTGTCTCATCAGCCCAGCCAGGCAATTTATCAACTTTACCTCCACTATCGCATAGTAATGAACGTGTTGGGTGTCGGGATGAGACAGACAGGCAGGCAGCTTTTCTCTTGCCAGTTGAAATCATGAATCAGCATAATTTTTATGGATATACAGTGCCTTGCAAAAGTATTCATCCCGCTTGGCATTTTTCCTATTTTGTTGCATTACAACCTGTAATTTAAATGGATTTTTATTTGGATTTCATGTAATGGACATACACAAAATAGTCCAAATTGGTGAAGTGAAATGAAAAAAATTAAGTGTTTCAAAACATTCTAAAAAATAAATAACGGAAAAGTGGTGCGTGCATACAGTATGTACTGTCTATTTTTAGTTTAATCCTATTTTGAATTGAAATAATATATCTTGATGATATCAACAGTGAATCTATTTCGTTTTTAAGTGGATATCTCTCAACAATCATTCTCATGATAGCATATTGGTAATAATCAGTGACAAATATCAAAGCTAAGCAGGGCTGGACTTCGTTAGGTTAAAACTCTGGATGGGAGACCAAAGGGCAGCTGTAGATAGATCAATTATCCAGTAGGAGGTGCTGCCCAGCCTATAGTTATCTTTTCTGATATTGGATATAACGGTGAAGACGTGAAGTTGTTTTAAAGGACCAAATTCAACAAGGTTTGTTTATGTTGAAATTTGTTAACCATGAAAACATAATCCTGTGGTTGAAATGTCACCCTCATAACAACAGTTAGGGTTATTGACTTTTTTTTAAATCCAATGTATTTTCCTCACAGATTCTGCGTCACAATACGTTGACAAATTACATTGAAACAACGTTGATTCAACCAGTTTGTGGCCAGCAGCTATTGCCCGAGGAGAGGGAGGGACAATATTTAACCTGTGATCGTAATTATTCAGTGGGCTCCATAGAGGACAGCTGTCACCTTACTTGAGCCATCAGCACCAAGGCTTTGTCTTCATTCCTCTGACTGTATGTGTAGTAACAGCAGTCATAATTACATTTACATTTTACATTTTAGTCATTTAGCAGACGCTCTTATCCAGAGCGACTTACAGTTAGCACATACATTATTTTATCGAACCCACAACCCTGGCGTTGCAAACGCCATGCTCTACCAACTGAGCTACATCCCCTGTTGATGTATACACTGTAGTGGTACATGGCACGGCGCACCTTACATACACACACAACAGATAACAGGTTGGGGAGTTTGTCACGTGTGGAGACGGTTATTTTTTTGTTCAATTTTTTTCCTTTATTTATACAGGTAAGTCAATTAAGAATAATTCTCATTTACAATGACGACCTGTCCAACACATCAACACACAACAATTACACTATACATATCTACAGTACTAGTCAAAAGTTTGGACACACCTACTCATACAAGGGTTTTTGTTTATTTTTTAAAAATTTTTACATTGTAGAATAACAGTGAAGACAGCAACACTATGAAATAACACATATGGAATCATGTAGTAACCAAAAAAGTGTTTTTTATATTTGTGATTCTTCGAAGTAGCAACACTTTGCCTTGATGACAGCTTTGCACACGCTTGGCATTCTCTCAACCAGTTTCATGAGGTAGTCACCTGAAATGCATTTAAATTAAGAGGTGTGCCTTGTTAAAAGTTAATTAGTGGAAATTTTTTCCTTCTTAATTCGTTTGAGCCAATCAGTTGTGTTGTCATATTATGGGAAGAACAGCTCAAATAAGCAAAGAGAAATGACAGTCCATCATTACTTTAAGACATGAAAGTCAGTCAATCTGGAAAATCTCAAGAACTTTAAGTGCAGTCGCAAAAACCATCAAGCGCAATGATGAAACTGGCTCTCCTGAGGACCGCCACAGGAACGGAAGACCCAGAGTTACCTCTGCTGCAGAGAATAATTTCATTAGAGTTAACTGCACCTCAGATTGCAGCCCAAATAAATGCTTCACAGAGTTCACGTAACAGACACATCTCAACATCAACTGTTCAGAGGAGACAGAGTGAATCAGGCCTTCATGGTCGAATTGCTGCAAAGAAACCACTACTAAAGGACACCAATAAGAATAAGACACTTGCTTGGGCCAAGAAACATGAGCAATGGACATTAGACCGGTGGAAATCTGTCCTTTGATCTGATGAGTCCACATTTTTGGTTTTTGGTTCCAACCGCCGTGTCTTTGTGAGATGCAGAGTAGGTGAACGGATGATCTCCGCATGTGTGGTTCCTACCGTGAAGCATGAAGGAGGAGGAGTGATGGTGTGGGGGTGCTTTGCTGGTGACACTGTCTGTGATTTATTGATAATTCAAGGCACACTTAACCAGCATGGCTACCACAGCATTCTGCAGCGATACGCCATCCCATCTGGTTTGCGCTTAGTTGGACTATGATTTGTTTTTCAACAGGACAATGACCCAAAACACACCTCCAGGCTGTGTAAGGGCTATTTGACCAAGAAGGAGAGTGATGGAATGCTGCATCAGATGACCTGGCCTCCACAATCACCTGACCTCAAACCAATTGAGATGGTTTGGGATGAGTTGGACCGCAGAGTTAAGGAAAAGCAGCCAACAAGTGCTCAGCAAATGTTGGAACTCCTTCAAGACTGAAAAGCATTCCTCATGAAGCTGGTTGAGAGAATGCCAAGCGTGTGCAAAGCTGTCATCAAGGCAAAGGGTGGCTACTTTGAAGAATCACAAATATATCATGTTTTGGTTGCTACATGATTCCATATGTGTTATTTCATAGTTTTGATGTCTTCACTACTGTTCTACAATGTAGAAAATAGTTTAAAAAAATAAGAAAAACCCTTGAATGGGTAGGTGTGTCCAAACTTTTGACTGGTACTGTATATATACACATCATTTAAACAATACATAAAAAGCAACCACAAAACAAACACATTCTTCAGTAAAAAGGCCTGCTAACATCTGCCTGAATTGCCCTAGAGGCACCAAATCCACCAACTTTAAGGACTTTTGGAGATCATTCCACATGAGGCACAAAAAAAATTAAAAGAAGAGTTACCTAACTCGATGGATATTGAAGGGATCTCCAGGGTTAGCCATCCTTGAGTCTGGGTCTGGTAACTTATACTGTAAGTCTGAAGGTTAACAATGAGGTAAGGTATGGCAGAAGTTATTGCAAGAGGGCTTTTTAGACAAAAAGAGCGCAATGTATCAATCTATGAGACTTCAAGGAGTGCCAGCCTACTTTCTGATACAAAAGCAAAGATGTGTACTGAACCTATCACCCGCAATAAAGCACAATGTGCTATGATTGTGACGAGTACTGAGTATACGAAGAGGCAGGACGCAGACGCAGGAATTAACAAGGTCAATGTTTACTTAACAATGACAAAGAGAAATAACAAAGATAGAGTAAACGACACAGAACTAAACAATCACACACATCATACAAAACAGTCCAGGGCGAAATAGGGGTGGTGATGAGATGAGGTGCAGGTGCGCTATTTTTATTTTCTATTTTACCTTTATTTAACTAGGCAAGTCAGTTAAGAACACATTCTTATTTACAATGACGGCCTACACCGGCCAAACCCGGACGACGCTGGGCCAATTGCGCCACCCTATGGGATTAGGGTGCGTTGGGTTTCCATTCCAGTGTTGCCGAGGTGTGTGCGCTCAGACCGGTCGCTCAGTAGACGGGCGAATCAGAGCGCTGGAGGGGAGCAACGGGAGGAGATGTGACAGTAACCCCGCTGGACGTCGCCGGCCAGGAGGACGACGCCGAGGACAAGGAGCGGGCCGGTCAGGGCGGCGACGGTGGAAGTCCCGAATTAGGTTGGGGTCCAGAACGTCCCCAGCCGGAACCCAGCTCCTCTCCTCAGGACCATACCCCTCCCAGTCCACCAGGTAATGGAGCCGTCCCCCACGGAACCTGGAGTCCAGCAGATCCCTCACCGTATACACCGGACTCCCGTCAATGTCCAGGGGCGGAGGAGGCGTACCCCGGGGGATGGTATCCACCAGAGGACCAGTAACCCCCGGCCTGAGGAGAGACACATGAAAAGTGGGTGAGACACGGTAGTGAGGGGGAAGGAGCAGCTGGTACGATACCTCATTTATCTGCCAGAGGACCTTAAACGGCTCCAAAAACCGGGGGCTCAGTTTCTTGCAGGGCAGGCAGAGAGGGAGGTTTTTTGTGGACAGCCATACACAATCACCAGGCTGGAATACAGGGGCCTCACTGCGTTGGCAGTCGGCTTGGTTCTTCTGCCGACTAATGGCTCTCTGGAAATGGACATGGGCGGCATCCCAGACCTGTCCGGCCCTGTGGAACCACTCGTCGACAGCGGGCGCATCGGTCTGGCTCGGTGTCCAAGGGGCCAGGGCCGGCTGGTACCCCAGGACACACTGGAAGGGAGTGAGCCCTGTGAGGAGTGAACGAGGGAGTTCTGGGCATATTCAGCCCATGGAAGAAACCTCGCCCACTCACCCTGCCGGTCCTGACAGTGGCAACCAAGAAACCTCCCCAGCTCCTGGTTCATGCGCTCCACCTGCCCATTTGACTGAGGCCTATACCCGGAAGTGAGGCTGGCCGTGGCCCCGATCTTCTCCAGGAAAGCCTTCCACACTCGGGAGGTGAATCGGGGGCCACGGTCCAAGACGATGTCCTCCGGAGGTCCATAATGCCGGAAGACCTGTTGGAACAGGACCTCAGCGACCTGGAGAGCAGAAGGAAGATCAGTTAGTGGCAAAAAATGGCATGATTTGGAGAACCGATCTACGACCACCATGACTGTTGTGAAGTCGTCAGAACGTGGAAGGTCGGTGACAAAGTTTATGGACAGGTGTGACCAAGGTCGCTGAGGCACTGGGAGAGGAACTAGTTTGCCTGCCGGGGCGTTCCGAGGTGTCATCGTTTGGGCACATACGGAACAGGAGTTGACATAGCGGGACACATCAGAAGCAAAGGTGGGCCACCAGTACTTTTGTGATAGAGAATGCAGGGTGCGCGTAATACCGGAGTGCCCTGCCATAAGGGTGGTGTGCACCCAGATCAGGAGGCGGTCCCGGACACTGGTGGGTAAATACACACGCACCGGAGGGGCGTTTGCAGGCGCTGTGTCCTCCTGAGCCGCCAGTTGAATGTTTTCGTCCACATCCCAAACAACAGGTGCAACGATGAGAGACGAGGGCAGGATAGGGCCCCCCAGATCCTTCCTTTCTCCGGTATGGTGCATCCTGGAGAATGCGTCAGCTTTCACATTCTGGGATCCTGGGCGGTAGGACAGAATGAATTGAAATCGAGTAAGAAATTGGGCACACCTGGCTTGACGAGAGTTAATCCGTTTCGCTGCCCGTATGTGCTCCAAAAATCTTTTTTGAGAAAAAGGCACAGGGATACATTTTCTCTGGTTTACCATGCCGCTGGGGGAGGACCGCACCCAAGGCCTCCTCCTCAGGATGAAAGGACAAGAGGGATCTGGGTGTTTTAGGATGGGCGCTGTGGTGAACCTCTCCTTCAGCCTCTTGAAGGCATCGTCAGCCTCAGGGTTCCAGGTCAGCATATGAGGCCCACCCTTAAGGAGAGAGGTGAGCGGGCGGCTATGGAGCTGAAGGACCTGATGAAACGCCGGTAGAAATTGGCCATGATCTGATGGTGTCCGTCTTCACTCCATCCATGAACACCCCCTGAGGACTGATCCTGTATCCTAGGAAGTAGATGGCCTGTTGGTGGAATTCGCATTTCTCCCCTTTCACCAACAGGCTGTGTTCCCGGAGGCGAAGTAGGACAGCTCGGACGTCCCTGACGTGCTCCTCGAACGTAGCCGAGTAGATAAGGATATCGTCGATGTACACAACCACCTGTCTACTCAGCATGTCCCGGGAACACGTAATTGACGAAGGACTGGAACACAGATAGTGCGTTGGCAAGGCCGTAGGGCATGATGCAGTATTCATAGTGGCCTGACGTAGTCCTGAATGCCGTCTTCCACTCGTCTCCTTCCCGGATTTGGATCAGGTTGTAGGCACTCCTCAGGTCCAACTTGGTACCGGGCCCCTCGTAGCTGCTCGATGGCCGACGGAACCAGAGGGAGGGGGTACCGGTACTTGGTGGTAACTGCGTTCAGCCCCCTGTAGTCAATGCATGGTCTCAATCCTCCGTCTTTTTTGGCCACGAAGAAGAAGCTGGCAGAGGCAGGAGAGGTAGAGTGTCTGATGAACCCCTGTGTCAGGGTCTCCACCACATACTTCTCCATGGCCTCAGTCTCCGCCATGGAAAGGGGGTAAATGCGACTCTTCGGGGGGTGTTGTCTCTTCAGCAGGTCAATGGCTCAGTCCCAGGGCCTGTGAGGAGGGAGACACATAGCCTTAGATGAAGAGAAGACATCGGAGAGATCTGCATACTCATGTGGAATGTTGGGCTGGAGGGCGGACTCTGGACTCTCCACTGACATGGAACAACAAACCACCGGCAGGCAGGTCCTCCGTCATGAGGGGGACCAGGCTGTGATCCTCTTGGTGATCCAATTGATGGTGGGGTTGTGTAGTCTGAGCCAGGGCAATCCCAAGACGATCCGGTGAAGGGGTGACGTGACGATGTGGAATGACAGCTCCTTGTGGTGCTCCGGTAGTGTGGGAATGGTGATGGTGATGGTGATGGGGAGATTGACGTGCGTAATGTGCCTGACCCAAGGGGTTGATTGTCCAATGGGCAATCCCCATTCAGAAACCAGCTCCCTATCTATAAGGTTCCCCGCTGATCCGGAATCTATCATTGCAGTAGAAATGGAAGATAAGGAATAACCAGTCACTGTTATGGGAACTAAAAACAATGGTTGTGATAGGAGATGACGTCACACTAACAGAGCGGCAACGGGAGTCATACCGCCTAGATAGGGAGCCGCCAGGAGATCTGTGTGCCGTGGTGGTGTAGGGGGTGCTGCCCACCTCCATGGGTGAGGACTCGGAATCAGGGCGGCGTCCATAGCTTAGATGGGGTGAGCGTCGAAGCTCCGGGAGGCATTGGGAACGCTGTCTCTCTCGCAACATTTCGTCAAGACGGATGGACGTGGTGATAAGGATATCAAGGTCCATCTCATCGTCCCGACATGCGAGTTCCGTCTTAATGTCCTCTCGTAAGCCTCTCCTGAAGGCTTATTTCAGCCGGAAGACGCCGCCACGTGCGAAAGCTCAGAGCATACTCGGACGCAGGCCCCTCTCTCTGTTGTAGATGGAGGAGATGCTCACACCTGTCTTTTCCCTCTGTGGGATGATCAAACACCGCCCTGAACCGAGCGAGAAAGGTGGGGTAGGGTAGTGCCACTGCCTCTTCTCCTTCCCAGACTGCCGTGGCCCAATCCAGCGCCTTCCCCTTTAGAAGCGAAACCACCAGTGCTATCCTGGCATGGTCAGATGGATATGCCCCAGGCTGACGCGCCAGATAAAGTGAAACCTGGGGCAGGAAGCCTCTACATTTAGTAGTTTTACCGTCAAAGCGCTCCGGTAGGGCGAGGGTTCCCGCAAAAGTGGGTGATAGCCCGGGGACAGGTGGATTGGAGGCACTTGCAGCTCCCTGAGGTAGAACCGGAGCGCTGGGCAGATTATGCAGAGTTTGGAGCACTTCCTGCATGGCGACGTTCAACTGGGCAAGCTGCTGCTGGTTGAGGCACTGGGAAACTCCTGCTGCATCCATTTTTGTTTGGTGTGTGATGCGTAAGTTCTCCAAAACCTGCTGCGAAAAGTCAATTCTGACAAAAGCTGGATCCCTTCTAGCCATGACCCGAAAATTGACCAACAAGTGCAGTTACAATGTTTTCCATTAGGTGGCACCAGCCATCTAATATCAATGAAGAACACTAGCCAAAATGACATGATGGCAGGCATATATGATTTAATTTTAAATGTTTTATATTCTGTTTTCAAATAAGTGATATTGATATCTGTTATACCTATTATCTTGGCTAGAATTGTTATATTGTAGCCTACCATTCATGTTTACAATTTGAAGTAGTAAGCCTAAGCCATGTATTTCTCTTTTACCAGGAGTAAATGGGCTCACAGTGGTGGCTGACTGCATTTGAAGGCTGGACTGACAGAGAGTGGAGGGCGAACTTTAGGATGAGGAAGACAACGTTCCTCAGTCTGTGATATTCTTCGTCCTTCTATTGTCCAACAACAGTGTCATTGCAGGAAAGCACTGTCTGTGGAGCTGCCTGTTGCCATTTATCTGTGGAGACTTGCCACTAATGTAGAGTATCAAACCATCTCGTTATTGTTTGGTGTAGGTTTGTCAACTGCATGTACAGTCACTAATCAAACTGCCAGTCTCAAGAAAACGTTACACGTTTACATCAAGAGACCAACAGAAGGTGAGTTCAGAGACATAGTAAATCGATACCAGGACCGTCAACCAGGACTCCCTCAGTGCCGTGGAGCAATTGATGGCACTCATATACCCATCATAGCACCACCACAAGACAATGGGGACTATTATAACAGAAAGGGGTTTTACTCCGTGGCTCTACAAGGGGTTGTAGATCACAAATTAAAGTTTTGGGACATCCACATTGGTTGGGCTGGCACAGTTCATGATGCCCGTGTGCTGGTCAATTCAGTACTATTTACCAAGAGTCAGGAGGGCAGACTACTCCCAAGATGGACTGAGACCTTTCATGGAGTGAATGCGCCACTTGTGTTAATCGGAGACTCTGCATACCCACTTTTTCCGTGGCTGATGAAGCCCTACTCAGAGAGAGGAGGAATGAAACCTGTGCAGACCAACTTTAATGAGGCTCAGTAGTTCTCGCATTACTGTAGAGAGGGCTTTTGGTCAACTGCAGGGAAGATGGAGGTGTATGCTTAAACGCAATGACTCACATTGACACAAACAAACTGATTACTCCATGCTGTGTGCTGCATAATTTTTGAAATTCATAATGAGACTTTTGAGGAGGATGAAGTACATCAACAAAGAATTCCCAGCAATGCAACTGGAAGGGAGGGTCAGGTACCACAAGGCTCACCACAGTCTGACCACAGCAGCAGTGATGTAAGAGATGCACCCGCCTCATACTTTGCCATGCTTCAAAATAGAACATGGAAAGCATTCACAACATCATCAGTTGCTGAAGTTCATTGTTATGGGGCGGCAGGTAGGGCGGCAGGTAGCTTAGTGGTTAAGAGAGTTGTGCCAGTAACCGAAAGGTCGCTGGTTCTAATCCCAGAGCTGACTAGGTGAAAAATCTGTCGATGTGACCTTGAGCAAGGCACTTAACCCTAATTGCTCCTGTAAGTCGCTCTGGATAAGAGCGTCTGCTAAATGACCTATTATGAAAAGCAAAACTGTCAAATAGAATTTCACATTGTACATTAAGATAAACCAGTATTTTATCAATCAAGCACAGCATATGTGTAGGCTGTGCAAGCAATCAATTGAAATAAATGAACAAAATATTTCATTGGCTTGGTCATGTTTTTTTTGGTGTTAGAAAAACAACATATTTAAGTCATCCATGTTCATAAACTAGGCTACAGGGGCCTTATCTGTAGCTCAGCTGGTAGAGCACGGCGCTTGTAACGCCAATGTAGTGGGTTCGATCCCCGGGACCACTCTTACACAAAAAAAGATGTATGCACGGATGACTGTAAGTCGCTTTGGATAAAAGCGTCTGCTAAATGGCATATTATTATTATTATTATTATTATAATAGTTGGCTATTGCATTGTTAACATAACACGCTAGTATTATGTAACATAAACATTTATTTTATTTTTTATTTTTATTTAACCTTTATTTAACCAGGTAAGCCAGTTGAGAACAAGTTCTCATTTATAACTGCGACCTGGCCAAGATAAAGCAAAGCAGTGCGATAAAAACAACAACAACACAGAGTTACATATGGGGTAAACAAAACATAAAGTCAAAAATACAACAGAAAATATATGTACAGTGTGTGCGAATGTAGTAAGTTATGGAGGTAAGGCAATAAATAGGCCATAGTGCAAAATGGTTACAATTTCGTATTAACACTGGAATGATAGATGTGCAAAAGATGATGTGCAAATAGAGATACTGGGGTGCAAATGAGCAAAATAAATAACAATATGGGGATGAGGTAGTTGGGTGGGCTAATTTCAGAATGGCTGTGTACAGTTGCAGTGATCGGTAAGCTGCTCTGACAACTGACGCTTAAAGTTAGTGAAGGAGGCTTTGTTGCAAAATAGGAAGCTGATTCTAGATCTAACTTTTGATTGGAGATGCTTAATGTGAGTCTGGAAGGAGAGTTTACAGTCTAACCAGACACCTAGGTATTTGTAGTTGTCCACATACTCTAGGTCAGACCCGCCGAGTGCAGTGATTTTAGTTGGGTGGGCGGGTGTAAGCAGCGTTCGGTTGAAGAGCATGCATTTAGTTTTACTAGTGTTTAAGAGCAACTAATCTTCTCCTTTCCCCCTTCTGATAACCAGGTGGCGAATCGCATCTCTGCATGTCTGGCAGACATATCAGTATGGATGACGGATCACCACCTCAAGCTGAACCTTGGCAAGACGGAGCTGCTCTTCCTCCCGGGGAAGGACTGCCTATTCCATGATCTCGCCATCACGGTTGACAACTCTGTTGTGTCCTCCTCCCAGAGTGCGAAGAGCCTTGGCGTGACCCTGGACAACACCCTGTCGTTCTCCGCTAACATCAAGGCGGTGACCCGATCCTGTAGGTTCATGCTCTACAACATTCGGAGAGTACGACCCTGCCTTACACAGGAAGCGGCACAGGTCCTAATCCAGGCACTTGTCATCTCCCGTCTGGATTACTGCAACTCGCTGTTGGCTGGGCTCCCTGCCTGTGCCATTAAACCCCTACAACTCATCCAGAATGCTGCAGCCCGTCTGGTGTTCAACCTTCCCAAGTTCTCTCATGTCACCCCGCTCCTCCGCACACTCCACTGGCTTCCAGTTGAAGCTCGCATCTGCTACAAGACCATGGTGCTTGCCTACGGAGCTGTGAGGGGAACGGCACCTCCGTACCTTCAGGCTCTGATCAGTCCCTACACCCAAACGAGGGCATTGCGTTCATCCACCTCTGGCCTGCTGGCTCCACTACCTCTGCGGAAGCATAGTTCCCGCTCAGCCCAGTCAAAACTGTTCGCTGCTCTGGCACCCCAGTGGTGGAACAAGCTCCCTCACGACGCCAGGACAGCGGAGTCACTCACCACCTTCCGGAGACATTTGAAACCCCACCTCTTTAAGGAATACCTGGGATAGGATAAAGTAATCCTTCTACCCCCCCCCCCCTTACCCCAACCCATCCCAATATGTTGCCCACCCTGTGGCAACATATTATTATTACTGTAAATAATAAACATTTGCATCAATTGATATATGTTAAATCTGATCAAATAAATAATATATATTATTTACTATCTAAAAACCAAAATGGAACTAATTAGAATGATATGTATTTGATAAAAGTTCTGCAATGGATGGCTACAGACGACGATATGTGGTTGTGGTGGATGTTGATGGCTCGTTCTCAATGATGTATACAGTGCCTTCAGAAAGTATTCACAGCCCTTTAATTTTTTCCACATTTTGTTATGTTACAACCTGAATTTAAACACACAATACCCCATAATGTAAAAGTGGAATTACGTTATAGTTATTTTTTACAAATTAATAAAAAATGTAAAACAGACATTTCTTGAGTCAATAAGTATTCAACCCCTTTGTTATGTCAAGCCTAAATAAGTTCAGGAGTAAAAATGTGCTTAACAAGTTACATAAGTTGCATGGACTCACTCTGTGTGCAATAATAGTGTTTAACATGATTTTTGAATGACTACCTCATCTCTGTACCCCACAGATACAATTATCTGTAAGGTCCCTCAGTCAAGCAGTGAATTTAAACCACAAAGACCAGGGAGGTTTTCCAGTGCCTCGCAAAGAAGGACACCTATTGGTAGAGCAGACATTGAATATCCCTTTGAGCATGGTGAAGTTATTAATTACACTTTGAATGGTGCATCAATACACCCAGTCACTACAAAGATACAGGCATCCTTCCTAACTCAGTTGCCGGAGAGGAAAGAAACCGCTCAGGTATTTCACCATGAGGCCAATGGTGACTTTAAAATAGTTACAGAGCTTCTTCTAAGCTGACATATGGAATTGTTTTAAGAAGGTCTTACCATGGATCTTTTAGCTATTAGATTTAGAATTTTAGGACCCCTTTAGGTATCAATATATATATTTTTATTTTATTTTATTATTTGATAAAATATTGAATTTGGCCTTTACTACTATAGCCCATTGAATAACACATTCATAAATGGCAACAAAAAAAAGACTGTCACTAGGAGATATAAGACACTTGTGAAGAACACCATCATGAGAGTCTCCCCTTTCTATAGAGTGGTCATATTAGTTTGTAGGCCAAACCCTTTGGATGCTACAGACGTTTTCGTGAGAAGACTGATTTCCGGGACATCTCCTGGTCTGACAAACAGCACTGTAGCTCTGCTACTTTCCACCGCAGATGCGGAAGGGCGACATTGGCGGCTGTGGTGGATTGAGACGCAGCCCATGAAAAAACCTGATATCTCTAGTTTAAACTGATGTTACTTAGATTGATGCACCGGTGTGTCAAAAGACTCTAGGGGATTCATTAACGGCTGTGATAGAAGAAAACTGAGGATGGATCAACAACATTGTAGTTACTCCACAATACTAACCTAATTGACAGAGTGAAAAGAAGGAAGTTTGTACCAAAAAATTCATTCTAAAACATGCATCCTGTTTGCAACAAGGCACTAAAGTAATACTGCAAAAAATGTGGCAAATCAATTAACTTTTTGTCCTTAATACAAATTGTTATGTTTGGCGCAAATCCAATACAACACATTAGTGAGTACCACTCTCCATATTTTCAATCATAGTGGTGGCTGCATCATATTATGGGTATGCTTGTAATCATTAAATATACATTGGAGTTGCTTACCAAGAAGACAGTGACATTTCCTGGGTGTCTGAGTTACACTTTTGACTTAAATCTACTTGGAAATCTATGACAAGACCTGAAAATGGTTGCCTAGCAATGATCAACAACCAATTTGACAAGAGTTTGAATACTTTTTTAAAAGAATAATGGGCAAATGTTACACAATCCAAGTGTTGAAAGCTCTTAGAGACTTACCCAGAAAGACTCACAGCTGTAATCACTGCCAACGGTGCTTCTACAAAGTATTGACTCAGGGGTGTGAATACTTATGTAAATGAGATATTTTATTTTCAATACATTTGCAACATTTCTAAACATGTTTTCACTTTGTCATTATGGGGTATTGTGTGTAGATGGGTGAAAAAATAAATACTTAATCATTTTTTAATTCAGGCTGTAACACAATGAAATGTGGAATAAGTCAAGGGGTATGAATACTTTCTGAAGGCACTGTAGATGGGTCACATCTGTGGCTGTGTACACTGAAGCTCCAAATGGTGTTGTGGGGGGATACCACGCTGTGTTGTTGGGCCTGCTTTGTGTTGTTGGGGGACAGCTTTCATAAGGTGGGACAAGGGCTCCTGCCACACGTTCAATGTGTTTGCCAGTGTAGCACATGGGGATGTGTGAAACTTACTCCTCAGCCTGAAGTGTCCCACCTTGCGCAAGCGAATCGCTAGATTTTCGCGTCGTGCCGACTGGTAAGACGCTTCAGGAGGGTGGTCACGTACACTACCAGTCAAAAGTTTGGACACACCTACTCATTCAAGGGTTTTATTTTACATTTTTTTACATTTTTTACATTGTATAAAAATAGTGAAGACATCAACACTATGAAATAACACATATGAAATCATGTGAAACCAAAACATTTTTAAGCAAAACAAAATACAGTGGGGAAAAAAAGTATTTAGTCAGCCACCAATTGTGCAAGTTCTCCCACTTAAAAAGATGAGAGAGGCCTGTAATTTTCATCATAGGTACACGTCAACTATGACAGACAAAATGAGAAAAAAAAATCCAGAAAATCACATTGTAGGATTTTTAATGAATTTATTTGCAAATTATGGTGGAAAATAAGTATTTGGTCACCTACAAACAAGCAAGATTTCTGGCTCTCACAGACCTGTAACTTCTTCTTTAAGAGGCTCCTCTGTCCTCCACTCGTTACCTGTATTAATGGCACCTGTTTGAACATGTTATCAGTATAAAAGACACCTGTCCAAAACCTCAAACAGTCACACTCCAAACTCCACTATGGCCAAGACCAAAGAGCTGTCAAAGGACACCAGAAACAAAATTGTAGACCTGCACCAGGCTGGGAAGACTGAATCTGCAATAGGTAAGCAGCTTGGTTTGAAGAAATCAACTATGGGAGCAATTATAAGGAAATGGAAGACATACAAGACCACTGATAATGTCCCTCGATCTGGGGCTCCACGCAAGATCTCACCCCGTGGGGTCAAAATGATCACAGGAATGGTGAGCAAAAATCCCAAAACCACACGGGGGGACCTAGTGAATGACCTGCAGAGAGCTGGGACCAAGGTAACAAAGCCTACCATCAGTAACACAATACGCCGCCAGGGACTCAAATCCTGCAGTGCCAGACGTGTCCCACTGCTTAAGCCAGTACATGTCCAGGCCCGTCTGAAGTTTGCTAGAGTGCATTTGGATGATCCAGAAGAGGATTGGGAGAATGTCATATGGTCAGATGAAACCAAAATAGAACTTTTTGGTAAAAACTCAACTCGTCGTGTTTGGAGGACAAAGAATGCTGAGTTGCATCCAAAGAACACCATACCTACTGTGAAGCATGGGGGTGGAAACATCATGCTTTGGGGCTGTTTTTCTGCAAAGGGACCAGGACGACTGATCCGTGTAAAGGAAAGAATGAATGGGGCCATGTATCGTGAGATTTTTAGTGAAAACCTCCTTCCATCAGCAAGGGCATTGAAGATGAAACGTGGCTGGGTCTTTCAGTATGACAATGATCCCAAACACACCGCCCGGGCAACGAAGGAGTGGCTTCGTAAGAAGCATTTCAAGGTCCTGGAGTGGCCTAGCCAGTCTCCAGATCTCAACTCCATAGAAAATATTTGGAGGGAGTTGAAAGTCCATGTTGCCCAGCGACAGCCCCAAAACATCACTGCTCTAGAGGAGATCTGCATGGAGGAATGGGCCAAAACACCAGCAACAGTGTGTGAAAACCTTGTGAAGACTTACAGAAAACGTTTGACCTGTGTCATTGCAAACAAAGGGTATATAACAAAGTATTGACAAACTTTTGTCATTGACCAAATACTTATTTTCCACCATAATTTGCAAATAAATTCATAAAAAATCCTACAATGTGATTTTCTGGATTTTTTTTTCTCATTTTGTCTGTCATAGTTGACGTGTACCTATGATGAAAATTACAGGCCTCTCTCATCTTTTTAAGTGGGAGAACTTGCACAATTGGTGGCTGACTAAATACTTTCTTTCCCGACTGTATATTATACATTTGAAATTCTTCAAATAGCCACCCTTTGCCTTGATGACAGCTTTGCACACTCTTGGCATTCTGTCAACCAGCTTCATGAGGTAGTCACCTGGAATGAATTTCAATTAAGAGGTGTGCCTTGTTAAAAGTTATTTTGTGGAATTTCTTTACTTCTTAATACGTTTGAGCTAATCAGTTGTGTTGTGACAAGGTGGGGGGGGGGGGGGGGGGGGACCAGGTCCATATATTTTTTTTTTTTTTTTTTTTTACCTTTATTTAACCAGGTAAACCAGTTGAGAACAAGTTCTCATTTACAACTGCGACCTGGCCAAGATAAAGCAAAGCAGTGCGATAAAAACAACAACACAGAGTTACATATGGGGTAAAACAAAACAAAGTCAAAAATACAACAGAAATACATATATATACAGTGTGTGCAAATGTAGCAAATTATGGAGGTAAGGCAATAAATAGGCTATAGTGCAAAATAATTACAATTAGTGTTAACACTGGAATGATAGATGTGCAAGAGATGATGTGCAAATAGAGATACTGGGGTACAAATGAGCAAAATAAATAACAATATAGGGATGAGGTAGTTGGGCGGGCTAATTTCAGATGGGCTGTGTACAGGTGCAGTGATCGGTAAGGTGCTCTGACAACTGATGCTTAAAGTTAGTGAGGGAGATAAGTGTCTCCAGCTTCAGAGATTTTAGCAATTTGTTCCAGTCATTGGCAGCAGAGAACTGGAAGGAATTGCGGCCAAAGGAGGTGTTGGCTTTGGGGATGACCAGTGAGATATACCCGCTGGAGCGCAGACTACGGGTGGGTGTTGCTATGGTGACCAATGAGCTAAGATAAGGTGGGGATTTGCCTAGCAGTGATTTATAGATGGCCTGGAGCCAGTGGGTTTGGTGACGAATATGTAGTGAGGACCAGCCAACAAGAGCGTACAGGTCACAGTGGTGGGTATTATATGGGGCTTTGGAGACAAAACGGATGGCACTGTGATAGACTACATCCAATTTGCTGAGTAGAGTGTTGGAGGCTATTTTGTAAATGACATCGCCGAAGTCAAGGATCGGTAGGATAGTCAGTTTTACGAGGGCATGTTTGCAGCATGAGTGAAGGAGGCTTTGTTGCGAAATAGGAAACCGATTCTAGATTTAACTTTGGATTGGAGATTCTTAATGTGAGTCTGGAAGGAGAGTTTACAGTCTAACCAGACACCTAGATATTTGTAGTTGTCCACATACTCTAGGTCAGACCCGTCGAGAGTAGTGATTCTAGTCGGGTGGGCGGGTGCAAGCAGCGTTCGGTTGAAGAGCATGCATTTAGTTTTACTAGTGTTTAAGAGCAGTTGGAGGCTACTGAAGGAGTGTTGTATGGCATTGAAGCTCGTTTGGAGGTTTGTTAACACAGTGTCCAATGAAGGGCCAGATGTATACAAAATGGTGTCGTCTGCGTAGAGGTGGATCTGAGAGTCACCAGCAGCAAGAGCGACGTCATTGATATACACAGAGAAAAGAGTCAGCCCAAGAATTGAACCCTGTGGCACCCCCATAGAGACTGCAATAGGTCCAGACAACAGGCCCTCCGATTTGACACATTGAACTCTATCTGAGAAGTAGTTGGTGAACCAGGCGAGGCAGAACATATATTATGGCAAGAACAGCTCAAATAAGCAAAGAGAAACGGCAGTCCATTATTACTTTAAGACATGAAGGTCAGTCATTTTATTTTATTTATTTTTTTATTTTATTTTTTTATTTCACCTTTATTTAACCAGGTAAACCAGTTGAGAACAAGTTCTCATTTACAACTGCGACCTGGCCAAGATAAAGCAAAGCAGTGCGATAAAAACAACAACACAGAGTTACATATGGGGTAAAACAAAACAAAAAATCCAAAAAAAAATATACAACAGAAATACAATTAATATACAGTGTGCAAATTTAGCAAGTTATGGAGGTAAGGCAATAAAATAGGCTATAGTGCAAAATAATTACAATTTAGTATTAACACTGGAATGATGTGCAAGAGATGATGTGCAAATAGAGATACTGGGGTACAGATGAGCAAAATAAATAACAATATAGGGATGAGGTAGTTGGGCGGGCTAATTTCAGATGGGCTGTGTACAGGTGCAGTGATCGGTAAGGTGCTCTGACAACTGATGCTTAAAGTTAGTGAGGGAGATAAGTGTCTCCAGCTTCAGAGATTTTTGCAATTTGTTCCAGTCATTGGCAGCAGAGAACTGGAAGGAATTGCGGCCAAAGGAGGTGTTGGCTTTGGGGATGACCAGTGAGATATACCCGCTGGAGCGCAGACTACGGGTGGGTGTTGCTATGGTGACCAATGAGCTAAGATAAGGCGGGGATTTGCCTAGCAGTGATTTATAGATGGCCTGGAGCCAGTGGGTTTGGCGACGAATATGTAGTGAGGACCAGCCAACAAGAGCGTACAGGTCACAGTGGTGGGTATTATATGGGGCTTTGGAGACAAAACGGATGGCACTGTGATAGACAACATCCAATTTGCTGAGTAGAGTGTTGGAGGCTATTTTGTAAATGACATCGCCGAAGTCGAGGATCGGTAGGATAGTCAGTTTTACGAGGGCATGTTTGGCAGCATGAGTGAAGGAGGCTTTGTTGCGAAATAGGAAACCGATTCTAGATTTAACTTTGGATTGGAGATTCTTAATGTGAGTCTGGAAGGAGAGTTTACAGTCTAACCAGACACCTAGATATTTGTAGTTGTCCACGTACTCTAGGTCAGACCCGTCTAGAGTAGTGATTCTAGTCGGGTGGGCGGGTGCAAGCAGCGTTCAGTTGAAGAGCATGCATTTTGTTTTACTAGTGTTTAAGAGCAGTTGGAGGCTACTGAAGGAGTGTTGTATGGAATTGAAGCTCGTTTGGAGGTTTGTTAACACAGTGTCCAATGAAGGGCCAGATGTATACAAAATGGTGTCGTCTGCGTAGAGGTGGATCTGAGAGTCACCAGCAGCAAGAGCGACGTCATTGATATACACAGAGAAAAGAGTTGGCCCAAGAATTGAACCCTGTGGCACCCCCATAGAGACTGCCATAGGTCCAGACAACAGGCCCTCCGATTTGACACATTGAACTCTATCTGAGAAGTAGTTGGTGAACCAGGCGAGGCAGTCATTTGAGAAACCAAGGCTATTTAGTCTGCCAATAAGAATGCGGTGGTTGACAGAGTCAAAAGCCTTGGCCAGGTCAATGAAAACGACCTGGGGATGTGTGAAACTTATTTCTCAGCCTGAAGTGTCTCCACTTACGCTGACTGGTAAGAAGCTTCAGGAGAGCAGTCACGTGTGCTCGCAAGGCAGAGGTCCCGAGTTCGCCCCAGGTATGGGCCGAATCGGGAGGAAGTGGCACTCGCTAAGTCCTTTACACCAGCTGCTGAAACACAGTAAGAAAGCTCTTATTCTCACTGAGGAGTTCATCCATTTGCTGAACCTGCCTTTTGCAGTTCTTCTCCTCATTTGCTGTCCATGACACCAGTTTATCTGCATGCTCCTTCTCTCTCAAGAGGGGATCAGTCTCCCACTTCATGAACTCCTGAAATTGTGTCTTCTGTGTCCGCAATTGCTGCCATGGTGCTGTGTGTGTCAGTAGCCTTCCTTTTCCTCTTTGTCCTCCTATTCTCACTGGTGGTACAGGTCCCCGCTTGCTGGATAATGTCCCTTGAAACACAAGCAGGATCATCTGAAAAACAAAGATTCAAGGTTGAATACATTTGCAGTATTGGTTACTGTAACCAAAATAAGTTGAAATGTGGTCTATGTATTGTAAGCAACGGACTTGCATCATCAATGGGACTACTCACAGGCAAGCCTACTGTTATTATTTTACTAGCTAGCTACCGGTAACTTGCTACAGTGTATAATTGCTACAGTGTATCATTGCTTCGCTTAGCCTACGTATTGTAAGCAATGGACGTGTGCATCATCAGTGGACTAATCACAGGCTAATGTTACTTGGCCTAACGTTGTTATAATTTTTTGCTAGCTAGCTCACGTTAACGTACAGTGTACCATTGCTATGCATAGCCTACTGTCAACTTACCACTAGGGAAGGAATCGTCAATTTCACATGGCTGCTCGGCCATGGAAACCCATTCCATGAAGCTCCCGACTAACAGTTTTTGTGCTGATGTTGCTTCCAGAGGCAGTTTGGAACTCGGTAGTGAGTGTTGCAACCGAGGACAAACGATTTTTACGCACTACTCGCTTCAGCAATCAGTGATCCCATTCTGTGAACTTGTGTGGTCTACCACTTCGCGGCTGAGCCGTTGTTGCCCCTACACGTTTCCTCTTTACAATAACAGCACTTAATGTTGACCGGGACAACTCTAGCAGAGCAGAAATTTGACGAACTGACATGTTGGAAAGGTGGCATCCTATGACAGTGCCACGTTGAAAGTCACTGAGCTCTTCAGTAAGGCCATTGTACTGCTAATGTTTGTCTATGGAGATTGCATGGCTGTGTGCTCGATTTTAAACACCTGCCAGCAACGGGTGTGACTGAAATAGCCGAATCCACTAATTTGAATGTGTGTCCACATATTTTTGTATATATACTGCATCTCTGATACCCTGATCCGCACTATAAAGCGTATGTGAAACGTAAACGAATCCTGGCCCAAACTAATCTTCGACCCTGCCCGGGCTGTGGGTCCAAGATCTAGGAGCAGGGTACCAGGTATAGGTACGCAGCAACACTCTGTGCTGAAGTTCGTGTGCAGATGTGCCTATGTTCACGTGTCGTGAAACTTTTAAAATACACTGCTCCAAAAAATTAAGGGAACACTAAAATAACACATCCTAGATCTGAATGAATGAAATAATCTTATTAAATACTTTTTTCTTTACATAGTTGAATGTGCTGACAACAAAATCACACAAAAATTATCAATGGAAATCAAATTTATCAACCCATGGAGGACTGGATTTGGAGTCACCCTCAAAATTAAAGTGGAAAACCACACTACAGGCTGATCCAACTTTGATGTAATGTCCTTAAAACAAGTCAAAATGAGGCTCAGTAGTGTGTGTGGCCTTCACGTGCCTGTATGACCTCCCTACAACGCCTGGGCATGCTCCTGATGAGGTGGCGGATGGTCTCCTGAGGGATCTCTTCCCAGACCTGGACTAAAGCATCCGCCAACTCCTGGACAGTCTGTGGTGCAACGTGGCGTTGGTGGATGGAGCAAGACATGATGTTCCAGATGTGCTCAATTGGATTCAGGTCTGGGGAACGGGCGGGCCAGTCCATAGCATCAATGACTTCCTCTTGCAGGAACTGCTGACACACTCCAGCCACATGAGGACTAGCATTGTCTTGCATTAGGAGGAACCCAGGGCCAACAGCACCAGCACATGGTCTCACAAGGGGTCTGAGGATCTCATCTCGGTACCTAATGGCAGTCAGGCTACCTCTGGCGAGCACATGGAGGGCTGTGCGGCCCCCCAAAGAAATGCCACCCCACACCATGACTGACCCACCGCCATACCGGTCATGCTGGAGGATGTTGCAGGCAGCAGAACGTTCTCCACGGCGACTCCAGACTCTGTCACGTCTGTCACGTGCTCAGTGTGAACCTGCTTTCATCTGTGAAGAGCACAGGGCGCCAGTGGCGAATTTGCCAATCTTGGTGTTCTCTGGCAAATGCCAAACGTCCTGCACGGTGTTGGGCTGTAAGCACAACCCCCACCTGTGGACGTCGGGCCCTCATACCACCCTCATGGAGTCTGTTTCTGACCGTTTGAGCAGACACATGCACATTTGTGGCCTGCTGGAGGTCAATTTGCAGGGCTCTGGCAGTGCTCCTCCTGCTCCTCCTTGCACAAAGGCGGAGGTAGCAGTCCTGCTGCTGGGTTGTTGCCCTCCTACGGCCTCCTCCACGTCTCCTGATGTACTGGCCTGTCTCCTGGTAGCGCCTCCATGCTCTGGACACTACGCTGACAGACACAGCAAACCTTCTTGCCACAGCTCGCATTGATGTGCCATCCTGGATGAGCTGCACTACCTGAGCCACTTGTGTGGGTTGTAGACTCCGACTCATGCTACCACTAGAGTGAAAGCACCGCCAGCATTCAAAAGTGACCAAAACATCAGCCAGGAAGCATAGGAACTGAGAAGTGGTCTGTAGTCACCACCTGCAAAACCAGTCCTTTATTGGGGGTGTCTTGCTAATTGCCTATAATTTCCACCTGTTGTCTATTCCATTTGCACAACAGCATGTGACATTTATTGTCAATCAGTGTTGCTTCCTAAGTGGACAGTTTGATTTCACAGAAGTGTGATTGACTTGGAGTTACATTGTGTTGTTTAAGTGTTCCCTGTTTTTTTTTTAGCAGTGTATATACACTGAACAAAAATATAAATGCAACATGCAACAATTTCAAAGATGTTCATGAGTTACAGTTCATATAAGGAAATTATTCAATTGAAATAAATAAATTAGGCACTAATCCATGACTGGGAATACAGATTTGAATCTATTGGTCACAGATACCTTAAAAAAAAGGTAGGGGCATGGATCAGAAAACCAGTCAGTATCTGGTGTGACCACTATTTGCCTCATGCAGCGCAACACATGTCCTTCGCATAGAGTTGTTCAGGCTGTTGATTGTGGCCTGTAGAATGTTGTCCCACTTCTCTTCAATGGCTGTGTGAAGTTGCTGAATATTGGCGGGAACTGGAACATGCTGTCGTACACGTCGATCCAGAGCATCCCAAACATGCTCAATGGGTAACGTCTGGTGAGTATGCAGGCCATGGAAGAACTGGGAAATGTTCAGCTTCCAGGAATTGTGTACAGATCCTTGCTACATGGGGCTGTGTATTATCATGCTGAAACATGAAGTGATGGCACAAAATAAATAATGTATGCACGCATGACTGTAAGTCGCTTTGGATAAAAGCGTCTGCTAAATGGCATATTATTATTATTATTATGGCGATGGATGAATGGCACGACAATGGGCCTCAGGAACTCATCACAGTAACTCTGTGCATTCAAATTGAAGTCGATAAAATGCAGTTGTGTCCGTTGTCGGTAGCTTATGCCTGCCCATACCATAACCCCACCGCCATGATGGGGCACTCTGTTCACAACGTTGGCATCAGAAAACCGCTTGCCCACACGACGCCATACACAATGTCTGCCATCTGCCCGGCAATGTTGAAACCGGGATTCATCAGTGAAGAGCACACTTCTCCAGCGTGCTAGTGGCCATTGAAGGTGAGCATTTGCCCACTGAAGTCGGTTATGACGCCGAACTGCTGTAAGGTCAAGACCCTGGTGAGGATGACAAGCACGCAGATGAGCTTCCCTGAGACGGTTTCTGACAGTTTGATTCTGACAGTTTGACAGAAATTATTCGGTTGTGCAAACCCACAGATTCATCAGCTGTCCGGGTGGCTGGTCTCAGACGATCCCGCAGGTAAAGAAGCCATATGTGGAGGTCCTGGGCTTGTATGGTTACGCATGGTCTGCGGTTCGTAGGCCGGTTGGACGAATGCCATATTCTCTAAAACGACGTTGGAGGTGGCTTATGGTAGAGAAATTCATATTTAATTATCTGGCAACAGCTCTGGTGGACATTCCTGCAGTCAGCATGCCGATTGCACGCTCCCTCAAAACTTGAGACATCTGTGGCATTGTGTTGTGTGACAAAAAACATTTTAGAGTGGCCTCTTATTCGCCCCAGCACAAGGTGCACCTGTGTAATGATCATGCTGTTTAATCAGCTTCTTGATATCCCACACCTGTTAGGTGGATGGATCATCTTGGCAACGGGAAATGCTCACTAACAAGGATGTAAACAAATTTGTGCACAACATTTGAGAGAAATAAGGGTTTTGTGCATTTGGAAGATTTCTGGGATCTTTTATTTCAGCTCATGAAACATGGGACCAACACTTTACATGTTGCGTTTATATTTTTGTTCAGTATAAGTTGAGTATTTACCAGAGATTCTAGAATTTCTGCTAGGCAAGAGAGTTTGGGAATGGGGCGATAATTATTTAGGTCACACACATCACCACCTTCCAGACCCTGGGGATGGTACCTGAAATAATTGTTAGCTTAAAAATATGTGTTAAAGATTCGGCTAACATCAATATTTGTTTTGAATATGGTTTTCAGGCATTCTGTCTAATGACAAGTACAGTATGAGTATACCGAAACTGAGTTGCACAGTGTGCTCCACATGTTGACATGGTTTGACAAAGTAAATCAATTAGGTTTGGTTCACCTTTAGGCTATTTACAAAGTAGGGAACATTTGGCTTTGCGAAAGAGAATGGCATTTATTACAGTGTTTACATGGAAAACGAATGAAGACCAAGAAACATGCTTCATAGCCTACTGTGAACTGTGGACCTCTCATCCTGGAATATTGGAAAGCATACAGTATGTTAGGCTATGACTATGTTGCTGTGCGGAAGTTAAATGATGATGTCTCCAATGTGGGCTAGAGGGGAAGTAGATTACTACCGGTTCCATCCAGACCTGAGCCTCACTGAAAAATGTATCTGTGAAGACATTTTTTGCAATGATAAATCAATCATAATGTAATTCATCCTCAGACAGGACAGGCAGTGAGCTTTATTATGCCATTTCACAGTCAAGGAGAGGAGCTTTTTTGGTAACCTTCCCCAGATCTGTGCCTCGACACAATCCTGTCTCAGAGCTCTACGGACAATTCCTTCGACCTCATGGCTTGGTTTTTGCTCTGACATGCACTGTCAACTGTTGGACCTTATATAGACAGGTGTTTGCTTTTCCAAATCATGTCCAATCAATTGAATTTACCACAGGTGGACTCCAATCAAATTGTAGAAACATCTCAAGGATGATCAATGGAAACAGGATGCACCTGAGCTCAATTTCGAGTCTCATAGCAAAGGGTCTGAATAGTTATGTAAATAAGGTATTTCTAAAAACCTGTTTTCAATTTGTCATTATGGGGTATTGTGTGTAGATTGGTGAGAAGAAAAAAAAATGTATCCATTTTAGAATAAGGCTGTAACATAACACAATGTGGAAAAAGTTAATACTTTCTGAATGCACATCTTACCTACTCTTACCTATTATATGAATATCCTTTTCTGACTAAAATAGGATTCCCTCAACATTAATCTGATGTCCAAAAGATTTCAAATAGACATTTCTTGATATGAAACATTTAAGTTGCATATATTTGAAAATATCTATATTGGTCAGTCCAAAATTCCCTTTTAATTCTGTCATGGAAATAAATGTATTTCACATTACCAAGTCATTTACGGTTTCTATGCCTTAGTTTTCAATTTATCAGTGAATTCTGAAACTTTATCCAAGGATTGTTCCTTAGGGTTGTGTTTTTAGGGAGTAATATTAGCTATTGTAGTATACCTTTCATTGTCTTCCATATTGTTATAGTGTTCTTAAGTATGACATTGTTAATGTTCTTCACTTTATCCTTTGAAAATAGACACGTGAAAAGATTCTAGGGAGAGCATGCGCATTATCAAGAAGTACACATTGTTCCTCTTTAGTGTATTGAACTATCTGTCACAAGTCAAAGCCCTGGGTGGCGAGTTGATACAATTCCAATTCTGGAAGGTTAAAACCTCAGACTTAGGAAGATGTAAAACGTTCCTTTTAATCTATTCGTTTTATTTGCCCATATTATATTATATTACTGTTATGACCAAGTATACTTTTTTAAAGACTGTCTTCGGTGGGGTAATTGGTATTACCGACAATAAATATAACAACTTTGAGAGCCATGCCATTCTGAAGTGGTTTATTCTACCTACCTGTAAGATTTATGGGAAGATTGTTCCATTTAATTAAATATGCTTTCATGTTGTTGAGTAATGGGATAAAGTTATCTTTATATATTTGTTGTTTGTCACTTATTAAGCACCCTAAGTATTTGATATTTTTTTGTGTTCCACTTAAAGGATTGCTGTAGATCATGAGTTATTATTTTTATTTTTCTGATTGCCATTATTTTTTATTTTATTCACATTAATTATATATCCTGAGAGTTTAGAGTATTCTGAAAATATTTTTAGCAAGTGGGGCATTGAGTTTTCAAAATTGGTCAGGTATATCAGGAGATCATCTGCAAATAAGATGAGTTTATATTCATGTTTACCCATACTGATACCTGTTATGTTTGGGTCTTCTCAAATTCTTCCTGCAAGAGGTTCAATTGCCTGTGCAAACAGGTGGAGTGAGAGAGGACATTCCTGTCTTGTGCCCCTTTCTAAAGCAATTTCATCAGATAATGTATTATTTGTGTATATTTTAGCTTTAGGACATTTATATAATATTTTTATTACATTTATTATTTCAGCTGGAAAGTTGAAAGCTTCCAAATTTTGAATAGAAAAGGTCATTCAAGATGGTCGAAAGCCTTTTCGGCATCAACATACATTATTGATAAATCTTGTTTTTTAAGCCGTAGCTTTTTTTAAGCCTTACTTTGTAATACAGTATATAGCCTTAAATTAAGGCTATAAACTAATGTAACATTCAACCTGAAAATGAGTAACACATCCATAGCCACATTTTGAGGTTACTGTAACTATACATTTCTTCTTATGCAATCATATAAAGCATGCATGTTAAAGATAGAACCCATGGGTCATCACAGGTCAGTGGAGATCTTCACAATTGCTGTAATAATCTGCACAGAATCTCGCACTGTAGTAGTACTGGTAATGTAATGTCAACTGCAATCCAGCATCATTTGGTTCTGCTATTAGTTGAAGCACACTGATATCACACTAATCTGCTGTATAAATAAACACAATGTATCTAACATTGTATTCCCATTTGAACTTTGCTGTGTCTTTAAATGGTTGAAAGCCCAGTGACAGACATTTGGATGACAATTTAACCAACAATTGTGTAATTTGGTTGTGCTTTTACAGCAGATGGTTGAAAGCATCATGATAACACATTGGACATTTAACTGACTTTTGTATTTTTGAGTGGGTGACTATAGGTTGTAATCTCATTAATCAACTTCTCAACCAAATATTACCCAATTATCCAAGTTGAAATGACTGTGTGACCAGTGGATTGGAAGTTAAATAAACAATTTGCTCTCTGGCTGCTTGCAGAGGTCAGAGAAAGTGAAGGGTGTATTTATTGAAATTCTCTCTTTGAGGGCAAGGAGGAAAACCACGATATTTTCATTCCAGCGTGCATGTGTTCGTGCGTGTGTGTCTGTGAATGAGACTGGCTGTAGCCTACGTGTCGTCCCCCCTTTTCTCTTTGTCCCTCCTCGATAGTAAGAATCAACAGAGCGCCATCAATCTGCTCGCATCCTGCTGCAAACCAGGATGAGCCACCAGCACAACAACCATCACTTCACGTTCATTTAACCTCTGTCTCTCTGACCCACCGGCCAGTCGCGGTCCATGCTTTCCCTGCCTGAGATGCGATTTAGTTCTCCGTCTTCCCGGAGAATATCGGCCGTTACTCCCCACTGAAAGAGCATGCCTGAGACGGGGGCGACCGGAGCAGCAGCAGCCGCTGCAGCTGCCAGTATCAACTCCTCCGACAGCAGCGGCGGAACGGAAGGCTCTTGGCACAGACACCGATCGCAAGGCGAGGGGGAAAAGACAGATCAAAGTGCTGCCTCCTCGCAGCAAACGTCCTACGGTGTACTGGGTGAGCCCGTATTTCAAAGGGTCGGTTTTGTTTGTGGACGGAAATGTAATGTAGTTAGAATTGGGGCGACGGGACGGGAAACGGGATGAGCATGGGATCCCAAAATAGGACCGGCGCTGCACCGTTCTTTCGTCTTTTCAGGCACATGGCCACCATCGAAACAGCCCACATCTTATCTTGTTTATAGAAGGATGTCTTTGTCCTTAAAGGTCACAGCATCATCGTTGCTGTCTATAGGCCAGCCTACTAACATCCACTCCTCCATATGTGTGTGTTGTATGCTGACATGTGGGAGGTTTAGCCTGTAATATCCAGCAACATCCTGGAATGACCATCCACCATGCAAAAACTGGTTGAATCAACGTTGTTTCCACGTCATTTCAACCCCAAAAAATATAAATGTGAGGACTTTGAATCAATGTGGAAAACTGATTGGATTTGCAACATTTAAAGGTGATGTATCTATGCTTTGATAGTTCAATCTGAGCCACTGTCTTAATCCCATTTTTTAACTTTTATTTGTGGTTGAGTTGGAGAAATGAATCCAACATATAGTTTGTTAACTTGTCGACAAGTTAATAGGCTATTTATTGTATTTCAAAGTGAAATTGAATTGTCAATACAACCAAATATCAACATTTAAAGGAGATTTGTCTTCTGCTTGGATAGTTGGTTCCATCTGTGCCACTGACTTCTAGTTTGTCTACAAATTAATAATTGATATATGTTGGATTCACGTCTCCATCTCAACCAAAAATCGAAGTTAAAGAATAGAGACTAAATCAAAATCAAACTTTAAATGCACTTTAAATCAAGTTTGATTTATTTATATTCTTTAACTTGATTTTGGGTTGAGATGGAGACTTGAATCCAACATATCAATTATTAATCTGTAGACAAAGTGGAATTAAAACCAGACTAAGTCAGTGGCACAGATGGAACTATCCAAGCAGAAGATACATCTCCTTCAAATGTTGATATTTGGATGAGTTGACATCCAAACACAATTCAATATCAGTAAATATCATTACATTTGAAATCAACCAGAGCTTGAAAACCGAGGCCTATATTTATTGTCTATTTTTAGTTAAATTCTGGGTTGAATTGAAACAATAGATGTTGATGATTTTGCAAATGCTATATTGGCCCATTATCTTACGTCAGATCGCATCACTTCTACGCAACGCTCTTCCCTCAACCGATCTGTCTTGTAGGACGTGGGACTCATCCTAAAATGTTAGGATTCCCGAGCATCCGCTATTCAAAAATGTAAACGTACTTCCTAATTTTTGATGTCACTGCGCTCTTGTATGACTCTCTATGAAATAGGCAGAATAGCTAGCTAAATTATTACACACGTCGTGAGAGTGATTTAATACCTGAATTCAATTTGCGAGAAAATAAAAACAAAGTGGTGGCTAGGTCCTGCTAAAATGATGTTCAACCACGTCGGTCGCTAAGGCTTGATCAGCTGCTTAGCCAACTTGTTGTAGCTAGTTTAGTGACATAGCTAGCTAGCTCTACCTTTACTGACAAATCATCAGCTTGCTTAGCTTGCCCTGAATTTGTAGACATGCTGCCCCAAAGAGTGAATGTTATCAGAAATCCGTCCTTAGTTTCTCCGCGATCGTTACTAATGTTGGGGTCAGCTGAGCGCAGCACAAGCTGAACTGACGGGAAGCTATCACTGCAGAACAGGCAGCACTAGCAGCTTCTTCAAAACTCATTACATTAATTGTGATGAAATAATGTTGCTAAAGTAGCTTGCTAGCTAGCTTGTGGAGGAAACATTTAGTGTTCAGCATTGAGTGTGTGCTCTAGGTTAGCTTCCTATTCATTTCATACGAAGTGACTGGCTTAGAGCTACGTTAACAACCTAATGGACAAATTTAAGCTAGTTGTCGTGCACATTGTCAAACTCCAGAAATACTGCTCTGTCAAGCACCAAATATCTTAGCTAGATGTAGGCAACTAAGACCACCTCAGTAAAAAAAACGTCACAATCAATTACAGAATAATTGTTTTAGTATATATTAATTGAAATTGGGTTCATTAGGCGATGTTGCCTAGGTTATTTTCTAATGTTATGGTAACTCATTGTAGCCGGACTACTTTCGAGCTATCCCATTGCCCTTTGCAAGATACGAGACATATCAGTGCAGGCGGAATCGACGCGCTATCATGTAAGACAATGATATAGGCCTAAATAGCATCATTGATGATATATCTGCTAAATGACTAAAATGTAAATGATAAAGTATGGTCACATTTCATTTGCTCTGTTAAGCCTGCCCTTTGGAATGACTTCGATAGCAACAGTGAATCTATTTAGTTTTTAAGTGTATCATTCTCACAATAGCACATTGGTGATCGTCAGTGACAAATATCATAGCTAAGCAGGGCTGGGTTAAAACCTTGGATAAGAGCCAAAGGGTAGCTGTAAATTTCACCCTCAAAACAACAGTTAATTAATTTCTTCAAATCCAATGTATTTACCACGTAGATTCCACATGACAATAGTTTTACAAATGATGTCGAAACAACGTTGATTCAACCAGTTTGTGCCCAGTGGGACTTATGCATTCAATCAGCATGATAGCCTATAGCCTACTCATAGCAGGATAAACCTGTTTTTGAATTTGCAACATCAGTCATATTCTGCACTCGGGGCGGGGCCTGTGTGTTATTTTGTGGATACAGTCCTGGCTGCATGTTAGAACCAGAGCTGGAGATTTGGGGAACTGTATCAGCTGCATAGGGTTCTTTTCATATGTCTGGGCAGAGGGCCTGCAGAGAGAGCAGAGCACAGACAGCATGCTGAATGATGCAGTGTGTGTCCTGGCTGTCTGGAGAGGGGCCCTAGACTATTGCTTTATAGGAGACGCACAGTGAAGTCATTATGTTTTTGCAGTGGTGTAAAGTAACCATTTAAAAATACTTTGAAATACTACTTAAGTATTTTTTTTGTAGCTGTACTTTACTACTTATATTTTTGACCACTTCAACTTTTACTCCACTACATTCCTAAAGAAAATATGTGCTTTTTACTCCAATACAGTTTCCCTGACACCAAAAAGTACTCGTAACATTTGGGAATGCTGGGGCAGGACAGCAATATGGTACAATTCACGCACCTATGAATATAACACGTTTTCATCCATAAGGCCTCTGATCTGGTGGACTCAATAAAGACAAATACTGTGTTTGTAAATTATGTCTAAGTGTTGGAGTGTGCCCCTGGCTGACCATAAATTCAAAAAACAAGCAAATCGTGCCATCTGGTTTGCTTAATATAAGGAATTTGATGTATAGCACTTTTACTTTGTACAGTGCATTCGGAAAGTATTCAGACCCCTTCCCTTTTTCCAGATTTTGTTATGTTACAGCCTTATTCTGAAATGGATGAAATTATTTATTTCCTCGTCAGTCTACACACAAAACCCCATAATGACAAAGCGAAAACAGGTTTTTAGACATGTTTGCAAATTTATAAAAAATAAAAAAACAGAAATACCTTATTTACATAAGTATTCAGGCCCTTTGCTATGAGACTAGAAATTGAGCTCAGGTGCATCCTGTTTTCATTGATCATCCTTGTTGTTTTTACAACTTGATTGGAGTCCACCTGTGGTAAATTCAAATGATTGGACATGCTTTGGTAAGGCACATACCTGTCTATATAAGGTCCCACAGTTCACAGTAGATGTCAGAGCAAAAACCAAGCTCGAAGGAATTGTCCGTAGAGCTCCGAGACAGGATTGTGTCAAGGCACAGATCTGGGGAAGGGTAACAAAACATTTCTGCAGCATTGAAGGTCCCCAAGAATACAGTGGCCTCCATCATTCTTAAATTGAAGAATTTTGGAAGCACCTACTCTTCCTAGAGCTGGCCGCCCGGCCAAACTGAGCAATCGAGGGAGAAGGGCCTTGGACAGGGAGGTGACCAAGTACCTGATGGTCACTCTGACAGAGCTCCAGAGTTCCTCTTTAGAGATGGGAGAACCTTCCAGAAGGACAACCATCTCTGCAGCACTCCACCAATCAGGCCTTTATGGTAGAGTGGCCAGATGGAAGCCACTCAGTAAAAGGCACATGACAGCCCGCTTGGAGTTTGCCAAAAGGCACCTAAAGAACTCTCAGTCCATGAGAAACAAGATTCTCTGGTCTGATGAAACCAAAATTGACATCTTTGGCCTGAATGCCAAGCGTCACGTCTGGAGGAAACCTGGCACCATCCCTACAGTGAAGCACGGTGGTGGCAGCATCATGCTGTGGGGATGTTTTTCAGCGGCAGGGACTGGGAGACTAGTCAGGATCAAGGGAAATATGAACAGACAAAGTACAGAGAGATCCTTGATGAAAACCTGCTCCAGAGAGCTCAGGACCTCAGACTGTTACGAAGGTTAAACTTCGAACAGGACAACGACCCTAAGCACACAGCCAAGACAATGCAGGAGTGGCTTCGGGACAAGTCTCTGAATGTCCTTGAGTGGCCCAGCCAGAGCCCGAACTTGAACCCGATCAAATCTCTGGAGAGACCTGAACATAGCTGTGCAGCGACGCTCCCCATCCAACCTGACAGCGCTTGAGAGGATCAGCAGAGAAGAATGGTAGAAACTCCTCAATTACAGGTGTGCCAAGCTTGTAGCGTCATACCCAAGAAGACTCAAGGCTGTAATCGCGGCCAAAGGTGCTTCAACAAAGTAATAAGTAAAGGGTCTGAATTCTTATGTAAATGTGATATTTCATTTTTTCATTTTTAACACATTTGCAAAACAAATCTAAAAACCTGTTTTTGCGTTGTCATTATGGGGTATTGTGTGTAGGTTGATGAGGGGAAATTTGTTTGAATCCATTTTAGAATAAGGCTGTAATGTAATAAAATGTGGAAAAAGTCAAGGGGTCTGAATACTTTCAGAATGCACTGTACTTTTGCTCAAGTATGACAATTGAGTACTTTTTCCACCACTGTACTTAAGTACATTTTAAACCAGTGACTTTCACTTTTAAATGAGTCATTTTCTATTAAGGCATCTTTTTTACTCAAGTATGACAGCTCAGTACTTTTTCCACCACTGTGTTTTTGATGTTTTAACAGCCAGTCTATTGCACAACCTGGTTACAATGTCTTAGGAGAAGTGATCATATCTTGTCAGGGTAACTAGCCCACAAACATAGTCCGTATTGCTTACAGTTGGCTAGTCCATGATGAAGTAACTATAGATACTATGAGCTGTGAGTGTATAAATATTTAGGTTAAAATGCAAGGACTGACTTATACTGATAATATTAGTCCTGCACCCATAGCTCTGTAAGTGTTACTATACACTGAGTGTACAAAACATTAGGAACAAATCTCTTTCCATGACATAGACTGACCAGATGAATCCAGGTGAAAGTTATGATCCCTTATTGATGTTAAATCCACTTCAATCGGTGTAGATGAAGAGGAGGAGACAGGTTAAAGAAGGATTTGAGACATGGATTGTGCACGTGTGCCATTCATAGTGTAAATGTGCAAGACAAAACATGTAAGTTCTTTGAATAGGGTATGGTAGTATGCTCAACAGTTTCCCGTGTGTATCAAGAATGGTCCACCACCCAAAGGACATCCAGCCAACTTGACACAACTGTGGGAATCATTGGAGTTAACATGGGCCAGCATCCCTATGAAATGCTTGACACCTTGTAGAGTCCGTGCCACGGCGAATTGAGTCTGTTCTGAGGGCAAAAGGCGGTGCAACTCAATATTAGGAAGGTGTTCATAATTTGTTGTACACTTTGTGTAGTCTGTATATTATGGGCTGTATTTCCCAGTTGGTTCATGGGGGAGAAGATGATTGGAGCTGGGCAGTCAGTGCGGACTTTCATCAGGATTAACATGATATCACAGAACTGCTTTCACACGTGTCAGTGTCTGTCAGCGCCATGCCGCCACACAGCATGTTGAGTCCTGATGCCTGATTCCCCCTCAGCCCTGCTCTCTGCTTTAGCCGGGCGGGGAGGATTGGATGATTGGATATTTCTTCTCCATGTTTTAAGCATGTCTTCCTAATCCCTTTTCCGTTAGCCTAAAGTAGCTTTGATCCATTCAGACACCGTCCTTTGTGACTTCACCCTCTTATAGTCCCCTCCCTCATCCTCCACATGAATTACATGTCCATCAAAGAACATAGTCATCTTAGTGTGTGTCCCAAATGGCACCCTATTCCCTATGTAGTCCACTACTTTTGACCAGAGCCCTATGGTCCCTGGTCAAAAGTAGTGGACTACATAGGGAATAGGGTACCATTTGGGATGCCTCCTTAGTTTCAGAAATTACTGACCACTCTGCCCCAGTGCAGAGTGGTAGTGCTGATAAGATACAGATAGTTACAGTAGGGAAGTCAGGGCATGGGTTTTATGGTGGATACTCATTCAACCAGAACATCAGTGGCTTTGTTTTGGTTGGTTGGTTGGGAGGGAGGGACATCCATTATTGAAAAGTGAAAGGCAAGCAAAGGTTTCTGTGGAGTTTCCCTAACCTGATATAAGAGGTATTGGTTGTTAAGAGGGTTACTCCTCTAAACATGGACTTGAACTGTGCTTATAACAAGTATATTTTGTAATTCCCATTGTGTTTACTGTATTTCTCTCTATAGATCAAGTGAAGCACTGATCTAAGCGATACTAGTCCCCAAGTAAAGACTAAACTCGAATGCTCTTGGAGAACAAACTCTGAGCATGAGATTGTGGAGCACGGGAGTTTGCATATTGAGAAACTCCCCTCCTGTCTAAAACGATCAGGTCATTAGAAGGGTTTTCACTCTGCCGACTCGAACAACCTCAGAAAGTGGCACTGGATCTATTCTGGGATCTTGGTGAGATAGGATGGGGGGTAAATTTCCTTCTGTGTAAACTTATTTAACAGAGTTTCTTTCTTCAGAACTCAGCATTAATAAAGGAACTTCTCCTTGTGCAATAATGTTGGAAAGGAATAGGTCAATATTTTGGCAATCGTGGATACCGTTTTTATGTCTCTGTGTCCAGTATAAAGGAAGTTAGAGGTAGTTTCACAAGCCAATGCTAATGCGTGTTAGCGCAATGACTGGAAGTCTACAGGACTCCCAGTCATTGCACTAACGGTAGTTCGCAATTGTGCTAACGCTAGTTAGCAACTTCCTTCAAGCTGCATGCAGAGACATAACAATGGTTTATCTGACTCTGGGGAAGTAGATTGCCAAAATCCCGAACTATCCCTTTAAGAGGGGATATGCACTCTGACTGCACACATCATCCACACACCCTTGGCACGGGCAGGGATTCCACTTTCTCTGTTTGTCTCTCTTTACCCCTCAGCGAGGAGTCCTCCGCTCTGCTTTAAGCAGATTTAGACAAGTCCAATGTCACACAAGTTGGTTTAAATACACTCTTAGAAAAAAAGGTGCTGTCTTGAACCCAAAAGGGTTCTTCGGCTGTCCCCATAGAGAGAAATAGTAATGGCGTCTTTTTGTAGGCACTAACTCCGCCATTGTTCGTTGGACAAAGACTATGGGGAAAATGTTTTTGTAGGGTTTTTGGATAAATGCCGAAAATATGTTCTATGAGAATCTTCATCCGCTAATGTCACTTTTTGTGAATTTTGAAGAATTATATAAGAATAAAAACATAAATGACATACAGGCTTCATAATTCATAAAGGTCATGTTAACTGACTGCTATTATCTGATAGAACCAAACGTATAACATCTCCTAAGCCTGTGTTAACCTCAGACCTTACTTTCGGCATTTATTCCCAAACCCTATTATTTCCTCGTTCATTTTTCCCATAGGGATGGCTGAACGAACCAGACCAAACTTATTTCCAGGTTTTAGGAATACAAGCTGGCGAGCTCTATAGGGGAACCCTTTGATATAAGCTGTCACAGAGGGTTGGTGTACACTATTAGAAAAAAGGGTTATTTGGCTGTCCCCATAGGAGAGCCCTTTTTGGTTCCAGGTAGAACCCTTTCCACAGAGGGTTCTACCTGGAACCAAAAACGGTTCTACCTGGAACCGCAAAGGTTTCTACCTGGAGTCAAAAAGTGCTCTCCTATGGGGACAGCCAAATAACCCTTTTTTCTAATAGTGTACACCAACCCTCTGTGACAGCACTGAAAGGCAAAGCAATTTATGCAAAAGCATCAAACTCACCACCACATTTGTAGAAGAAGCAGGAACCTACACTTTCTACTGCAGACATTGCAGTAGACATTTTATTCTACTCTATTCTGTTTTATTGTATTCTATTCAATTCTGTCTGATCCTATTCTATTCTAACGTTACAATATGGTGCAGAGCATTCGATTTGGCTGCTGGGGGGCAAGAAGACCCCCAGATTCGCTAAAAAGCATTGACAACTATGTGCTGTTTTCAAGGGATTGTTAAATAAATGTTATAGCTAACTATTTGGTTTTAATATCATCACCTCTAGTCAGAAATACACTATCATCAGAGTTATAAACTCAGCAAAAAAAGAAACGTCCCTTTTTCAGGACCCTGTCTTTCAAAGTTAATTTGTAAAAATCCAAATACTTCACAGATCTTCATTGTAAAGGGTTTAAACACTGTTTCCCATGCTTGTTCAATGAACCATAAACAATTAATGAACATGCACCTGTGGAACGGTCGTTAAGACACTAACAGCTTACAGACGGTAGGCAATTAAGGTCACAGTTATGAAAACTTAGGACACTAAAGAGGCCTTTCTACTGACTGTGAAAACACAAAAAGAATGCTGCCCAGGGTCCCTGCTCATCTGTGTGAACGTGCCTTAGGCATGCTGCAAGGAGGCATGAGGACTGCAGATGTGGCCAGGGCAATAAATTGCAATGTCCATACTGTGAGACGCCTAAGACAGCGCTACAGGGAGACAGGACGGACAGCTGATCGTCCTCGCAGTGGCAGACCACGTGTAACAACACCTGCACAGGATCGGTACATCTGAACATCACACCTGTGGGACAGGTACAGGATGGCAACAACAATGCCCGAGTTACACCAGGAACGCACAATCCCTCCATCAGTGCTCAGACTGTCCGCAATAGGCTGAGAGAGGCTGGACTGAAGGCTTGTAGGCCTGTTATAACGCAGGTCCTCACCAGACATCACCGGCAACAACGTCACCTATGGGCACAAACCCACCATCGCTGGACCAGACAGGACTGGCAAAAAGTGCTCTTCACTGATGAATCACGGTTTTGGCTCACCAGGGGTGATGGTCGGGATTCACGTTTATCGTCGAAGGAATTGGCGTTACACCGAGGCCTGTACTCTGGAGCGGGATCGATTTGGAGGTGGAGGGTCCGTCATGGTCTGGGGCGGTGTGTCACAGCATCATCGGACTGAGCTTGTTGTCATTGCAGGCAATCTCAACACTGTGCGTTACAGGGAAGACTTCCTCCTCCCTCATGTGGTACCCTTCCTGCAGGCTCATCCTGACATGACCCCCCAGCATGACAATGCCACCAGCCATACTGCTCGTTCTGTGCGTGATTTCCTGCAAGACAGGAATGTCAGTGTTCTGCCATGGCCAGCAAAGAGCCCGGATCTCAATCCCATTGAGCACGTCTGGGACCTGTTGGATCGGAGGGTGAGGGCTAGGGCCATTCCCCCCAGAAATGTCTGGGAACTTGCAGGTGCCTTGGTGGAAGAGTGGGGTAACATCTCACAGCAAGAACTGGCAAATCTGGTGCAGTCCATGAGGAGGAGATGCACTGCAGTACTTAATGCTGCTGGTGGCCACACCAGATACTGACTGTTACTTTTGATTTTGACCCCCCTTTGTTCAGGGACACATTATTCAATTTCTGTTAGTCACATATCTGTGGAACTTGTTCATTTTATGTCTCAGTTGTTGAATCTTGTTATGTTCATACGAATATTTACACATGTTAAGTTTGCTGAAAATAAACGCAGTTGACAGTGAGAAGACGTTTAGGTAAACATTTAGGTCTACATTAAAGGGCACTTCATTGAATATAACAGGCTTTTAAAATCCAATATTGGTGCACAATTTCTACTTACAAGTATCAAAGGGAAGCAAAATGCATTCATTTCGTGGAACGACCCAAAGACCGGGTAGATTAAAGATAGCCTGTTTCTATCGTTTGTCCAGAGATGAGAAATGCAAGAGTGGCACTGGTCATACATTTACCTCGTCTGTCTGAGGGTGAAATCTAGTCAGCCTGCCACAAAAACAATCTTACCTCACATCTTACTCAAGAGTGTGGTTATGATTTTGACTAGCCTGTGGATGCATGTGGACTGTGTTCCTAAACGTTAGGTCTATTCTAGACATGAGAAATGTTTGCATTTCATCTATACACATCCACCTTGCCTATACAGAGGCTTTTGAATGTCTTTCCTGAGCATGTCACCCTGTGATCGCTGCTTGCAGTGTCAATATCTCTGTACTTTGGTGTGTGTAACAGATATTGCATTTCTCAGGGAAACTGTTGGATTAAAGCGTGTTCCCTCTCCCACTCCTTTATCCTCCCTGTGTACTGAGCAGGGGGGGGGGATTTGTTGATGTTGTTACCAAGCAAGGCCAGTAGAAGTACAATAGCTATGGAGGCATGGAGAGGAAGGCTGTTTTTAGCCTCAGTCATGGTATGGGGAATATCACCGGATCAGCTCCTCTCTACCCTCTACCTCTGCCGAAGGGCTTTTTAGTTAACCTACAGGGGAGAGGACCACTTTCTGTTACATTTCAGGTATTAGTATTTCAGCTCCAGTTCATCACAGTCTCTCCTTTTTTCCTAATTGGTTATTACAAACATAGATGACAATTTCAGTTCTAAATGTGTTTTATATTTGTGGTAAATGAGCAGTGGAGATGAAAACCACATAGCTGTGCAAACATATTTTAATGCTCCTGAGTGGCGCAGTGGTCTAAGGTACTGCATCGCAGTGCTAACTGTGCCACTAGAGATCCTGGTTCGAATCCAGGCTCTGTTGCATCCGGCCGCGACCGGGAGACTCATGGGCGGCGCACAATTGGCCCAGCGTCGTCCAGGGTAGGGGAGGGAATGGCCGGCAGGGATGTAGCTCAGTTGATAGAGCATGGCGTTTGCAACGCCAGGGTTGTGGGTTCAATTCCCACGGGGGGGGGGCAGTATAAAAACATATATATATTTTGGGCGGCAGGTAGCTTAGTGGGTAAGAGCGTTGTGCCAGTAACCGAAAGGTCGCTGGTTCTAATCCCCGAGCCGACTAGGTGAAAAATCTGTCGATGTGCCCTTGAGCAAGGCACTTAACCCTAATTGCTCCTGTAAGTCGCTCTGGATAAGAGCGTCTGCTAAATAAAAAAATTAATTAATTAATTAAAATTAATATTCACTAACTGTAAGTCGCTCTGGATAAGAGCGTCTGCTAAATGACTAAAATGTAATGTAAATGTTAATCTCATCTCTTCTCATTTGGACACATCCAAATCTCTGGCCCCTAGTTAGGGCTATAACATACAATCATATGATTTTATCTTTCGGTGCATAGGCAACGTGATTAAAACACAGTTACTAACCAAACTCCTCGCTGTGGTTCTTGTGCTACTTTTGACCCCTCAGCAAAACTATTACAAGAGGGTTGCCTGCCACTGTGCAGCGTTGCATGAGAGCCTCTCACAAATAGGCTGTCAGGAAAATGCAGTGCAACACCTTCTCTAAACCCTGATTCTGCACCCCACATTTTCACTTTTGAAATGTGTCTAAGTGTTTTTGTCTAATGTTGATGTCCTCAAAATAATTGCTCTTGCACACACAATTACCTCTGCACCGTTTATTTGGTTGATGTCTCAAAAACATCACCCCGCTTTTGCAGTCTGCCTTTTAAACAATCTAGAGGAAACACTGGAGGTACTACACTAACAGGCCCTTGAGTTTGACATCTGTGACTCAACCGCTGAGGCCTCTGCATCTCTAGTGCTGCTTCCTTGCTAATTTAATTAACGTTAATTTAATTAACTTCAATTGGTCCAATTTGATTGAATTCAATGAATGTAAAGCTAAGACTCTGAGCAATTCACCTCTGATACACTGTGATAAAAGTGGTGCTTGCTCCCAACATAACTGCCGCTATATGTTTTAGTAACTGAAAGATTGTATATTGTAGCTACATATGCCTGATGTAGCAATATACACTGAGTACACCAAACATTAGCAACACTTTCCTTATATTGAGTTACACCCCCTTTTGCCCTCAGAACCACCTCAATTCATCAGAGCTTGGACTACAAGGTGTTGAAAGCATTCCACAGGGATGCTGGCCCATGTTGTTGACTCCAATGCTTCCCACAGTTGTGTCAAGTTGGCTGGATGTCCTTTGGGTGGTGGACCATTCTTGATACACACGGGAAACTGTTGAGCATAAAAAACCCAGCAGTGTTGCTGTTCTTGACACGCTCAAACCGGTGCACCTGGCACCTAGTACCATACCACTTTCAAAGGCACTTATCTTTTGTCTTGCCCATTCTTGCCCATGAATGGTACATAACACAATCCATGTCTCAATTGTCTCAAGGCTTAAAAATCGTATTTTTTAACCTGGCTCCTCAATAATGGCTCCGATTGTGCTATTTTGTGTATTTTTTTGCGCTGATCCTAACTTTATTTGTACATAATGTTTCAGCCATCGTTTCATATGATTGAAAATAGCTTCTGGACATCAAAAGAGTGATTTACTAACCTTGATTCGGATGAGGACTTCTATTTCAACGAATTTGAGGTGAAGGACATAATGCTCATCCCATCCCATACCAGGCCCAAATCCCTGTCCCTTGGAGGAGGCGGAGGCAGCGCTATAGAGGTCGGCATGCGGGATATCTAACGAGACTGCGAGGATAAGTCGCCATTACCCTCAGTTCTATTGGCAAATGTGCAATCACTGGAAAATAAACTGGATGAGCTCCGTTCGATAATATCCTATCAACATGACCTGAATAACTGTAAAATCCTGTATCACCGAGTCGTGGCTGAAGAAGGACATGGAAAATATAAATCTAGCTGGTTTTTCTATACATCAACAGGACAGAACAGCTGTGTCTGGTAAGCTGAGGGGAGGGGGGGTGTGTCTCTTTGTCAACAACAGTTTGTGTGTGATCTCTAATATTAAGGAAGTCTCAAGGTTCTGCTCGCCTAAGTTAGAATACCTCATGATAAGCGGTAGACCACACTATTTACCAAGAGTTTTTATCTAGATTTTTCGTAGCTGTCTATTTACCACCACAAACCGATGCTGGCACTAAGACCACACTCAACGAGCTGTATAAGGCCATAAGCAAACCAGAAAATGCTCACCCAGATGCGGCGCGCCTAGTGGCTGGGGATTTTAATGCAGGGAAACTGAAATCCGTTATACCTAATTTCTACCAGCATGTCACCTGTGCAACTAGAGGTGAAAAAAACTCTACTCTACACACTGAGACGCATACAAAGCTCACCCTCGCCCTCCAGTTGGCAAATCTGACCATAACTCCATCCTCTTAATTTCTATTTACGAGCAAAAACTGAAACAGGAAGTACCAGTGATGCACTGAATATGGAAGTATTCATGTAGCCATGAAATGCTTTGGAAGGCTGGTCATGGTTCACATCAACACCATCATCCCAGACACCCTGGACCCACTCTAATTCGCATACCGCCCCAACAGATCCACAGATGATGCAATCTCTATTGCACTCCACACTGCCCTTTCCCACCTGGACAAAAGGAACACCTACGTGAGAATGCTGTTCATTGACTACAGCTCAGCGTTCAACACCATAGCGCCCTCGAAGCTCATCACTAAGCTAAGGACCCTAGGATTAAACACCTCCCTCTGCAATTGGATACTGGACTTTCTGATGGGCCGCACCCAAGTGGTGAGGGTAGGCAACAACACATCCGCCATGCTGACCCTCAACATGGTGTGTGCTTAGCCCCCTCCTGTACTCCCTGTTCACCCACGACTGCGTGGCCGCACACAACTCCAAAACCATCATGAAGTTTGCTCACAACACGACGGTGGTAGGTCTGATCACCGACGACAATGAGGCAGCCTACAGGGAGGAGGTCAGAGACCAGGCAGTGTGGTGCCAGGACAACAAACTCTCCCTAAACGTCAGCAAGACAAAGGAGCTGATCGTGGACTACAGGAAATGGAGGGCCGTGCACGCCCCCATTCACATCGACGGGGCTGTAGTATTGTATTTGTATTTGTAGTGGAGACGGTTGAGAGCTTCAAGTTCCTCGGTGCCCACATCAATAAACATGATTCTCTGGTCTGCTGAATCCAAGATTGAACTCTTTGGCCTGAATGCCAAGCGTCATTTCTGGAGGAAACCAGGCGCCGCTCATCACCTGGCCAATACCATCCCTACGGTGAAGCATGGTGGTGGCAGCATCATGCTGTGGGGACATTTTTCAGCGGCAGGGACAGGGAGATTAGTCAGCATAGAGGGAAAGATGAACGGAGAAAAGTACAGAGAGATCCTTGATGAAAACCTGCTCCAGAGCGCTCAGAATGTCAAACTGGGGCGAAGGTTCACAGGACAACAACCCTAAGTACACAGCCAAAACAAGTGAGGAGTGGCGATATTGTCGAGCCCGAATCAATTAGCGCATGACAGGTTAAGCAGTCCTCCAGGACTGTTTCCAGGTATGGGCTGTTAGAGTCGCGTCTTGTAGTCATATTCCCCACAAAGTGGAGTGATCGTTCGCAGTGACGTGATTTGTAATTTTTGTTCATGGTGAAAATAGATTGACTCATCGGGTTTCGAGTGGAATTGACTCTTGCGATGTGTTTGACCTTTTTCTTCGCAACATTTGTATCAGAGACTATAGACAACGTTTGTGGGCTTGTGTCTTGATCGAGCGGGCCCTGGGTAGGGTCTCGACCTCGACTAAAGCATCCGCCAACTCCTGGACAGTCTGTGGTGCAATGTGCCGTTGGTGGATGGAGCGAGACATGATGTCCCAGATGTGCTCAATTGGATTCAGGTCTGGGCAACGGGAGGGCCAGTCCATAGCATCAATGCCTTCCTCTTGCAGGAACTACTGACACACTCCAGCCACATGAGGTCTAGCATTGTCTTGCATTAGGAGGAACCCAGGGCCAACCGCACCAGCATATGGTCTCACAAGGGGTCTGAGGATCTCATCTCGGTACCTAATGGCAGTCAGGCTACCTCTGGCGAGCACATGGAGGGCTGTGCGGCCCCCCAAAGAAATGCTACCCCACACCATGACTGACCCACCGCCAAACCGGTCATGCTGGAGGATGTTGCAGGCAGCAGAACGTTCTCCACGGCGTCTCCAGACTCTTCTCTGGCAAATGCCAAACGTCCTGCACGGTGTTGGGCTGTAAGCACAACCCCCACCTGTGGACGTCGGGCCCTCATACCACCCTCATGGAGTCTTTTTCTGACCGTTTGAGCAGACACATGCACATTTGTGGCCTGCTGGAGGTCATTTTTCAGGGCTCTGGCAGTGCTCCTCCTGCTCCTCCTTGCACAAAGGCGGAGGTAGCAGTCCTGCTGCTGGGTTGTTGCCCTCCTACGGCCTCCTCCACGTCTCCTGATGTACTGGCCTGTCTCCTGGTAGCGCCTCCATGCTCTGGACACTACGCTGACAGACACAGCAAACCTTCTTGCCACAGCTCGCATTGATGTGCCATCCTGGATGAGCTGCACTACCTGAGCCACTTGTGTGGGTTGTAGACTCCGTCTCGTGCTACCACTAGAGTGAAAGCACCGCCAGCATTCAAAAGTGACCAAAACATCAGCCAGGAAGCATAGGAACTGAGAAGTGGTCTGAATACTTTCCGAATGCACTGAATATACAAAAGTATGTGGACACCCCTTTAAAATTCCTTACTGAAGAGCTCAGTGACTTTCAACGTGGCACCGTCATAGGATACCACCTTTTCCAGCAAGTCAGTTCGTCAAATGTCTGCCCTGGTAGAGCTGCCCCGGTCAACTGTAAGTGCTGTTATTGCGAAGTGGAAACGACTAGGAGCAACAATGGCTCAGCCGCGAAGTGGTAGGCCACACAAGCTCACAGAACGGGTCTGCCGAGTGCTGAAGCGCGTAAAAATGGTTTGTCCTCGGTTGCAACACTCACTACCGAGTTCCAAACAGCCTCTGGAAGTTGTGTAAAGCTTGCCGCCATTGGACTCTGGAGCAGTGGAAACGCGTTCTCTGGAGTGATGAATCACGCTTCACCATCTGGCAGTCCGACGGACGATTCTGGGTTTGGCAGATGCCAGGAGAACACTAGCTGCACAAATGCATAGTGCCAACTGTAAAGTTTGGTGGAGGAGGAATAATGGTCTGGGGCTGTTTTTCATGGTTCGGGCTAGACCACTTGGTTCCAACGCTACAGCATACAATAACATTGTAGATGATTCTTTGCTTCCAACTTTGTGGCAACAGTTTGAGGAAGGCCCTTTCCTCTTTCAGCATGACAATGCCCCGTGCACAATGCGAGGTCCATACAAAAATTGTTTGTTGCGATCGGTGTGGAAGAACTTGACTGGCCTGCACAGAGCCCTTACCTCAACCCCATCAAACAACTTTGGGGTGAATTGGAACGCCGACTGCGAGCCAAGCCTACTCGCCCAACATCAGTTCCTGATCTCACTAATGCTCTTGTGGCTGAATGGAAGCAAGTCCCCGCACCAATGTTCCAACAAGTGGATCTATGGACATGTACTGTATCTACCACTACAATATGACCCTTCTACAGTATGAACCAAGCCTATAAATAGCAGTGATAAGAGCTGAGATCAGCAGTCCATTGACTGACTATAGTGTCCCACTGCCATTATTATTGACATCCACATCCTCAAAGACATCACATAGATATCATTACTACAGTATAGGGCATCAGTCTCAGCACAGATATGAGGGTTAGGGTTGCTGGATATACAGTATGATACTATGCATCATTATAGTATGTGTGATGCAGTGTGTGCGAGTTAAAAGCGGAAATTAGGTCTAGAATGACTTTCTATAAATAGATATTCTGTTATCATCAGTGTGGTTGTACAGTATGGAGATGAGCGTTGCTCAGAGGCAGAGCACTGCAGCAGTTTGGCCATTTGAACTAATTCATCAGGGGAGTGAAAGTGACGTGTTCTCTCTTCTCTCAGACAGAAACACAATTATTCCGAATCTGGATTAAGTCACTACTAGACAGTCTGTCATCTCATCGCTGGTCTACCATAGTATTACATTACATCCTAGTGAGTAAAATGTAATGTTATCTGACTTTTAGAACCATGGGCTATACACATGAATATGCAGTAAAGGATATAAAATGTAATATTGTCGTAATAAGAGTTATGTGATTCCTTATTGACCCTATGAGAAGTAAACCGATGAGATGTGAAATAAGGGACACAAACAGTGCCCATCTAGCACATAACGTGGTCGAGGAGAATTCCTTATTATTGTGTGAATACCGACCGGGACTATGGAAACCACAAAACATTAACGTCCAGAGAACGTTATAAGGATGTTATTGGAAAACGTATACATTCCGTTCGCAGCATCAACAAAACTCTCTCTATCCTCTCTTGTTAAGTGTGTTCAGGTGTGTTGGCCGCGCTCACTAATTGGCCACAACTGATCTTAATGAGTGCTTGTTTCCTTTGAAAGGGGATGTGATTGAATAGACTAAAATGATCAGCTTTGTATGAGTTAAAAAAACATAGCATGATAGCTCCATCCTGGTGGCGCAGTGGACTCATTTTATTTATATTATTCATTAATGCTCATGAAAATGAATTTCCATGTGTCCCATCTGTGCTTGGAGTTCAAAGCAGTTCATCCAAACTAAGCTAGCAGTGTTATTATAAGTCTTATTGAAACATGTTTTCAGAATGTTATTATAATTACCTTTAAAAAACCTATCATTTCCATTCTCAGAATATTAATAAAACCTTCCAGGAAAACTTTCAGGGAACCATAGTAAACCATTCTCCGAACCTCCCTGCAACCTAAAAATGAACGTTCAGGCTACATTTTCACATCTGTTCTCAGAACATTTAAATAATGTTCCGTTTTACCAGTCAGGAAACGTATGATGGGAAACCAAAAATGTACGTTCCCACAACTTCCAAGGAACTAAATGTGTTAGCAGGGTGCATTGTGATTGTGTTTTTTTTTTTTACTCACCTAATAATAGAGAGAGAGAAATATAAATGGACTTACATTTGAAATCAACAACAAATGTCACCATGTCATTGGATTTAGGTTAAAAGTTGGGTGAAATAAAGATGAAATGCCCTTACGTTGACGACTTTTTGCAAATCCAATCGGTTTTCCACGTTGATTCAACGTCATCACATTGATGTTTTTGGGATGAAATGACGTGGAAACAACGTTGATTCAACCAGTGTTTGCCCAGTGGGGTGTCAGTCTGAAGTGGGTCAGTGCCTCCAACGCTAATGCCCTCTCTCTCTCTTAGCACCTTAAACATTATGAAGCTCTGTTACTGAAAGACTGCTTGTGCTTGGTTTAGTTCTGCTCACCTCCTTCGGTACCCCCGGGTTTCCTTACACTTTTTTTTTGTTTGAGAAACACATCAAAAACCTCTACCACCTTTTTATGGAAATGTTTTCAAGTGTAGGCTACATCTAACGACTTTTCTCTTCTTTTCCCTTCTGTAAATTCCCTCTCTTGAGTTAAGGTTATTGCATCAGACTTAATAGTTCAGACCTCATCCATTCAGTTATATCCCCCAGTGATTTGTCTATAGGCGCACAACTTCACATAACAAGAAATTGCGCTACATCTTGTAATGCCCAAACGGTCTTGCATCGTCATGTTTGTACTGTTGATCTAGTAAATCCTGTATCCCTTTGTTGCTGTGGTCATTAGAGGATCTTCCTTTTGTGTTTGGGGGCTTTCGCTGTGACCACTATGGAACAAGGCTGTCCGTTGGAGTTGGACACACAAAAGCTGCTATTCATTAACTATATTCAGAGCCACTCGCTTATTCATAATTTGTAATCCCCCTTCATCACAATGGCCAATTCAGCCAGTTAGATAACCAGCAGTCTGTGGATCTGGGAAGAAGTCTGTATGGAGTTGTACGAAAGGGGCTCCGCTCCACACTGGCACTCTTTCATGATTGTAACCTGGATGAATATAAGGAATTGTGGCTCTGGCACTTTACTGTTCAGACTCCACCTTATACTACTGCTCTTCTCTTTCTTTTCTTCTCCTCTCCTTTCTCTATCTCTATCTCGTGGCCTTGTCCTCTCTCTGGCTCTCAACCATTGGGTTTGGTCAGTGTCACATGAAGTCATTGTTAAAACGTTATAGAGGAGTCCTCATTTCCTGTACTGTGACTGCTAATGAGTTCTAACCAGCTCCATCGACCAGCACAGACATCTTAGCTCCACTCATCAGGAGAGTGAAAGTGACATGTTCTTTCTTCTCTCAGACATAGAAAGAGAATCTATTCCTAATCTGGATTAAGTCACTGCTAAACAGCCTGTCATCTCACCACTCTTCACTGGTCTATCATAGGATTATATCCTAGTGAATAAAATGCAATGTGATTTGACTGTTAAAGAGACTATTGTGGACGTCTACTCAGCACTGATGAGTATGGTGTGTTTGTTAGCTTTATGATTTTTACTTATTTAAAGAATGATATTTATTATTGTACTGGGCACCCTTCTTTTATTTAGCCCCTCCTCCCTCTGTCCAGCAGAGCACCGGCAGTGCCCACAAGAGCCCCTCAGATACAAGATGACGGGAAGTGAAGGAGACAGAGGAGGATAGGAAGAGGAGGGGAAGAGGAAGAGGAGAGAGAGATTGGGAATGCGACAAAGGGGGGGGGGGGGGGGGGGGGGGGTTGAGAGGGGGTGACTTGGAGTGAGAGAGAGGGAGGGAGGGAGAGATATTGAGAGGGAGAGAAGGCTCCCTGCTAAGCCAGTGAGAGAGGCTTTTAAACCGCTAACAGGTCTGTGTATACTGAAGACTGAGAGTGTGTGTATCTGCATGTGTGTGCGCATCTAATATGTGTGTGGGCAGTATACTTTGGGAGGGGGCTCTGAGGTGGCCATTGCGACAAGAAATAAAGCAGATCAGTGTCTGGGTGATGGAGAAAGGAGAGAGAGAGTGAGAAGGGGAGAGGAGGAGAGAGGGAGGGAAGGGGAGCGGAGGAGAGGGAAGTGGAGGGTGGCCCACCATTTGGAATTTTTATCTCCGCAAGGCATGTGAGCTGCACTTGCATCATGCAGATATTTGGCTTCATTTTTCCTCACTAGATGGGATTGTTTGGAATGGGATTCAGAAAACCACTGATGCCTTCTCTAGCATGCATGTTATACGACAGTTAGGGTGCATGGCAGGTTTGTCTAACATCTGTGGATACGCATATACGTGTTTTTGTGTGTGTCCGTATGTCTGCTTGTGTGTGTGTGTATACATATATATGGGTGATTCTACAGTAGTGCAAATTGCAGTCCCACCCCAAAAATACTGTTTTCAATCCAAGGCAATAACAAAGATATTGTTAAATGAATATAGTACAAAGTCATTGTTTACACACATATGTCTATTGAGAGGTGGCTGTCCCAAACCCTGACTCCTAAACTTCATGTTTGAAAATAAAGCAATTCATGATTTTTGTATTGTTTGAACACTATTATTTCAATAAAAAGGATTGAGTTCTATTATTACATTGAAAGATACTGAACTAATTATTTGTTTTGTTTATTTTAAAACATATTTTAAAACACCTTTTGATCTCACTACCAAAACACACACATTAAAATATTGTAGAATGAATGTGCCTTAAAGGTCAATTCCACCCCAACTATATTTGGGTATTTGTTTAATTAGTCCATTGTTGATATAGTCCCACAATGTTTTGCCTGTCAGCAATCAAGTTTTCAAGATATATAACTTTCAAAATACAGAAATACAGCTGGTATACAGCTGTATTTCTTAAATAGGGTTTATTTGAACTACTTTCATAGTGTTCATAGTTCCTTACTCATGATGATTAATTTGTGTGTACCCCTTTAAGAGCGTCCCACAAATCCAAGCCAGATTTTTTTCTGTTATATGTGTTTAGTTTACTTACTAATGGTTTGTACTAGAGCGGAGCGGTTTTCTGCATTGTAAATGTGCGACCATGGACACAAAGCCATGCTCCATTTGCTTATATTGCAGAGGCTTATGCAGCTGTGGTATAGCTAAGCCTAATCAGATTTGCCTATGCTAATGCTTCTCACTGGCAAAGTAAAATTATACAAATGACTTTGCTCATAATGCGCATTGCGCACCCCTCAAATGATACAGCCTGACTTGAAACAACGATACAGATGTAACTATGTGCTATTCAATGTATTACCTGAGCAGCACTGGTGCTCCCAAATCAAAATTCCATGTGCATTCCACAGGTCACTTTTATAAGTGAGTGTAAAAAAAAATGTCAAGATTAGGAAAGGTTTCACGGCACACCTGCCTTCTACTTGCCCTCCAACACCACTTCCAGCAGCATCTGGTTTCCCATCCAGAGATTGACCAGGACCAACCCTGCTTAGCTTCAGAGGCAAGCCAGCAGTGGGATGCAGGGTGGTATGCTGCTGGCCCAATGATCATCATTATAATTAGTGGGGAGAACAAGTATTTAATATACAACTCACATTGTATGATTTTTAAGTAATTAATTTGCATTTTATTGCATGACATAAGTATTTGATACATCAGAAAAGCAGAACTTAATATTTGGTACAGAAACCTTTGTTTGCAATTACAGAGATCATACGTTTCCTGTAGGTCTTGACCAGGTTTGCACACACTGCAGCAGGGATTTTGGCCCACTCCTCCATACAGACCTTCTCCAGATCCTTCAGGTTTCGGGGCTGTCGCTGGGCAATACGGACTTTCAGCTCCCTCCAAAGATTTTCTATTGGGTTCAGGTCTCGAGACTGGCTAGGCCACTCCAGGACCTTGAGATGCTTCTTATGGAGCCACTCCTTAGTTGCCCTGGCTGTGTGTTTCGGGTCGTTGTCATGCTGGAAGACCCAGCCACGACCCATCTTCAATGCTCTTACTGAGGGAAGGAGGTTGTTGACCAAGATCTCGCAATACATGGCCCCATCCATCCTCCCCTCAATACGGTGCAGTCGTCCTGTCCCCTTTGCAGAAAAGCATCCCCAAAGAATGATGTTTCCACCTCCATGCTTCACGGTTGGGATGGTGTTCTTGGGGTTGTACTCATCCTTCTTCGTCCAAACACGGCGAGTGGAGTTTAGACCAAAAAGCTCTATTTTTGTCTCATCAGACCACATGACCTTCTCCCATTCCTCCTCTGGATCATCCAGATGGTCATTGGCAAACTTCAGACGGGCCTGGATATGCGCTGGCTTAATCAGGGGGACCTTGCGTGCGCTGCAGGATTTTAATCCATGACGGCGTAGTGTGTTACTAATGGTTTTCTTTGAGACTGTGGTTCCAGCTCTCTTCAGATCATTGACCAGGTCCTGCCGTGTAGTTCTGGGCTGATCCCTCACCTTCCTCATGATCATTGATGCCCCACGAGGTGAGATCTTGCATGGAGCCCCAGACCGAGGGTGATTGACCGTCATCTTGAACTTCTTCCATTTTCTAATAATTGCGCCAACAGTTGTTGCCTTCTCACCAAGCTGCTTGCCTATTGTCCTGTAGCCCATCCCAGCCTTGTGCAGGTCTACAATTTTATCCCTGATGTCCTTACACAGCTCTCTGGTCTTGGCCATTGTGGAGAGGTTGGAGTCTGTTTGATTGAGTGTGTGGACAGGTGTCTTTTATACAGGTAACGAGTTCAAACAGGTGCAGTTAATACAGGTAATGAGTGGAGAACAGGAGGGCTTCTTAAAGAAAAACTATCAGGTCTGTGAGAGCCGGAATTCTTACTGGTTGGTAGGTGATCAAATACTTATGTCATGCAATAAAATGCAAATTAATTTCTTAAAAATCATACAATGTGATTTTCTGGATTTTTGTTTTAGATTCCGTCTCTCACAGTTGAAGTGTACCTATGATATAAATTGCAGACCTCTACATGCTTTGTAAGTAGGAAGACCTGCCAAATCAGCAGTGTATCAAATACTTGTTCTCCCCACTGTATAAGTAATGTCATTATCATTAGTAGGCTTAGTATAGCTGTCTTGTATAACCACCATCAAGCTGTAGGCCTAAGAGCACATCTTATTTAGTCTTCATACCGTAACTTACTTAGGCCTATATTTCAATAGTTATATAGGCTACTGTATCAATCAATCATTAATTCATTCACAGGGGCGCAACTTTCTCTGGGGACGGGGTGGACATGTCCTGAAATTGCATTTTTGTCCCCCCCAGTTTTATCATTGGAATGTGATTCAAAACGAGGCATCGGTGTGCTTTACGACCATGCGTATGCCTCCGAGCGGTCGGGTAGGCTGTTTGGAGTGTTTATCCGACAAAAAATGTAATAAAGTATACAATTGTCCCCCCTACTTTTAAAGCCAAAGTTGTGCCCCTGTTCATTCATGTCATCACACAGCATACGAGTAATTAATGGTTCGAAATGCAGTCAAGCATTTTAGTTTTAAAATAAAATAAAAAGCAACCCTTGAATAATTAGCGTAAACAAAAAAATAAACCGTTCCATTTCAGAAATTGCATTTACGAATGAATGTGAAGGTTTGTAGTATTTGCTGTAAGAAATGCTTTACAAAAAAAAAAAAAACGGTACAACAGACTCTCTGGTACGCTTGTAATTTATTTAGTGGTGTTTACATCGTTCCAAACGGTCAGAAAAATTTGCAGCACCTGTTTGGCACACATAATATGCACGCAGCGCTTGCTCCTTACTTTATTTTTCTTGATCTCCAGTATTTTCCACAACTAGTCAAACTTATTCCACACACCTGACTTCCCCTTTACCTCCTGAGCAACCAGTAAACATTCCCCCATTTCGAGTATATTTGTCACATTCTCTGCATCCATTTTGCTGTCGAGTTATGGTGTTCAGAGTTTGTTATAACAAATGTAGTGATGTGATTATGATATGCTATAGGTCAGGCCCTATTGGTAATGTGCATGCGATGCATACATGTGTCACATAAAGAGAGCAAGGGTTGAGGGAATAGGGAATGTTTTTCCTAAACACATGAGGGATTTCGTTAACAGAACTTTTCAGTCAGAAATGTAATTATGTTGCAGCTTCAGCAACACAGACAGCACGATAAACACTGATGTTCTGTGGTGGTCGCTGCAGCAGGGAGAAGAGAGAGACAACAAGTGCTAGTCACACAGTCACTCGCTGTCATTTTTTTAACACACAATCAATTCAATTGTGGTCGGACTCCCTCTAGTCATTTGTGTGTATTAATTATTTCATCAAACATTGCGCTTAAAGCATCAGACAAGCTCAGTGCATATCGTTGATTTGATTAAAACACATAGGATTTGTCTATATATGGAAAAATACACTAAAAAAATGCTAGCGGTAGACTTAAGAATGCTAGCGGTAGCCTTAAGGCGTCTGCATACTAGATTTGGTTTGCTCCTAGCAGAACACGGCTAGGCGAAGTGAACGTCTGTGCCTCGCATACTCCCTTAAAAGACCTTCACTTGAAAAACGAGAAAAAGGTGGCAATAGTACTGTTTGTCCCTCTTGAAACGCCGTAGCCAGTATACACTTCCTCAAAATAGTCTGAATTTATCTAAGATAACTCAAGAAATCTGTAATTAATTTTGACGTTTTTGCCAAGGAGGTCTTTGTTGCGCAATTTTACATCTAACTAAGATGTTTGGTGCAGTATTTCTCAAGTGAAAAAATTTGCATGAAAACGAGTCATCTCTTGTTGAATGACAACAAACACTTCATTGAAGAATCCCTACTGTTGACCAATCACAGACGAAGGGGCATAGACTTTGGCTAACGATCTTCAGCTTGCCTCAGGAAAAAATGTTGTGTGCACGAACAGCTGAAAATTATTTTGGGCATAATATATGCACGAAATGTTTCAGATGGGAAGCTTTTACTGTAGTGTGGCGTCATGCAGTGATGCTTTTGTGTTGAGGACTCAGATTATAGTAACTGAAGAAATTAGGATGATTAGATCATTTGGCCCAGAAACAGAGAAGATGTTCTTAATGGGATCATTGCTGTTAGACTGTACTGGTATTGTGGCTGTGGACATGGTTGCCAGTCATACAGAATCACGTTAGCACATAGGGTAGTGCTGAGTCCCAATCAATGGGCAGCTGTCCAGTTCTTTCAGACCTTCAGTGTAGTGCCTAAAGGGCTAGGGCTGGTTTTGGCATTAGAATGGGGTTGGGGATATGTCTTTCCTCTAAAACCAACCCATGAGAAACACGTGCCGCTCAAAGCAGTTCCACACACTCCCTTCCCCTGGTCTGCCTGTGAGGTAATACACTCACTGTTGCTAGGGGGAATATGCGATAAGAAAGAACACTAACATGCTGACTACACCGGGCACACGCATGCGCTATCGCGCGCATGTTGATTTTATCCATCCACACCAGACGCGATCATGACATGCAGGTTGAAATATCAAAACGAACTCTGAACCAACTATATTAATTTGGGGGCAGGTCGAAACACATGAAACATTCATGGACATTTAGCTAGCTAGATAGCTTGTTGTTGCTAGCTAATTTGTTGTTGCTAGCTAATTTGTCCTGGGATATAAACATTGGGTTGTTATTTTACCTGACATGCACAAGGTCCTTTTTTTCCTATATCTTTGTAGAATTTTAACCCATTTTGAGTCATAAAAAAAAGTGTGTTCTCTACTTCGACAATTAATCCACAGATAGAAGGGTTTCTAGTGATCTCTCCTCCTTCAGTCTTCTTCTTCTTCTTCTTCTTCTTCTTCTTCTTCTTCTTCTTCTTCTTCTTCTTCTTCTTCTTCTTCTTCTTCTTCTTCTTCTTCTTCTTCTTCTTCTTCTTCTTCTTCTTCTTCTTCTTCTTCTTCTTCTTCTTCTTCTTCTTCTTCTTCTTCTTCTTCTTCTTCTTCTTCTTCTTCTTCTTCTTCTTCTGTGGACTTTATATGGCGGTTGGCAATCAAGGTGCATTACCACAACCAACTGGACTGGAGTGTGGACCTCAGTTCAGCTTTCAATCCCCCACATGGGTATATGCTCCTAAAAACCAATGAGGAGATGGGAGAGGCGGGACTTGCAGCGCTTCAAGCATAAAAAATTGAAACAAGTTCTATTTTAGTGCCTGGCTATGCAGACGCGCGCGAGCAGTTTGGATGAAATGATTGAATAACATGTATGTGTAAAATGTATTTTGCAATGCTCGTACACGTAACGAGAGCGGTGTGGTCAGCATGTAACTCACCCCTAGAGGTGTTTCTGTGTGAGAGTTTGGATTCCTATATTTAGACTCCATTGTTAATATGTAGTCTAAAATTCCATGGATTGACTGAGAAGGCCTTTTTTGGGTCACTACATAAACTATACTGGAAAAAGTCCCAGCATAACCTATTTGTAGATTATGAATGCTGTTATGAATGTGTAATAAACATGTTATGAACAGTTCCTGGTTCATGAACGCACATTTATGTAGTCAGAATGTTGTTATAAATGTGTATTAAGTAGTTAGTTTCAGGTCTGTTTTGCAGTATGAATATGAGAAGTTCCAGGTCTGTTTAGTCAAAGTTGACATCCCATCTGTGTTGTCCTGTGTATGCTGTGATTTAGTATATGACATGTTGGCATTGCACAGCGCATCGCGCTCTGGATATAGACACCATGAAAGCGACCCTAAAGCTTGTTCACATGTACTGACCCACCCCCTGAGTCGACCCCCAGGTTTCAATATGACGCTCTCAACCACTTAACATACTCTGAAGTGTCTGTGAATACAGCTAAACCACAGAAACCCGAGCTGTAGTGCTCAGAGAGTGATAGTATTTCAAGTCTCAGTGAAAGTGAATTACTTTAGCTGATGTCACTGCAAGATGCTTAGCTAGCATGTAAACTAGCCTACTTGTTTAAATGTAGGCCTAGGCCTCAACATTTGACTTTTAAACTACTGTAGTCTATGTAACCATTATTTGAAGTGACATACTGTAGCAGTAGGAGGGGAAAGGTTGAGGTTAGTGAATTTACATGTTTGTTTGCATTTCCTTCAGCAATACCACCCCAAAAAATAATTATACATCAACCTCTTTCCTCGAGATCTATATTATATTCCATTTAGTCCTATGCCTTGCTTTTCTGTAATTATATTGTTTCTATCTATATATTATTATTATTATTATTATACACTACCAGTCAAAAGTTTGGACACACCTACTCATTCAAGGGTTTCTCTTTATTTGTACTATTTTTTTTCATTGTAGAATAATAGTGAAGACATCAACACTATGAAATAACACATATGGAATCATGTAGTAACCAAAAAAGTGTTAAACAAATCAAAATATATTTTATATTTGAGATTCTTCAAATACATTTACATTTACATTTTAGTCATTTAGCAGACGCTCTTAACCAGAGCGACTTACAGGAGCAATTAGGGTTAAGTGCCTTGCTCAAGGGCACATTAACGTCATTTAGCAGACGCTCTTAGCCAGAGCGACTCACAAATTGGTGCGTTCACCCTATAGCCAGTGGGATAACCACTTTACAATTTGGGGGGGGGGGGTTAGAAGGAATACTTTAGCCTATCCCAGGTATTCCTTAAAGAGGTGGGGTTTCAAATGTCTCCGGAAGGTGGTGAGTGACTCCGCTGTCCTGGCGTCGTGAGGGAGCTTGTTCCACCATTGGGGTGCCAGAGCAGCGAACAGTTTTGACTGGGCTGAGGGGGAGCTGTGCTTCCGCAGAGGAAGGGGAGCCAGCAGGCCAGAGGTGGATGAACGCAATGTCCTCGTTTGGGTGTAGGGACTGATCAGAGCCTGAAGGTACAGGGGTGCCGTTCCCCTCACTGCTCCAAAGGCAAGCACCATGGTCTTGTAGCGGATGCGAGCTTCAATTGGAAGCCAGTGGAGTGTGCGGAGGAGGGGGGTGACGTGAGAGAACTTGGGAAGGTTGAACACCAGACGGGCTGCGGCATTCTGGATGAGTTGTAGGGGTTTAATGGCACAGGCAGGGAGCCCAGCCAACAGCGAGTTGCAGTAGTCCAGACGGGAGATGACAAGTGCCTGGACCAGGACCTGCGCCGCTTCCTGTGTAAGGCAGGGTCGCACTCTCCGAATGTTGTAGAGCATGAACCTGCAGGAGCGGGTCACCGCCTTGATGTTGGCGGAGAACGACAGGGTGTTGTCCAGGGTCACGCCTAGGCTCTTCGCACTCTGGGAGGAGGACACAGCGGAGTTGTCTACCGTGATGGCGAGATCATGGAACGGGCAGTCCTTCCCGGGGAGGAAGAGCAGCTCCGTCTTGCCAGGGTTCAGCTTGAGGTGGTGATCCGTCATCCATACTGATATGTCTGCCAGACATGCAGAGATGCGATTCGCCACCTGGTGATCAGAAGGGGGAAAGGAGAAGATTAGTTGTGTATCGTCAGCGTAGCAATGATAGGAAAGGCCATGTGAGGATATGACAGAGCCAAGTGACTTGGTGTATAGGGAGAAAAGGAGAGGGCCCAAAACCGATCCCTGGGGGACACCAGTGGTGAGAGCACGTGGTGCGGAGACAGCTTCCCGCCACGCCACTTGGTAGGAGCGACCGGTCAGGTAGGACGCAATCCAGGAGTGAGCCGCGCCGGAGATGCCCATTTCGGAGAGGGTGGAGAGGAGGATCTGATGGTTGACAGTATCAAATAGCCACCCTTTGCCTTGATGACAGCTTTATACACTCTTGGCATTCTCTCAACCAGCTTCATGAGGTAGTCACCTGGAATGCATTTCAATTAACAGGTGTGCCTTCTTAAAAGTTAATTTGTGGAATTTATTTCCTTCTTAATGCGTTTGAGCTAATCAGTTGTGTTGTGACAAGGTAGGGGGGGTATACAGAACATAACCCTATTTGGTAAAAGACCAAGTACATATTTTGGCAAGAACAGCTCAAATAAGCAAAGAGAAACAACAGTCCATCATTGCTTTAAGACATGAAGGTAAGTCTATTCAGAAAATGTCAAGAACTTTGAAAGTTTCTTCAAGTGTAGTCGCAAAAACCATCAAGCGCTATGATGAAACTGGCTCTCATGAGGACCGCCACAGGAAAGGAAGACCCAGAGTTACCTCTGCTGCAGCGGATAAGTTCATTAGAGTTACCAGCCTCAGAAATTGCAGCCCAAATAAATGCTTCACAGAGTTCAAGTAATAGACACATCTCAACATCAACTGTTCAGAGGAGAATGTGTGAATCAGGCCTCCATGGTCGAATTGCTGCAAAGAAACCACTACTAAAGGACACCAATAAGAAGAAGAGACTTGCTTGGGCCAAGAAACATGAGCAATGGACATTAGACCGGTGGAAATCTGTCCTTTGATCTGATGAGTCCAAATTTTTGGTTTTTGGTTCCAACCGCCGTGTCTTTGTGAGAAAATAGTAAAAATAAAGAAAAACCCTGGAATGAGTAGGTGTGTCCAAACCTTTGACTGGTACTGTATATGTAATATTATTCTACAATAGTGGAGCCCTTACTTGAGTACACATAACAGAGCAGCTGCCTGGGCCTAGCTGTCGCTAGATAAGCCGTGTTCCTAGAACAGTGATTTCCCAGTAAAATGCTTGAGTTAATGGACGCCTGTCTGTGACTGCTGATCCTGGATCTGTTGATAGGGGCTGTATTTTCCTCTGTCTCTTCAGCAGCATGGTGTCAGGTGCATTTGTCTCTCCAGGGTAATTTGGTGGAAATTACGACCTCCTCTTGCAGGGGAGCCAAGTGGTGCCCGGACAGTGAGCAGAGCACGTACACACACATTTGTTTTACTATCCTTGTCGGGAACAAACAATTGATTCCCATTCAAAATCCTATTTTCCCTAAACCTAACCCTTAAGCCTAACCTTTTTCCAGGCGAAATGTCCCCACATAAGCCCCGATTGGCAATGTGTGGCCAAATGGAGACACCACCAGTGTCAATGGGTTTTCCTCTAAGTATTGCTCAAACACAGAGACAAACACACAAACCCACTAAAAACCCACACACACATAAGCTGAACACCGGTCTGCCTGTCAATGAGGCTCATAAATCGAGGTATTGTGGAGGTGTTGGCTTCCAGAAGGTGTGTGTGTGTCTGTGTGTTTGTGTCTGTGTGTGTGTGTGTGTAGAGCAGTGAATACAGGCCTCATTAGAATGCTTGTCAGGCTAAGGGACTCTTCTCTTTTTCAGCCAAACTGCAGCTGCGTGGGGAACAGGATGGATTTAGAGACTGTGAATAATAACTCTTAAGATTCAACTTTTATTTTATTTTTTTAACCTTTGTTTCCATTGTTTTCATTTGTTAAATCACTATTTGGAATAGAATAACATACTGAAACAAGATCCCACTGGGCACAGACGTCAATTCAACGTCTATTCCACGTTGGTTCAATGTAATTACATTGAAATGACGTGGAAACAATGTTGATTCAACTAGTGTGTGCTCAATTGGATGTAATTCCTTAACTCTCTCTGTAAGAACTCCAAATTCAACTCTACATGTTCAGACTGCCTATGTAACAAAGTGATGCAGGCATGAAGGTTATCTAGTGTTACAGATTAACAATCTGAACCTTATTTTACCTTGCGATGTACACCTTGACAGTATGGGACTGTTTTTATTTCTCTAGAACACCCCCTGGGCATTCTTTCCAGGAAGTAGTCCTACTCTGCCCGTCTTTCATCCTCAGTCTGTTCCAGGAAGCAGAACCACACAGAGCTGAACAGTGTATTTCTCAACCAGTCCTCAGGGACCCCTTGCTATTCAACATATTTTATATTTATTCCAAATATACACTCTAGCCCACCTAATTCAACTGGTCAAGGGCTTGGTGATTAGCTTAGTTGACTGGTTGACTAGTGTTGGTATAAATCAGATATGTGGCTAGAGGTCACCGAGGACTGGTCAGAGAATAATTATTTTAATGTGGCAGGTGTTTATAGGGCTGTGGTATCTAGTTCAACTCATGATATATGATTTATAGAAGATATATACAAAAGTATATGGACACCCATTCAAATTAGTGGATTCGGCTATTTCAGCCACACCCATTGCTGACAGGTGTATAAAATAGAGCACAGAGCCATGAACTCTCTATAGACAAACATTGGCAGTAGAATGGCCTTACTGAAGAGCTCAGTGACTTTCGACGTGGCACGGTCATAGGATGAAACATTTCCCACAAGTCAGTACGTAAAATTTCTGCCCTGCTATAGCTGCCCCGGTCAACAGTAAGTGCTGTTATTGTGAAGTGGAAACGTCTAGGAGCAACAACGGCTCAGCCGCAAAGTGGTAGGCCACACAAGCTCACAGAACGGGACCGGCAAGTGCTGAAGCGTGTAGCGCGTAACAATCGTCTGTCCTCGGTTGCAACACTCACTACCGAGTTCCAAACTGCCTCTGGAAGAAACGTCAGCACAATAACTGTTCGTCGGGAGGTTCATGAAATAGGTTTCCATGGCCGAGCAGCCGCACACAAGCCTAAGATCACCATGCGCAATGCCAAGCGTCAGCTGGAGTGGTGTGAAGCTCGCCGCCATTGGACTCTGGAGCAGTGGAAACGCGTTCTCTGGAGTGATGAATCACGCTTCACCATCTGGCAGTCCAATGGATGAATCTGGGTTTGGCGGATGCCAGGAGAAAGCTACCTGCCCAAATGCATAGTGCCAACTGTAAAGTTTGGCGGAGGAGGAATAATGGTCTGTGGCTGTTTTTCATGGTGTTTTCTAAGCTAAGATATGGAATTATTTTAAGATGATCATACCAAGGATAATTTTGCTATTTGATTTTGAGTTTTAGAACCACTTAAGGTATCAAAAAAGATATAAAAAAAGGATTTGATGAAACATTGAATTTGGCCTTACTGCTATTAGCCCATAGAAACGCATTGAATAACAGATAGTCTCCCCAAAAAATCTAAAGGAAGTTTGTTCTGAAGTGTCTGTCCTATATCTGAGAGATATAAGAAAGATCAAGAAACTATTATTCAGCCCCTTATTTTAGGCACTAAACTATCTTAATATATATACTTCCATTAATTTTTTAAAACTGGTACCTGGCTACCTTCAGACTAGTCTTGTGAGGCATGTGCGTGTCCTAGAGCAAAACAACCGTCATGTACAGTGGGGAAAAAAAGTATTTAGTCAGCCACCAATTGTGCAAGTTCTCCCACTTAAAAAGATGAGAGAGGCCTGTAATTTTCATCAAATTCAGATTTTTTTTCTTCAGAAAATCACATAGTAGGATTTTTTATGAATTTATTTGCAAATGATGGTGGGAAATAAGCATTTGGTCACCTACAAACAAGCAAGATTTCTGGTTCTCACAGACCTGTAACTTCTTCTTTAAGAGGCTCCTCTGTCCTCCACTCGTTACCTGTATTAATGGCACCTGTTTGAACTTGTTATCAGTATAAAAGACACCTGTCCACAACCTCAAACAGTCACACTCCAAACTCCACTATGGCCAAGACCAAAGAGCTGTCAAAGGACACCAGAAACAAAATTGTAGACCTGCACCAGGCTGGGAAGACTGAATCTGCAATAGGTAAGCAGCTTGGTTTGAAGAAATCAACTGTGGAAGCAATTATTAGGAAATGGAAGACATACAAGACCACTGATAATCTCCCTCGATCTGGGGCTCCACGCAAGATCTCACCCCGTGGGGTCAAAATGATCACAAGAACGGTGAGCAAAAATCCCAGAACCACACGGGGGGACCTAGTGAATGACCTGCAGAGAGCTGGGACCAAAGTAACAAAGCCTACCATCAGTAACACACTACGCCGCCAGGGACTCAAATCCTGCAGTGCCAGACGTGTCCCCCTGCTTAAGCCAGTACATGTCCAGGCCCGTCTGAAGTTTGCTAGAGTGCATTTGGATGATCCAGAAGAGGATTGGGAGAATGTCATATGGTCAGATGAAACCAAAATAGAACTTTTTGGTAAAAACTCAACTCGTCGTGTTTGGAGGACAAAGAATGCTGAGTTGCATCCAAAGAACACCATACCTACTGTGAAGCATGGGGGTGGAAACATCATGCTTTGGGGCTGTTTTTCTGCAAAGGGACCAGGACGACTGATCCGTGTATAGGAAATAATGAATGGGGCCATGTATCGTGTGATTTTGAGTGAAAACCTCCTTCCATGAAGATGAAACGTGGCTGGGTCTTTCAGCATGACAATGATCCCAAACACACTGCCCGGGCAACGAAGGAGTGGCTTCGTAAGAAGCATTTCAAGGTCCTAGAGTGGCCTAGCCAGTCTCCAGATCTCAACCCCATAGAAAATCTTTGGAGGGAGTTGAAAGTCTGTGTTGCCCAGCGACAGCCCCAAAACATCACTGCTCTAGAGGAGATCTGCATGGAGGAATGGGCCAAAATACCAGCAACAGTGTGTGAAAACCTTGTGAAGACTTACAGAAAACGTTTGAACTGTGTCATTGCCAACAAAGTGTATATAACAAAGTATTGAGAAACTTTTGTTATTGACCAAATACTTATTTTCCACCATAATTTGCAAATAAATTCATTAAAAATCCTACAATGTGATTTTCAGGAAATAAAATTCTCATTTTGTCTGTACCTATGATGAAAATTACAGGCCTCTCTCATCTTTTTAAGTGGGAGAACTTGCACAATTGGTGGCTGACTAAATACTTTTTTTCCCCACTGTACATGTTCACTTTTCCACAGAGGGTTCATATTAGTGTGTAGTCCAAACGGTTCAGACGCTACAGACAGAAGTTGGCAGATCGGATGTATCGACTTCAGACGATTCCTGTGTGTGTGTAACCGATAACATTTGGATCAGTGGCTGACATGGCTATCCAGCCATGGTGGAAATGTCAAAATTCTAAAACGGAGTGGAGTGAGATGGGTCTGAAGTACACACACAGAGCATGTAGGGACACTGACATTGTTTGTGGTTTGTGAAAACATTGTGGTTGCATCTCCTAGTCTGTTGTAGTTGGTTGTAACCTAATTATGCTCTACCTTCACTGTTTACATTGTCCTGCTTGCTGTTTTGTCATTACATGTTGACTTTCATGTTAAAATCAATAAGAATTAGATTTTTTCAAGTGTATATTTACCTCCTGTATCATGCTCTCGTGAAAAACAACAACAGTAGACAAGATGGCGCCAACAGACATGGTCGCCCTGTTTCTAGCTCCTAGCCGACTTTGCAGTAATTTTTTTTTGTGTGTTATTTCTTACATTATTTGCTCAGAACGTTTCTTGCATTATTACATACAGCCAGAAATAACTTTGGGATATTACATCGGCAGTCACTCACCAACATTTTGACCAGAAATTCGAATTCCCTGAATTTGTTCCTTTGTTTGAACTCCCAAAGGCAAATTCCATTTATCCTGGAGGCTGCTCCAAGTCGCTGTCGCCGGAGAAGAGAAACAAGGAGTGGGCTCTTAGTCAGACTCAGGAGGCGTGCATACCATCCACTGCTTCAGAGTATATTACTCGCTAATATTCAGTCACTGGACAATAAAGTAGACGAGCTCAGGGAGAGGATCTCCTTCCAGAGAGACATCAGGGACTGTACATTTTTATTTTTTTTATTTCACATTTATTTAACCAGGTAAGCCAGTTGAGAACAGGTTCTGTGTAGAACATACTCTGTTCTACACAATCAAGGCTCTCTCCGGATATACTCTCCCTGTCCATTCAGCCAGTGGGGTTCTCCATCCATCGCACAGACAGGAAGAAAGAAGTCTCCGGGAAAAAAGAAAGGTGGAGGTGTATGTTTCATGATGAACTACTTATGGTTTGATTGTGGTAATGTACAGGAAGGAACTCAAGTCCTTTTGTTCTCCTGATCTGGAATATCTCAACATCAAATGCCGACCGCATTACCTCCCGAGAGAATTTTCTTCGGTCATCGTCTCGGCCGTGTACATCTCCCCACAAGCTGACACCGCGACGGCTCTCAAGGAACTATACTGGACTTCGTACAAACTGGAAACCTGAGGCCGCATTTATTGTAGCTGGGGACTTCAATGAAGGAAATCTGAGAAAAACGCTACCAAAGTTTTATCAACACATCTCCTGTGCTACTTGCTCATCGAGCACTCTTGACCATTGTTACTCCCCCTTCCAGGATGGCTACAAGGCCACCCTTCCTTTGGCAAATCACGTCTCCATTTTGCTCCTCCTCTCCTATAGGCAGAAACTTAAACAGGAAGTACCCGTGGTAAGGACTGTTCAACGTTGGTCTGACCAATCGGAATCTATGCTTCAAGATTGTTTTGATCATGCGGACTGGAAAATTCTCCGGGCTGCCTCTGAGAATAGTATTGACATATACACTGCCTCGGTGACTGAGTTCATCAGGAAATGCATAGAGGATGTTGTTCCAACTGTGATGATTTGAACTTATCCAAACGAAAAAATGTGGATAGATGGTAGCATTCGTACAAAACTGAAAGCGCGAACCACCGCATTTAACCACTGCAAGGTGACGTGTACAAACAGACCAGCTATGCCCTCCGTAAGGCAATCAAAGACTTTGAGCTCTCGGTGTCCGTGGCTAAGCGTGTTAACCCTCGCAAGGCTGCCGGTCCAGACGGCATCCCAAGCCGTGCCATCAGAGCTGGCTGGAGTGTTTACGGACATATTCAATCTCTCCCTATCCCAGTCTGTTGTCCACACTTGCTTCAAGAAGTTTACCATTGCTCCTATACCTAAGAAAGCGAAGGTAACTTTACTAAATTATTTTCGCCCCGTAGCACTCATTTCTGTCATCATGAAGTGCTTTGAGATGCTAGTTAAGGATCATACCACCTCCACCTTACCCGACACCCTAGACCCACTACAATTTACATACCGCCCCAATAGATATCACCTCTAACTTACCTGACACCGTAGACCCACTTCAATTTGCATACCGCCCCAATAGATCCACAGACAACGCAATTGCCATCACAATGCACACTGCCCTATCCCATCTGGACAAGAGGAATACCTATGTAAGAATGCTGTTCATTGACTATAGCTCAGCCTTCAACACCATAGTACCCTCCAAGCTCATCATTAAGTTTGGGCCCTGGGTCTGAACCCCGCCCTGTGCAACTGGGTCCTGGACTTCCTGACAGGCCGCCTCCAGGTGGTGAAGGTAGGAAATAACACCTCCACTTTGCTGATCCTCAACACAGGGGCCCCACAAGGGTGTGCATGCTCAGCCCCCACCTGTACTCCCTGTTCACCCATGATTGCATGGCCACGCACACCTCCAACTCAATCATCAAGTTTGCAGACGACACAACAGTAGTAGGCCTGATTACCAACAATGACGAGACAGCCTACAGGGAGGAGGTGAGGGCCCTGGCGGAGTGGTGCCAGGAAAATAACCTCTCCCTCAACGTCAACAATACGAAGGAGCTGATAGTGGACTTCAGGAAACCCCTATCCACATCGACGGGACCGCAGTGGAGAAGGTGAAAAGCTTCAAGTTCCTCGGCATACACATCACTGACAACCTGAAATGGCTATCCACACAGACAGTGTGGAGAAGAAGGTGCAACAGTGAGGAGGCTGAAGAAATTTGGCTTCGCACCTAAGACCCTCACAAACTTCTACAGATGCACCATTGAGAGTCGGGTTGTATCACCACCTGGTATGGCAATTGCACCGTCCACAACCGCAGAGCTCTCCAAAGGCTGGTGCGGTCAGTCTAACGCATCACCGGGGGCACACTGCCGGCCCTCCAGGACATCTACATCACCCGGTGACACAGGAAGGCCAAGAAGATCATCAAGGAACTCAGCCACCCAAGCCATGGCCTGTTCACCCCACTACCATCTAGAAGGCAGAGACAGTTACAGGTGCATGAAAGCTGTGACCGAGAGACCCATTTGAGATGGTTCGGGATGAGTCAGACCGCAGAGTGAAGGAAAAGCAGCCAACAATTGCTCAGCATATGTGGGAACTCCTTCAAAACTGTTGGAAAAGCATTCCAGGTGAAGCTGGTTGAGAGAATGCCAAGAGTGTGCAAAGCTGTCATCAAGGCAAAGGGTGGCTACTTTGAAGAATCTAAAATATATTTTGATTTGTTTAACACTTTTTTGGTTACTACAATACATGATTCCATATGTGTTATTTCATAGTTTTGATGTCTTCACTATTATTCTACAATGTAGAAAATAGTACAAATAAAGAAAAACCCTTGAATGAGTAGGTGTGTCCAAACTTTTGACTGGTACTGTTACGTTACAGCCTTATTCTAAAATCTATTAAATTATTTTTTTTCCCTCATCAATCTACACACAATACCCCATAATGACAAAGCGAAAACAGGTTTTTATTACATTTACATAAGTATTTCAGACCCTTCACTCAGTACTTTGTTGAAGCATCTTTGGCAGCAATTACAGCCTCAAGTCTTCTTGCGTATGATGCTACAAGCTTGGCACACCTGTATTTGGGGGGTTTCTCCCATTCTTCTCTGCAGATCCTCTCAATCACTGTCAGGTTGGATGGGGAATGTCGCTGCACAGCTATTTTCAGGTCTCTCCGGAGATGTTAGATCGGGTTTATGCTGTACACTGCTGTTTGGGGACAGGCATTCTCTCTGTCCTCCCCCACTAGTATTATTCAGGACCCAGCCAGCAGTGTACAGCACAAACTGTCCTCAGTCAACTCTGCCAAGGCCTTTAGGGTTAGAGAGCTGCAGTTCAAAACAATCTACTTCTTGTTGAACTATTGACCCCTGCTGCCAGCTTTTAAATGTTTTATATTTATTTAACTTTTATTTAACTAGGCAAGTCAGTTAAGAACAAATTCTTATTTACAATGATGGCCTACCAAAATGCAAAAGGCCTCCTGCGGAGACCGCTGCTGGGATAAATAAAATAAAAATAGGACAAAACATACATCACGACAAGAGAGACACCACAACACTACATAAAGAGAGACCTAAGACTACAACACAATCTTGGCCCAGCTCTTATTGAAAAGGAGATAAGCGAGATTTCGACGAGATGAACCTTTATTTTCTTGGTTCAAAGTCGTTTGGTTCACTTCTCCTTTAAATGAGTTCCACTTATCTCACTTTGTGGTTGCGTTCCTTTGCCTTACCAGGCTGACATTATGCAATTCTGTAGCGTAGCCACCTTAACATAACCTCTACAGCCTGAAGTCTGGAGGCTGTACTGCTCTTCTCTATTGATGCTTGGTTGCACACTGATGTCTTTCATCCGTACGCTACAGGCATCTTTCACAGTTATTCCATTCAACTGCATTGTTGGTTAAGGGCTTGTAAGTAAGCATTTCACTGTAAGGTCTACACCTGTTGTATTCGGCGCATGTGGCAAATAACATTTGATTTGATTTACTTGCCTGTGTGTAGAACTCTTGTCTCTACTGTCTGTGCCTCGGTTTCAGTAGTGCACTCAAAATAAATACAATCAGGAAGTTTCCACTGCTGAAGTGAAATCCTGAATGTACAGGTCAGGATTTGAGGAGGAATTGACCCCCATGTCTCTGGGTCACATGATGCCAGTGTCCCTGCGCTCACTGCACTCTGCCTAAATATAAACACTGTTGACGTGTGTATGTGTACTGGCCTGAACTGTATGGTCACACGTACACATGCAGGCACACTTATAGGAATAAATGCATGCACGCACGTATGTGCATGAGCACACACACACACACACACACACATACACAGTAATAGAGAGAGAGATAATCAGTGTTGACAATGTAGAGGGAGAGAGAGAGTGTTGACAATGTACGCCCTTTCTCCCAGACAGGTAGGGGTCCAACTCGCTCGCTCTTATGTTGCAGAGGGAAGGAGGGTGACATTTAATTCTGCAGAGAGAGAGGGGATGGGGGTGTACAGTGCATTCGGAAAGTATTCAGACCCCCTTGACTTTTTCCACATTTTGTTACGTTACAGCCCTATTCTAAAATTGATTAAATCGTTTTTTTTTCCCCTCATCAATACCCCATAATGACAAAGCAAAAACAGGTTTTTAGATTTTTTCGCGAAAAAGGAAATAAAGGGAAAAAGGAAAAGGGGATCCTAGTCAGTTGTATGAAATGTATGTACTGAAATGTGTCTTCTGCATTTAACCCAACCCTTCTGAATCAGAGAGGTGCGGGGAGCTGCCTTAATTGACATCCATGTCATCGGTGCCCTGGTAACGGTGGGTTAACTGCCTTGCTCAGGGGCAGAACGACAGATTTCTATCTTGTCAGCAAACAGCCTTTTAAAATGATAAACTTGGATTAGCAAACACAACGTGCCATTGGAACACAGGACTGATGGTTGCTGATAATGGGCCTCTGTACACCTATGTAGATATTCCATTAAAAATCAGCCGTTTCCAGCTACAATAGCCATTTACAACATTAACAATGTCTACACTGTATTTCTGATCAATTTGATGTTATTTTAATGGACTCATTTTTTTCTAAGTGACCCCAAACTTTTGAACGGTAGTGTATTTCTGAAAACATTTCTAAAAACCTGTTTTCGCTTTGTCATTATGGGGTATTGTGTGTAGATTGATGAGGGGGAAAAATATGTTTAATCCATTTTAGAACAAGGCTGTAATGTAACAAAATGTGAAAAAAGTCAAGGGGTCTGAATACTTTCCAAATGCACTATGTGTGTTTGGCAGATAGACCTAGTGTGCGTGTGCGTGTGCGTGTGCGTGTGTGTGTGTGTGTGTGTGTGAGAGAGAGGAAAAGCACTGACGGACAGGTCAACAAGAAGTGTCCTTATCTGTCATTCTGTTTCACTATTGAAAGGTGACTGTCGTTGTGATTCTCTCTCATTCTCTCTCTCTCTCCTCTCTAGATAAGTTATTTGGGAAGCGGCTGCTGCAGGCTGGGAGGTACATCATGTCTCATAAGTCCTGGATGAAGACCGTGCCCACTGAGAACTGTGACGTCCTCATGACTTTCTCAGGTGTTGCACACATACACACGCACACACGTCTCTTTGTTTTTGTTTACCTACACATTTGTACAGCCATCCATGCACTATGAAAAGCATAGGTTAGCATAAGTAATTGTTCATTTTGGTCTCTGTGGCTTGACTTTATGAATGGTGATAATGTCATAGCAACATTAGCCATTCTAGTACATAGATATGCTGTGCTACTCTTCTCAGTCATTACTGGAACATAATGCTCATTAGATAACAAACACTCATCGCTCCAGGCTAGTGTGAAAGTAATGATACTAATATGGGTTAATACCTCTTTTGAGATAATGATGCTACCTCTGATTTTAATTAAAAACAGTGTTTCTGTGTTGGTTCATGTGGAACAATTTCACAGTAAAACTGTTGTTAATATCTTGAAGGTTGGGATTTTCATTAAAACCGTTATATGATGATCTAAGATAAACAAATTATTGTATTTTTAAAAACATGCATCTTTCTTCTCTATTCTATTTCTTTCCTGTGACAGACCGGACAGATGACCACACGTTGCTATGGCTACTGAACCACCTGCGTCTGGGCATTCCGGAACTCATTATCCAGATCCGACATCACAAACGCACACGCGTCCATGCCTTCTTCATCACGGCAACCTATGAGAAGTAAGAACCCTGAGGGGGCATGGCCAGCTAATGTATAGACAATGACATTGTGTGCTGCACGATGACTATAGCTGTATGAATGAACTGACATTATTATTGTTAGCATCTAAATGGATCCTGGGGTAGAGGGTAGTTACAGACAAGGCTTTAATAAACCTGTTTGAATTAGTGTCTTGACTGATCATAAATATAACATTTCCTACATCAACAGCAGAAGGTTAGTTAGTGTGTCAGCAATACTAGTGTGGTCTCCCTTTGCTGTATGTGAGTGTATTACAACCACTGCTAAGAGATCTGGGCCTAGGATTACACCATTTTGGTAACTTTCCCCAAATTCCCTGGTTTCCAGAAATCCTGGTTGGAGGATTCCCAGATTTCCTCCTTTATTCCTCGCCATTCCAGGAATGTTCCAACCAGGATTTCTGTAAAACCAGGGAATTTGGGGAAAGTTACTGGAATTTTGTTGTAGAATGTTGGAAGGACTTACATTCTACAATAGCTTCAACTCTTTCTAAACACAGTACTGTACATGATACTATTATGCTGTATCTTACCTCTCTGGGTAAATACCAGGGGATTTAGAGATGACTCTGGGTGAACACCAGGGGATTTAGAGATGACTCTGGGTGAATACCAGGGGATTTAGAGAGGACTCTGGGTAAATACCAGGGGATTTAGAGATGGCTCGGGGTAAATACCAGGGGATTTAGAGATGACTCTGGGTAAATACCAGGGGATTTAGAGATGGCTCTGGGTAAATACCAGGGGATTTAGAGATGACTCTGGGTAAATACCAGGGGATTTAGAGATGACTCTGGGTAAATACTCAACAACCCAAGTAAGAGCGCAGAGGCCACTAGCCACAATACCCCACAATGCATTTCACTCGGTGTTAGAGGATGTCTGCTGTGCTGACTGACTGCTGTGCTGACTGATCTGTTTTCAAGGGCTCTTGACTATGCTATCCTGAGAGTTTAAGGGTGGCTTTTACCTCTTAACAAGTGAACGGAGTCGAGAGAGAGAGAGAGAGAGAGAGAGAGAGAGAGAGCTCACTGTCAGTGTGCATTACTCAAAGAAATGCTCAAGGCAGATGGCTGTACAAGCACGTGTGCGCACACAATCACACACACACAGTCACACATACTTGCACGCTCGTTCTCAGGTATGTTGGATGACCTAAATTAACGTTATAGAAAAGATTATGTATGTAATCTCCTTTACTGCTGCTGAAACGATTCAAACTTGTGTTGAACCATGAAAGTGATATGGAAATGCTAATAGTCATGAGATAGAAGGTTAAAAGAAAATGATACACGTTCACTTATCTTCTAGCAGATGGCAACATTCATTAATCCATTCACTCTTCCATAGGTCTGAGTTTGCAGTTTTTTCCCACAAGCAGGGCTGAATCTTTCATTACTGGTGATATATTATTGTCTAAATTAGCATAGAGCAAGCTGCATAGAGTACAACTGGCTAGGCTAGCCCTCTCAGCAGTATTGGACTGGGTTATTTATCCCAGGTTAGCAGTGGCCAATGACAATGGGACACTACGCGCAGATAAAGACTTCTTGAATTGAAAGAAAAGAAAAGTCTATAAACTTTTGAATCCAATAGAAGCTTGGATGCTTGGACGTGTTCAGTCACGACCCATCGTAAAGAGTCTTGGCAGTAGCAGGATACCTCTCTAAAACATACTGGCTTCATCTTGATAAGAAATAGTGGATTTGAGTAAATGCCTAAAAATAGATATAATCTTTCTTCTTAGATCGTTTTCAGTCATTGTTGAGTTCAGTACTATGGACTATATTGTAAAGCAGTTTCATTCACGACCCGAGAGGGCCATAACGGTATGATAGATGTGTGCTGGTAAATGCCAGCTAACACAGGTGTGGCCACACTCAAGTGTGTGTGTGTGTGTATGTGTGTAGCTGTGTGAGTTGGGCTTATCATTCTGCAGAGAACAGAACAGAGCGAACAGAGCACAACCGCACAGTCAGCCTCTACAGAGAGGAGGAGAGGTGAGGAGGAGGAGGAGGAGAGGCGAGGTAGAACCTAGAATAGATACTGTTGTCATTCAAGAATGCTGTCATTCAGAGTTTACTCAGGCTTTCCTTTGCTGCTGTGTTCAGTGTTATTTGGTTTCCTTAATGTGCATCTATTTTACATTTTACATTTTAGTCATTTAGCAGACGCTCTTATCCAGAGCGACTTACAGTTAGTTCTATCATGGGAAGTGTCATAGAATTCTTATCAGATGGCGTGGCGTGCCAGGACCGGTCTTATTCACATTAGACCATGTATTCCAATCTTTGTGTGTATGTTCTTGTTTTTCATTGCATGTGTGTGATTGTGTGTGCGTGTCCAACACCTGTTTGTTTGCTTGTCCGTCACTCTGTTGGTTTGAGAGTGTGTGCTTCTCCAACCAGACTCTGCTCCAGCCGTGTGGGCCTGTGGAAGCGTGTGTGTGTTTCCCTAACTCTCTCCCTCTTACTCTTTCTCCCTGTCTCTCAGTCTGTTGCGTGGGGCAGAGGAGATGGGTCTGAGGAAATCAGTGAAGCCAGAGTTTGGGGGAGGAACACGCAGCTTCTCCTGTGAAGAAGACTACATCTATGAGAACATTGGGAGTGAACTATGCTTCTTCACATCACAGGTCAACACAAACACACACACACACACAGACTTGTATGATAAATAACCTTGCCTGAGAACCTGAAGATTTGATTCTGTCTGACCAGTCTGTCCCTCTCTCTCCTCAGGAGAGGCAAAGCATCATCAAGTACTGGCTCGACAATCTACGTGCCGTGAATGGAGAGGTGCTTCACAACATACAGTTCCTGGAGGGACAGCCAATCAGTGAGCAGCATTTGTTGTTTGTTTTGCCTGTGTTAGTCACCATGTGAAGTAAATAATGTTGTGTAACTTGTTTATACCAGCACTGTGTTAATCCCAATAACATACTGTATATGGGTGTGCGTGAGTGTGCTCCTGTATGCTTCTATGGGTGCTACTGTGTACTCTATGTGTGTTAGAAAATAAGAATTCATGTTTGAATGTGTGTTCCACCAGTCCCAGAGCTAAGTGCGCGGGGCGTGATCCAGAAGGTGTTTCCGCTCCATGAGCAGAGGATCCTCAGTCAGCTGATGAAGTCCTGGGTGCAGGCCGTGTGTGAGAAACAGCCACTAGGTTAGTACCAGTGGAGGCTGCTGAGGGGAGGACGGCTCATAATAATGGCTGGAATGGAGTGAATGGAATGGCATCAAACACATGGAAACCATGTGTTTGATGCATTTGATGCCATTCCACTGTTTCCGCCCCAGCCATTACCACAAGCCCGTTCTCCCCAATTAAGGTGTCACCAACCTCCTGTGGTCAGTACACACACGCACAAACACACACTCACACACACAGAACTGTTTGTGTACTTTTCCTCCGGCTTGGTAGACTAGTGTTTGCTGGAGGTGAATCGTTAGTGCAGTCAGGCTGTGCTGGGTGAACCGAGGCCAAAACTTACCAGAAAAAGTTTCTTCGCTCAGAGAATTGTATGTTGAATTGAATTATAAATGTTTAATTGCTAACTGTCTCTCTCCCTCTGTCTCTCTGTGGTGTTTCTAGATGATGTTCATGATTACTTTGGGGTGAAGATAGCCATGTACTTTGCCTGGCTGGGGTTCTACACCACGTCTATGCTGTATCCTGCTGTCATCGGCTTTGTGCTCTGGATTCTCACGGAGTCTGACCAGGTGACTTTCACACTGGGCCTTATCACGTGCTTTTTCTAGCGTCCTGTCCAGGGGGTGTACTTGTACATCAAGCTGCCTCACTACAGAAACAGGAGATACAGTGCCTTCAGAAAGTATTCACACCCCTTGACTTTTTCCACATTTTGTTGTGTTATAGCCTGATTTAAAATGGATTTAATTTAGATATTTTTGTCACTGGCCTACACACAATACCCCATAATGTCAATAAGTATTCAACCCCTTTTTATGGCTAGCCTAAATAAGTTCAGTAGTAAAAATGAGCTTAACAAGTCACATAATAAGTTGCATGGACTCACTCTGTGTGCAATGATAGTGTTTAACATGATTTTGAAATGAGTACCTCATCTCTGTACTCCACACATACAATTATCTGCAAGGTCCCTCAGTCAAGCAGTGAATTTCAAACATAGATTCAACCACAAAGACTAGGGAGGTTTTCCAATGCCTCACAAAGAAGGGCACCTATTGATAGATAGATAGAAGAAAAACAGTCATTGAATATCCCTTTCAGCATGGTGAAGTTATTAATTACACTTTGGAAGGTGTATACAGAGTCACAACAAAGATACAGGCGTCCTTCCTAACTCAGTTGCCGGAGAGGAAGGAAACCGCTCAGGGATTTCACCATGAGGCCAATGGTGACTTTAAAACAGTTACAGAGTTTAATGGATGTGATAGGAGAAAACCGAGGATGAATCAACAACATTGTAGTTACTCCACAATACTAACCTAATTGACAGAAAGAAAAGAAGAAAGCCTGTACAGAAAACAAATATTCCAAAACATGCATCCTGTTTGCAACAAGGCACTAAAGTAATAATGCAAAAAAAATTGGTAAAGCAATTCACTTTTTGTCCTTAATACAAAGTTTTATGTTTGGGGCAAATCCAATACAACACATTACTGAATACCACTCTCTATATTTTCAAGCATAGTGGTGGTTGCATCATGTTATGTGTTTGCTTGTAATCGTTAAGGACTGGGGAGTTTTTCCTGATAAAAAAAGAAATGGAATGGAGCTAAGGCAAAATCCTAGAGGAAAACCTGGTTAATTCTGCTTTCCACCAGACACTGGGAGATGAATTCGCCTTTCAGCAGGAAAAGGCCAAATCGACACTGGAGTTGCTTACCAAGAAGATAGTGAATGTTCCGAGTGGCCGAGTTAAAGTTTTGTCTTAAATCTAATTGAAATCTATGGCTTGAATAATTTTGAAAAGAATAATGGGCAAAAGTTGAACAATCCAGTTGAACAAGTTGAACAAAGCTCTTAGAGACTCACCCAAAAAGACTCACAACTGTAATCACTGCCAAAGTATTGACTCAGGGGTGTGAATACTTACAGTATGTAAATGAGATATTGCTGTATTTATTTTTCAATAAATTTGCACAAAAAAAATCTAACAATATTTTTCAATCATTTCATTCTAAACTGAACCAATATTTATTTTTTTCATTTCGTTCCACTGTTCAGACCAGCAGAATAAAGTTCTGAACCGGTTCGAACCCCAAAAAAGTACCAGTTTATATCGTTCCTTTCTGTTCCTTATTTAACCTGTGAACCAGGTTTTTATATTTAGCTCATTAAATTACTTCACTAATCAGTGCGGATAGAGCAGGCAAGCTAGTTGTTTACATACGTGATGGACAGACAAGTGTAGCCTATGGCGCAAGATGCGACTGAAATGTTGTGGGTGGGAAGAGAGCGAGAGAGGGTTGAGGTGCAGGCTTGAAGCCCTGGGCATCTTGTTATGACATGCATTATATGAATTATATATAGAAGGAGCAGCTTCTATGGAGGAACCATGAATGTCCTTTGAGCTAGCTAGCTTACAAGCTTGAGCTAGCTAGCTAACAAGCTTGTGTGTGCAGAGCAGCACCAGAATTAAAAACATGTCTTACCTTTTTTAAGTTAATAAATCCAATATGAAACGTGATAAATAGACCTATAGTATCCTTAACTAGCATTGGAAAAGTTAATCCATTCTTCTCTACTAATTAAAAATCTCTCTCCCTATCTACTGAATCAAGCTTGTAATGTCAGTACAGTAGCCTATGCTTCGGAGGAGGGTCGAGGGGCAGGTAGCCTAAACATGTACAGGCAAAGATTTTGAGCTTGTAGGCAGAAACTGCTCTAAGTTTCTGAGTGATAGAGTAAGGGCATTGCATAGGCACTTTGTTGCATTTTGTTGTGGGACTAGAAAAAAATGCCTGGAACGTAAAATAACGTTATTAACCAGTTCCCATGCTTTTAAAGTAACGGTTCTGTTCCAGAACAGTATGGATCACTTTAGTTTCAGGTTACGTTTCTGTTCCTGGAAAAATGTAGTTATTTTCCGGTTTTCTGTTCTGTTCCCTGAACCGGTTCCAACCCCTGGTTTTCACTTTGTCATTATGGGGTATTGCGTGTATAATCAATTTTGAATTCAGGCTGTAACACAACAAAATGTGGTATAAGTCTAGGGGTATGAATACTTTCTGAAGGCACTGTAAGCTCCTGCCGTTCTGGCTCGGACAAGGCTTACTTGTCCAAGGCTTACTTGTCCAAGGCTTACTTAACACTTACTTTTCAAGTGCACTGTCTGGAATACGTTTAGAACATAGACAGAGATGTTCATTGTGATACACTCCGATCTGCTCTCAATTAGACTTATGCCCTTCTCTAACAACGTTAGCCTTTTCCACTGAATCACAGAGTGAGATATTAAACTGTTGACACTTGAAAATGTAGAAACCTCAGATATGATGATCCCATTTCTTCCTAATACTTGATCCTTTTCCTCCAGTCCTCCTTTAGTTTTTGCACAGGTGTTATAGAGGTTACATGTTTCCTATTTAAAGATTCACCTGTGTATTCTCTCCTCTCAGACGAGTCGTGATATCTGCTGTGTAGTGTTTGCTCTGTTCAACGTGGTGTGGGCCACGCTCTTCCTGGAGAGGTGGAAGAGGAGGGGGGTGGAGCTGGCCTATAAGTGGGGTACGCTGGACACCCCTAACGAGTCCCTAGAGGAACCACGGACACAGTTTAGGGTGAGGAGGACATGAGAACATTTCAACACAAACTCTCAATATACTTTACAGAGAAAATGATGGACAACAGTTGTAAACCTTCTTTCTTGCTTTTCTCTTCCCTCTCCATTTCCCTCTACCTTTCTCCTCCCTCCCTTTACCCTCTATCTCACCCTTTCCCTCTTGCTCCCTCCCCTCCATCTCCCCTCTCCCCCTCCATCTCCCCTCTCCCCCTCCATCTCCTCTCTCCCCCCCTCCCCCCTGCAGGGCGTGAAGCGGTGCAGTCCCATAACAGGCTGTGAGGAGTTCTATTACCCTCCGTGGAGGAGGAGGGTGTTCAGGTGGCTGGTCAGCCTACCCATCTGTATCCTCTGTCTCTGCTTTGTCTTCCTGGCCATGCTCATCTGCTTCGAGCTGCAGGTACGTCAGTACTGTTCCCTCTGGCTGCTGCTGCTCTATCTACATAACTGCCTGCCTAATGTCTAGGGAGCTTACCCAAAATTCACAGGTTTTCCAGAAATCCTGGTTGGAGGATTCCAGATTTCGTGCTTATTCCTTCCTGATTCCAGGAAAGCTTCCAACCATGATTTCTGGAAAACCTGGGAATTTTGAGAAAGTTACCGGAATTTAACAACCCTACAATATAGATAATTTCCTTCAACCGCAGAAAGGGTTTGAAGGGAAATATACCTGTGGAATTGATCGTAACGGGTCACTGCTGTGAAATGTCAACACCCTGTGCATTGCGCCAATAGAGTTAGCCCACTTGGTGGGAATTGTAACGTAGCTCATATTAGCGAGGATTGCTACAATATTAGGTAGCTGCTGTTGTTGTCTCACAGGAGTTTGTGATGGGGATCAAGGAGGTACCTCGCCTGGCCCGGTTCATCCCTAAAATCATGCTGGCCATCACTGTGACAGCCTGTGACGAGGTGTACCGGAAGATAGCCTGCTGGCTCAACGACATGGGTGAGAACACGCACGCAAACACACACACACAAACGCACGTATGCACACACACGTATGTATACACACACAGAGCACTCATCCGTCAAGCTTGACAGCTGCTTCCTGAGTACTAAGGCGGAACAATATATACACTACCAGTCAAACGTTTGGACACACCTATTCATTCAAGGGTTTTTCTTTATTTGTACTATTTTTTACATTTTAGAATAATAGTGAAGACATCAAAACTATGAAATAACACATATGGAATCATGTAGTAACCAAAAAAGTGTTAAACAAATCCAAATATATTTTATATTTGAGATTCTTCAAATAGCCACCCTTTGCCTTGATGATAGCTTTGCACACTCTTTGCATTCTCTCAACCAGCTTCACCTGGAATGCTTTTCCAACAGTTTTGAAGGAGTTCCCACATATGCTGAGCACTTGCTGGCTGATTTTCCTTCACACTTTTTTGGTTACTACATAATTCCATATGTGTTATTTCATAGTTTTGATGTCTTCACTATTATTCTACAATGTAGAAAATAGTAAAAATAAAGAAAAACCCTTGAATGAGTAGGTGTGTCCAAATTTTTGACTGGTACTGTATATATCTATTATTATTTATTTATTTTTATTCAGGTGATGATGATGATGATGATGATGATGATGATGATGGTGGTGATGATGATTATTGCTGTGAATGCTGACCTGGTATTTCTTCCCCCACAGAAAACTACAGACTCCAGAGTGCCTATGAGAAAAATCTCATCATCAAAATGGTCCTTGTGAGTGGTGTCATCTTCTTCCTTATTACATGGAAATTGGACTCACTTTTCACATGACAAATGATTGAAATACAGAATCCACACATACACTTTATCTCTAAAGTTTTTACAACTCACATGTTTTGTTTCTTTACTTGCAGTTTCAGTTTGTAAATTCTTATCTCAGTCTTTTCTACATTGGATTCTACCTCAGAGACATGGAGCGTCTGAAAGAGGTAAAAGCGACTGAAATCCCACCATGTTTCCACTCCTTCCAAAAAGTTACCCAAACCATTTTCATCTCCCTGGTCTTCCTTCCTTAATCCCTCTCCCTTCTTCATATGTTGCTCTCTCTCCATTCTGCCTATTTCTCCAGCCGTCTCTGTGTTGTGTGGGTCTTGTGGTGCTGGTCTTGTGGTGCTGGTCTTGTGGTGCTGGTGGTGCGGTCCTAGATGTTACTGGTGTTCTCGCTGGGCCAGAGTCTTCTCAGGCAGCTGAAGGACAATGTGCTGCCATATCTCTTCCTCAAGATCCAGCTGCTGGTCGTCACCATCCCCTGGGTCATCAGGGCCTCCTTTAGGTCCAAAGTACGACCTTGCCCCCCACCGTGGGTCAGGGGTTAGAGTCATCTCGACATTACCTGCCCAGCACCCCATGCCTTACACCTTTAAACGTCATGTGCCTTATTTGCAGGGGTGAAAGTATAATACATTTCTTCCCTGTATGGGACATCCAATATTTTTATGGGCCTAATCATAGAATTACATATAGAATCCCTATTAATTCAATAGGATCTCTGTGGGCCTAGTCGTGAAGATTTGTCATTTAACTTTTAAAATGTATTACCTTTTATTGTGGCATAAACACAACCCGTCATGATGTTTTCATCTAATTGTCAAACAATCACTTTAAACCTTTACTAGGCTACCCACGTACGTTCATCCACTCGCAAACATATTTCCAGCCTCCAAACAGTGATGAATGGAAAGAGACGTCTGTTACACAAAACACCAAAAAGTGTAACGACATTTGCCGATTGTCATTAGGTCCGAATTTATGCGTCCACTGCTGTGTGCCTCTCGGTGTCGGCAACTCATCTCTGCCTCTGAAAGCTAGATATACCACCAAACGATTTCAAGTCCATTTGCTCATTTTTCATGCCTTTTGACATGTGGTAATAATTAAAAGTGGTGTAATAGCCTACAGTTTTCTTGCCATTTTGTTTTAATTATTGTGATAGGCTCATGTTTTGCCGGGTAGCCGTACCGAACTGTACCGCCTTACTTTCACCCGGGCTTATTTGTTTAGAGTTGTAGTCTGTTCATTTGTTGTGCTTGTAGTTTTTCACATCTTTATGCATCGTTGGCGTTGCATAGAAAGCTTTTATATGTTAGGTTAATCTCTCGTGGAAAGATTCTGCGTGTAATCCGAGAGAATCTGTCGGGACTGAAATGGATTCGTAATATAAGAGCAGCAGTAGTTCCGGTGTTTGGGTTTTTCGACAAATCACGATTTCGCAGTTGTTTGTATCTTTCGAAATTCGGAAAAGGGAGGAAAATTCGGCCCGTAACTTGCAAAGAGAGAGGGTGGAGCACATCATTCTAGCGTTTCTTGATCTCTTCTCTTAACATGTATGGACCCAGAACTTAATGCTATGTTGATTTTAAAAAACACATATAGAATGTTCCACAGTTGTTTTTTTGTTCTGCCTGTTTCGTTGTTAATTGTGTATATGATGTAACTTTTGAAAATATTGACATGTCTGTTAAGCAGTGTTATGTTATGGGTTTTATAGCGTCTGACTACCTGTGGATTTGGACATTTGTCCTATAAGGTTTGTGTCATGTGCCTGGCACGTCACTCTGTCCTCTTTTCTGTCTGTCTTTCTTTCAGCCACTCTGTTATTACTGTCTTTGGGTGTTTACTGTATATTCTCAGTGTTTTATTTCTGAAAGCCAAAACATTTCTAGGATATGTTTTTATACTTTCTGTTTGTGTTAAGGAACATTATAAGCACTGAGTGGGCCTTTGTGTAAACTGTTGGATTGACTATGGGCTGTCTGTAAATGTGCTATCTGTGGTTTGTGCTTTGACTTGGTCATGGTTTGCAGTGAAAGGACACTGTGTCTGTGTCTGTGTCCTGGGTCTTACCTCTGGGCCTGAGCACAATGTCCTGTAGTTATTCCTGCAGGGGTAGTTTTACATGTCATGGTTTTGCACATTTGACTAGGCTGTATACATAGTAGTGTGTGTATCTACTGTATTTGAATGGGCGTGAACTGCTTGCGGTTTAGATAGAGGATTGTTTTCAGTCCATCATATATAGTACAGAGTGAATATTATACACTGAGTATACCAAACATTAGGAACACCTTCCTAATATTGAGTTGCACCCCCTCTTTTACGCTCAGGAAAGCCTCAATTCGTCGGGGCATGGACTCTACAAGGTGTCGAAAGCGTTCCACAGGGATGCTGGCCCATGTTAACTCCAATGCTTCCCACAGTTGTGTCAAGTTGGTTGGATGTCCTTTGGGTGGTGGACCATTCTTGATGCACACAGGAAACTGTTGAGCGTGAAAAACCCAGCAGCGTTGCAGCTCTTGACACAAACCGGTGCGCCTCGCACCTACTACCATACCCAGTTCAAAGGCACTTAAATATTTTTTCTTTCCCATTCACCCTCTGAATGGCGCACAAACACAATCCATGTCTAAATTGTCTCCTCCCCTTCATCTACACTGATTGAAGTGGATTTAACAAGTGACATCAATAAGAGATCATAGCTTTCAACTGGATTCACCTGGTCAGTCTATGTCATGGACTGGTGTTCTTAATGTTTTGTATACGCAGTGCATTTTTGCAAAGGAATTCTATTTCCTGTTTTTTTACCATTTTATTTGTTTAGTGTGGTGCCTACTTATGGGAAACCCCACCCATGGTATTCAAACCCAGTGACAGATCATGACAACCCTTGACCTTTAAGCCTTGATTCTCTACTTAATTTAACCCTTGATCCTGTCAGATGCTGGCCACCCTTCTGATCACCCGGCAGTTTGTCCAGAACGTGAAAGAGGTGCTGCAGCCTTACCTGTACGAGCGCCACAAGCTGGGCGAGCTCACTCTGCGCGGCGTCTGGGACCTGCTCCTCTCAGCCCTGCTCAAGTACTGCCGGCTGGCCGCAAGAAAGGCCCAGGCTTCACCCACAGACCAGGCCGTGCCGGGCCACGGCCTGAGGGGAACCAGATCCGGGCTGGGACAGCCTGACCGCAGGTAATGCTGACACAACGGCTTATATTAATTCATGAATAAGTTAAATGAGAGCTCTTTTTTTTAGGGCATGTTTCTTTGAGCGTAGACAAGCCTATATTTTGATATGTTTGAGGATGTGTGACCTATTCACATTATTACATGGCTAACCCAATACAATAGTGTTGATTAGACTAAAGTAAGTGGAAGCCTAACCTTTCTGCTGTTCTGCAGGGAGAAGAAGTGTCTAAACGGGGGATGTGGGGTGCCTGACGAGGAGGAAGGGGAGAGGGAGGAGAGGGACAGCGGGAGGTTCAGTGAGGGAGAGAACGAGGAGTTGATAGACTGTGGCCTGAAGCTGAGGAAGGTTAGCTTCATAGAGAAGGCGGACAGGAAGTCGTCTGGAGGGGGCTGCGTTCCCACAATAGAGGACAGTTTCCTGGAGGATGGCAGCCCCACCATGGTGGAGAAGGGGATGGACCCGGCCTCGGTGTTCGAGACGTATGATGATGACGATGACAATGAGATGAAGGACACGGGTGGTTCGGCCAATGAAAGTGTGGCAGCTGCCCCACTGCCTTCTGGGCCGGAGAGCACGGTGACGGTGCGTCATCGCAGAAGGCAGAGAAGTTTGGAGAGACTAGACTCTAAGACCAAGAGGGAGTCGTGGATCGACCCGCCAGAGGAGCAAGAGAGTACGAGTCTGGCACAGGCTGAGATAGAGAGCTGCATGCAGACCTATGAGGTAGGACAGCACACACACGTACGTAGGTATATACACACGCACACACACACACACACATTAACTAACTAATGAACGCGCTCACTCACTATGTGAACTATGTCAACAATGCCAACTCTCTAAATAGACAATCCCATCATCCCATATCCATAAGGCTTAAACCAACTAGAGAAACAAACCCCATCAGTGCTGTAGTTCTATTTGCGTTGCCATACTGAGTAACGTAGCTGGCCATGTGTAGCTGATCATGTGCTTGCTGAGCATGGATTCCTGTTACCATGGACCTTGATTTACCCCATGCTTACTCAGGTCATGCCTCCGTCCATATGATACTCCAAAACACCCTGTCTAGGGTCCTACACAATCTGTCATTGGATGCCTAAAGTGATTTGAGCTCTGAACTCTATTCCCTGTATGTTGTTGGAATTCTGGGATGATAAGTTTACCTTATGGGGAACACTTCTAGTTACAGTGGGGAAAAAAAGTATTTAGTCAGCCACCAATTGTGGAAGGTCTCCCACTTAAAAAGATGAGAGAGGCCTGTAATTTTCATCATAGGTACACGTCAACTATGACAGACAAAATTAGGAAAAAAAATCCAGAAAATCACATTGTAGGATTTTAAATGAATTTATTTGCAAATTATGGTGGAAAATAAGTATTTGGTCAATAACAAAATTTTCTCAATACTTTGTCATATACCCTTTGTTGGCAATGACACAGGTCAAACGTTTTCTGTAAGTCTTCACAAGGTTTTCACACACTGTTGCTGGTATTTTGGCCCATTCCTCCATGCAGATATCCTCTAGAGCAGTGATGTTTTGGGGCTGTCGCTGGGCAACACGGACTTTCAACTCCCTCCAAAGATTTTCTATGGGGTTGAGATCTGGAGACTGGCTAGGCCACTCCAGGACCTTGAAATGCTTCTTACGAAGCCACTCCTTCGTTGCCCGGGCGGTGTGTTTGGGATCATTGTCATGCTGAAAGACCCAGCCACGTTTCATCTTCAATGCTCTTGCTGATGGAAGGAGGTTTTCACTCAAAATCTCACGGTACATGGCCCCATTCATTCTTTCCTTTACACGGATCAGTCGTCCTGGTCCCTTTGCAGAAAAACAGCCCCAAAGCATGATGTTTCCACCCCCATGCTTCACAGTAGGTAATGTGTTCTTTGGATGCAACTCAGCATTCTTTGTCCTCCAAACACGACAAGTTGAGTTTTTACCCAAAAATTATATTTTGGTTTCATCTAACCATATAACATTCTCCCAATCCTCTTCTGGATCATCCAAATGCACTCTAGCGAACTTCAGACGGGCCTGGGTATGTACTGGCTTAAGCAGGGGGACACGTCTGGCACTGCAGGATTTGAGTCCCTGGCGGCGTAGTGTGTTACTGATGGTAGGCTTTGTTACTTTGGTCCCAGCTCTCTGCAGGTCATTCACTAGGTCCCCCCGTGTGGTTCTGGGATTTTTGCTCACCGTTCTTGTGATCATTTTGACCCCACGGGGTGAGATCTTGCGTGGAGCCCCAGATCGAGGGAGATTATCGTGGTCTTGTATGTCTTCCATTTCCTAATAATTGCTCCCACAGTTGATTTCTTCAAACCAAGCTGCTTACCTATTGCAGATTCAGTCTTCCCAGCCTGGTGCAGGTCTACAATTTTGTTTCTGGTGTCCTTTGACAGCTCTTTGGTCTTGGCCATAGTGGAGTTTGGAGTGTGACTGTTTGAGGTTGTGGACAGGTGTATTTTATACTGATAACAAGTTCAAACAGGTGCCATTAATACAGGTAACGAGTGGAGGACAGAGGAGCCTCTTAAAGAAGAAGTTACAGATCTGTGAGAGCCAGAAATCTTGCTTGTTTGTAGGTGACCAAATACTTATTTTCCACCATAATTTGCAAATCAATTCATTAAAAATCCTACAATGTGATTTTCTCGATTTTTCTTTCTCAATTTGTCTGTCATAGTTGACGTGTACATATGATGAAAATTACAGGCCTCTCTCATCTTTTTAAGTGGGAGAAGTTGCACAATTGGTGGCTGACTAAATACTTTTTTTCCCCACTGTATATTATTGACTACTTAGCTAACTTGAATGTAATGACATGGTCATAAATAAATATATATATTTCACCTAATTGTAACATCCTGTCATAAAGAACACATGTTCAACCTAATAAAAAATGTTTCCCATAAAGAGGTAAAGAAATATACAGTGGGGAGAACAAGTATTTGATACACTGCCGATTTTGCAGGTTTTCCTACTTACAAAGCATGTAGAGGTCTGGAATTTTAACATATGTACACTTAAACTGTGAGAGACGGAATCTAAAACAAAAATCCAGAAAATCACATTGTATGATTTTTAAGTAATTAAATTGCTTTTTATTGCATGACATATGTATTTGATACATCAGAAAAGCAGAACTTAATATTTGGTACAGAAACCATTGTTTGCAATTACAGAGATCATACGTTTCCTGTAGGTCTTGACCAGGTCTGCACACACTGCAGCAGGGATTTTGGCCCACTCCTCCATACAGACCTTCTCCAGATCCTTCAGGTTTCGGGGCTGTCCCTGGGCAATATGGACATTCAGCTCCCTCCAAAGATGTTCTATTGGGTTCAGTGGCTAGGCCACTCCAGGACCTTGAGATGCTTCTTACAGAGCCACTCCTTAGTTGCCCTGGCTGTGTGTTTTGGGTCGTTGTCATGCTGGAAGACCCAGCCACGACCCATCTTCAATGCTCTTACTGAGGGAAGGAGGTTGTTTGCCAAGATCTCGCGATACATGGCCCCATCCATCCTCCACTCAATACGGTGCAGTCGTCATGTCCCCTTTGCAGAAAAGCATCCCCAAAGAATGATGTTTCCACCTCCATGCTTCACGGTTGGGATGGTGTTCTTGGGGTTGTACTCATCCTTCTTCTTCCTCCAAACACGGCGAGTGGAGTTTAGAACAAAAAGCTGCAGGATTTTAATCCATGACGGCGTAGTGTGTTACTAATGGTTTTCTTTGAGACTGTGGTCCCAGCTCTCTTCAGGTCATTGACCAGGTCCTGCCGTGTAGTTCTGGGCTGATCCCTCACCTTCCTCATGATCATTGATGCCCCACGAGGTGAGATCTTGCATGGAGCCCCAGACCGAGGGTGATTGAGCGTCATCTTGAACTTCTTCCATTTTCTAATAATTGCGCCAACAGTTGTTGCCTTCTCACCAAGCTGCTTGCCTATTGTCCTGTAGCCCATCCCAGCCTTGTGCAGGTCTACAATTTTATCCCTGATGTCCTTACACAGCTCTCTGGTCTTGGCCATTGTGGAGAGGTTGGAGTCTGCTTGATTGAGTGTGTGGACAGGTGTCTTTTATACAGGTAACGAGTTCAAACAGGTGCAGCTAATACTGTGAGAGCCGGAATTCTTACTGGTTGGTAGGTGATCAAATACTTATGTCATGCAATAAAATGCAAATTAATTACTTAAAAATCATACAATGTGATTTTCTGGATTTTTGTTTTAGATTCCGTCTCTCACGGTTGAAGTGTACCTATGATAAAAAATTATAGCGAGTGAGTGGGCACACTCGCTATATAGTGCAACATTTTTGTGAGAAAACCATCAGTAGTTGAAAATGCAATGGAAACCCATTTTACTTCTTTTTTATTCTGTACATTGGAATTTAACCGCAAAAGTTATTTTTATGTGCATTACGTCATCAAGCACATTATTTTATCCAGTCAATTTGATGGAAACACATCTCTGGTGGGAAAATCTGCATATTGTTTTACTGCACATTTTTTAATATTCGCATTAAAATCTGTCGCCAATTGGATGGAAACCTAGCTACTGATGGTGAAAACTTGGAGAAATGTTGGGGTTAAGTGGATTAAAATCTTCCTAGAAGTCACGGAGGGGCATGTCAAAATGTTGAATTTCAGCACTTTAGCAAGTTTTTATTCATATAGAAAATCTGATTTATTGAATTCTCCATGTGGTCTATATTAAAAGGCACTTCATTTAATATAACTGGCTTTTAAAATGCAATATTGGTGCACAATTTCTACTTCAAATATCAAAGGGACGCAAAAGGCACTCTTTTTGTGGAAAGACCCTACTGTGCAGATACAGTATGTATTACCACCAAGAAATCTAAATACATGGTATCTGTGTCTGGCACTCTGCACTCAGAATCAACTGTCAGTACCAGTAAATCCTAAAGATATTACTTTAGGTCTTTCGCCGTCACTGTGCGAGGCTAAGTTAGCCATGACTAACTAACGTCCCATACATGTACAACTACATTTACACAACTTCTGTTCCTTACTGAAACAATAAAGATATCAAACACTGTGATAATCATCTATCCATGTCACAGTGCTGACAGTGTCCCTTGTGTATTTTGTCCCTTCCAGGACACCTTCCAGGACTACCAGGAGATGTTTGTCCAGTTTGGCTATGTGGTTCTCTTCTCCTCAGCCTTCCCCTTGGCGGCCATGTGTGCCCTCATCAACAACATAATCGAGATCCGCAGCGACGCCTTCAAGCTCTGTACCGGCATGCAGAGGCCCTTTGGTCAGAGGGTGGAGAGCATTGGACAGTGGCAGGTAGGACAGTCTGTTCAAGCTCAGTACTTAATGTAATGTCAAATTGAAAATAACTTACAAATTATTTATTTTTTAATGATACTTAGGGACAGTGGCAGGTAGGACTGAAGGACAGTGGCAGGTAGGACTGAAGGACATTGGCAGGTAGGACTGAGGGACAGTGGTAGGCAGAACTGAGGGGCAGTGGCAGGTAGGGCTGAGGGACAGGTAGGACTTAGGGACAGGACAGGTAGGACTGAGGGACAGTGGCAGGTAGGACTGAAGGACAGGTAGGACTGAGGGACAGGTGGAACTGAGGGACAGTGGCTGAGGGACAGGTAGGACTGCGGGACAGGACAAGTAGGACTGAGAGACAGGACAGGTAGCACTGAGCAACAGGTAGGACTGAGGGACAATGACAAGTAGGACTGAGGGACAGTGGCAGGTAGGAATGAGGTACAAGGCCAGGTAGGACTGAGGGACAAGGACAGGTAGGACTGCGAGACAGTGGCCTTTCGTATAAACCTAATCATGAATTTACCTTGGGTAAGCTTTATAGGCATGAGGTTCTGTGTAATACTGTATGTACATATAATAAGCCTGTCTGTTGTGTGTGTCTCTCTCTCTCTGCAGACAGCAATGGAGGCCATGGGTCTAATCGCCATCATAGTCAACTGTTACCTGATTGGTCAGTGTGGTCAGCTTCAGCGACTCTTCCCCTGGCTCAGCCCTGAGATGGTCATCATCTCCATCGTCATCCTCGAAGTACAGACTCTACTACCGTCACACACCTGACATCAGCTAATGCCTAGGCATTAGCTCAGTGGGCTGATGGGGATTTGACTTGCATAGACCCGTGTTTTATGAGTTAGTCTCTCAGTCTCACTCTGTTTCAGTGTTGGCAGGGTTTAAATAGGGATTTTGTAGGTGGTAGACTAACTCTCAGCACTGGTCCAGAGTCAGATTTGATTGACGTCTTCTAATAGTTGAGGGGAGGATATATGGCTGGGAAACTGATCTCAGAGCAGCTCAACCTCTCAAACTGACAGCAGCCCAGCAGGCCTTATAGACTTGTCTCTTTAGAAGTCACCACAGTGAGCTATGGTCATTGTAGCATCTTCCAAAATACATATTTCAAACGTTTATTATAACCTGTAGCTGCACCAATGTGTTTCAGCATCAAGCCGTCCTCAGTGTGCAGAATGAGATTAAGTCAAAATAATAAATATGACATATATTTTGGAGACTGCTGTCCTATTGCATGTTATTTGCAGTTTCATATTAACTTCCTCCTTTCTTTAATTATTTCATAAGTAAAGATGTTAAAGTTGTTTTATATCCCAGAGAAGGGATTTTCATTAGAACGGTATCTACCATGTTGAAGCTAGTCTTGCTCACTAGTCAGCAGCAGGTGTCTTAAGCCACTATGAAAGCTTAGAAACAAGTAAGACTATTTTAAAGCTAACCACAGCTACCTCAATGAAATGTATCCTTCTCTGAGGCGGATTTCAGCTCTTCAACTAAGTGCCCATAGCAGTAAAAATTATAAAGTGTGATATGAGGCGGTTCATTCCTGGGTATTTCTGTGGTTGTTGACAAGGCAGATGGGTGGTGAGTGATGTGAACCCTACTCCCAGCCAGAGACTGTACATACCTGTAAAAAATCTCAAGTGTTACACGATCTCTGGACATCTGCCGGTGGTGAGGTGTAAAGGGGAGAGGAGGGGGGTGCACAGAATAGGACAGAGTCTCAACATACTAAATAAACACAGCACAGCACTGCACTGCAGCCAGAAAACAGCTCACAGGTAAACAGCTCTCTGGCTTGGCCTGCTAACTCAAATAGCCTGACCAGCCTAATCTTTTCAATGTTATAATGTTCTTTCTCGCTCGCTCACTCTCTCAGCACTTTGCCATCCTGCTGAAGTACATCATTCACGTTGCGATCCCAGACATCCCCAGCTGGGTAGGAGAGGAGATGGCAAAACTGGAGTACCAACGCAGGGAGGCCTTTAAGGTAAATTGTCCATGCCTGAATCACATTGGTGTTGTGAGGAGTTCATTGTATCAATCAATCAATAATCAATCAAATTGATTTAGAAAGCCCTTTTAATATCACCAGTTGTCACAAAGTGACCCAGTAACCCAAAGTGATACAGTAATGCGGCCTAGACCTTAAAGAGCAAGCAGAAGTAGAGGCACATTGGGTAGGAAAACTCCCCAGAAGGAAGAAACCTAGAGAGTAACCTGGCTCAGAGGGCTAGCCCATACTCTTCTGGCTGTACCTGGTAGAGGTTAAGAGTGAATAGATAGTTTCTCTGTTCAGAGTGTGCACATTTTTGTCAGACTGTGTTTGTATGAGTTGTTGTAACGGTTGTTTCTTTCCCTACAGAAGCACGAGCGGCAGGCGCAGCAACACTATCAACAGCTACAGAGGAGGAGGAGAGAGGAGGAGGAGAGGCAGAGGCAGGCGGAGCACCAGGCTCGCAGGGAGAGGGAGAGAGATGAGGGGAAGGACTCCTCCGGGGGAGACCACCACCACGACAAGAGCCACGGGGGGAAGTCCCGTACTGGGGGGGGTGGAGGGGGGGACAAGCCCAAGAGGCCCAGCTCCCTCCTGGCCAACAACAACGTGATGAAGCTCAAACAGATCATCCCCTTACAGAGCAAGTTCTCCTCCTGCAGCGCGCGCTCCCCTCAGTCTCCCATCGGAAACGAACCCAAGCTCCCCGGGTTCCTTAGCTTCAAGTTCCTCAAGTCACCCGAGAATAAGAAGGAAGCGGCGGCTGCTGCTGCAGCAGCGGCCGCCACGGCAACAAATAGCACGACGTCCACGACCGCCCCAAGCGGTAACCAGGAGTGGTCTCAGTCGCCAAGCAAGTCATTCAACCCGGGGAAACTGTTTAACTTTGGGAAGTCGGAGGGGGGCTCCTGTGTGAACGGGTCCCAGTTACCCCGACCAGGGGAGGGGTCCCAGGGGTCTGACAAACAGCCCGCCAAGTCTAACCTGAACGGGGTGCCGGACGAGATCCCTTCACCTGGAGGGGACGGGGAGGAGAACGAACGCCACACAGACTCCTCGGACCCTAAAGTCTAGTCTCTCTTTGGAGAGAGATGACAAACTGCTGTGAGAACTTAACTTGATCTATCTACTCGAAGGAAAAACATGTGGGGGCGAAAAGGCCAAGCCTCTCTCCATGCTGTCTGGGCCTGAAGTTGTGTATGTAGACGCTGCCTAGAGACTGTGAGGGGAATGGGCTGATGGTGGTGATGACGAAAGCATAACCCGTGCACGTACACAGACACACACACACACCTTACTTCTGTCTGCAATACATATAGAAATGCATGAGCTGTGTTTCTAAAACTTTGGGGGAAATAAGGGAGAGCAGTGTATCTTGATTTATTCTAGTCTGAAAATTGTAAGCATCTTGGTGGCCATCTTGCCACTGGAACATAACAGCCTGGTTTTGGGGAAGAGAAGAAAAGGGGAAAAAAATGTTGTGTGAATCAGACGCATAATGAGACCTTTCGTAGTCGCCACAAAATGATCGCCTGATATCAGACTAATTTTTAACTATAAAGGCCTATCGGCTTTACTACTTATATGAAGCGGCTTTGCTAGCCGAGCAATATCAATCAGTGTTTCAAATTCAGCAGTACTGTGAAACACGTGAAGGTCATTCTCATCAACCTAAACTCCCATTTAAAGACATACATGACGTGCCATGAGCTTTATTTACAAAGCAAAAAGAACCACCAGAGCTTAGTATATACCTCCCAAGAAAACAACCGCAATATCTGAAGTGTATGTGTGACAGTGAGAGTGAAACAGGATGTTGTGAAAGGCAGAGATGAAAGTCGTTTGATAAAAGACAGGCTGTCTGTCTCATATCAGTATGTGTTCTAGAGAGAGGGAGAGAGGAAAAGAAAGAGAGAGGGAGAGAATGACAGCTGTTTTGACTGATGCCTGCCCAGGAAACTGAGAGTCCGATGAAGGAAGATGCCACAGGATGTTGACATGGATGTCTGTGTAGGCTAGACAGTATTCAGTATGTGCTATGGAGAGTCTGGGTTACTGTAGTCTACTGTGTGCCATTCTAATCTCTCCCCATTCAAGCCTGCAGAGAGAGACATTCTAGACAGTATACTAATCATGGCACTCCATTTCAACACAAAGATCTGACTAGATTAGTGAGATAGAAAGAGAGAACATTTGCACTAAACCCTGATGTCCTGCACTGAGACAGCAGAGCTTGTTCTGCAGGTGTAAGGAAGGACTATACCAGCCTGCCTCATAACACAACCTAACATATGCAAACACTTGCTTTTTTTATCGCTAGTATCTTATACTGATGCTGTTGTCATTTCATCTGACCATCCCTAGTTCCTACATCCGTATGGCTGCTGTTCACAATCATTCATTTGAGAGCTGATATGTATTTTATTTCCCCTTATGTATTTTGGGATATATGTAATTTGGGATGTTGCCAAAGCAATACCTTTCTGAGTACACTGGCATGTGAGAACATAGTTACATTTCTAGAGATCACAGATTTCTAAATTCCTTTTATAAGCAAATCCAAAGAGAGTATTGAACCATCTTTATTTTCTATAATGTGGCCAGAGGATGGTGCCAGAGAACAAGAAAGTGGTTTATACGTCTCTAACTTAAGAGTATGATGACGTTGTCTCTGGATACTGATCTGCAGTCAGTTTTGTGTCCCCCACCCCTACTGTTATATTCTGGATTTGGGGAAGGTAATCTGATATTAGATCTGTGCCTATAAACTCATAATACATCCAGTCTTGTTCATTGAAAAGAAGAACCACTGCACTTCACAGCAGTGATTCAGCACAGAGAGACATAAACATTAACTATGCACCTCCACGTCATCCTCTCTGGCTAAGATATTTGCAATAATATAGTGTTGGAGGGACACAGTGGCACAGCCATAAACACTTGTCCTCTACTGGTCCATGCCTTAGCCCAGTGCATCTCTAGTTCCACCACCCAATAGGATCTCCTCCACCTGACCTGGCTTCTCAGTGTGGGTATTAATACTGAACATCCCATCTCTCCTCTCTCCATCTGGGCTGAACCAGACTCACACCTGTCTCCCTTCTGAAATAGGAAACCTAATCTAAGGATGCTCCCCTGGTACACTATTCTTTTCATCTCTCTCTGTGCTTTAAATATGAGATGAGGTTACCTATCAAATATGAATTTTGGCCAAAAACATGCATACACTTTCATTTTGCATGGATTGCCTAGCAGTAACTATACAAGCTACAGCCTAATGTGATGCTTCTGCAATGATACTCAATATAGTATTTCAGCCTGGTCTCATAGACTAGACATAACATAGTAAATGTAAATCCAAGACACTCAAGTTATGTTATGATATGTTATGTTTGGTATGGTTACATAAGACAGATGGTTACTTAAGGTAAAAACAAAAGTAGGGTGGATGGGTGCATGGTTGGTTGGGTGGGCGTATAACGCGAAGTTTGAATCTCATCACGGACAACTTTTAGCTAATTAGCAACTTTTCAACTACTTACTACTTTTTAGCTACTTTGCAACTACTGAGCATGTTAGCTAACCCTAACCCTTTAGGCTAACCCTTACCTTACCTAACCCTTACCTTACCTAACCCTTACCTTACCTAACCCTTTAACCTAACTCCTAAACTTAACCCTAACCTTAATCCCTAGCCTAGCTAACGTTAGCCACCTAGGTAGAATTCGTAACATATACGTTTAGAAAATTCGTAACATATAGTACCTTTTCGCAAATTGGTAACATATAATACGAATTGTAATTTGTAACATATCATACAAAATTGGTGATGGACAAATTAATACATACCATACAAAACATAACATATGATACTAAATAGAGTGTCTCGGATTTACGTACAGAATAATACGAAATGCTCTGAAACCAGGTTGAGTATTTACATGCATATAATGGAAACAATGAGTATTGAGCTCTGACTGACTGAACTAGTAGTGGTAGTAGTAGTTAAATGAGGATGTATTTGAGCTGAAAAGGCACTTCAAGGCAATAAGGAAACAGAAAGAGCAGTTGTTTGTGTGGGAGTGAGTAACATCTGACCTTATCATTACATTTCCCCCTCACTCTACAGCCATAATCCCCGAGCCGACTAGGTGAAAAATGTGTCGATATGCCCTTGAGCATGGCACTTAACCCTAATTGCTCCTGTAAATCGCTCTGGATAAGAGCGTCTGCTAAATGACTAAAAATAAATTTAAAAATTAAGTCATTCTGTACAAATAACAAGGAAACAATTTGGTTACTATCATCAACGTCATCATACATTTGTGAATAATGCCAAATAACTACGCCACGGATGAAACGATTGAGACATGATTTCGATTTTGTTCTCATTTACTGTAGTGAAGCAGCTGCTTAGTCCTGCTTAGTCAGACACATTTGGAAGTGTTTGATTAGATGATCTGTCATAGGCCATTGTCAGTAACAGTCATCCATGGTACACCTGCATGCCGCAGCTCTGGAACATTTGATATAGGTTGTATCTTAGTAGTTCTGAATGGCTTCCTCTATTTCCCTGATCTGAAAGAAATGGACAAGCTAAAGCAAATTCCCAGTAGGCAACTAACATGTTGCTTTTACCTGTCCGCCATTTTCAGATAAGTGCAGATGAAGGAAAGGAGACAAGGAGCTAAGGCCATGTTAGTAAGACTATCGAGATGCAGCCTTTTTTGGGGTCAGTGGCCAAAACATGTTTGGCCTCACTAAACATGTTGACCCTTTTTGTTAGGTTTTACCAGACAGGGCTACTTAGAAGTAGTGAAACGGATCATGTCAGTATCAGTGCAACTATAAGTATTTTCAAACTGTAAGGAAGTGCTCTGAACGAGTTTACCTTTTGATGTTCTATCATGGCACTGCTTAGTTACAAATATGAGAAGGGTTGCGAGAAGAGAACCGAGGCCATGTCTAAACTTTACAGTTCATGCAGCTTTAATATCCAATCAGAGTTCTGGATCATGGAATTCCGAAAGCGTCATGTGTCTACACCTATATTTAAATGTGTCTACCGTGTCCGGACTCCCTTTTCCTGCACTATATTCAAATGCCAGTATACAAACGGTGGAATAGGCCAAATATGATAACACAACAACTGATGGCAGTAGCTAAATACTGTAGGATTGCAAACGGGTTAGCCTAACTCTAGCCAACCCAAAAATCATTTTCCTAAATATTAGCTAGATGGCTAGCATTTAGGAGGCCAGCAAACACGTTCCTCGCACGCTAGGAATGTATTTCCTTCAACTTTATAATGAAAAGGTCCCTCTCGGTCCCAAAACACACGTTTTCTGGAGACTTGTGGGAGGAGTGCTGATGACGCCACCCACTATATGTGCTTTCGGTAGCCTGATTGCATCCAGACTGAGGAGAAATCTGCACACAATGCATCCTTGACCACCTCCTGAAGTGGTCAGCCAGATCTGAACACAATCAGACCTTCTTTTCAATGCGATCTTGGTATTCTGATAGCAAAGGTCGCATGTAAGTGTCAGGTGTAGACATAACCTGAGTGAATTTTGTGAATGAAAACCACTTGTTTGGGGCAGTTGCCTAAATCCAGCCTTAAATGCTGTGATTACACAGGCAGCCCAATTCTGATCTTTTAACCAATTATTGGCAAAATATCTGATTGGTCAAAAGACAAATTAGTTGCAAAAGATCAGAATTGGGCTGCCTGTGTGAATGCAGCCAAAAGCATAGTGTCACTTTTTTTCTTTTCTTTGATGGGCTAGCCTGAGGTGGGAGGGGTACCTGTAGTGTCATCATGAAACTGGACAGTGAAGTGGATGTGTGGAGGTGAGATTTACTGTACAGCTACCAGTATGTAGAACCCTTCCCTTAAACCTCTTAACTAAATAAAAAAACATATTCACGACAGCCTCACTAACTGACAAGACATCATGTTATCTTCCAATGTACCACTGTACAAAAAAATTATTTATATTTTCAAGAAAAATATAATACTGGAAAATGGGATTATTTATTTATTTACATTTATTTTGTCATTTTTTGTAAGATTTGAAAATAGATAATAAAACAAATTTAAACTGAAATGTTAATTTCTTTCTTCCCTGAAACATGAAAGTATGAAACAAATGTACCTTTACATTGTTTCAATGACATAACGGAAACCATTATTAATTTTTTTGGGGTACTTTTTACACCTTTTGCTCCCCAGGTTTCGTGATATCCAATTGGTAGTTACAGTCTTGTCCCATCGCTGCAACTCCCGTACGGACTCGGGAGAGGCAAAGGTCGAGAGCCATGTGTCCTCCGAAACACGACCCTGCCAAGCCGCACTGCTTCTTGACACACTGTTCGCTTAACCCGGAAGCCAGCCGCACCAATGTGTCGGAGGAAACACCGAAACATCTGGCGACCCAAGTCAGCTTGCATGCGCCTGGCCCGCCACAAGGAGTCGCTAGAGCGCAATGGGACAAGGACATCCCTGCCTGCCAAACCCTCCCCTAAGGACCTCATGGGTCTCCCGGTCGCGGACGGCTGCGAAACAGCCTGGGATCGAACCCGGGTCTGTAGTGATGCCTTAAGTACTGCGATGCAGTGCCTTAGACCGCTGCACCACTTGGGAGGCCCGGAAACTACTTTTCAATCACATTTTTTTTATTTGAGCGAGGCTGAAAATAACATTTGACCTACACAGGTTGGTTGTTCCAACACATACGCAACTATGGGGCAAAACAGACGGGGTTGGCTTAGACTGTTGACAACATGTGAACTATATATAATCTCCAAATGTTTATTGAAAACAAATACATTTGCACAATGAGCACTTGTCTCTCAAATACATCTTTACAGTTGTTGGCTCGCTAGCTAGCGAATATTTGCCATATTAGCATATAGACATGACATCAGTCAAAACACCTAAAAACAAGACATGGTGTCAATAACAAGATATGAGCTGAAACGAGCCACCTACGATTCTCCACAAGGCGGCTTCTTGTCATTGTTGCGATCTATCTGACATTTCAGAATCATAACGCACAACTTCCCTGACGTTGTCAGCCAACCCATCTATACATAAAACAGGGCAAGGCGTAGCGTGTATATTGAGAACAGTCTAGTAAAAGCATTACATGTCTTTACGCTTCAACGTCAGAGGATGACAAGTAGACCTACAGAAGGAAGATCACTGACAACAGTCAACTCACTTCAATTGCAGCATCTGGATTCGGACGGAAAATAAATTTGCTGTGACTTTGTTGGGCAGTGTAAATATTAACAAAGGTCTGGGGCCTGTTCTGAAGGGTGCAACGTTACAGAAAGTTTATAGAAATGTATTATATATAGAGCAGATATTATGAATCATGTCAGCTCTTTTCATTACAATTTTATCTGCAATGTTCTGAATGTTTCACCAGTACTAGTACCAAATGAATCTCTGGAACAAGGAAGGATGGCGACTGCACCTATTTTTGTATTCCATGGCAGGTGGTCTGTTATGTATAATACCCTCTTTATTCCTATATCCTCTTCTCCACACAACTCCCCCCAGCCCGGGAAGTTTTCAAAAGCTTCCCAGCTGTATTTATTTTTTACAAGATCACAAACATCGGGTAGCAGTGCTTCTCTTAACATTTAATAACGGCATCTAGTATAATATCCATTTAGCTACATGTATTCATTTTACGAAAGGCAGATTCAATGTCATTTCTTTTGAGAAATATCAAGCCAATACCTTAATATCTAACAGCCGGCACTAGCTATTATATTTACATAGTCGCTAGTGAAAGTCTTCACATTTTGCTGGCAAAAAAAGACAAAACGGGATTACATTTCATTATTTTCCAACCGATCTACAAGGTAGGGGAAAAAACCCAAATTGTATTCCTTTTTAGATTTAATTTTAAGGCAGCAAACATGTGAAGACCGTGCAAGGGGTATGTAGACTTTCACGAGGCACTGCAGATCTTCATACTGAATACAACATTCTCTACCCCTCATATTGATGTAGGCTACTTTTCTTTGTTCTACCTGTGCTATAACTTTGTGAGTTTGACATAAAAATACATAATGGGTCCATCGATTGCAGTGTAAACAAATTGAAAATAAATTCTAGTAAACTGAGTAGTCAACACCTGTGTGACTAAAACAATTTGGCTTGACATTCTATTATAAAAAATTTTAATAGGGATGCTTCGCCAGAAAGCATCAAACATTCAAACTAAGCTAGTAAACTGTTGAGTCACTTGTCATGTTAGCCCTATTGACCAGAAGGGGGCAGTAGATAAGTGAGGAAACATCTCAGAACTAAAATTGACAGTAAAACAAAGCAGCAAACTTAAAACACAAACAAATTTGAGCAGAATGGAAGATAACGCATGTTGAACATTAACACAGGTCCAGGGGGAAGGTTCTTCCCAATGATGTGTATAAACCCTGGATGACTGACCGGGGGCGCTGTATTGAAGCCACAGCACAGCCATCTTGGTACTCCTCCTCCATCGTAAAAAATAGATTGTGCAAGCTATTGAAATGCATTTAATGTCCACATTTGTATTTGACACTTATTCTATTAAGACACTTGAATGCATACTTTTAAATTATAGTATGTGAGCTAAACATACAACAAATATCTAAAAACATATTCCTTAAGTCTTTTTTTTTGTACTAGTGTTACTGTCCCCACTACAACAACAAAACAAGTATTAAATACATGTAATTTTGTCCTTCAAACATTTAATTGAAATACTGTAGAATTCCATTAATTCCCATGGAGGACTGCTCCTACTGGGGAGTGCCAAATATGCCGACCAGTGGCTTCAAAGCCTCTCAACTGCCAATAAATATCATCCATGGTTTATATACATCCTTGGGTCTTCCCCTGCTGTGGCAGGCAGCAGTTCAGTGTACTGGGTCTGATGAAGCAAACTGTGTGGAAAGATGTTACAGCGGCCCCATGTGGTCAGGGCTGGGCAGTGAAGCTGAAAACAGGGCACTGGACAAGGCAGGAAACTCTTTGCAGAATGTAACAAAAAAGCTACTTTTTTTTTTTTTTTCCTAAACCAGGGTGGACATTTTCTCAGGTTGTTTGTCAAAGTGAGTGTCTCGTATGTCTTCATAGTCATGTCTGTTGTGTGCTTCCTCCAGATGCACGCATCCGTGCTCACACACACACATTCACACACACACGTAGCCAATCACATACAAACTCCTAAGAGTCCTCATTCATCTCTTGGCTATCTGTCCTCGCAATTTTGTGTGGAGGTGCTGGACTCCCTCCCTCTCCTTGCTCCTGTTCCCTCTTCTTCGCTGCATTCTGTTCAACAGAAGAGGACAATTAGTACTGTCACTCACCTGATTGACAACCTCCTCTACAAAGTTGATGTTCCGTTTCGGAGTGAGCATGGCTGACCATACTTTAAGCAGTTCCTGGTAGGTGACAGGTCACATCTGTTACTCTTGCATGACACCTTACATTTACATGTGAATAGCATCTATTCATTTAGGAATGGGAAGCCCCTACCAACTCACCTTTTTGTCCCACTGTTGGTGAAGGTAGCGCAGGAGGATATTTGTTTTCTCTGTGACAATGACTAGGAAGTAAAAGAGAAATCCATTAATAAAGAATAATTTAGTTGTTTTGTAAGGGGAAATGGCTTCTCTTGAGTTTCCAATACATTTTTCAATTTCTAGCAGTACATGTTTCCCAAGACAAAGCAAATAAAGACTAATCAAAGTCTGTGCTCTCCAGTAAGGATGAAGGAACTTACTCTGTTCTGAGGGGTACTCGCATGTCGGGAGGTACACGGACGGTCTTCGGTTCTGTAAAAAGTTATTTAAAAGCGTTTCAGGTGTAGCAAAACTGATGATGTTCATCTGTCATATTACAAATGTTCTGATAGATTTGAGTAAGTGCTCACCGATGCTTTGCACACAGAGTCTGCATGGAACAGGCTGAAGTTGCTCTTGTTGTAAACGGGGAGACCCTTTAAGAAATCTGCCTGTAGAAACATTATTCAGTCTGTGTTGTATAGTATAGCTAAGTAAAGGTGTAGACATCTAAAATAACACCAGCTGCCAATTTTGCAGAGCTTCATCCTAGTCCTGCAGCTCCTGGCCTCCTGCAAGATTCTGTACCATCCCTTCCCTTATCTATCATGTCTGGTTTTAGGTTAGCCAAGTACCTCAACTCCTCCACACTGAGATTCAATTGGCACATGAGCATTAGCGCTGAGGTGGTTGTATTTGATTAACGTTTTATTAAAAAGAAACAAAGAAAGGCACGCAACAGAGGACAAACATAGGTACATGGTAAGGGTTTAAGAATTCACGTTTTTTAAGTATTGACACAGAGCGACTCGAAGGAGTCAGAGGTTCATTAAAAAAACTATAGTCTGCGCTCAACCCAGTGGAGGAGTTGAGGTACTTGGCTAGTTTAGGTTGACATCTAGCTAGTGAAATATGAAGGATGCTTTACTACCCATTTGACAGCGTTTGGTTCAAACTACAGAGAGAAGCAAAGGACTGTATGTTCTGGAATACATGACCTCCAAGACACCATGGGGTGGGTGGGGTATACCCCTGCTCGAAACCAGGGCTGATGCCATGTGGCTGACACCCTGGGTGTCTGTCTGGTCTAAACAAGTGCATGATTCTATCTGGCTTGCTGGCAGGTTAGATACAAGCAAAGATTTTTATAACTAAAACAAGATAGACCACGGCCTGTCGTTTCAAACGGGAACAAATGAGACATAGTGGGCAGAACAAGCAAGGTGGTGGGCAGAGCCAAGCACGAGATAGCGAGATCCAATTGGCGCGTTCTAGCCAACATTTGCATATTTCCGTTGGGGAATGTCTACTCTGTGAAGTGCGCGTGCAATAACTCTATTCATCTTTGCACTCCATCTAAACGACGCAATTTTGTTTAGAACTTTGGCCAAGGGTAAATACTACAAAACTTACTCCACATTGTTCGTAATAGATTCTAGTTTTGGGAACAGAAAACTGTAGAGGTCAAATGTTTAATCGATGAGTAAGTTAGCAGAATATCGGCCAAAATCCATTTTCTCCCACTGCCGGCCACCATATTTGGTAGTGAGTAAAAACGCCAACCGGATGCTTCACATTTATACATCTGGTGAAATATCTGTCTCATTGTTCTATCTGTGACACAAGCTAGCTAACTAAGTATTTAATGGCAACACATGAACGTTACTAAGAAAACAGATGGCGAGCAAGCTACTTCAGATCATACAATTAAACAACTGAAATGAACAGCCATATGATGAGACCACAGAATTGACATTAGCTAACTAAGATGCCAGCTAGCTAGCTGCTTTCTCTTCACAAAATGTTTTGCCGGTACGTTACCTTGTCCATGATGTTCCTTTTTTGTGTCGCACGACGAAACGCAGACTGAGCTTTTCACAATATATCGAAGCTGGACAGATAATGTGGCAGGTAGCTAGCTAGGTAAAGTTAACTGTTTTATCAAGCCAGCGAACGTTAGACGGCTGTTTTAGCTAGCTAGATAGCTGCTCTCAAGCCTACTAGCTAATTTTAATGAAATCCTCCACAGTCACTTGTTATTTGAAGCACGCTGTTGTATACATTCTTGCGTCCAACTTTATCTTCTGTAATCATGAAAACACGCATAAAGTACAGTGAAGCACATGGTCATGGCAATAATACAAGTAAACAAGTCTTTAGCGTTCTTCTTCGGGATTGTGTGCTTCTTCTTCGGTGGGGTTATCGGCGGTTGGCATCCAACGTTATGGTGTATTACTGCCACCTACTGTACTGGAGTGTGGGCCAGAGAAGGGTAAACTAAAACCTACCTGCCAGCCCCGTTGCTCTTAAAAAAGATAACAAAATATTTGAGACTATATCTAATTAATTTCTACTTAATATACTCTTTAAACTAATTTCCTGTATCCCCTTCTCCCTCACACTAGGACTAACTTACCCTCTAAATACACCTCCGCTGTCTTCAACCAGGATCTCAGCGATCACTGCCTTATTGCCTGCGTCCGTAACGGGTCCGCGGTCAAACGACCACCCCTCATCACTGTCAAACGCTCCCTAAAACACTTTAGCGAGCAGGCCTTCCTAATTGACCTGGCCCAGGTATCCTGGATGGATATACAGTGGGGAAAAAAAGTATTTAGTCAACCACCAATTGTGCAAGTTCTCCCGCTTAAAAAGATGAGAGAGGCCTGTAATTTTCATCATAGGTACACGTCAACTATGACAGACAAATTGAGAAAAAAGAATCCAGAAAATCACATTGTAGGATGTTTAATGAATTTATTTGCAAATTATGGTGGAAAATAAGTATTTGGTCAACAACAAAAGTTTCTCAATACTTTGTTATATACCCTTTGTTGGCAATGACACAGGTCAAACGTTTTCTGTAAGTCTTCACAAGGTTTTCACACACTGTTGCTGGTATTTTGGCCCATTCCTCCATGCAGATCTCCTCTAGAGCAGTGATGTTTTGGGGCTGTCGCTGGGCAACACGGACTTTCAACTCCCTCCAAAGATTTTCTATGGGGTTGAGAACTGGAGACTGGCTAGGCCACTCCAGGACCTTGAAATGCTTCTGACGAAGCCACTCCTTCGTTGCCCGGGCGGTGTGTTTGGGATCATTGTCATGCTGAAAGACCCAGCCACGTTTCATCTTCAATGCCCTTGCTGATGGAAGGAGGTTTTCACTCAAAATCTCACGATACATGGCCCCATTCATTCTTTCCTTTACACGGATCAGTCGTCCTGGTCCCTTTGCAGAAAAACTGCCCCAAAGCATGATGTTTCCATCCCCATGCTTCACAGTAGGTATGGTGTTCTTTGGATGCAACTCAGCATTCTTTGTCCTCCAAACACGACGAGTTGAGTTTTTACCAAAAAGTTATATTTTGGTTTCATCTGACCATATGACATTCTCCCAATCCTCTTCTGGATCATCCAAATGCACTCTAGCAAACTTCAGACGGGCCTGGACATGTACTGGCTTAAGCAGGGGGACACGTCTTGCACTGCAGGATTTGAGTCCCTGGCGGCGTAGTGTGTTACTGATGGTAGGCTTTGTTACTTTGGTCCCAGCTCTCTGCAGGTCATTCACTAGGCCCCCCCGTGTGGTTCTGGGATTTTTGCTCACCGTTCTTGTGATCATTTTAACCCCACGGGGTGAGATCTTGCGTGGAGCCCCAGATCGAGGGAGATTATCAGTGGTCTTGTATGTCTTCCATTTCCTAATAATTGCTCCCACAGTTGATTTCTTCAAACCAAGCTGCTTACCTATTGCAGATTCAGTCTTCCCAGCCTGGTGCAGGTCTACAATTTTGTTTCTGGTGTCCTTTGACAGCTCTTTGGTCTTGGCCATAGTGGAGTTTGGAGTGTGACTGTTTGAGGTTGTGGACAGGTGTCTTTTATACTGATAACAAGTTCAAACAGGTGCCATTAATACAGGTAACGAGTAGAGGACAGAGGAGCCTCTTAAAGAAGAAGTTGCAGGTCTGTGAGAGCCAGAAATCTTGCTTGTTTGTAGGTGACCAAATACTTATTTTCCACCATAATTTGCAAATAAATTCATTAAAAATCCTACAATGTGATTTTCGGGTTTTTGTTTTCTCAATTTGTCTGTCATAGTTGACGTGTACCTATGATGACAATTACAGGCCTCTCTCATCTTTTTAAGTGGGAAAACTTGCACAATTGGTGGCTGACTAAATACTTTTTTTCCCCACTGTAGATCTCATTCAGTCAGTGGAGGATGCCTGGTTGTTCTTTAAAAGTAATTTCCTCTCAATCTTAAATAAACATGCCCCATTCAAAAAATACAGAACTAAGAACAGATATAGCCCCTGGTTCTCCTCAGACTTGACTGCCCTTGACCAGCACAAAAACATCCTGTGGCGTACTGCATTAGCATCAAATAGCCCCCGCGATATGCAACTTTTCAGGGAAGTTAGGAACCAATATACACAAGCAGTTAGGAAAGCAAAGGCTAACTTTTTCAAACAGAAATTTGCATCCTGTAGCACTAACTTCAAAAAGTTTTGGGACACTGTAAAGTCCATGGAGAATAAGAGCACTTCCTCCCAGCTGCCCACTCCACTGAGGCTAGGAAACACTATCACCACCGATAGCTCTACAATAATCGAGAATTTCAACAAGCATTTTGCTACGACTGGCCATGCGTTCCACCTGGCTACCACTACCCCGGCCACCAGCTCTGCAACCTCCGCTGCAACTTGCCCATGCCCCCCCCCCCCCCCCCCCGCTTCTCCTTCACACAAATTCAGACAGCTGATGTTCTGAAAGAGCTGCATAATCTGGACCCCTACAAATCAGCTGGGCTATACAATTTGGACCCTTTCTTTCTAAAACTAGCCGCCGAAATTGTCGCAACCCCTATTACTAGCCTGTTCAACCTCTCTTTCGTAACGTCTGAGATCCCCAGAGATTGGAAAGCTGCCGCGGTCATCCCCCTCTTCAAAGGGGGTGACACTCTAGATCCAAACTGTTACAGACCTATATCCATCCTGCCCTGCCTTTCGAAAGTTTTTGAAAGCAAAGTTAACAAACAGATCACCGACCATTTGGAATCCCACCGTACCTTCTCCGCTATGCAATCCGGTTTCCGAGCTGGTCATGGGTGCACTTCAGCCACGCTCAAGGTCCTAAACGATATTATAACCACGATCGATAATAGACAGTACTGTGCAGCTGTCTTCATCGACCTGGCCAAGGCTTTCGACTCTGTCAACCACCGCATTCTTATTGGCAGACTAAATAGCCTTGGTTTCTCAAATGACTGCCTAGCCTGGTTCACCAACTACTTCTCAGATAGAGTTCAATGTGTCAAATCGGAGGGGCCTGTTGTCTGGACCTATGGCAGTCTCTATGGGGGTGCCACAGGGTTCAATTCTTGGGCCAACTCTTTTCTCCGTGTATATCAATGATGTTGCTCTTGCTGCTGGTGACTCTCAGATCCACCTCTACGCAGACGACACCATTTTGTATACATCTGGCCCTTCATTGGACATGTCACGGGCGCCAATGAAGTACGACCAAAGCGCAGCGTTGGGAGTGAACATGATGATTTTAATGTAGAAACACACGACAAAACAAAACACGATCCGTGACGTCCTCAGTTACACCAACTGAACATAGAACAAAAACCCACAACCCCAAGGTGAACAATGACAGTTTAAATATGGCTCCCAATCAGAGATAACGAGCCGACAGCTGACACTCGTTACCACTGATTGGGAGTCACTCAACCAAACACAGAAACAACCAATAACCACCCAACCAACCCAAACACAACAATACTTAACACACTCTGGCTAAAATACCAAGTCCCGGAACCAGAGCGTGACAGTACCCCCCCCTAAAGGCGCGGACTGCGACCGCGCCTCAAAACCCCAAATAGGGGAGGGCTGGGTGGGTGTTGCTCCTCGGAGGCGGCTCCGGCTCCGGGCTTGACCACCACCCTACATAACTCCCCCCGTAATGGCCCCGGTCCAATCCAACCCAGCTGGCTGGATCCAAACTGATGACGCGCACCCCTAGCTTGGCGCGTGAGACAGGGATGGACCGGACCTGGCCGACGATACGCACCCTCGGCTTGGTACGTGGAGCCGGAACGGACCTCCTCAGGTTGACGACTCGCCTCCCTGGCTTGGTGCGAGTAGCAGGAATAGGCTGAACCAGGTTGACGACTCGCCCCCTTAGCCTGGTGCGAGTGGCAGGAACAGTCCGAGTTGGGCCGACGACGCACACCGTAGTCTTGGTGCGTAGAGCAGAGACAGGCCGGGCTGGGCTGGCGACGCACCCCGTAGGCCTGGCGCGGGGCGCAGGAACAGGCCGGGCTGGGCTGGCGAAACGCACCACAGACTTGGTGCGGGGCGCAGGAACAGGCCGAGCTGGGCTGGCGACGCACCCCGTAGGCTTGGTGCGTTGAGCAGGGACAGGCCGGGCTGGGCTGGCGAAACGCACCACAGACTTGGTGCGGGGAGCAGGAACGGGCCGAGTCGGGCTGGCGACGCGCACCGTAGGTTCAATGCGAGGAACAGGAACAGACAGAACCGCACTGGGGACACACACCCCTGGCCCTACACGGGGATCAGGAACGGGCCGGACCGGACTGGAAACACCCCCCAGTACCTCTCGCCGTGCCTCCACACTTTCCATCCCCTTCGTAACCAGTGGCCCCCTTAAACTGGCGGCCATATCTGCCAACCTCTTGCACTCCTCCGGGCCGTACACCTTCTGCCCCGACGTCGTGAGCCCCCCCCTAAAAATTTTCTGGGGGTCTCTCCTCTCGGTGGACCAGGCCTCCATAGTCCTCTCCCAACCTTCGCTCTTCTGGCTCCACCACTCGTTATCCAACTGCTGCTTGGTCTCGTTGTGGTGGGTTTTTCTGTCACGGGCGCCAATGAAGTACGACCAAAGCGCAGCGTTGGGAGTGAACATGATGATTTTAATGTAGAAACACACGACAAAACAAAACACGATCCGTGACGTCCTCAGTTACACCGACTGAACATAGAACAAAAACCCACAACCCCAAGGTGAACAATGACAGTTTAAATATGGCTCCCAATCAGAGATAACGAGCCGACAGCTGACACTCGTTACCACTGATTGGGAGTCACTCAACCAAACACAGAAACAACCAATAACCACCCAACCAACCCAAACACAACAATACTTAACACACTCTGGCTAAAATACCAAGTCCCGGAACCAGAGCGTGACAGGACACTGTGTTAACAAACCTCCAAACGAGCTTCAATGCCATACAACACTCCTTCAGTAGCCTCCAACTGCTCTTAAACACTAGTAAAACTAAATGCATGCTCTTCAATCGAACGCTGCTTGCTCCCGCCCACCCGACTAGAATCACTACTCTCGACGGGTCTGACCTAGAGTATGTGGACAACTACAAATACCTAGGTGTCTGGTTAGACTGTAAACTCTCCTTCCAGACTCACATTAAGAATCTCCAATCCAAAGTTAAATCCAGAATCGGCTTCCTATTTCGCAACAAAGCCTGCTTCACTCATGCTGCCAAACATGCCCTCGTAAAACGGACTATCCTACCGATCCTTGACTTCGGCGATGTCAATTACAAAATATCCTCCAACACTCTACTCAGCAAATTGGATGTAGTCTATCACAGTGCCATCCGTTTTGTCTCCAAAGCCCCATACACTACCCACCACTGTGACCTGTACGCTCTTGTTGGCTGGTCCTCATTACATGTTCGTCGTCAAACCCACTGGCTCCAGGCCATCTATAAATCACTGCTAGGCAAATCCCCGCCTTATCTTAGCTCATTGGTCACCATAGCAACACCCACCCGTAGTATGCGCTCCAGCAGGTATATCTCACTGGTCATCCCCAAAGCCAACACCTCCTTTGGCCGCCATTCCTTCCAGTTCTCTGCTGCCAATGACTGGAACGAATTGCAAAAATCTCTGAAGCTGGAGACTCTTATCTCCCTCACTAACTTTAAGCATCAGTTGTCAGAGCACCTTACCGATCACTGCACCTGTACACAGCCCATCTGAAATTAGCCCACCCGACTACCACATCCCTATATTGTTATTTATTTTGCTCATTTGCACCCCATTATCTCTATTTGCACATAATCTCTTGCACATATATCATTCCAGTGTTAATACTAATTGTAATTATTTTGCACTATAGCCTATTTATTGCCTTACCTCCATAACTTGCTACATTCGCACACACTGTATATATATTTTCTGTTGTATTTTTTGACTTTATGTTTTGTTTTACCCCATATGTAACTCTGTGTTGTTGTTTTTAATCGCACTGCTTTGCTTTATCTTGGCCAGGTCGCAGTTGTAAATGAGAACTTGTTCTCAACTGGCTTACCTGGTTAAATAAAGGTTAAATAAAAAATAAATAAATAAATACTAGATCTCTTTCCATCTGATACTGCCCACACTGTAGCAATACATGCTCCACAGTCTCTGTTTCCTGGCAATAATCACACTTTCCTGTTGGATGTTTTCCTATCACATTTAAAGTCTTATTCAACCGGCTGTGTCCCACCCTTAATCTTGTAAAAATAGCCTCCTCTCTTCTTTCCCTTCCTGCCGTCCTACCCTCCCCGACTTTCCTCTGTACTTGAAATAAATTCCTGCACTTAGTATCTCTATTCCACTGCTCCTGCCATCTCTGCACCATCACTGTCGATATCAGGCTTTTTTCCTTCTGCCTTGTTCATTGAAACTACAACATCAACATTCCCACTACTAAGTGCTTGTTTAGCCAGTACATCAACTGCCTTGTTCCCCTCCACCCCCACATGAGCTGGGACCCAGGTAAATCTTATCTCTATACCCATCTGTCTAATCCTGCCATGGGTTTGTAGTACCTCATAAAGCAGGTCTTGTCTGCTACTTGAGCTAAAGGACTGCAGACTCCTCAACACCACACATGAATCAGAGCAAATAACTACTCTTTCTGGCTTGACTTCCTCCATCCACTGCAAGGCCAACAGTATGACCATCGGCTGCGCCGTATATACAGCCAGATGATCTGTAATACATTTCCTGACTGCCACCCCACATTCCTGCACTACAAATGCTGACCCAGTGCGTCCTGTCTTTGGATCTTTTGAACCATCTGTGTAAATGGCCACAAAGTCCTGATACACAGTATCCAGACGTCTATTAAACAAATCAGATGGATCAACACCCTCCCTATCTTTCTGTAGTCTCTCCAACACTTCTAGATCAACTACTGGAGGTGGGAGTAGCCATGGTGGATTTACAAGAATAGCTATCGTTGGACTAAACTCCCTTCCATACAGTCCCATCTTCTTCGCCTGAGTATTACCCACCCACCCAAAGCTTGTGTTCTGTCCTTGCTCATGTTCCCAGCATGCCTGTAAAATCCCTTTCGCAGGATGAGACACCCCATGTCCCTGTAGGTTGACCCAATAATTCATTGCCAGCTGCTAATCTGCAATGGCATATCCACCATCTCCACCTGTAGTGCAGTCACTGGGGAGGTCCGAAACGCCCCACTACATATTCTGAGTCCTTGCCACGTATGACATCTAGCCTTTCCAATGAGGTTAGGGATGCAGAACCGTACACTATACTGCCATAGTCTATTACAGATCGGATCAATGCAACATACATGGTCCTCAATGAGGAACGCCCATCCCCCCACTCCTTTCCCGTCAGACAACACATCACATTTAGCACCTTCTTACACTTTCCCACCACTCTTTCAATGTGTTCTGCCCAGGTCAGTCTGGTGTCAAAGTATACCGCAAGGAACCTGAAGGACCCCACCCTCTCCAAGTTTCTTCTGTATAACCTCAAGCATACCTCATCTCCCGCATACCTCCTCTCCCACCTTCCTCCTGGTAAAGAACACTGTCTGAGTTTTCTCTACAGAGAACCTGAATGCCCACCGCTCTACCTCATCAATTGCTTCCTGTACCTTCCTGACTATGTACAGTGAGAGAAAGAAGTATTTGATCCCCTGCTGATTTTGTACGTTTGCCCACTGACAAAGACATGATCAGTCTATAATTTTAATGGTAGGTTTATTTGAACAGTGAGAGACAGAATAAAAACAAAAAAATCCAGAAAAACGCATGTCAAAAATGTTATAAATTGATTTGCATTTTAATTAGGGAAATAAGTATTTGACCCCTCTGCAAAACATGACTTAGTACTTGGTGGCAAAACCCTTGTTGGCAATCACAGAGGTCAGACGTTTCTTGTAGTTGTAATGAATACTCGGACAGAGTGGTAAGATCCAATCGCAGAATTGCGATGCTTTATTAGAGTACAGACAAGGGAATAGCTTAATCGTAGTCGGGCGGGCTGTGGTCAAAACCGGGCCAGGTAGAGACAGGCAGAGGTACCAAGGGAGCGGGCGTAGTCGTAGTCGAGGGCACAGGCACAGGGTCAGAGTACGGTAATCACTGGGATAAACAAGCAGAGGATTAAGCAATTCGGGAAGTCAAACAACAAGGCACAGGTCGGATACACGGGTAATCAAAAACAACAAACTCTCTCTCTCTCTCGGAACAAAACGCTTAGCAAGTCACAATGGAACAATACCTCGCACCGACTGAACTTCTGAGCACACCTTATATCCTACCCTAATTACGGACAGGTGTGCTCAGAACTCAGGTGAACCAGATCGAGTCTGATGACTCCCCCTCTCTGTAGATCGGGGAAGTGTCAGACTCTGTCTAGACCCAGCCAACCCCCGATCCCTTACAGTATCCCCCTCCCCAGGGCCGGCTCCTGACGGCCTTCTACCTCTACCGGGAGGTCTTCCTCTGGGTCGGGGTCCGGGATGATCTGGGTGTTCAGCGTGGAAAGTGGCCTTGAGAGCGGGGTCTAGTATGTCCTTAGCAGGGACCCAGGACCGTTCCTCCGGTCCATATCCCTCCCAGTCCACGAGATATTCAATGCCCCCTCGTCTCCGTCTTGACTCCAGGATCTCGTGGACTGTATAGGTGGTGTCCTGTTCATCCTCCAAAGGTGGTGTAGTAGGTTGTTGAGCGATTGGTGGGTACATCGGGCTATAATGGACAGGTTTCAACAGGGAAACGTGGAACGTAGGGTTTATCCTGTAGTGTCGAGGGAGTAACAGACGGTAGGTGACAGGGTTAATACGTCTCTGTACCTTGAAAGGACCAATGTACCTGGGTTGGAGCTTCTTGCAGCTCCGTCGGAACCGCAGGTCCCGGGTAGACAGCCACACTCGTTGCCCGGGTTGATAAGTGGGAGTAGGTCTCTGGCGTCGGTCGGCGTAGGTCTTTTGCTGTTGTGAGGCTTGACTGAGATGTTGATGGGCCGTCTCCCAGACCTGCACACTCCGACGGAACCACTCGTCCACCGCCGGTACCATCCCTGATGCGGTATCCCACGGGAACAGGGGTGGTTGATACCCTAGAACACACTGGAAGGGCGTTAGGCGTAGGGAGGTGTGAATGAGTGAGTTCTGAGCATACTCTACCCAAGGAAGGAATCGGCTCCACTCTTGCGGCTGCCGCGAACATTGTTGCCGTAGATATTTCCCAATTTCCTGGTTGAGCCGTTCTGTCTGCCCATTGGCCTGGGGATGGTATACGGAGGTTAGGCTAACCGAGATGCCCAAGCGTTCGCAGAAGGCCTTCCATACCCGGGATACAAACTGGGGTCCCCGGTCGGAAACAATATCCTCCGGGACACCAAACTGCCGGAACACCTGGGTAAACATAGTCTCAGCCATCTGAGTGGCGTTAGGCAAACGGGTCATGGGTACTAACCGGCACATCTTGGAGAAACGATCGATGACCACGAGAATTACAGTATGGCCCTCTGATTCTGGTAGGTCGGTAACAAAGTCCATTGCAAGGTGTGACCAGGGTCGTTGAGGAGTTGGCAATGGCATCAGCTTACCATCCGGTAGTGCACGAGGTACCTTAGACTGAGCATATACTGGACAGGATAAGACATAGTCTCTGACGTCATCTGTGAGGGAATCCCACCAGTATTTTCGGCTGATGAGTCGTGTAGTTCGAGTGATTCCGGGATGACCAGATCCCAGCGACGCGTGGCACCATTCCATCAGTTGAGGTCGAAGCGGAGCCGGTACAAACACCTTAGACGCCGGGGTTTCAGGAGGGGCTGGTTCCGCTTGTAGGCTCTCCTGAATAGTGTCATCGATAGCCCACCTCACCGGACCAGCACGGCAACTCATGGGGAGGATAGGTTCTGGTTCCACGGGTCTTTCCGCACGCTCGAACCGTCGGGAAAGCGCATCCGCCTTACCATTCTTGGACCCGGGGATATAAGAGACAGTGAATCGGAAACGATTGAAGAATAAAGACCACCTTGCCTGTCGGGAGTTCAGTCGTTTAGCACTGTGAAGATACTCCAGGTTGCGGTGGTCCGTGAGCACTTGGAACGGATGATCTGCTCCCTCCAGCCAAAGTCTCCACTCCTCCAGTGCTAACTTCACCGCCAGTAATTCCCGATTTCCCACGTCGTAGTTCTGCTCGGCCGAATTCAGCTTCTTAGAAAAAAAAGCACAGGGTCGTGATTTAGGCAGCTCACCTTGGCGTTGGGATAGCACGGCTCCAACTCCAACCTCCGAGGCGTCCACCTCCACGATAAACGGCAAGGTAGGATCTGGCTGACATAAACTGGAAGCGGTGGTAAAGCATTGTTTCAACGTCTCAAAAGCCAGCACTGCCCCCTCCGTCCAGTTCAGACCACGACCCTTGTAGCTGGTCATCGCCGACAGGGGAGCTGCGGTTGTGCTGAAATTACGCACGAACCGTCTATAGTAATTGGCAAACCCTAAGAACCTCTGGAGCTCTTTCACCGTCTGGGGTTGAGGCCAGTCTCGTACAGCTTGCACCTTGGATTCATCCAATTTTACCCCGTCGGGAGTGAGTATGGCCCCAAGGAAGGAAATCGTAGTGACATGGAATTCACTCTTCTCGGCCTTCACGAACAGAGAGTGTTGTCGGAGTCGGTCCAGAACCTGTCGCACATGGGACACATGTTCACTCAGGGAGTTAGAGTAGATTAGGATGTCATCAATGTACACTATAACAAAGCGATCAATCAAGTCCCTGAAAATGTCATTCATGAACGCCTGGAACACAGAGGGCGCGTTGGTAAGTCCATAGGGCATGACTCAATATTCATAATGTCCTTGATGGGTGATGAAGGCGGTCTTCCATTCATCCCCTTCTCTAATGCGCACCAGATTGTACGCACTCCTGAGGTCCAGCTTACTGTAAATGGAGGCCTGCCCCACCTGCTCGAGGGCTGCTGGAATCAAAGGAAGCGGATAACGATTTTTTATGGTAATATCGTTCAAACCTCGATAGTCTATACAAGGACGTAGTCCGCCATCCTTTTTCTTCACGAAGAAAAAACTCGATGCGGCGGGAGACGTAGATGGGCGAATGGCTCCTTGCTGTAGTGCCTCATCAATATACTTGCTCATAGATTCTCGTTCCGGCTGTGACAAAGGGTAGATTCTTCCGCGAGGAGGTGTAGCCCCGGATAGCAGATCAATTGCACAGTCCCAGGCCCGATGCGGTGGTAACACGGTAGCCCTCTCCTTGGAGAACACCTGCGCGTAATCCTGGTACTCTGGTGGCACAACAGTAGACACTGCACCCTGCGCATCCTCCACAGTAGACGTTTTACAAGGTAAATTGAGGCACTCTGCCCTACATACCTCACTCCAAGCAGTGATATCGCCAGATTTCCAGGAGATGACCGGATCATGGGTAACGAGCCAGGGGTGGCCGAGAACTAGCGGCTCCCGTGGAGCGGAGATGACGAACAGAATGATCTTCTCATGGTGCAGGGAGCCCACTTGTAACTTTATTTCCTCGGTACGGTGCGTAATGAACCCAGTGCCCATGGGCTCACCGTCTAGCGCGTTGACTCGCAGGGGAGGTTGAATTGGGATAAGTTGAACTCCCAATTCCTCAGCGAGACCCACATCCATAAAACTGGCAGCCGCCCCGGAATCGATAAGACCCTCCAACCTGCGCACTCTCTCTCCAACAGATAAGGTAACTGGCACATACATTTGTTTAGATGTAATGTTGAAAACGGGAGTCTCACTCACCGGTTTGGCAGTTCCGAGGCGATATTCGGGGTTACGGTTTGGTCGTACCGGACATTGCCGAATGAAATGACCCGACTGACCACAATACAGGCATAGTCCGTCTTGCCGACGTTGTTGTCTCACCGAACATTGTAGGGGTGACCGTCCCAGTTGCATGGGTTCCTCCTCAGATTCTCCCCTCCGCTCTGTCGATTGCTTCGGACCAGTGACCGAGAGCTCCCGGACTGTGGATACCTTGTGTTGCACTATCAGATTATCAATAGAGATAGCTATGTTGATAAACTCATGTAGCGCAGTGATATCTCCCCGACAAGCCAACTCAGTCTGTACTTCTTTGCGCAGCCCTCTTCAGAAAACGGTGAGCAAAGCAGTCTCGCTCCATCCGCTACCGGCTGCTATAGTACGGAACTCTAAAGCGTAGTCGGCTACTGTGCGACAGCCCTGCTGAAGTTCTCATAGTTGGTCTCCCACGCTACGCCCAGATACTGGGTGGTCGAACACCTCTTGGAACAGTCTCTTAAACTGAACTTCCGCACTCAACTCGGGAACCTCAGCTGCCCAAAGCGCAGTAGCCCAATCCAGTGCTCTTCCCGTTAGCAGAGAAATCATGAAATCCACCCTGCTACGGTCATCGGGAAACATTATACGACATATACAGGGACGTCTGGAGTAGAAACCCCTGACATTTGCCAGGTTCCCCGTCGTACCTTGTCGGTAGAGAAATCGGAGGTGCCTGACGAGGACTGACCGTGCTCGGGGTGGTGCCTTCAGCCGCACCAGCGTTGAGTAGCTGCAGGAGTTCATCCATCCGTTTCTCCTGTATCTCCCATCGCCTCTGTAATTCCGCTGGATCCATGGTTGAGGCGAGGTATTCTGTAATGAATACTCGGACAGAGTGGTAAGATCCAATCGCAGAATTGCGATGCTTTATTAGAGTACAGACAAGGGAATAGCTTAATCATAGTCGGGCGGGCTGTGGTCAAAACCGGGCCAGGTAGAGACAGGCAGAGGTACCAAGGGAGCGGGCGTAGTCGTAGTCGAGGGCACAGGCACAGGGTCAGAGTACGGTAATTACATTTACATTTTAGTCATTTAGCAGACGCTCTTATCCAGAGCGACTTACAGGAGCAATTAGGGTTAAGTGCCTTGCTCAAGGGCACATTTACGTCATTTAGCAGACGCTCTTATCCAGAGCGACTCACAAATTGGTGCATTCACCCTATAGCCAGTGGGATAACCACTTTACAAATCACTGGGATAAACAAGCAGAGGATTAAGCAATTCGGGAAGTCAAACAACAAGGCACAGGTCGGATACACGGGTAATCAAAAACAACAAACTCTCTCTCTCTCTCGGAACAAAACGCTTAGCAAGTCACAATGGAACAATACCTCGCACCGACTGAACTTCTGAGCACACCTTATATCCTACCCTAATTACGGACAGGTGTGCTCAGAACTCAGGTGAACCAGATCGAGTCTGATGACTCCCCCTCTCTGTAGATCGGGGAAGTGTCAGACTCTGTCTAGACCCAGCCAACCCCGATCCCTTACAGTAGTTGGCCACCAGGTTTGCACACATCTCAGGAGGGATTTTGTCCCACTCCTCTTTGCAGATCTTCTCCAAGTCATTAAGGTTTCGAGGCTGACGTTTGGCAACTCGAACCTTCAGCTCCCTCCACAGATTTTCTATGGGATTAAGGTCTGGAGACTGACTAGGCCACTCCAGGACCTTAATGTGCTTCTTCTTGAGCCACTCCTTTGTTGCCTTGGCCGTGTGTTTTGGATAATTGTCATGCTGGAATACCCATCCACGACCCATTTTCAATGCCCTGGCTGAGGGAAGGAGGTTCTTACCCAAGATTTGACGGTACATGGCCCCGTCCATCGTCCCTTTGATGCGGTGAAGTTGTCCTGTCCCCTTAGCAGAAAAACACCCCCAAAGCATAATGTTTCACCTCTATGTTTGACGGTGGGGATGGTGTTCTTGGGGTCATAGGCAGCGTTCCTCCTCCTCCAAACACGGCGAGTTGAGTTGATGCCAAAGAGCTCAATTTTGGTCTCATCTGACCACAACACTTTCACCCAGTTCTCCTCTGAATCATTCAGATGTTCATTGGCAAACTTCAGACGGGCCTGTATATGTGCTTTCTTGAGCAGGGGGACCTTGCGGGCGCTGCAGGATTTCAGTCCTTCACGGCGTAGTGTGTTACCAATTGTTTTCTTGGTGACTATGGTCCCAGCTGGCTTGAGATCATTGACAAGATCCTCCCATGTAGTTCTGGGCTGATTCCTCACCGTTCTCATGATCATTGCAACTCTATGAGGTGAGATCTTGCATGGAGCCCCAGGCCGAGGGAGATTGACAGTTCTTTTGTGTTTCTTCCATTTGCGAATAATCGCACCAACTGTTGTCACCTTCTTACCAAGCTGCTTGGCGATGGTCTTGTAGCCCATTCTAGCCTTGTGTAGGTCTACAATCTTGTCCCTGACATCCTTGGAGAGCTCTTTGGTCTTGGCCATGGTGGAGAGTTTGGAATCTGATTGATTGATTGCTTCTGTGGACAGGTGTCTTTTATACAGGTAACAAGCTGAGATTAGGAGCACTCCCTTTAAGAGTGTGCTCCTAATCTCAGCTCGTTACCTGTATATAAGACACCTGGGAGCCATACATCTTTCGGATTGAGAGGGGGTCAAATACTTATTTCCCTCATTAAAATGCAAATCAATTTATAACATTTTTGACATGTGTTTTTCTTGATTTTTGTTGTTGTTATTCTGTCTCACACTGTTCAAATAAACCTACCATTAAAATTATAGAATGATCATTTCTTTGTCAGTGGGCAAACGTACAAAATCAGCAGGGGGTCAAATACTTTTTTCCCTCACTGTAGCTGCCTGATAGAGACTTCCTCACCTGGATAGACCTTCCAAACAGGAAACCCTTTATCCAGTTGTATGGTCTTCCTCCTACCCCCATAATATCAAGCTTGTTTAACAATCCCTCCTTCCACATCATATCATACGCCTTCTCCACATCAAAAAAGATGGCTACAACAGGCTCCTTGTTCACCTGAGCCTTCCTGACATCTGCTTCAAAGCAGAGCACTGGGTCCATAGTTCCCCTACCCTTTCTAAAACCCCACTCTGATGAGCTGATACTAGCTCTCTGATCTCCAGGAAGTAAGTTAGCCTCTCCGTAATCATGCATTCCATAATCTTACATACATGTGATGTTAAAGCTATTGGCCGATAGCTTGTTGGCCTCGTTGGGTCCTTCCCTGGCTTCTGGATTGGTACCACTACTGCCTCCTTCCAGCTGTCTGGTAGTTTCCCCTCCTCCCACACTCTGTTGTACAACAACAATACCTTATCCAGGGCCTTATCACAAAGATGGGCCAACATACAGTGGGGAAAAAAAGTATTTAGTCAGCCACCAATTGTGCATGTTCTCCCACTTAAAAAAGATGAGAGAGGCCTGTAATTTTCATCATAGGTACACGTCAACTATGACAGACAAATTGAGAAATAAAAATCCAGAAAATCACATTGTATTTGCAAATTATGGTGGAAAATAAGTATTTGGTCACCTACAAACAAGCAAGATTTCTGGCTCTCACAGACCTGTAACTTCTTCTTTAAGAGGCTCCTCTGTCCTCCACTCGTTACCTGTATTAATGGCACCTGTTTGAACTTGTTATCAGTATAAAAGACACCTGTCCACAACCTCAAACAGTCACACTCCAAACTCCACTATGGCCAAGACCAAAGAGCTGTCAAAGGACACCAGAAACACAATTGTAGACCTGCACCAGGCTGGGAAGACTGAATCTGCAATAGGTAAGCAGCTTGGTTTGAAGAAATCAACTGTGGGAGCAATTATTAGGAAATGGAAGACATACAAGACCACTGATAATCTCCTTCAATCTGGGGCTCCACGCAAGATCTCACCCCTTGGGGTCAAAATGATCACAAGAACGGTGAGCAAAAATCCCAGAACCACACGGGGGGACCTAGTGAATGACCTGCAGAGAGCTGGGACCAAAGTAACAAAGCCTACCATCAGTAACACACTACGCCGACAGGGACTCAAATCCTGCATTGCCAGACGTGTCCCCCTGCTTAAGCCAGTACATGTCCAGGCCCGTCTGAAGTTTGCTAGAGTGCATTTGGATGATCCAGAAGAGGATTGGGAGAATGTCATATGGTCAGATGAAACCAAAATATAACTTTTTGGTAAAAACTCAACTCGTCGTGTTTGGAGGACAAAGAATGCTGAGTTGCATCCAAAGAACACCATACCTACTGTGAAGCATGGGGGTGGAAACATCATGCTTTGGGGCTGTTTTTCTGCAAAGGGACCAGGACGACTGATCTGTTTAAAGGAAAGAATGAATGGGGCCATGTATCGTGAGATTTTGAGTGAAAACCTCCTTCCATCAGCAAGGGCATTGAATATGAAATGTGGCTGGGTCTTTCAGCATGACAATGATCCCAAACACACCGCCCAGGCAATGAAGGAGTGGCTTCGTAAGAAGCATTTCAAGGTCCTGGAGTGGCCTAGCCAGTCTCCAGATCTCAACCCCATAGAAAATCTTTGGAGGGAGTTGAAAGTCTGTGTTGCCCAGCGACAGCCCCAAAACATCACTGCTCTAGAGGAGATCTGCATGGAGGAATGGGCCAAAATACCAGCAACAGTGTGTGAAAACCTTGTGAAGACTTACAGAAAACGTTTGACCTGTGTCATTGCCAACAAAGGGTATATAACAAAGTATTGAGAAACTTTTGTTATTGACCAAATACTTATTTTCCACCATAATTTGCAAATAAATTCATTCAAAATCCTACAATGTGATTTTTTGGATTTATTTTCCTCATTTTGTCTGTCATAGTTGACGTGTACCTATGATGAAAATTACAGGCCTCTCTCATCTTTTTAAGTGGGAGAACTTGCACAATTGGTGGCTGACTAAATACTTTTTTCCCAACTGTAACATAGCACACCTCATTTAAATCCCCACACCAGATTACCTTACTTCTATCCTGGCCCTCCACCCTCTCCAGCACTTCCAGGTCCAATATCTGACAAGGATTATAGTAGTTCACTACCACTAGCCCCCTCCTCTCAGTCTCAACCACACCTCCACTACCAGATATTCCTGTTCAATACCTTTGCCTAGCATCCTGTAAGGAAGTCCTTGCTTTATGAAGGTGGCACGTCCCCCCTCCCCAAACATCTCTGTCCCTAGAAACCACTACATATGTCACAAGCTGATGTGGATGCGGTGTTGGAGTCAGGCGCAGGACACAGAAGCTCAGTCAAAAAGACTTTACTAGTCCACAATACAATACAAAAATAAACGGACCTCAAACACTGGAGGCGAGCGATTACGCATACAGTGCGTAAAGACACTATCAACATGAGAACAAATATCTTACATCAACGGACAGGCGGACAATCACACACAGCTGCAAAGAAAACTAAAGGAAACTTATAGGTGACCTAATCAATACATAACACGAAACAGATGCACTAACAAGACAAGACCAAACAAACATCGAGACATCAAGCGGTAGTAGCTAGTACTCCGGGGACGACGAACGCCGAAGCCTGCCCGAGCAAGGAGGAGGAGCAGTCTCGGCGGAATTCGTGACAGTACCCCCCCCCTTGACGTGTGGCTCCAGCCGTGCGCTGACCCCGGGCTCGGGGACGGCCAGGAGGACGCGGAGCAGGGTGCGTGGGATGACTACGGTGGAACTCAGTCAGGAGGGATGGATCTAAAATGTCCCTCCTAGGCACCCAGCACCGTTCCTCCGGGCCGTACCCCTCCCACTCCACGAGATATTGTAGACCCCCCATCCGACGTCTCGAATCCACGATGGACCGGACCGAGTACGCCGGAGCCCCCTCGATGTCCAGTGGGGGCGGAGGAGTCTCTCTTATCTCATTGTCCTGGAGTGGACCAGCTACCACCGGCCTGAGGAGAGACACATGGAACGAGGGGTTAATGTGATAATCATTAGGCAGTTGTAACTTGTAGCAAACCTCGTTCAATCTCCTCAGGACTTTGAATGGCCCCACAAACCGCCGACCCAGCTTCCGGCAGGGCAGGCGAAGGGGCAGGTTTCGAGTCGAGAGCCAGACTCGATTTCCAGGGGCGTATACTGGACCCTCACTGCGGTGGAGATCGGCGCTCGCCTTCTGCCGACGGATGGCCCGCTGCAGATGGACGTGTGCAGCGTTCCACGTCTCCTCCGAGCGCCGAAACCACTCATCCACCGCAGGAGCCTCGATCTGGCTCTGATGCCATGGTGTCAGAATCGGCTGATACCCTAACACACACTGGAAAGGGGTCAGGTTAGTAGAGGAGTGGCGAAGAGAGTTCTGAGCCATCTCTGCCCAGGGGATATACCCCGACCACTCCTCCTGCCGGCCCTGGCAATATGATCTCAGAAACCTACCCACATCCTGGTTCACTCTCTCCACCTGCCCATTACTCTCAGGGTGGAACCCCGAGGTAAGGCTAACCGAGACCCCCAAGCGTTCCATGAATGCCCTCCAGACTCTAGAGGTGAATTGGGGACCCGATCAGACACTATATCCTCAGGAACCCCGTAGTGCCGGAAGACGTGGGTAAACAAAGCCTCAGCAGTCTGTAGGGCAGTAGGGAGACCCGGCATTGGGATGAGACGACAGGCCTTAGAGAACCGATCCACAACGACCAGAATAGTGATATTCCCCTGAGAGGGGGGAAGGTCCGTAACAAAGTCCACTGAGAGGTGAGACCACGGCCGTTGTGGAACGGGCAGGGGTTGTAACTTCCCCCTGGGCAGGTGTCTAGGCGCCTTACACTGAGCGCACACCGAGCAGGAGGAGACATAAACCCTCACGTCTCTAGCCAATGTTGGCCACCAGTACTTCACACTAAGGCAGTGCACTGTCCGGCCAATACCTGGATGTCCAGAGGAGGGTGACGTATGAGCCCAATAAATGAGACGATCACGGACCTCGAGCGGCACGTACGTCCGACCCACTGGACACTCTGGGGGAGTAGGGTCGGTGCGTAACGCCCGCTCAATTTCCGTATCGACCTCCCATACCACCGGTGCCACCAGACAAGACTCCGGCAGTATGGGAGTGGGCTCAACGGACCTCTCCTCTGTGTCATACCGCCTGGACAGGGCGTCTGCCTTACCGTTCTGGGACCCTGGGATGTAGGTTATCTTAAACACGAACCGGGTCAGAAACATGTTCCACCTAGCCTGACGAGGGTTCAATCTCCTAGCTGCCCGGATGAACTCCAGGTTACGGTGATCAGTCAGAATGAGAAAAGGGTGTTGAGCCCCCTCAAGCCAATGCCTCCACACCTTTAGAGCTTGAACCACGGCTAACAGCTCCCTGTCCCCTACGTCATAATTACGTTCCACCGGGCTGAGCTTCTTATAATAAAAAGCGCAGGGACAGAGCTTAGGAGGCGTGCCTGAGCGTTGCGACAGTACTGCCCCAATCCCGGCCTCTGACGTGTCCACCTCTACCTGGAACGCTAAAGCGGGGTCCGGGTGCACCAGCACCGGAGCCGAAGTGTACAGGTCCTTCAGTTTATCAAACGCCCTGTCCGCTTCAGCCGACCACTGCAATCGCACCGGGCCCCCCTTCAGCAGGGAAGTAATGGGAGCTGCTACCTGTCCAAAACCCCGGAAAACCTCCGGTAGTAATTGGCAAACCCCAAAAACTGCTGCACCTCTTTAACAGTGGTTGGGGTTTGCCAGTTACGCACGGCTGACACACGGTCAATCTCCATCTTCACCCCTGACGCGGACAACCGATGACCCAAGAAGTGCCAAATCCTCATACTCAGGGGGAATGTGCATTGCGGGCACTTGGTTCGGACTATCCACCGTGGTCGCCCCAACGGAAACACCTAAACATCGCCCAACCACTGGTCAGACCACTCCTTGAGAGCCCTCTGTTGCCACGAAATGGTGGGGTCATGGGTGATTAACCAAGGAAGCCCCAGCACCACAGGATACGCAGGAGAGTCGATCAGGTACAACTGAATGATCTCCTCATGACCCCCCTGCGTCCTCATCTTTAGTGGCACTGTGACCTCCCTAATCAACCCAGATCCCAACGGGCGGCTATCTAGGGCATGGACAGGGAAGGGTGCATCAACGGGCAGGAGGGGAATCCCTAACTTAATACAACATTTCGGATCAATAAAATTCCCAGCTGCGCCTGAATCGACTAGCGCCTTATGCTGGGAATGAGATGCAACCTGAGGAAATACCACAGGTAGACACAAGTGAACAACAGAGAGCTCTGGGTAAGTGGGGCGCCTACTCACCTGGAATGACTCCCCAGTGCGTGACCTGTTGCCCCGACTCCCTGGAGACCCTCCCCAGCACCTAGCCACAGTGTGTCCTCCACGGCCACAGTTGGTGCAGGGGACGGCCCCCCTCGGGCTCTCTCTCCTCCTCTCTCTAGCGCCAGCACCCCCGAGCTCCATAGGGCTAGGCTCGGAGATGCTGGGGGATGGAATGGACGGCCTCAACTCGGGACGTCCGCGGGTGGCCAGCAGGGTATCCAGACGGATGGACATGTCCACCAGCTGGTCGAAGGATAGAGTGGTGTCCCTGCAGGCCAGCTCTCGTCGAACATCCTCACGTAGGCTACACCGATAGTGGTCGATGAGGGCCCTCTCATTCCACTCCGCATCCGCCGCTAGAGTCCGGAAATCCAGGGCGAACTCCAGTGCGCTCCTCTTCCCCTGTCGGAGGTGGAACAGACGCTCCCCCGCCGCTTTACCCTCAGGAGGGTGATCGAACACAGCCCTGAAGCGGCGGGTGAACTCCGCGTAGCTGATGGTGGCGGCGTCCATTCCCCTCCATTCGGCGTTGGCCCACTCCAACGCCTTGCCGGAGAGACAGGAGATGAGGGCGGAAACGCTCTCATATCCCGAGGGCGCCGGGTTTATGGTGGCCAGGTAGAGTTCCACCTGAAGGAGGAACCCCTGACACCCGGCTGCGGTGCCATCATACGCCCTCGGGAGCGAGAGCCGAATCCCACTGGACTCCGGAGCTGGTCTGGTGGGGCTGGCCGATGGTGGTGGTAAGGTAGGAGGAGGTGTGGGCACGCCTCCCTTTTCCCATCGGCGCAGGGTGTTCATCACCTCTTGCATGGCGGAGCCGAGTTGCTGGATCCTGGCGTCCTGGCAGCTGACCCGATCCTCCAGCGACTCGGTCGCCGCCGCTGCTCCTGCTGACTCCATAGTAATGGTGTGTGATTCTGTCACAAGCTGATGTGGATGCGGTGTTGGAGTCAGGCGCAGGACACAGAAGCTCAGTCAAAAAGACTTTACTAGTCCACAATACAATACAAAAATAAACGGACCTCAAACACTGGAGGCGAGCGATTACGCATACAGTGCGTAAAGACACTATCAACATGAGAACAAATATCTTACATCAACGGACAGGCGGACAATCACACACAACTGCAAACAAAACTAAAGGAAACTTATAGGTGACCTTATCAATACATAACACGAAACAGATGCACTAACAAGACAAGAACAAACAAACATTGAGACATCAAGCGGTAGTAGCTAGTACTCCGGGGACGACGAACGCCAAAGCCTGCCCGAGCAAGGAGGAGGAGCAGTCTCGGCAGAATTCGTGACAACATATCCCTCCACAGTCTGTTTGAGACATGTTTCCTGCACACAAATCACATCAGGCTTATCTGGCATATCCACAATGAACTGCTTGAACTCCTGCCCATTAGCCAACAAGCTTCAATTATTCCATTGTAGTACTACCACCATAACTAAGATCCAGTAATACATGACTCCACCCTCGGCTGATTGAGGTAATCCCAAACCTCTTCCCATGTCAACCCTGTCATACTCAGACGTCTCCCAGCCACTTTCACTATTAGCTGAATCCTCTCTGTTTTAGACTCTACTTTAGCAGTGCTATTGATAGCTCCTGCTATGAACGTCACCAGCTTTCTCTTATCTATGTATGCCATATCGCCGCCCACCTGCCCTGTAATCCCCGGTCTAGATGCTCCTACCTATCTCTCCTTTGAACCTGTATCTCCCTGGACCTGGACCACCCTCACTGGTTCAGCATATAACACCCTTCTCTCCACTCTCACTTGTTGCACTTCCACTGCCTGCTTCATTGCCTCACACCCACCATATGCCACACTATGAGCACCCCCACAGCTGCAGCACTTTGGTTGTACACCACCCCCACACTTCCCATACTCATGCTCCCCTCCACACCTGGTACACCTCTTTTTCTCTTTACAGGCTGTTGCCACATGCCCAAATCTCTGGCAGTTATAACATCTTAAAGGCTTCGGTACATACGCCCTCACATAATATCTCATATACAGTGAGGGAAAAAAGTATTTGATCCCCTGCTGATTTTGTAAGTTTGCCCAATGACAAAGAAATTATCAGTCTATAATTTTAATGGTAGGTTTATTTGAACAGTGAGAGACAGAATAACAACAAAGAAATCCAGAAAAACTCATGTCAAAAATGTTATAAATTGATTTGTATTTGAATGAAGGAAATAATTATTTGACCCCCTCTCAATCAGAAAGATTTCTGGCTCCCAGTTGTCTTTTATACAGGTAACGAGCTGAGATTAGGAGCACACTCTTAAAGGGAGTGCTCCTAATCTCAGTTTGTTACCTGTATAAAAGACACCTGTCCACAGAAGCAATCAATCAGATTCCAAACTCTCCACCATGGCCAAGACCAAAGAGCTCTCCAAGGATGTCAGGGACAAGATTGTAGACCTACACAAGGATGGAATGGGCTACAAGACCATCGCCAAGCAGCTTGGTGAGAAGGTGACAACAGTTGGTGTGATTATTCGCAAATGGAAGAAACACAAAATAACTGTCAATCTCCCTCGGCCTGGGGCTCCATGCAAGATCTCACCTCGTGGTTGCAATGATCATGAGAACGGTGAGGAATCAGCCCAGAACTACACGGCAGCTGGGACCATAGTCACCAAGAAAACAATTGGTAACACACTACGCCGTGAAGGACTGAAATCCTGCAGCGCCCGCAAGGTCCCCCTGCTCAAGAAAGCACATATACAGGCCCGTCTGAAGTTTGCCAATGAACATCTGAATGATTCAGAGGAGAACTGGGTGAAAGTGTTGTGGTCAGATGAGACCAAAATGGAGGTCTTTGGCATCAACTCAACTCGCCGTGTTTGGAGGAGGAGGAATGCTGCCTATGACCCCAAGAACACCATCCCCACCATCAAACATGGAGGTGGAAGCATTATGCTTTGGGGGTGTTTTTCTGCTAAGGGGAAAGGACAACTTCACCGCATCAAAGGGACAATGGACGGCGCCAGGTACCATCAAATCTTGGGTGAGAACCTCCTTCCCTCAGCCAGTGCATTGAAAATGGGTCGTGGATGGGTATTCCAGCATGACAATGACCCAAAACACACGGCCAAGGCAACAAAGGAGTGGCTCAAGAAGAAGCACATTAAGGTCCTGGAGTGGCCTAGCCAAATGTAATTAATAACTTCACCATGCTCAAAGGGATATTCAATGTCTGCTTTTTTTTATTTTGACCCATCTACCAATAGGTGCCCTTCTTTGCGAGGCATTGGAAAACCTCCCTGGTCTTTGTGGTTGAAATTCACTGCTCGACTGAGGGACCTCACAGATAATTGTGTGTGTGGGGTACAGAGATGAGGTAGTCATTAAAAAATCATGTGAGTCCATGAAACTTATGTGACTTGTTAAGCAATTTTTATTTTTTATTTATGCATGCCATAACGAAGGGCATGAATACTCATTGACTCAAGACATTTCAGCTTTTCATTTTTAATTAATTTGTAAACATTTCTAAAACATAATTTGACTTTGACATCATGGAGTATTGTGTGTAGGCCAGTGACAAACAAACTCAATTGAATCCTTTTTAAATTCAGGCTGTAACATATCAAAATGTGGAAAAAGTCAAGGGGTGTGAATACTTTCTAAAGGCACTGTAAATCCTACCTGCTTCTCTTAAAAAAGATAACAAAAGATTAGATAATGTATCTAATGATGTTCTACTCAGTATGCTCTTTAAACTCAATTCCTGCATCCCCTTTTCCCTCATACTCGATCTCAGTCTCTCCTTTTCCCTCTCATACCGTCCACATTGTATCAGTACATGTTCCACTGTCTCTGTTTCCTGGCAGTAATCAAACCTTAATGTTGGAAAACAAAACCATGTTTTTCCATATCTCTAATGTCTCCCATATATGAAATGGATGGTTGTGTAAAAATATTTTACTACAAAGTGGTTAAATTGATAGATTTTGTGATAAACCCCATTAACTCAAAAAGTACAGAATAATGCCTGGCTGGATGGGGGAAGGGCCACATAAGCTCATGTAACCCAATATTTCAAGCTCTGATATACTCTTAGCCACCACAGATTATTTTTGGGGCAACCTTGGATTTTGCCTCAAATCCAATATGGCATCCAAAATCCAATATGGCTGCCATAATACCATTTGATGGAGGTTAAATCACCTGCAAATATGAATTTTGTTAGTGAGAGACATTTTTCAGAATTGTGTACAACACTCATGCCCATAAAGACTGTTTTGGTGTAAATACATTTTATTCTGAATCCAATATGGCCAACCTGATTACACTCAAACATCTTCGCCTGCATATTAGTTTCCCTTGTTAATTTTGTATTGTTTTATTCTGTCTTTAAAAGGGTTTCATAAGGTTATTGGTATAACTAAGCCTATGAGTGGCAATGCCATGCCTCTGTTGTGTTTAAATGTGTGTTCATGTTTTAATCTCATTCACATAATAATAATGCATCTAATTTGTATAGAACTTTTCATTATCTCAAAGCTCTACTGAGGGGAAACAATTTTTATACAATAAAAACAACATACATTTAGAATCAAGGCAGGTGCTAAATACATTTTAGATTGGGACTAGGATTATGAAAAAGGCAGTCTGTAGAAGTGGATTTTCAGGCCCATTTTAAAAGTTCAGAGTGATGGAGCGGCTCTCAGATGGTCAGGGAAAGCATTCCATAGACGAGCGTTAAGGGAGCAGAAGGCTCGGTCCCCCATAGTTTGGAGACATGTTTTGGGGACTTGAAGCAGTAGGCATGGCTGGAGCAGAGAGTGCGAGCTGGCTCGCTGGTTGAGTTAAAGTCGCTGATGTAGGTGGGGCTTACAGTATATCAACAAGGGCAATTCCGCAAAATATATCAACAAGCCTTTCATGACAGTAGCACACAGTAGCGTAACAAAGTTACAGGAAAGCAACCTGTAAAACAGCAGTCAGCTACTCTAGTTTTCCCCACTAAAACTAAGTGTGCAAGGTTGATTCAAACAGGGTCCTAACAGGGTGAAGAGACAAAGTGGTGGTTGTAGTTCTGGGGCCTGACCAGCTTGCACAGCTAACTGGTCATTCTGGGCATCCTTCCTGTATCTGGCGGGTTATAGGGGCTGTGGGGTGATCGGTTTCCAGGTAACCTTTTATTTTACAGCCAGTTAATTACTATGTATTTACTAGGTAAATACATAGTAACAAAAACGAAATGCGTAATAACAATTTGGTCTGAATTGTACGTAATAACAATTTGGTCTGAAGGAACCAAGCAAGTAAGTACTTAATTAGTAAATACAAAGTCACAAAATGTAATTAAATAGGTAAGGACAGGTAAGTAAGAAGGTAGGTACTACTAAGCGCCATCTAATAACTATGTAAATACCTAGTCACGCCGCTATTCCAACAACTGAACAAAAATATAAAAGTAACATGTAAAGTGTTCTTTTTTTTTTTTTTAGGGGGTAGATCAGCTTTAATATTGCAGATAGATTGTAACTTCCATCAATGTAATTGTCTGCATCACTTCCAATCCCCCATATGTTCTTTTTTTCTCGCAAATATATATATATATATATATATATATACATACATACACATACATATATACATATACATATCATTTTAAAAAATATATTTCCCTTTGTTACTTTCCAACCCCACCACCCCTTCCCTAATTGGAGTAAACTAAACCAGCTTATACATACTATATACATTTCATGGACACAGTCAATTTTACAATAATTCTATTTTGTTTGTTTTTACTCCTGAACTTCCTCTACCCTCAACCTCTCCGATCATTTTCATGATGTCCATCCGGTATGCCATATCTTTCTAACTGTGCTCTTTCACAAAAGCTCACAATATATAACCTATATACTTATTATGGACACAGTATGCTTACATTATTAGTTATCTTGTTGTTATTAGTTTTTGTTAGTTGTTATTAGTCCCATCCTTCAACTCCATTCAACACCACCTATCTATCTCTTAACATCATCCATATTGGATTTCTATTTGCCATATATTTTTCAACTGTACTGTGATGTTTTACAAAAGTTCTGAACCTTTCTATTCTCATTGTTTCTACAGATTGACTATGACTTTTCAGATCACCCAGTAATGCTATCTGCAGGGTTAGCTCCAGGTAAATATTGCAATCCTTTAGCCATTCCTGGACCTGTGTCCAAAAACAAGCTACAAATGGACAGTACAAAAACAAATGATCTAATGATTCTGTCTCTTCGCAGCAAAATCTGCAGAGCTGGGAAGATTGTATCCCCCATATAAATAACATTCCATTGGTAGCAAGAATTTTATATAATAATTTAAATAGAAAAATTATAAGTTTTTAATCTGGCGTCGTTTTGCGTATCAGTTCCACCAGTCCTACCGATGATATCATTAATGAAGATTATACGTCTCCTGAGTGGCGCAGTGGTCTAAGGCACTGTATCGCAGTGTTAACTGTGCCACTAGAGATCCTGGTTCGAATCCAGGCTCTGTCGCAGCCGGCCGCGACCGGGAGACTCATGGGCGGCGCACAATTGGCCCAGCGTCGTCCAGGGTAGGGGAGGGAATGGCCGGCAGGGATGTAGCTCAGTTGATAGAGCATGGCGTTTGCAACGCCAGGGTTGTGGGTTTGATTCCCACGGGGGGCCAGTATAAAAAAAAGATGTATTCACTAACTGTAAGTCGCTCTGGATAAGAGCGTCTGCTAAATGACGTAAATGTAATACCTTTTTTAAACATTCTGTCAAAAAAAACATTTTTTATCAATTAGTATATTTGAGTTTAACCACAATATTTGTTGCATTATTTGTTCTGTCGTTTCTGGAGGATTAAATTGAAATTGCAACCAACTTGCTATGGCTTGTTTTAGAAATAGTGATATTTGGGAGATGATTTCCTTTTCAAATAACTGAAAGTGAGAGGTTGTAATCTGAATAAAGGGAAAAAGGCCATTCTTGAACATTGGGTGAGACAATCTTACTAATTTGCTAGAGAACCAGTTTGGATTTCAGTATAACTTTTGTATGACTGAAGCTTTTAGTGATAGGTCTAATGCTTTAATATTTAATAATTTCTCTCCTCCGAATTCATATTCATTATATAAATAGGCCCGTTTAATTTTGTCTGGCTTGCCATTCCAAATAAAATGGAATATTTTTTTCTCATATAATTTAAAAAACTGTCCTCTAGGCGTTTTTATTTATTTTACTTCACCTTTATTTAACCAGGTAAGCCAGTTGAGAACAAGTTCTCATTTACAACTGCGACCTGGCCAAGATAAAGCAAAGCAGTGCGATAAAAACAACAACACAGAGTTACATATGGGGTAAAACAAAACAAAGTCAAAAATACAACAGAAAAAATATATATACAGTGTGTGCAAATGTAGCAAGTTATGGAGGTAAGGCAATAAATAGGCTATAGTGCAAAATAATTACAATTAGTATTAACACTGGAATGAGAGATGTGCAAGAGATGATGTGCAAATAGAGATACTGGGGTACAAATGAGCAAAATAAATAACAATATAGGGATGAGGTAGTTGGGCGGGCTAATTTCAGATGGGCTGTGTACAGGTGCAGTGATCGGTAAGGTGCTCTGACAACTGATGCTTAAAGTTAGTGAGGGAGATAAGTGTCTCCAGCTTAAGAGATTTTTGCAATTTGTTCCAGCCATTGGCAGCAGAGAACTGGAAGGAATGGCGGCCAAAGGAGGTGTTGGCTTTGGGGATGACCAGTGAGATATACCTGCTGAAGCGCATACTACGGGTGGGTGTTGCTATAATAATAATAATAATAATAATATGCCATTTAGCAGACGCTTTTATCCAAAGCGACTTACAGTCATGCATGCATACATTTTTGTGTATGGGTGGTCCCGGGGATCGAACCCACTACCTTGGCGTTACAAGCGCCGTGCTCTACCAGCTGAGCTACAGAGGGCTATGGTGACCAATGAGCTAAGATAAGGCGGGGATTTGCCTAGCAGTGATTTATAGATGGCCTGGAGCCAGTGGGTTTGGCGACGAATATGTAGTGAGGACCAGCCAACAAGAGCGTACAGGTCACAGTGGTGGGTAGTATATGGGGCTTTGGAGACAAAACGGATGGCACTGTGATAGACTACATCCAATTTGCTGAGTAGAGTGTTGGAGGTTATTTTGTAAATGACATCGCCAAAGTCAAGGATCGGTAGGATAGTCAGTTTTACGAGGGCATGTTTGGCAGCATGAGTGAAGGAGGCTTTGTTGCGAAATAGGAAACCGATTCTAGATTTAACTTTGGATTGGAGATTCTTAATGTGAGTCTGGAAGGAGAGTTTACAGTCTAACCAGACACCTAGGTATTTGTAGTTGTCCACATACTCTAGGTCAGACCCGTCGAGAGTAGTGATTCTAGTCGGGTGGGCAGGTGCAAGCAGCATTCGGTTGAAGAGCATGCATTTAGTTTTACTAGTGTTTAAGAGCAGTTGGAGGCTACTGAAGGAGTGTTGTATGGAGGTTTGTTAACACAGTGTCCAATGAAGGGCCAGATGTATACAAAATGGTGTCGTCTGCGTAGAGGTGGATCTGAGAGTCACCAGCAGCAAGAGTGACATCATTGATATACACAGAGAAAAGAGTCGGCCCAAGAATTGAACCCTGTGGCACCCCCATAGAGACTGCCATAGGTCCAGACAACAGGCCCTCCGATTTGACACATTGAACTCTATCTGAGAAGTAGTTGGTGAACCAGGCGAGGCAGTCATTTGAGAAACCAAGGCTATTTAGTCTGCCAATAAGAATGCGGTGGTTGACAGAGTCGAAAGCCTTGGCCAGGTCAATGAAAACGGCTGCACAGTACTGTCTATTATCGATCGCGGTTATAATATCGTTTAGGACCTTGAGCGTGGCTGAAGTGCACCCATGACCAGCTCGGAAACCGGATTGCATAGCGGAGAAGGTACGGTGGGATTCGAAATGGTCGGTGATCTGTTTGTTAACTTGGCTTTCAAAAACTTTTGAAAGGCAGGGCAGGATGGATATGGGTCTGTAACAGTTTGAATCTAGAGTGTCACCCCCTTTGAAGAGGGGGATGACCGCGGCAGCTTTCCAATCTCTGGGGATCTCAGACGTTACGAAAGAGAGGTTGAACAGGCTAGTAATAGGGGTTGCGACAATTTCGGCGGCTAGTTTTAGAAAGAAAGGGTCCAGATTGTCTAGCCCAGATGATTTGTAGGGGTCCAGATTTTGCAGCTCTTTCAGAACATCAGCTGTCTGGATTTGTGTGAAGGAGAAGCGGGGGGGGCATGGGCAAGTTGCAGCGGAGGGTGCAGAGCTGGTGGCCGGGGTAGTGGTAGCCAGGTGGAAAGCATGGCCAGCCGTAGCAAAATACTTGTTGAAATTCTCGATTATTGTAGATTTATCGGTGGTGATAGTGTTTCCTAGCCTCAGTGCAGTGGGCAGCTGGGAGGAAGTGCTCTTATTCTCCATGGATTTACAGTGTCCCAAATTTTTTTGGAGTTAGTGCTACAGGATGCAAATTTCTGTTTGAAAAAGTTAGCCTTTGCTTTCCTAACTGCTTGTGTATATTGGTTCCTAACTTCCCTGAAAAGTTGCATATCTCGGAGGCTATTTGATGCTAATGCAGTACGCCACAGGATGTTTTTGTGCTGGTCAAGGGCAGTCAAGTCTGAGGAGAACCAGGGGCTATATCTGTTCTTAGTTCTGTATTTTTTGAATGGGGCATGTTTATTTAAGATTGAAAGGAAATTACTTTTAAAGAACAACCAGGCATCCTCTACTGACGGAATGAGATCTATATCCATCCAGGATACCTGGGCCAGGTCAATTAGGAAGGCCTGCTCGCTGAAGTGTTTTTGGGAGCGTTTGACAGTGATGAGGGGTGGTCGTTTGAACGCGGACCCGTTACGGACGCAGGCAATAAGGCAGTGATAGCTGAGATCCTGGTTGAAGACAGCGGAGGTGTATTTAGAGGGTAAGTTAGTCAGGATGATATCTATGAGGGTACCCATGTTTACGGATTCAGGGTTGTACCTGGTAGGTTCGTTGATAATTTGTGTGAGATTGAGGGCATCTAGTTTAGATTGTAGGATGGCCGGGGTGTTAAGCATATCCCAATTTAGGTCACCAAGCAGTACGAACTCTGAGGATAGATGGGGGGCAATCAATTCACATATGGTGTCCAGGGCACAGCTGGGGGCTGAGGGGGGTCTGTAGCAAGCGGCAACAGTGAGAGATTTATTTCTGGAAAGGTGGATTTTTAGAAGTAGAAGCTCAAACTGTTTGGGCACAGACCTGGATAGTATGATAGAGCTCTGCAGGCTATCTCTACAGTAGATTGCAACTCCACCCCCTTTGGCAGTTCTATCTAGACGGAAAATGTTATAGTTGGGGATGGAAATTTCAGAATTTTTGGTGGCCTTCCTAAGCCAGGATTCAGACACTGCTAGAACATCAGGGTTGGCGGAGTGTGCTAACGCAGTGAATAACTCAAACTTAGGAAGGAGGCTTCTGATATTTACGTGCAGAAAACCAAGGCTTTTACGGTTACAGAAGTCAACAAATGATAGCTCCTGGGGAGTAGGAGTGATACTGGGGGCTGCAGGGCCTGGGTTAGCCTCTACATCACCAGAGGAACAGAGGAGGACTAGAATAAGAATACGACTAAAGGCTTTAAGAACTGGTCTTCTAGTGCGTTGGGTACATAGAATAAAGGGGGCAGTTCTCTGGGCGTTGTAGAAAAGATTCAGGGCATTATGTACAGAAAAGGATATGGAAGGATATGAGTACAGTTGAGGTAAACCTAAGCGTTGGGTAACAATGAAAGAGATAGCATCACTGGAGGCACCGATTGAGCCGGTCTCGGCGTGTATGGGGGGTGGTACAAAGGAACTATTTGAGGCAGTTTGAGAGGGACTAGGGGTTCTACAGTGAAATTGTATAATAAGAACTAACCCAAACAGCAATAGGCAAGTCATATTGACAAGGGAGAGAGGCATAAAGCAATCACAGGTGTTATTAGAGAGAGCTAAGACAACAACTGGTAATAGTGATAAAGTTTGGGCTGAGGCTAAACAGAATAAACAGGACAGGTTACCGTGTAAAGGAACAGTCCAGCAGGCATCAGCTGTGCAGCTGAGTGATCATAAGGTCCAGTGAACAGCAATATGTGAGTCCGAGAGCAGTTCAAATTGGTGCTTCAGCACAGCTAGCAGGGAGCACAGTTGTAGTTTGCGTGTGCTAGCGGGCCGGGGCTAGCAGATGGATCTCCGTGGTCGTCACAACGGGAAGCCTGTTGAAACCACATCAGACGATTTCTTCGGCAAACCAGTCGTGTTGGATCGGCGGGGCTCAGTGTCAACACTAGGAGGTCCCGTCCGGTTGACAGAGAGGTAGATAGCAGGGAGATGGGCCTGAGGCTAGCTCAAGGCTAACTGGTGCTTGCTATGGGGCAATGGTAATTAGCCAACAACAGGTTGCAGCTAGCTAGCTGGTTGCGATGATCCGGCGCTAGGGTCCAGTGATTCCGGCAGAAAGTCCGATAAGCTCTGGGTCGATAGCACGCTGTGCAGACTGGCCGACGAATTGTCCAGGCTAGAGCTAGAGCTGGCTGGTGGATAGCGTAGGCCACGGACAATGGTGAAGACGCTAACTGACTAATAGCAAGTAGCCATTCAGTTGCAGCTACACTAGTTTCAGCTTAAGGTTCTTGATGAAAGTTATAAAGAAATAATATAATCCATTCCACGTTTGGTGAGGCGGGTTGCAGGAAAGTATATTTAGTTAAAGAATGAAAAGTAAAAATTGAGAAATATATACAAAATAGACAAAAAAAGCAAGAAACGGGATATTTACACTAGGAAAATGAATAAAACCACGACCGCACTGCTACGCCATCTTGGAACAAGATGGCAAGACCATAAGCAAATAGGTAAACTGGGATAAATATCTTGCACATCTTCTTTTCCATCATTATCAATTAATATGCGTAATAATGTCGGCAGTTCATGCATAGGATTTTAACCTATAACCCGGATTGCCATTGTATTACATTACATTTTTGACATTATATTACATTATTATTTTACCAAACAATTATTGTGGTTCATCCTATATTCTCCCGAACATCCTTACCCCCTTGCAACAGATGTGGGAGAAACACACACACACATACTCTAACACACTCAACCCCTTTCCTCCACAATCAACCATAAAATCAGATGCTCAACGTTTGTTACATCCCAGAGCCCAACTAAATAAAGGACTTGATTTACGAATGCATATACAGTGGGGAAAAAAAAGTATTTAGTCAGCCACCAATTGTGCAAGTTATCCCACTTAAAAAGATGAGAGAGGCCTGTAATTTTCATCATAGGTACACGTCAACTATGACAGACAAAATGAGAAAAAATATCCAGAAAATCACATTGTAGGATTTTTTATGAATTTATTTGCAAATTATGGTGGAAAATAAGTATTTGGTCACCTACAAACAAGCAAGATTTCTGGCTCTCACAGACCTGTAACAACTTCTTTAAGAGGCTCCTCTGTCCTCCACTCGTTACCTGTATTAATGGCACCTGTTTGAACTTGTTATCAGTATAAAAGACACCTGTCCACAACCTCAAACAGTCACACTCCAAACTCCACTATGGCCAAGACCAAAGAGCTGTCAAAGGACACCATAAACAAAATTGTAGACCTGCACCAGGCTGGGAAGACTGAATCTGCAATAGGTAAGCAGCTTGGTTTGAAGAAATCAACTGTGGGAGCAATTATTAGGAAATGGAAGACATACAAGACCACTGATAATCTCCCTCGATCTGCGGCACCACGCAAGATCTCACCCCGTGGGGTCAAAATGATCACAAGAACGGTGAGCAAAAATCCCAGAACCACACGGGGGGACCTAGTGAATGACCTGCAGAGAGCTGGGACCAAAGTAACAAAGCCTACCATCAGTAACACACTACGCCGCCAGGGACTCAAATCCTGTAGTGCCAGACGTGTCCCCCTGCTTAAGCCAGTACATGTCCAGGCCCGTCTGAAGTTTGCTAGAGTGCATTTGGATGATCCAGAAGAGGATTGGGAGAATGTCATATGGTCAGATGAAAACAAAAAAAATAGAACTTTTTGGTAAAAACTCAACTCGTCGTGTTTGGAGGACAAAGAATGCTGAGTTGCATCCAAAGAACACCATACCTACTGTGAAGCATGGGGGTGGAAACATCATGCTTTGGGGCTGTTTTTCTGCAAAGGGACCAGGAAGACTGATCCGTGTAAAGGAAAGAATGAATGGGGCCATGTATCGTGAGATTTTGAGTGAAAACCTCCTTCCAACAGCAAGGGCATTGAAGATGAAATGTGGCTGGGTCTTTCAGCATGACAATGATCCCAAACACACCGCCCGGGCAACGAAGGAGTGGCTTCGTAAGAAGCATTTCAAGGTCCTGGAGTGGCCTAGCCAGTCTCCAGATCTCAACCCCATAGAAAATCTTTGGAGGGAGTTGAAAGTCTGTGTTGCCCAGCGACAGCCCCAAAACATCACTGCTCTAGAGGAGATCTGCATGGTGGAATGGGCCAAAATACCAGCAACAGTGTGTGAAAACCTTGTGAAGACTTACAGAAAACGTTTGACCTGTGTCATTGCCAACAAAGGGTATATAACAAAGTATTGAGAAACTTTTGTTATTGACCAAATACTTATTTTCCACCATAATTTGCAAATAAATTCATAAAAAATCCTTCAATGTGATTTTCCTGAATTCTTTTTCTCATTTTGTCTGTCATAGTTGACGTGTACCTATGATGAAAATTACAGGCCTCTCTCATCTTTTTAAGTGGGAAAACTTGCACAATTGGTGGCTGACTAAATGCTTTTTTTACCCACTGTACAGTGAGGGAAAAAAGTATTTGATCCCCTGCTGATTTTGTACGTTTGCCCACTGACAAAGAAATGATCAGTCTATAATTTTAATGGTAGGTTTATTTGAACAGTGAGAGACAGAATAACAACAAAAAAATCCAGAAAAACGCATGTCAAAAATGTTATATATTGATTTGCATTTTAATGAGGGAAATAAGTATTTGACCCCCTCTCAATCAGAAAGATTTCTGGCACCCAGGTGTCTTTTATACAGGTAACAAACTGAGATTAGGAGAACACTCTTAAAGGGAGTGCTCATAATCTCAGTTTGTTACCTGTATAAAAGACACCTGTCCACAGAAGCAATCAATCAATCAGATTCCAAACTCTCCAACATGGCCAAGACCAAAGAGCTCTCCAAGGATGTCAGTGACAAGATTGTAGACCTACACAAGGCTTAAATGGGCTACAAGAACATCGCCAAGCAGCTTGGTGAGAAGGTGACAACAGATGGTGCGATTATTCGCAAATGGAAGAAACACAAAAGACCTGTCAGTCTCCCTCGGCCTGGGGCTCCATGCAAGATCTCACCTCGTGGAGTTGCAATGATCATGAGAACAGTGAGGAATCAGCCCAGAACTACACGGGAGGATCTTGTCAATGATCTCAAGGCAGCTGGGACCATAGTCACCAAGAAAATAATTGGTAACACACTACGCCGTGAAGGACTGAAATCCTGCAGCCCCCGCAAGGTCCCCCTGCTCAAGAAAGCACAAATACATGCCTGTCTGAAGTTTGCCAATTAACATCTGAATGATTCAGAGGAGAACTGGGTGAAAGTGTTGTGGTCAGATGAGACCAAAATTGAGCTCTTTGGCATCAACTCAACTCGCCGTGTTTGGAGGAGGAGGAATGCTGCCTATGACCCCAAGAACACCATCCCCACCGTCAAACATGGAGGTGGAAACATTATGCTTTGGGGGTGTTTTTCTGCTAAGGGGACAGGACAACTTCACCGCATCAAAGGGACGATGGACGGGGCCATGTACCGTCAAATCTTGGGTGAGAACCTCCTTCCGTCAGCCAGGGCATTGAAAATGGGTCGTGGATGGGTATTCCAGCATGACAATGACCCAAAACACACTGCCAAGGCAACAAAGTAGTGGCTCAAGAAGAAGCACATTAAGGTCCTGGAGTGGCCTAGCCAATCTCCAGACGTTAATCCCATAGAAAATCTGTGGAGGGAGCTGAAGGTTCGAGTTGCCAAACGTCAGCCTTGAAACCTTAATGACTTGGAGAAGATCTGCAAAGAGGAGTGGGACAAAATCCCTCCTGAGATGTGTGCAAACCTGGTGGCCAACTACAAGAAACGTCTGACCTCTGTGATTGCCAAAAAGGGTTTAGCCACCAAGTACTAAGTCATGTTTAGCAGAGGGGTCAAATACTTATTTCCCTCATTAAAATGCAAATCAATTTATAACATTTTTGACATGCGTTTTTCTGGATTTTTTTGTTGTTTTTCTGTCTCTCACTGTTCAAATAAACCTACCATTAAAATTATAGACTGATAATTTCTTTGTCAGTGGGCAAACGTACAAAATCAGCAGGGGATCAAATTATTTTTTCCCTCACTGTACAGTTACAGTTTTTTGAGAAAGCATGCAAGATTGAGCAAAAATTGTCAATGTGAGATTTGATGAATCTATTTAATCTATGTCAAGTCCTAGGTGATGGAGATCACCTGAGACACAAACACTCTGGTCCCCCTATGTAACCATTTTTCCCAAGCATCTCCGTGCAGTCAGACCTTTGATTATTTTGTGCCACTTGGGCCACAATGATAAGGCCCCTCTCTGATTGTCTGAGTGTGACCCCCTCCCCATGGGTTACTGCAGCCAGTGTTGCCAGCACTGCCACTACCTGGGTGGGGGTACCCCACCGGAATCCCCACAATCTAGGTACAAGGTCGTCAAGGTTCTCATTAGCAGCTTTGAAAATGTCCTTGTATATTATGCTCTCCCATCAGGGGGCTCTGGCTTTGTAGGACCAACCCTGCCAGGCAGGCTCAGAATCTTGAGGGGGTGGTGCTGCTCAAGTAGGTCTCTGACAGCATTTATTTTTCTGTTTTGGCTGCATATAGGCAACTCACAGCAGGTCCATAAAACAGATAGGGACTTCTCTTTGGTGTATGGGTCACTCAGGTGGGTGTCTAGGATATAGGGTTGGGGATCGTTCCATCATTATAGGACAATAAAATATTTATCCCTCATCTGCACAAAATTGAAAGCTCTCTCACACAACCCCTGCTCACAGACACACGTTGGTTCTGGGATATGCAACCATTTCCTTTCTCACCCACTTAACGGCACACTTATTCAAACACAAAAACGCACACCACACCTTCCATCACAATTCATCCACACATACCCACATACTGTGCCTTCTATGTCTTCTGTTTGCTGTTTTTATCTCCACTATGTTGATTGAGTACTTGTGTTCTAATTTAGTTGTATTTGAAGATGTATTATTTTGCTTGTTATCGTTTCTTGTAATACCGTCTTATCCCTTTATAAAATACTATACCTACTATAAATGTGCTTTATTATTACAATCCCTACCATGTCTAGTATTGGGTTTTCTATTATTTGACTCCTCTATTAGAACTTTCAGAATAGCCATGGAGTAGTCTTGGTGTCGCGGAACATTTGGTTGTCAATATACAGTTTATCGACAACAAGAGCAACACGCTTCCCTTTTAATCTATTTTCCTTGAAGATTGGGTACAGAACTTTGCGCCGTTCTGCAATCTCCCTCGGGAACTGATCATTCATGCCTTTTACCAAGGCTTTTAACCATTACTTTATCCTTTAAAAAAGCAAATTTGGCAACGATTGGACGCTCATATCTCTGTCCTCTTTGTCAACAGCCTCGAGTGGAATTTGAAGCGCTGTAAGTAAGAAGTCCTTCACAATGACAGCCTACACCGGCCAAACCCGGACGACGCTGGGCCAATTGTGCGCTGCCCTATGGGACTCCCAATCACGGCCGGTTGTGATACAGCCTGGAATCGAACCAGGGGGTCTGTAGTGACACCTCAAGCACTGAGATGCAGTGCCTTAGACCGCTGCGCCACTCAGGAGCCCAAGTAATCTCTCCCTCTTTTTCCTGGATACTCGGAAGTACTAGATTTTCTCTCATCGATCTAGTTTGTATGTCTAGTAAGGCTTCTCTCAGAAAGTTGTTCTCCTTTTTAAGTTCCTTAACGTCTGTTTCCATCCTAGTGACTGCCCCTTTTAGTTTTTTTGTATCGCTCTCCATTATCGCAGCTTTTCCGTCACTCATTTCCATACTCGCCTTCAACTCTTTTACATCATTACTGACCAACTCTAGTATGCCCAGTTTGTCATTTATCGACTTCAACAGGTCGCTTTCCACACTTACCAGTCCCAGTGGTGAAAAGCATAAATCATCTGTATCAGTCGAGGAGTCGCGTTTTCTCTTGGAGATTGATTCTCCTCGTTTATCTTCCGTCATGTTTGGGTGTTGCGTGTTGTTGTAATATTTGTCGATACATTTCTCTAGCCTTATCATTTGTTGTGTGTTATTATCCAGATTGAATGTTATTACCCTCGAAGATATGAAATGTTAATATTTAGTCTAACTTACTGATATTGAATATTATGTTTTTATCTTGAGGTGATTTGTACCGCTGTGTATTCAATACACCATCTTGTATACCTGCCCTCTAAAGTGTTGGTTCCATGTTTCATGAGCTGAAATAAAAGATCCCAGAAATGTTTTATATGCACAAAAAGCTTATTCTCTCAAATCATGTGCACAAATTTGTTTACTTCCCTGTTAGTGAGAATTTCTCCTATGCCAAGATAATCTATACAGAATAACTTCTTGATGCCTTTAAGTCCGAGAAAACTCCAGGGCTGGATGGCATATCAGTTGAGGTATACCAAACCTTTTTTTATGTACTCAGAGGACCGATATTAGCATGTTTTAACCACTCTAACTAGATTATCAGATACTCAACAAGAAGGTCTGATTTCATTGTTACTGAAACAGGACCCAAGTGGTAAATATAAAGATCCAGTCCATAAAAAAATTGGAGGCACCTAACACTTCAGTGGTGTGATGCAAAAAATTCTAGCAAAGTGCATAACTCATAGAATTAAAAAGGTATTGTCGGATATTATTCATCCTAATCAGACAGGTTTTTTATATGGACGATACATTGGAGATAATATAAGACAAGTACTGGAAACAATAGAACACTATGAAAAGTCTGGGATACCAGGCCTGGTATTCATAGCTGACTTTGAAAGGGATTTTGATAAAGTACGACTGGAATTTATATATTAAATGCCTGGAAGATTTCGATTTTGGAGAATCTCTTATACAATGGGTTAAAGCTATATGTACTGTAGTAACCATAGGTGTAAAATAGTAAATAATGGCTACTTCTCAGAAAGTATTAAACTGTCAACAAATATTACAACAAATATTATGGTTAAACTCAAATATATTAATTGATTAAAAAAATTAAAGTAGCCACCCCTTTGCCTTGATGACAGCTTTGCGCACTCTTGGCATTCTCTCAACAAGTTTAACCTGGAATGCTTTTCCAACAGTCTTGAAGAAATTCCCACATATGCTGAGCACTTGTTGGCTGCTTTTCCTTCACTCTGCGATCGATCTCATCCAAAACCATCTCAATTGGGTTGAGGTCGGGTGATTGTGGAGGCCAGGTCATCTGATGCAGCACTCCATCACTCTCCTTCGTGGTCAAATAGCCCTTACACCTCCTGGAGGTGTGTTGGGTCATTGTCCAGTTGAAAAACAAATGATAGTCCCACTAAGCCCAAACCAGATGGGATGGCGTATCGCTGCAGAATGCTGTGGTAGCCATGCTGGTTAAGTGTGCCTTGAATTCTAAGTAAATAATAGACAGTGTCACCAGCAAAGCACCCCCACACCATAACACCTCCTCCTCCATGCTTTACGGTGGGAAATACACATGCAGAGATCATCCGTTCACCCACACCGCGTCTCACAAAGACACAGCGGTTGGAACCAAAAATCTCAAATTTGGAATCCAGATAAAGAAAAACCCTTGAATGAGTAGGTGTTCTAAAACTTTTGACCAGTAGTGTATATATACTGAATATACAGTACCAGTCAAAGGTTTGGACAAACCTACTCATTCAAGGGTTTTTCTTAATTTTTACTGTTTTCTACATTGTAGAATAATAGTGAAGACATCAAAACTACGAAATAACACATGGAATTATGTAGTAACCAAAATATATATTATATTATGTTTGAGATTCTTCAAATAGCCACCCTTTGCCTTGATGACAGCTTTTCACACTCTTCGCGTTCTCTCAACCAGCTTCATGTGGTAGTCACCTGGAATGCATTTCAATTAACAGGTGTGCCTTGTTAAAAGTTAATTTGTGGAATTTCTTTCCTTCTTAATCTGTTTGAGTCGATCAGTTGTGTTGTGACAAGGTAGAGGTGGTATACAGATGATAGCCCTATTTGGTAAAAGACCAAGTCCATATTATGGCAAAGAGAAATGACATTCCATCATTACTTTAAGACATGAAGGTCAGTCAATACGGAAAATGTCAAAACTTTTAAAGTTTCTTCAAGTGCAGTCGCAAAAACCATCAAGCGCTATGATGAAACTGGCTCTCATGAGGACCACCACAGGAAAGGAAGACCCAGAGTTACCTCTGCTGCAGAGGATAAGTTCATTAGATTTAACTGCACCTCTGAAATTGCAGCCCAAATAAATGCTTCTCAGAGTTCAAGTAACAGACACATCTCAACATCAACTGTTCGTTGGAGACTGCGTGAAGCAGGCCTTCATGGTCAAATAGCTGCAAAGAAACCACTATTAAAGGACACCAATGAGAAGAAGAGACTTGCTTGGGCCAAGAAACACGGGCAATGGATATTAGACCGGTGGAAATCTGTCCTTTGGTCTGATGAGTCCAAATTTGAGATTTTTGGTTCCAACTGCCGTGTCTTTGTGAGACGCCGAGTAGGTGCACGGTTGATCGCCGTATGTGTGGTTTCCACCGTGAAGCATGGAGGAGGAGGTGTGATGGTGTGGGGGTGCTTTTCTGGTGACACTGTCTGTGATTTATTGAGAATTCAAGGCACACTTAACCAGCATGGCTACCACAGCATTCTGCAGCAATACGCCATCCCATCTGGTTTGCGCTATGTGGCACTATCATTTGTTTTTCAACTGGACAATGACCCAACACACCTCCAGGCTGTGTAAGGGCTATTTGACCAAGAAGGAGAGTGATGGAGTACTGCATTAGATGACCTGGCCTCCACAATCACCCGACCTCAACCCAATTGAGATGGTTTTGGATGAGTTCGATCGCAGAGTGAAGGAAAAGCAGCCAACAAGTGCTCAGCATATGTGGGAATTTCTTCAAGACTGTTGGAAAAGCATTCCAGGTTAAACTTGTTGAGAGAATGCCAAGAGTGTGCAAAGCTGTCATCAAGGCAAAGGGGCGGCTACTTTGAAAAATCTAAAATATATTTTGATTTGTTTAACACTTTTTTGGTTACTACATGATTCCATATGTGTTATTTCATAGTTTTGACTGGTACTGTATATTTATAACAAAAGAATATATGGGGGATTGGAAATGACGCAGACTATTACATTGATGGAAGCCACAATCTATCTGCAATATTAAAACTGATCTACCCCCCCACATATATGTTTTAAACTAATAATCTGTCCACATGACAGGTATGGAATATCAAGAATCTGATTAAACAGCATGATCAATGCACAGTTGCACCTTGTGCTGGGAACAATAAAAGACCACTCTAAAATGTAAAGTTTTGTCACACAACACAATGCCAAAGATGTCTCAAGTTTTGAGGGAGCGTACAATTGGCATGCTAACTGTAGGAATGTCCACAAGAGCTGTTGCGAGAGAATTGAATGTTAATTTCCCAACCAACGTTGTTTTAGAGAATTTGGCAGTATGTAACCACGCCAGCCCAGGACCTCCACATCCGGCTTCTTCATCTACAGGATCGTCTGAGACCAGCCACCCGGACAGCTGATGAAACTGTGGGTTTCCACAACCGAAGAATTTCTGTGCAAACTGTTAGAAACTGTCTTAGGGAAGCTCATCTGCGTGCTCGTCGTCCTCACCAGGGTTTTGACCTGACTGCAGTTCGGCGTCGTAACCGACTTCAGTGGGCTAATGCTGAACTTTGATGGCCACTGGCATGCTGGAGAAGTGTGCTCTTCACAGTTTCAACTGTACCGGGCAGATGGCAGACAGCGTGTATGGCTTCGTGTGGGCGAACGGTTTGCTGAACGTTGTGAACGGAGTAGCCCATGGTGGCGATAGTGTTATGGTATGGGCAGGCATAAGCTACAGACAACGAACACAATTGCATGTTGTCGATGGTAAATTGAATGCACAGTGATACCGCGATGAGATCTTGAGGCCCATTGTCGTGCCATTCAACCGCCGCCATCACCTCATGTTTCAGCATGATAATGCAAGGCCCGATGTCGCAAGGATCTGTACACAGTTCCTGGAAGCTGAAAATGTGCCAGTTCTTCCATGGCCTGCATACTCACCAGACATGTTACCCCTTGAGCATGTTTGGGATGCTCTGGATCAACGTGTACAACAGCGTGTTCCAGTTCCAGCCAATATCCAGCAACTTCGTACAGCCATTGAAGAGGAGTGGGACATCATTCCACAGGCCACAATCAACAGCCTGATCAATTCTACGCGAAGGAGATGTGTCGCGCTTTATGAGGCAAATGGTGGTCACACCAGATACTGATTGGTTTGCTAACCCACTCCCCCAATTTTTTTTGTAAGGGCTCTGTGACCAAGGGATGCATATCTGTATTCCAAGTCATGTGAAATCCATAGATTAGGGCCTAATTTATTTATTTCAATTGACTGATTTCCTTATATGAACTGTAACTCAGTAAAATCTTAGAAATTGTAGCATTTTGCATTTATATTTTTGTTCCTCGTTGTCCACATCACTAAGGTATGACCATGGTCAACACTAACCCACACAGTTGTGAAGAGGGCAGTGCCTCGTCCTCAAAAGATTTGGCATAGGCCCTCAGATCCTCAAAACGTTCTACAGCCGCACCATTGAGAGCATCTTGACTGGCTGCATCGTCACTTGGTACAGCAACTGCAAGGCACCTGACCACAAAGTGCTACAGAGGGTGGTCAGTACGGACCAGTGTATCACTGGGACTGAGCTCCCTGCCATCCAATACCTCTATACCAGGCGGTGTCAGAGGAAGGACCAAAACATTGTCAAAGACTCCAGCCACCCAAGCCATAGACTGTTCTTTCTGCTACCGCACGGCAACCGGTACCAGTGCACCAAGACTGCAATAAGACTGATAAACAAGACTGCTAAATAGCTAATCAAATGGCTACCCGCTGCTGCTACTGTCTATTATCAATCCTGTTGCCTAGTCACTTTAATCCAACCTATATGTACATACAGTGCATTCAGAAAGTATTCACACCTCTTGACTTTTTCCACATTTTTGTGTCACTGGCCTACACACAATACCCCATAATGTCAAAGTGGAATCATGTTTTTAGAATTTTTTTGAAAATAATAAATAATGAAAAGCTAAAATGTCTTGAGTCATAAGTATTCAACCCCTTTGTTAAGGCAAGCCTAAATAAGTTCAGAATTAAAATTGGCTTATGAAGTCACACATAATAAGTTGCATGGACTCACTCTGTGTGCAATAATAGTGTTTAACATGATTTTGAATGACTACCTCATCTCTGTACCCCACACATACAGTCAAGCAGTGAATTTCAAACACAGATTCAACCAAAAAATCTACCTATTGGTAGATTGGTAAAAAAAAAAAAAGCAAAAAAACCCAACCCATCTCCGAATTAACTTTGTGGTCAGGTGCCTTGCAGTTGCCGTACCAAGCGGTGATGCAGCCAGTCAAGATGCTCTCAATGGTGCAGCTGTATAGCTTTTTGAGGAACTCAATGTGGATGGGGGCGTGCTCACCCCTCCGCTCCTTTGTCTTGCTGACGTTGAGGGATAGTTTGTTGTCCTGGCACCACACTGCAAGGTCACTGACCGCCTCCCTATAGGCTGCCTCATCATCGTCAGTGATCAGTCCTACCATCAGCAGACTTGATGATGGTGTTGGAGTCCTACACGGCCACACAGTCATGGGTGAACAGGGAGTACAGGCGGGGACTAAGCACACAACCTTGAGGGGGCCCCCGTGTTGATGGTCAGCTTGGCGGATGTGTTGTTGCCTACCCTCACCACCTGGGGGCGGCCCATCAGGAAGTCCAGGATCCAGTTGCAGAGGGAGGTGTTCAGCCCCAGGATCCTGAGCTTGGTGATGAACTTGGAGGGGACAATGGTGTTGAATGCTGAGCTGTAGACCATGAACAGCATTCTTACATGGGTATTACTTTTGTCCAGGTGGGTGAGGGCAATGTGGAGTGCAATAGAGATTTCGTCATCTGTGGATCTGTTGGGGCAGTATGCGAATTGGAATGGGTCCAGGGTATCTGGGATGATGGTGTTGATGTGAGCCATGACCAGCCTTTCAAAGCATTTCATGGCGATAGATGTGAGTGCTACGAGGTGATAATCATTTAGGCAGGTTACTTTGGCTTTCTTGGGCATGGGGACTATGGTGGTCTGCTTGAAACAAGTTGGTATTACAGACCGGGTCAGGGATAGGTTGAAAATGTCAGTGAAGACACTTTCCAGCTGGTCAGCGCATGCGCTGAGTAAGTGTACTGGTATACCGCCTGGCCCCATGGCCTTGCAAATGAATGTTAACCTGTTTAAAGGTCTTACTCACATCGGTTACGGAGAGCAAGATCACACAGTCGTCTGGACCCGCTGACGCTCTCATGCATGGTTCAGTGTTGCTTGCCTAGAAGCGAGCATAGAAAGCATTTAGAAGACATTTAGCTCGTCTGGTAGACTCACTGGTACTTACTTGTACTTACCTATACTAAATATGTAGTACTTACTTGCTTGGTTCCTGTTGTTAGTACATATTTAGTTTTTGCTACTATGTATTTACCTAGTAAATACATGGTAATTAATGGCTGTAAAATGAATGGTTACCCTGGAAGCTAATCCCAGCCTGAAGGACGCTGGGGATACTCCAGTAGTGGAATGGTTGGTTGTCTGGTTGTGAACAAGAGTCTGTGAAAGGGCTGTTGCAAACAGACCTGACCTTAGATCTTTCCAAAACCTTATTTAGTTTTTTATGTTGAATGTTGCAAAATGTCCTGCAGGTCCCGTCCTACATTTCTTCATATTCCTTTGGAAGTCGGGTAGGATGATAATTTGGATGATATTAACTGTGGGTGGTTGGCTGAGATTACAGTCTGGGGCAGGAGGGAGATGGCATGTCACCTAGAGTATGGCTCTCCAACCCTGGCTATAATTTTTTTGCCCCACTCCAAAACCAGGGATAGGTTGACAAATGGGCAGGTAGGGTTGGAAGTGATGCATCTCAATAGTCTCCTCTCATTGATCTAAAACATAAATGCAGACTTTGTGGAATTTGCTTTCACATACCAGGTCTTTCTCACTAGTGCATTGATGCTGTATGAATAAATTGATATAGGCCTATCACAGAATATCTTCGCATGATAATTGCAGCGAATTTCTAAACTTTATTTGAGACCTATGTTGCTGCTCTGTATGATTATTTTTGTGGTAAGCCTATGTGAAACACAGCTGTGAATATCGGCCATCATCAGGGTATCTTACATCTGTCTCTGAGTGACCGCTGATGTATGGAAGTCTGCCTTGCCTTGCCTCTCTGGCACCTGGACCCTTGGTAACGGTTCCTTAGCAACAAAACAAATAGAAACCACATCAGCAGCGGTTGTCATCTAGAGGAGGATGGGGAGAGAGGAGGATGGGCAATGAAGATTATGTAAACAGTTTGCATTTTCCTGTTAGACTTGTTTGGAAACCATTGAGATTTATTGGCTTTATCAGTTACAATTGCAAATGTTTTCCAGTGTAAACGGAAACAACTAAGTTGTTTTTACTGAAATGGCACTTTTCAGAAACTGTTTATCCATGAAGAGATTACATTCCCCCTGTATCAGCAGTGTGTCTGATAGGAGGTGAACAAAGTGGCACACACTGTTCCCAATGTATCATGTGTAGGCTGCCATCTCCATGGAGACAGCTGGGCTAGTTCATTCACAGAGCAGAGGGGTATACTACAAAGCAGCATCAATGAGGTAACCAGCTACAGTTGAAGTCGGAAGTTTACATACACTTAGGTAGGAGTCATTAAAACTTGTTTTTCAACCACTCCACAAATTTCTTGTTAACAAACTATTGTTTTGGCAAGTCGGTTAGGACATCTACTTTGTGCATGACACAAGTAATTTTTCCAAAAATTCTTTACAGACAGATTATTTCACTTATCACTGTATCACAATTCCAGTGGTTCAGAAGTTTACATACACTAAGTTGACTGTGCCTTTAAACAGCTTGGAAAATTCCAGAAAATTATATCATGGCTTTAGAAGCTTCTGATAGGCTAATTGACATAATTTGAGTCAATTGGAGGTGTACCTGTGGATGTATTTCAAGGCCTACATTCAAAATCAGTGCCTCTTTGCTTGATATCATGGGAAAATCAAAAGAAATCAGCCAAGACCTCAGAAAAAAAGATTGTACACCTCCACAAGTCTGGTTCATCCTTGGGAGCAATTTCCAAATACCTGAAGGTACCATGTTCATCTGTACAAACAATAGTACGCAAGTATAAACACCATGGGACCACGCAGCCGTCATACCGCTCAGGAAGGAGACACGTTCTGTCTCCTAGAGATTAACGTACTTTGGTGCGAAAAGTGCAAATCAATCACAGAACAACAGCAAAGGACCTTGTTAAGATCCTGGAGGAAACAGGTACAAAAGTATCTATATCCACAGTAAAACAAGTTCTATATCGACATAACCTGAAAGGCCGCTCAGCAAGGAAGAAGCCACTGCTCCAAAACAGCCATAAAAAAGCCAGACTACGGTTTGCAACTGCACATGGGGACAAAGATCATACTTTTTGGAGAAATGTCCTCTGGTCTGATGAAACAAAAATAGAACTGTTTGGCCATAATGACCAGCGTTATGTTTAGAGGAAAAAGGGGGTTGCTTGCAAGTCGAAGAACACTATCCCAACCGTGAAGAACGGGGGTGGCAGCATCATGCTGTGGGGGTGCTTTGCTGCAGGAGAGACTGGTGCACTTCACAAAATAGAAGGCATCATGAGGAAGGAAAATTATGTGGATATATTGAAGCAACATCTCAAGACATCAGTCAGGAAGTTAAAGCTTGGTCGCAAATGGGTCTTCCAAATGGACAATGACCCCAAGCATACTTCCAAAGTTGTGGCAAAATGGCTTAAGGACAACAAAGTCAAGTTATTGGAGTGGCCTTCACAAAGCCCTGACCTCCATCCTATAGAACATTTGTGGGCAGAACTGAAAAAGCGTGTGCGAACAAGGAGGCCTACAAACCTGACTCCATTACACCAGCTCTGTCAGGAGGAATGGGCCAAAATTCACCCAACTTATTGTGGGAAGCTTGTGGAAGGCTACCTGAAATGTTTGACCCAAGTTAAACAATTTAAAGGCAATGATACCAATTACTAATTGAGTGTATTTAAACTTCTGACCCACTGGGAATGTGATGAAAGAAATAAAAGCTGAAATACATCATTCTCTCTACTATTATTCTGACATTTTACATTCTTAAAATAAAGTGGTGATCCTAACTGACCTAAGACAGGGAATTTTTACTAGGATTAAATGTCAGGAATTGTGAAATACTGAGTTCAAATGTATTTGGCTAAGGTGTATGTAAACTTCCGACTTCAACTGTAACTTCAATAAACAACCAGAAATAACGATAGATTTTCTGGATATTTAAGAAAGCTAAACTTAGATATGTGTATTTTGTTGTTGAGTCAATTAGCCTACACCAAGCCCAGTTCAAGCTTATCTTTCTAAAAAATAAAAAGTTATTTCAGAATATTTAGGCATGTTAGCTGGATGTTCAATACTTTGTTCAGGAAGTTCCTCTGGAGAGAGAAACCCCCTTGAGTCAGCCGCTCAAAATTATCAATGGACAGAAATAGAGGTGGCCTGGGCCTTCCTGATATTCAGAAATACAATTTGGCATTTAGTGCAAGGTACCCTCTTAAATGGGCTTATAACAACGATCTCACTCCCACTCTTTGGGAGATCATAGAACAAGAGGTCTTAGACATGAACAAATGTTCTCTGTTTCTTTGGGCTGAGTGGTACAATCCGAAATACTGGGAAGGGATAAAGAATCCTATCATAAGATTGCTTTCAATTTACATAAAACTATGGGCTTTGTTGGAATGCAATCCCCCCAAAGCCCCTCTTTGGTCAAATAACGGTTTGTTGAATAAAGAATGGGGAAGTTAAAGGTATTTCCATAGACTATGATTTGTTTGATGACAACAATATGAGATTGTTTGAACAACTTAGAAATGTATTCAATTTACCCAATAAAGACTTCCTACTAAAATGTTTTTAAAACATGTGTGAGACAAGATCTACCCTCCAAAGTCTACTGAATTGGAAAACAAACTTATTGAAATGTTTAAGTCCATAAAACACACATAGCTAGTCAACTTGATAAAATCATGAATAACTCCAGATCTTCTGTATACCACGGTGTAGAACTGTCCTGGGAGAATTATTTGGGTGTCCGCCTTTCTCCTGAAACATTGGAGAATATCTGGAAAAACATGTACTAAGTATCCAATTATTTTCTGAATATGTTATTAATCAATTTCAAATTTCTGCATAGAGTATATCTGACCCCTAAGAAACTTCTGTGTCTGACAAATGTTGGCACTGTAGTGGGGGCAATGGACAATTTATACATATGATCTGGAAATGCCCTAAATTAATATGATACAGTGCCTTACAAAAGTATTCATCCCCCTTGGCGTTTTTCCTATTTTGTTACATTACAACCTGTAATTTAAATGGATTTTTATTTGGATTTCATGTAATGGACATTCAAAAATATTCCAAATTGGTGAAGTGAAATGAAAAAAATAACTTGTTTCAAAAAATTCTAAAAAATAAAAATCGGTGGTGGTGCGTGCATATGTATTCACCCCCTTTGCTATGAAGCCCCTAAATAAGATCTGGTGCAACCAATTACCGTCAGAAGTCACATAATTAGTTAAATAAAGTCCACCTTTGTGCAATCTAAGTGTCACATGATTTTAGTATATATACACCTGTTCTGAAAGGCCCCAGAGTCTGCAACACCACCAAGCAAGCGGCACCATGAAGACCAAGGAGCTCTCCAAACAGGTCAGGGACAAAGTTGTACAGATCAGGGTTGGGTTATAAAAAAATATCAGAAACTTTTAACATCCCACGGAGCCCATTTAAATCCATTATTAAAAAATTTAAAGAATATGGCACCACAACAAACCTGCCAAGAGAGGGCCGCCCACCAAAACTCACAGACCAGGCAAGGAAGGCATTAATCTGAGAGCCAACAAAGAGACCAAAGATAACCCTGAAGGAGCTGCAAACTCCACATTCTTGAGGGAAACCTGTTTCACTCTTCCAGAGATTTGAGACTGGGACGGAGGTTCACCTTCCAGCAGGACAATGACCCTAAGGATACTGCTAAAGCAACACTCAAGTGGTTTAAGGGGAAATGTAAATGTCTTGGAATGGCCTAGTCAAAGCCCAGACCTCAATCCAATTGGGAATCTGTGGTATGACTTAAAGATTGCTGTACACCAGCAGGACCCATCCAACCTGAAGGAGCTGGAGCAGTTTTGCCTTGAAGAATGGGCAAAAATCCCAGTGGCTAGATGTGCCAAGCTTATAGAGACCCACCCCAAGAGACTTGCAGCTGTAATTGCTGCAAAAGATGGCTCTACAAAGTATTGTAGAGGGGGTAAATAGTTATGCACGATCAAGTTTTCAGTTTTTTTGTCTTATTTTTTGTTTGTTTCACAATAAAAGTGGTAGGCATGTTGTGTAAATCAAATGATACAAACACCCCCAAAATCCATTTTAATTCCAGGTTGTAAGGCAACAAAATGCCAAGGGGGGGGGGGGGGGGGGGGGTGAATACTTTCACAAGCCACTGTATATTATTCTATCCTACGTATTCCTCAGACATACTACATATTCTATCCACATACTGTCCATAACGTCTATACATCCCATCACATATATATATTTCACAGGAGGTTGGTGGCACATTAATTGGGGAGAACTGGCTTGTGGTAATGGCTGGAGCGGTATGAGTGGAATGGTATCAAATACATCAAACACATGGTTTAAATGCCATTCCATTTGCTACGTTCCAGCCATTATTATGAGCCGTCCTCCCCTCAGCAGCCTCCTGTGATATATTTATACTCCGGACTCCGACGTTGCTTGTCCTAAAATGTATTTATTTCTTAATTCCATTATTTTACTTTTAGATTTGTGTGTATTGCTGTGAATTGTTTGATATTTCTGCACTGTTGGAGCTAGGAACACAAGCATTTCTCTACACCCGCAATAAAATCTGCTAAATATGTGTATGCGACCAATCAAATTTGATTTGATTTTTAGATGCTCGAATATTTAGGTCAATCTTAAGGAATGCACACATTCACCCCTTCTTTCCCCTTCTCATATTCTAGGATGTTAACATTATACACTGAGTATACCAAACATTAGGAACACCTTCCTATTATTGATTTGCACCCCCAGCCCCCTTTTGCCCTCAGAACAGCCTTAATTTGTCAGGGCATGGACTATACAATGTGTCGAAAGCGTTCCACAAGGATGATGGCCCATGTTTACTCCAATGCTTCCCACAGTTGTGTGAAGTTGGCTGGATGTCCTTTGGGTGGTGGACAATTCTTGATACACACGGGAAACTGTTGAGCGTGAAAAACCCACTAGCGTTGCAGTTCTTGACACAAACCAGTGTGCCTGGCACCCCCTTTCAAAGGCACTTAAATATTTTGTCTTGCACATTCACCCTCGGAATGGCACACATACACAATCTATGTCTCAATTGTCACAAAGCTTAAAAATCCTTATTTAACCTGTCTCATCCCCTTCATCTACACTGATTGAAGTGGATTTAACAAGTGACATCAATAAGGGATCACAGCTTTCACCTGGATTCACCTGGTCAGTCTATGTCATGGAAAGAGCAGGTGTTCTTAATGTTTTGTATACTCAGTGTATGATGAGCTATGAGAATGTATGTACTGCTTTTGTTTTGTAAATTGCCATAATTAATGAATTAATTGAATTGGTTGACAAAAAGCTGGACCAAAAAAATCTGTTACAACATTTTTTGCTGGCTAACTCATTGATCATGCTTTGTATATACCCCTCAGCTCTGTAGGGCGATTATGACATAGAAATTTAAAGTACAGGTTTTTGTTCTTATACTTTAATTAAAGGTGTTTTACAGGGGTAGATTCTGGGAGAGTCCTTCTCCGAAAGTATGCTGCATCTTGGCCTTCCTGTGACACCGGGTGCTGTAGATGTCCTGGAGGGCAGGCAGTGTGCCCCCGGTGATGCGTTGGGCTGACAGTACCACTGGAGAGCCCTGCGGTTGCGGACGGTGCAGTTGCCGTACCAGGCAGTGATACAACCTGACAGGATGCTCTCAATGGTGTTTCTTTAGAAGTTCGTGAGGGTCTTAGGGGCCAAGCCGAATTTCTTCAGCCTCCTGAGGTTGAAGAGGCGCTGTTGAGCCTTCTTCACCACACTGTCTGTGTGGATGGACCATTTCAGGTTGTCAGTGATGTGCACACTGAGGAACTTGAAGCTTTTCACCCTCTCCACTGTGGCCCCGTTGATGTGGATGGGGGCATGCTCTCTCTGCTGCCTCATTTAGTCCACGATCAGCTCCTTCATTGAGGGAGGGGTTATTTTCCTGGCACCACTCCGCCAGGGCCCTCACCTCTTCCCTGTAGGCTGTCTCGTCATTGTTGGTAATCAGGCCTATCAAATCAAATCAAATGTTATTTGCCACTTTACAGTGAAATGCTTACTTACAAGCCCTTAACCAACAATGCAGTTTTAAGAAAAATAAGTGTTAAGTAAAAAATAGATAAGTAAAAAATAACAAATCATTAAAGAGCAGTAGTAAAATGAAATAACAGTAGGGAGGCTATATACAGGGGGTACCGGTACAGAGTCAATGTGCGGAGGCACAGATTAGTCGAGGTAATTGAGGTAATATGTACATGTGGGGGGGGGGGTGGAGAGGGCAAATAGCCCGTGTAGCCATGATTAGCTGTTCAGGAGTCTTATGGCTTAGACTTGGCGCTCCGGTACCGCTTTCCGGGCGGTAGCAGAGGGAACAGTCTATGACTAGGGTGGCTAGAGCCTTTGACAATTTTAAGGGCCTTCCTCTTACACCACCTTGTATAGAGGTCCTGGATGGCAGGAAGCTTGGCCCCAGTGATGTACTGGGCCGTACACAATACCCTCTGTAGTGCCTTGCGGTCGGAGGCCGAGCAGTTGCCATACCAGGCAGTGATGCAACCAGTCAGGATGCTCTCGATGGTGCAGCTGTAGAACTTTTTGAGGATCTGAGGACCCATGCCAAATATTTTCAGTCTCCTGAGGGGGAATAGGCTTTGTCGTGCCCTCTTCACGACTGTCTTGGTGTGTTTGGACAATGATAGTTTGTTGGTGATGTGGACACCAAGGAACTTGAAGCTCTCAACCTGCTCCACTACAGCCCTGTCAATGAGAATGGGGGCGTGCTCGGTCCTCTTCTTTTTCCTGTAGTCCACAATCATCTCCTTTGTCTTTATCACGTTGAGGGAGAGGTTGTTGTCCTGGCACCACACAGCCAGGTCTCTGACCTCCTCCCTATAGGCTGTCTCATCGTTGTCGGTGATCAGGTCTAACAACGTTGTGTCGTCAGCAAACATAATGATGGTGTTGGAGTCGTGTCTGGCCATGCAGTCATGGGTGAACAGGGAGTACTAGGAGGGGACTGAGCACGCACCCCTGAGGGGCCCCCGTGTTGAGGATCAGTGTGGCAGATGTGTTGTTACCTAACCTTACCACCTGGGGCCGGCCCGTCAGGAAGTCCAGGATCCAGTTGCAGAGGGAGGTGTTTAGTCCCAGGGACCTTAGCTTAGTGATGAGCTTTGAGGGCACTATGGTGTTGAACGCTGAGCTGTAGTCAATGAATAGCATTCTCACGTAGGTGTTCCTTTTGTCAAGGTGGGAATGGGCAGTGTGGAGTGCAATAGAGATTTCATCATCTATGGATCTGTTGGGACGGTATTCAAATTGGAGTGGTCTAGGGTTTCTGGGATAATGGTGTTGATGTGAGCCATGACCAGCCTTTCAAAGCACTTCATGCTACAGACGTGAGTGCTACAGGTCTGTAGTCATAAAGGCAGTGTTATTGGGCACAGGGACTATGGTGGTCTGCTTGAAACATGTTGGTATTACAGACTCAGTCAGGGAGAGGTTGAAAATGTCAGTGAAGACACTTGCAAGTTGGTCAGCGCATGCTCGGAGTACACGTCCTGGTAATCCGTCTGGCCCTGCGGCCTTGTGAATGTTGACCTTTTTAAAGGTTTTACTCACATTGGCTATGGAGAGCATGATCACACAGTCGTCCGGAACAGCTGATGCTCTCATGCATGCCTCAGTGTTGCTTGCCTCGAAGCGAGCATAGATGTGATTTAGCTCGTCTTCAGACCCTTTCTTCAGTACTTTTTTGAAGCACCTTTGGCAGTGATTACAGCCTCAAGTCTTCTTGGGTATGACGATACAAGCTTGGCACACCTGTATTTGGGGAGTTTCTGTCACGATCGTCTTGAGAAGAAGCGGGCCAAGGCGCAGCGTGATATGCGTACATAATATTTATTGAATGTACAACACAACGAACAAAACAACAAACGATACGAAACGTGAAGTCCTACGGTTACACAAACCAAACGGAACAAGATACCACACCAAAACAATGCCAAACGGCTACCTAAGTATGGCTCCCAATCAGAGACAACGAGCTACAGCCGTCTCTGATTGGGAACCACCCTGGCCAACATAGAAAACCAAACTAGAACACAAAACAATGAAAACTCACACCCTGGCTCAACATACAAGAGTCCCCAGAGCCAGGGCGTGACAGTACCCCTCCCCAAAGGCGCGGACTCCGACCGCGCCAACCAAACACAACAGGGGAGGGGCCGGGTGGGCACTCCGCCTCGGCGGCGGATCCGGCTCCGGGCATGACCCCCACTCCCTCTCTAACCCCCCAAAACACCCCTGGTCCGGTCTGGCCCTGCTGGCCGGAGCTGGACTGAACACTGGTGGAGCGGATTGCTCTAGCTCCGGAGTGGAGCAGCTGACCGGTGCCGGACCAGGCACCGGTGGAACAGTCACGGGCTGTGCCGGACTGACGAGGCGCACCACAGGCTTGGTGCGGGGAGCAGGGACGGGCCGGACCGGGCTGACGACGCGCACCACTGGCTTGGTGCGGGGAGCAGGAACAGGCCGGACTGGGCTGACGACGCGCACCATTGGCTTGGTGCGGGGAGCAGGGACAGGCCGAACCGGGCTGACGAAGCACACCACTGGCTTGGTGCGGGGAGCAGGAACGGACCAAAACGGGCTGACGACGCGCACCACTGCCTTGGTGCGGGAAGCAGGAACGGGCCGGACCGGGCTGGCGACGCGCACCACTGGCTTGGTGCGAGGGGCAGGAACAGGCCGGACCGGGCTGGCGACGCGCACCACAGGCTTGGTGCGAGGGGCAGGAACATGACGGACCGGGCTGGCGACGCGCACCACAGGCTCGGTGCGAGGGACAGGAACAAGCCGGACCGTACTGGGGACACACACCACTGGCCCTACGCGGGGATCAGGAACAGGCCGGACCGGACTGGCAACACACCCCAGTACCTCTCGCCATGCCTCTACATTCTCCTTCCCCCTGGTGACCAGTGACTCCCGTAACCTGGCGGCCTCCTTTGCCAACCCGCTGAACCTGAGTGGCGCAGTGGTCTAAGGCACTGCATCGCAGTGCTAGCTGTGCCACAAGAGATCTTGGTTCGAATCCAGGCTCTGTCATAGCCGGCCGTGACCGGGAGACCCATGGGGCGGCGCGCAATTGGCCCAGCGTCGTCCAGGGTAGGGGAGGGAATGGCCGGCAGGGATGTAGCTCAGTTGATAGAGCATGGCGTTTGCAACGTCAGGGTTGTGGGTTCGATTCCCACAGGGGGTATGAAAAAATAAATAAATAATGTAAGTCGCTCTGGATAAGAGCGTCTGCTAAATGACGTAAATGTAAATGTAAATGTAAACCACTCTATCCCGGCCTCCTGCTGCCCCGTCGTCCACGGCGTGAGCCCCCCCCTAAACATTTTCTGGGCGTCTCTCCTCCCCGTGGGCCAGGCCTCCATGGCTCTCGCCAGACTCTCGCTCCTCTGCTCCCAAGTCCAGCCTCTCTCCTCCTCACGCTGCTTGACCCAGTCGAGGTGGTATCTTCTGTCACGATCGTCTTGAGAAGAAGCGGGCCAAGGCGCAGCGTGATATGCGTACATAATATTTATTGAATGTACAACACAACGAACAAAACAACAAACGATACGAAACGTGAAGTCCTACGGTTACACAAACCAAACGGAACAAGATACCACACCAAAACAATGCCAAACGGCTACCTAAGTATGGCTCCCAATCAGAGACAACGAGCTACAGCCGTCTCTGATTGGGAACCACCCTGGCCAACATAGAAATACCAAACTAGAACACAAAACAATGAAAACTCACACCCTGGCTCAACATACAAGAGTCCCCAGAGCCAGGGCGTGACAGTTTCTCCCATTCTTCTCTGCAGATCCTCTCAGGCTCTGTCAGGTTGGATGGGGAGCGTTGCTGTAAAGCTATTTTCAGGTCTCTCCAGAGATGTTTGATCGGGTTCAAGTCTGGGCTCTGGATGGGCCAATCAAGGACATTCAGAGACTTGTCCCGAAGCCACTCCTGCGTAGTCTTTTTTTAAAACCTCTATTTAACCAGGTAAGCCAGTTGAGAACAAGTTCTCATTTACAACTGTGACCTGGCCAAGATAAAGCAAAGCAGTGCAATAAAAACAACAAACACAGAGTTACATATGGTTAAGGGCTGTAAGTAAGCATTTCACTGTAATGTCTGCACCTGTTGTATTCGGCGCATGTGACCAATACAATTTGATTTGATTTGATTTGATATGGAATAAACAAAACGTACAGTCAATAACACAATAGAAAATATATATGCAGTGTGTGCAAATGTAGTAAGTTATGGAGGTAAGGCAATAAATAGGCCATAGTGCAAAATAATTAAAATGTTGTATTAACACTGGAGTGATAGATGTGCAGAAGATGATGTGCAAATCGAGATACTGGGGTGCAATTGAGCAAAATAAATAACAATGTAAATAACAATATGGGGATGAGGTAGTTGGGTGGGCTAATTACAGATGGGCTGTGTACAGGTGCAGTGATCGGTAAGCTGCTCTGACAACTGATGCTTAAAGCTAGTGAGGGAGATAAGTGTCTCCAGCTTCAGAGATTTTTGCAGTTTCTTCCAGTTATTTGCAGCAGAGAACTGGAAGGAATGGCGGCCAAAGGAGGTGTTGGCTTTGGGGATGACCAGTGAGATATACAGTGAGGGAAATAAGTATTTGATCCCCTGCTGATTTTGTACGTTTGCCCACTGACAAAGACATGATCAGTCTATAATGTTAATGGTAGGTTTATTTGAACAGTGAGAGACAGAATAACAACAAAAAAATCCAGAAAAACGCATGTCAAAAATGTTATAAATTGATTTGTATTTTGATGAGGGAAATAAGTATTTGACCCCCTCTCAATCAGAAAGATGTTTGGCTCCCAGGTGTCTTTTATACAGGTAACGAGCTGAGATTAGGAGCACACTCTTAAAGGGAGTGCTCATAATCTCAGCTTGTTACCTGTATAAAAGACACCTGTCCACAGAAGCAATTAATCAATCAGATTCCAAACTCTCCACCATGGCCAAGACCAAAGAGCTCTCCAAGGATGTCAGGGACAAGATTGTAGACCTACACAAGGCTGGAATGGGCTACAAGACCATCGCCAAGCAGCTTGGTGAGAAGGTGACTACATTTGGTGCGATTATTCGCAAATGGAGAAATACAAAAGAACTGTCAATCTCCCTCGGCCTGGGGCTCCATGCAAGATCACACCTCGTGGAGTTGCAATGATCATGAGAACGGTGAGGAATCAGCCCAGAACTACACGGGATGATCTTGTCAATGATCTCAAGTCAGCTGGGACCATAGTCACCAAGAAAACATTTGGTAACACACTACGCCGTGAAGGACTGAAATCCTGCAGCGCCGCAAGGTCCCCCTGCCCAAGAAAGCACATATACAGTGGGGGAAAATAGTATTTAGTCAGCCACCAATTGTGCAAGTTCTCCCACTAAAAAAGATGAGAGAGGCCTGTAATTTTCATCATAAGTACACGTCAACTATGACAGACAAAATGAGAAAGAAAATCCAGAAAATCACATTGTAGGATTTTTAATGAATTTATTTGCAAATTATGGTGGAAAATAAGTATTTGGTCAATAACAAATGTTTCTCAATACTTTGTTATATACCCTTTGTTGGCAATGACACAGGTCAAATGTTTTCGTTAAGTCTTCACATGTTTTTCACACACTGTTGCTGGTATTTTGGCCCATTCCTCCATGCAGATCTCCTCTAGAGCATTGATGTTTTGGGGCTGTCGCTGGGCAACACGGACTTTCAACTCCCTCCAAAGATTTTCTATGGGGTTGAGATCTGGAGACTGGCTAGGCCACTCCAGGACCTTGAAATGCTTCTTACGAAGCCACTCCTTTGTTGCCCGGCCGGTGTGTTTGGGATCATTGTCATGCTGAAAGACCCAGCCACGTTTCATTTTCAATGCCCTTGCTGATGGAAGGAGGTTTTCACTCAAAATCTCACGATACATGGCCCCATTCATTCTTTTTTTTACACGGATCAGTCGTCCTGGTCCCTTTGCAGAAAAACAGCCCCAAAGCATGATGTTTCCACCCCCATGCTTCACAGTAGGTATGGTGTTCTTTGGATGCAACTCAGCATTCTTTGTCCAAAAAGTTCTATTTTGGTTTCATCTGACCATATGACATTCTCCCAATCCTGTTCTGGATCATCCAAATGCACTCTAGCAAACTTCAGACGGGCCTGGACATGTACTGGCTTAAGCAGGGGGACACGTCTGGCACTGCAGGATTTGAGTCCCTGGCGGCGTAGTGTGTTACTGATGGTAGGCTTTGTTACTTTGGTCCCAGCTCTCTGCAGGTCATTCACTAGGTCCCCCTGTGTGCTTCTGGAATTTTTGCTCACCGTTGTTGTGATCATTTTGACCCCACGGGGTGAGATCTTGCGTGGAGCCCCAGATCGAGGGAGATTATCAGTGGTCTTGTATGTCTTCCATTTCCTAATAATTGCTCCCACAGTTGATTTCTTCAAACCAAGCTGCTTACCTATTGCAGATTCAGTCTTCCCAGCCTGGTGCAGGTCTACAATTTTGTTTCTGGTGTCCTTTGACAGCTCTTTGGTCTTGGCCATAGTGGAGTTTGGAGTGTGACTGTTTGAGGTTGTGGACAGGTGTCTTTTATACTGATAACAAGTTCAAACAGGTGCCATTAATACAGGTAATGAGTGGAGGACAGAGGAGCCTCTTAAAGAAGAAGTTACAGGTCTGTGAGAGCCAGAAATCTTGCTTGTTAGTAGGTGACCAAATACTTATTTTCCACCATAATTTGCAAATAAATTCATTAAAAATCCTACAATGTGATTTTCTGGAGAAAAAAATTCTCAATTTGTCTGTCATAGTTGACGTGTACCTATGATGAAAATTACAGGCCTCTCTCATCTTTTTAAGTGGGAGAACTTGCACAATTGGTGGCTGACAAATACTTTTTTTCCCCCACTGTACATGCCCGTCTGAAGTTTGCCAATGAACATCTGAATGATTCAGTGGAGAACTGGGTGGAAGTGTTGTTGTCAGATGAGACCAAAATTGAGCTCTTTGGCATCAACTCAACTCGCCGTGTTTGGAGGAGGAGGAATGCTGCCTATGACCCCAAGAACACCATCCACACCGTCAAACATGGAGGTGGAAACATTATGCTTTGGGGGTGTTTTTCTGCAAAGGGCACAGGACAACTTCACCGCATCAAAGGGACGATGGACGGGGCCATGTACTGTCAAATCTTGGGTGAGAACCTGCTTCCCTCAGCCAGGTCATTGAAAATGGGTCGTGGATGGGTATTCCAGCATGACAATGACGCAAAACACACGGCCAAGGCAACAAAGGAGTGGCTCAAGAAGAAGCACATTAAGGTCCTGGATTGGCCCAGCCAGTCTCCAGACCTTAATCCCATAGAAAATCTGTGGAGGGAGCTGAAGGTTCGAGTTGCCAAACGTCAGCCTCGAAACCTTAATGACTTGGAGAAGAAGGGTTTTGCCACCAAGTACTAAGGCATGTTTTGCAGAGGGGTCAAATACTTATTTCCCTCATTTAAAATGCAAATCAATTTATAACATTTATGACATGCGTTTTTCTGGATTTTTTTGTTGTTATTCTGACTCTCACTGTTCAAATAAACCTACCATTAAAATTATAGACTGATAATTTCTTTGTCAGTGGGCAAACGTACAAAATCAGCAGGGGATCAAATACTTTTTTCCCTCACTGTACCTGCTGGAACGCATACTACGGGTGGGTGTTGCTATGGTGACCAATGAGCTAAGATAAGGCGGGGATTTGATTAGAAGAGATTGGCTGTGTGCTTAGGGTCGTTGTCCTGTTGGAAGGTGAACCTTCGTCCCAGTCTGAGGTCCTTAGCGCTCTGGATCAAGTTTTCATCAAGGATCACTCTGTACTTTGCTCTGTCCATCTTTCACTCGATCCGGACTAGTCTCCCTGTCCCTGCTGCTGAAAAACATCCCCACAGCATAATGCTTCCACCACCATGCTTCACTGTAGGGATGGTGCCAGGTTTCCTACAGACATGATGCTTGGCATTCAGGCCAAACAGTTCAATCTTGGTTTCATCAGACCAGAGAATCTTGTTTCTCATGGTCTGAGAATTTTTAGGTGCCTTTTGGCAAACTCCAAGCGGGCTGTCATGTGCCTTTTACTGATGAGTGGCTTCCGTCTGGCCACTCTACCATAAAGGCCTGATTGGTGGAGTGCTGCAGAGATGGTTGTTCTTCTGGAAGGTTCTTCCATCTCCACAGACGAACACTAGAGTTCTGTCAGAGTGACCATCAGGTTCTTGGTCACCTCCCTGACCAAGGCCCTTCTCCCCCGATTGCTCAGTTTGGCTGGGCGGCCAGCTCTAGGAAGAGTCTTGGTGGTTCCAAACATCTTCCATTTAAGAATGATGGAGGCCACTGTGTTCTTGGGGACCTTCAATGCTGCAGACATTTTTTGGTACCCTTCCCCAGATCTGTGCCTCGACACAATCCTGTCTCGGAGCTCTACAGACAATTCCTTCGATCTCACGGCTTGGTTTTGCTCTGACATGCACTGTCAACTGTGGGACCTTATATATACAGGTGTGTGCCTTTCCAAATAATGTCCAATCAATTGAATTCACCACAGGTGGACTCCAATCAAGTTGTAGAAACATCTCAAGGATGATCAATGGAAACAGGATGCACCTGAGCTCAATTTCGAGTCTCATAGCAACGGGTCTGAATACTTATGTAAATAAGGTATTTCTGTTTTTTATTTTTAAGAAATTTGCATAAGCATGGGGGAGTACAAATTGAGGAAGTGGCAAAAAACAAATACTAGGGTGCAGCTAGACAACTGCTTATCATGGTCATCTCAAATAACTAATCTATGTAAAAATAAAATAAAAAATACTGCATGCATAATCAGAAGGATAGCAAAAATATTTACCAGGAAAGATTCTTAAGCAAACAACCCAAGCATTAATTGGGAGTCAGGTTAACTTATTTTCTGTGGTCTGGGGAAATGCATCAGCAAGTGCGATTAGGAGGCTGCAGATTGCACAGAATAAAGCAGCAATGATTGTTTTAAGGTGGTGTCACGACTTCCGCCGAAGTTGGTGCCTCTCCTTGTGCGGCTGGCTATATGCGGTCGTCGTCACCAACTTTCTAGCTGCCACCGATCTACGTTTATTTTTCTATGTTGTTTTGTCTTGATTGTACACACCTGGTTCCCATCATGTTATGATTATTTCCCTATTTAACCCTCTGCTTCCCTCATGGTTTTGTGCGTGATTGTTCTTTGTTTGGTGTTGTATACTGCTGTGTTTTGTTATGTTTCCCTGCGTGGAAATTAGATTAGTTGTTTTCTCTGAGTAAAGTTCGTTATTTACTCAGTTCTGTGTCCTGCGCCTAACTCTGTCCTACCGCTGCACACTGACAACTGACAGAATCACGCACCACCTATGGAGTCAGCAGGTGCACCCAGTCCTCCGGTACCGGTGGAGGAGCACGTCCAGCGCTGGAATGGGCCAACGCCTAATGGGGAGAGATAGACGCTATGTTGATCCGTTACGAGGATTTCATCCGACGCTTCCAGACGGTTTTTGATCATCCGCCTGAGGGGAGAGCGGGGGAATGCTTGGTCCATCTCAGACAGAGGAAGAGGAGCGCACAGGACTTTGCACTGGACTTCAGGACCCTGGCTGCCGGCGCGGGATGGAATGAGAGGGCCCTGATCGACCATTACCGGTGTAGTCTACGGGAGGACGTTTGTCGGGAGCTGGCCTGCAGGGACACCACTCTTACCCTCTACCAGCTGGTGGATTTATCCATCCAGCTTGATAACCGGTTGGCCACCCGCGGACGCTCGGATTGGGATCCGTCCGTTCCATCCCCCAGCACTTCCGAGTCTACACCTATGGAGCACGGAAGTGCTGCACTTAGGGTGACCAGAGGGGGGGGCCGTTTCCTGCACCACCTGTGGCCGCAGAGGGCACACTGCTGGTCGGTGCTGGGGAGGTTCCCCAGGGAGTCGAGGCAGCAGGCAGGGCACTGGTGGATCATCCCAGATGAGTAGGCACCCGACTCACCCAGAGCTCCCTGTTGCGCACATGTATGTCTGTGTAAAGTTTCCTGAGTTTTCCCCGCATTCCCAGCATAAGGCGCTAGTAGATTCAGGCGCAGCTGGGAACTTTATTGACCGTGCATTTGCACTTAGATTAGGGATCCCTATTGTTCCTGTTGATGTGCCCTTTCCTGTACATGCCTTAGATAGTCGTCCTTTAGGATTGGGCCTGATTAGGGAGGTCACAGCTCCACTAGGTATGATAACGCAGAAGGGTCATGAGGAGAGTATTAGTCTCTTCCTGATCGATTCTCCTGCGTTTCCTGTGGTGCTGGGGCTTCCCTGGTTGGCCCATCATGACCCCACTATTTCGTGGCAACAGAGGGCTCTGAAGGGATGGTCACGTCAGTGCTCAGGGAGGTGTGTAGGTGTTTCCATAGGTGCAACTTCAGTGGAAAGTCCAAACAAGGTCTCCCCCATGCACATTCCCCCCGAATATGCTGATTTGGCTCTCACCTTCTGTAAAAAGAAGGCGACTCAATTACCACCCCATCGACGGGGGGATTGTGCAATAAATCTCCAGGTAGACGCAGCACTTCCCAGGAGTCACGTGTATCCTCTGTCACAGGAGGAGATGGCTGCTATGGAAACATATGTCTCCGAATATCTGGGACAGGGATACATTCGGCCTTCCACTTCACCTGCCTCCTCAAGTTTCTTTTTTGTGAAGAAGAAGGATGGAGGTTTACGCCCGTGCATTGACTATCGGGGTATCAATCAGATCACGGTGAAGTACAGTTACCCGTTGCCTCTCATAGCCAGTGTGACCGAGTCATTGCACAGGGCGTGCTTCTTCACAAAATTGGATCTCAGGAGCGCGTACAACCTGGTACGTATCCGGGAGGGGGATGAGTGGAAGACGGCATTTAGTACCACCTCTGGGCACTATGAGTACCTCGTCATGCTGTACGGGTTGATGAATGCTCCATCAGTCTTCCAATCCTTTGTAGACGAGATCTTCAGGGACCAGGGTGTAGTGGTATATAGATGACATTCTCATATACTTCGCTACACGCGCTGAGTGTCCCTGGTGCGCAAGGTGCTTGGTCGATTGTTGGAGCATGACCTGTACGTCAAGGCTGAGAAATGTCTGTTCTTCCAACAGTCCGTCTCCTTCCTAGGGTACCGCCTGTCCGCGTCAGGGGGGGAGATGGAAAATGACCGCATTTCAGCCGTGCGTAATTGGCCGACTCCAACCACGGTAAACGAAGTGCAGCGTTCTTAGGGTTTGCCAACTACTACCGGAGGGTTATCCGGGGCTTTGGTCAGGTAGCGGCTCCCATTACCTCCTTGCTGAAGGGGGGACCGGTGCGACTGCAGTGATCAGCTGGGGCGAACAGGGCTTTTGGTCACCTGAAGGCTCTGTTTACCTCGGCTCCCGTGCTAGCTCATCCGGATCCCTCCTTGGCCTTCATAGTAGAGGAGGACGCGTCCGACACTGGGATAGGAGCTGTGCTGTCTCAGCACTCGGCTACGCCACCAAAGCTCCGCCCCTGTGCTTTCTTTTCGAAGAAGCTCAGCCCGGCGGAGCGAAACTATGATGTGGGGGACCGGGAGCTGTTAGCTGTGGTCAAGGCTCTGAAGGCATGGAGACATTGGCTTGAGGGGGCTAAACACCCTTTCCTCATTTGGACTGACAACCGCAATCTGGAGTATATCTGGGCGGCGAGGAGACTGAACCCTCGCCAGGCAAGGTGGGCCATGTTTTTCACCCGTTTTGTTTTCACCCTGTCCTACAGACCAGGTTCCCAGAACGCTAAGGCAGACACTCTGTTCCGGATGTATGACACAGAGGAGCGGTCCACGGATCCCACTCCCATACTTCCGGCTTCTTGCCTGGTGGCACCGGTGGTATGGGAGGTTGACGCGGACATTGGGCGAGCGTTACGTACGAAGCCCACTCCCACCCAGTGTCCAGTTGGGCGTATGTACAGTGAGGGGAAAAAAGTATTTGATCCCCTGCTGATTTTGTACGTTTGCCCACTGACAAAGACATGATCAGTCTATAATTTTAATGGTAGGTTTATTTGAACAGTGAGAGACAGAATAACAACAAAAAAATTGAGAAAAACGCATGTCAAAAATGTTATAAATTTATTTTGCATTTTAATGAGGGAAATAAGTATTTGATCCCTCTGCAAAACATGACTTAGTACTTGGTGGCAAAACCCTTGTTGGCAATCACAGAGGTCAGACGTTTCTTGTAGTTGGCCATCAGGTTTGCACACATCTCAGGAGGGATTTTGTCCCACTCCTCTTTGCAGATCTTCTCAAAGTCATTAAGGTTTCGAGGCTGACGTTTGGCAACTCGAACCTTCAGCTCCCTCCAAAGATGTTCTATGGGATTAAGGTCTGGAGACTGGCTAGGCCACTCCATGACCTTAATGTGCTTCTTCTTGAGCCACCCCTTTGTTGCCTTGGCCGTGTGTTTTGGGTCATTGTCATGCTGGAATACCCATCCACGACCCATTTTCAATGCCCTGGCTGAGGGAAGGAGGTTCTCACCCAAGATTTGATGGTACATGGCCCCGTCCATCGTCCCTTTGATGCGGTGAAGTTGTCCTGTCCCCTTAGCAGAAAAACACCCCCAAAGCATAATGTTTCCACCTCCATGTTTGACAGTGTTCTTGGGGTCATAGACAGCATTCCTCCTCCTCCAAACACGGCGAGTTGAGTTGATGCCAAAGAGCTCAATTTTGGTCTCATCTGACCACAACACTTTCACCCAGTTCTCCTCTGAATCATTCAGATGTTCATTGGCAAACTCCAGACAGGCCTGTATATGTGCTTTCTTGAGCAGGGGGACCTTGCGGGCGCTGCAGGATTTCAGTCCTTCACGGCGTAGTGTGTTACCAATTGTTTTCTTGGTGACTATGGTCCCAGCTGCCTTGAGATCATTGACAAGATCCTGTTGTTCTGGGCTGATTCCTCACCGTTCTCATGATCATTGCAACTCCACGAGGTGAGATCTTGCATGGAGCCCCAGGCCGAGGGAGATTGACAGTTCTTTTGTGTTTCTTCCATTTGTAAATAATCGCACCAACTGTTGTCACCTTCTCACCAAGCTGCTTGGTGATGGTCTTGTAGCCCATTCCAGCCTTGTGTAGGTCTACAATCTTGTCCCTGACATCCTTGGAGAGCTCTTTGTTCTTGGCCATGGTGGAGAGTTTGGAATCTGATTGATTGATTGCTTCTGTGGACAGGTGTCTTTTATACAGGTAACAAACTGAGATTAGGAGCACTCCCTTTAAGAGTGTGCTCCTAATCTCTGCTCGTAACCTGTATAAAAGCCAGAAATCTTTCTGATTGAGAGGGTGTCAAATACTTATTTCCCTCATCAAAATGCAAATCAATTTATAACATTTTTGACATGCATTTCCTGGATTTTGTTGTTGTTATTCTGTCTCTCACTGTTCAAATAAACCTACCATTAAAATTATAGACTGATCATTTCTTTGTCAGTGGGCAAACGTACAAAATCAGCAGGGGATCAAATACTTTTTTCCCTCACTGTACGTTCCGTCTGATGTCCGCGATCGATTGATCTGTTGGGCTCACACGTCACCCTCCTCTGGTCATCTTGGCATTGGTCGGACAGTGCGCTGTCTTAGTGGGAAGTACTTGTGGCCCACTTTATCTAAGGACGTGAGGGTTTATCCTCCTGCTCGGTGTGCGCTCAGTGCAAGGCACCTAGACACCTGCCCAGAGGGAAATTACAACCCCTACCCGTTCCACAACGGCCGTGGTCACACCTATCGGTGGATTTCGTTACGGATCTTCCTCCATCACAAGGTAACACCACGATCCTGGTCGTTGTGGATCGGTTTACTAAGTCCTGCCGTCTCCTTCCTTTGCCTGGTCTCCCTACGGCCCTACAGACTGCGGAGGCTCTGTTTACACACGTCTTCCGGCACTACGGGGTGCCTGAGGATATAGTGTCTGATCGGGGTCCCCAGTTCACATCGAGGGTCTGGAGGGCGTTAATGGAACGTCTGGGGGTCTCAGTCAGCCTGACCTCTGGGTTTCACCCTGAGAGTAATGGGCAGGTGGAGAGAGTAAACCAGGATGTGGGTAGGTTTCTGCGGTCCTATTGCCAGGACCGGCCGAGGGAGTGGGCGGCTTTCATCCCCGGGTCAGAGATGGCCCAAAACTCCCTCCGCCACTCCTCCACTAACCTGTCTCTGTTTCAGTGTGTACTAGGTTATCAGCCGGTCCTGGCACCGTGGCATCAGAGCCAGATCGAGGCACCTGCGGTGGAGGAGTGGTTTTGGCGCTCGGAGGAGACATGGGAAGCTGCCCACATGCGCCTGCAACGGTCCATCAGGCGACAAAGGCGAGCGCCGACCGCCACCGCAGTGAGGGTCTGGCTCTCGACCCGAAACCTGCCCCTTCGCCTGCCCTGCCGGAAGCTGGGTCCGTGGTTTGTGGGGCCATTTAAAGTCCTGAGGAGACTGAACGAGGTATGTTATAGGTTACAGCTCCCCCCTGATTACCGTATTAACCCCTCGTTCCATGTGTCTCTCCTCAGGCCGGTGGTGTCTGGTCCGCTCCAGCAGTCTGAGGTACGGGAGGTTCCTCCACCCCCGCTGGACATTGAGGGGGCCCCGGCGTGTACTGTGCGAGCCATCATGGACTCAAGACGTCGGGCGAGGGGCCTTCAGTACTTCGTGAAGTGGGAGGGGTACGGTCCAGAGGAGAGATGCTGGATGCCAGTGGAGGACATCCTGGACCCTTCCTTTCTGCAGGAATTTCACCGTCTCCACCCGGATCGTCCTGCGCCTCGTCCTCCGGGTCGTCCCCGAGGCCAGTGTCAAGGGGGGGGGGGGGGGGGGGGGGGGCTATTGTCACGACTTCCGCCGAAGTTGGTGCCTCTCCTTGTGCGGGCGGCTAGCGGCGGTCGTCGTCACCGGCTTTCTAGCTGCCACCGATCGACATTTCTTTTTCTATGTTGTTTTGTCTTTATTGTACACACCTGGTTCCCATCACGTTATGATAATTTCCCTATTTAACCCTCTGCTTCCCTCATGGTTTTGTGCGTGATTGTTCTTTGTTTGGTGTTGTATACTGCTGTGTGCTGTTATGTTTCTGCGTGGAAATTAGATTTGTTGTTTTCTCCGAGTAAAGTTAGTTATTTACTCAGTTCTGTGTCCTGCGCCTGACTCCGTCCTACCGCTGCACACTGACACCTGACAGGTGGAGACATTATTATTCTGTTGTAGTCATGTACAATGATCTTGGGTGGTCATCAATCAACAAGATAATTGAAAAAAAACATGCTTATTTTATTTCACAATGTACACCATTTAAAATGGCCAAACTCCATTCACAGCAGTACTCAGTTGGTAAGAGACAGACATTCAGTCAATACCAGGAATATATTGTCCACCATCTATGTGTAATCCCAGCAGAAAAGAGAAATAGGCAAAATAACGTTTAAATTCAGAGCAATAAAGAAATTGAATAATTGATCTGAGCAAACCAGAAACCTTTATAAATTCAAACAATACTTTAGAGCCATTTAAATATAATACATTGGAAGGTTGTATGGTAGATGAAGGAACAAATCTATATTTTCAGAGTGTCAGTGTATTTATCTGGTCAATATGTCAGTGTATTATGTCTGTTATTTGTAACAGTGTGTTATATGTGAAACTGTGATTGTATTATAAATTGTATTTTAATGTTTAAGGACTCTTGGAAGATTTGTCCAAATGAGGACTAAAAGAGAATCAAATCATGAGCTTAGTTCAACTGTCACACCCCATGAGAATCCAAAATAAACAAACACTGTATAGCCTGAAAAACATGGTTAAAACAAAACTTTTGATATCATGGAGTGTCAGTCCTTGCATCTATAGCTGTCTGTTAATCTGAGAATTGTTACATTTCTCCAGGCCCATCCCTCATCTTTTAACCAATTTGTTATTGTTTCAACTGTGGATTTGGCCTTTAAACAGTTGAAAATTATAGAGATATCAGGGTCACCAACAAAAACGTAAACAATAGGCCTATGGCAAATGCGGCATATGGCATACATTTTTCACATGCAAATAGCACTTTTCGGTAGTGCTCAAAGCAAGCCATTCCATGAGAGCACATAGTTACGGACTCAGAGTTTTAGGTCTCAGAGTTCTAGGTCACAGGGTTCTAGGTCTCAGAGTTCTATGTGTCAGGGTTCTAGGTCTCAGAGTTCTAGGTCTCTCTCTGTGTCTCCTAGGTTCTGTCTCCTCCATGGGTTCTAGTGGAGCAGGATCTCTACTGCAGGTCCCGGGAGCGTTACCATCGGGAACCTGGCGTCGTCGGGAGAGGTTGTGTTTTTCTCTAGCAGGAGGTAAGCTTGGCTTCTCATATGGTGTTGAGTAAAGCTTAAACCATGTATTTAGATCGTAGGTAGTTAGTTTATTAGTTAGTTATTGTAGGTTTCCGTAGGCAATTATTGTAGGTAAGTATTGTTTACGTATTGTTTAAGTATTGTTACGGCGGAGCCCGGCGAAGCACGAGGCTAGCTAGCTAGCGGGTAGCTACTGGTAACGTTTATTGGTTATTATCTGTTTAGTGCAATGGTGGAGAGTGGTTTCCAATGTTAATGTGCTAGCTAGCCAACGTTTAATTTTTTTTGCTGCGTTATGAAAGGAACTTGACACGGACATGAATTATCTGTTTTGTGTGTTAACACACTCTTGGTATGCTAGCTAGCTAGCGGGTAGCTACTGGTAACGTTTATTGGTAATTATCTGTTTAGTGCAACGGTGGAGAGTTGTTTCCAATGTTAATGTGCTAGCTAACCAACGTTTAATTTTTGCTGCGTTACGAAAGAAACTAGACACGGACATGAATTATCTGTTTAGTGTGTTAACACACTCTTGGTGGTTTGTTGTAACCAAGTATTGGTGCTAAACTGTGTGTTATTGGATGCTAGCATGCTAGTTAGCTATGGCGTCATAGCTAGGCATCGTGGGCTGTTGTGGTTAGTTACTGTGGGTTGGCATTGTTGTTCGGCGGTGCCGGGGGTAGCACGAAGCTAGCTAGCTAGCCGTTCTTCAAACAAGGTCAACACAGTGGCCATTGCTAGCTAGCCAACAGACACGGACACGAATTATCTGCTTAGTGTGTTAACACACTATTGGTGGTTTGTTGTGACCAAGTGTTGGCGCTAAACTGTGTGTTTTTGGATGCAAGTGTTGGTGCTAAACTGTGTGTTTTTGGATGCTAGCATGCTAGTTAGCTATGGTGTCATAGTTAGCTAGCTGAATAAAGTGGGTTGAGTCTATTCCTTTAAACATTGAACCGCTGTGGTTCACAACAATTCTGATTTCTAAAGGTGGAAGTTGGTAGAGTTTTTGTTCAGGTGGTTCAGTGAAACAATTATAGTTGTTAGAAGTAGAAGTTTTTGGTGAGGGAGGCCCTGCTCTCTACTCTCCCAGATGTTTAGTGCATTTCATTCCGATCTCCTCTGCATTATTGTAGCCATTTGGTACAGCCTGTCAACTATGCCTCTGCCTATCCCTGTTCTCTCCTCTCTGCACAGGCTACACAAACGCCCCACACCGCGTGGCTGCTGCCTCTCTAACCTGGTGGTCCCTGCACGCACCCCACACCTGGAGTTCCAGGTCTCAGGCAGCCTCTGGAACTGCCGTTCTGCTGCCAACAAAGCTGACTTCATCCCAGCCTATGCTAATCTCCAGTCCCTCGACTTCCTGGCGCTGACGGAAACATGGATTACCACTGAAAACACTGCTACTACTACTGCTCTCTCCTCATCTGACCATGTGTTCTCGCATACCCCGAGAGCATCTGGTCAGAGGGGTGGTGGCACAGGAATCCTCATCTCTCCCAAGTGGACATTCTCAATTTTTCCCCTAACCCATCTGTCTATCTCCTCATTTGAATTCCATGCTGTCACAGTCACTAGCCCATTTAAGCTTAATATCCTTGTCATCTATCGCCCTCCAGGTTCCCTTGGAGAGTTCATCAATGAGCTTGACGCCTTGATAAGTTCCTTTCCTGAGGATGGCTCACCCCTCACAGTTTTGGGGGATTTCAACCTCCCTATGTCCACATTTGACTCATTTCTCTCTGCCTCCTTCTTTCCACTTCTCTCCTCTTTTGACCTCACCCTCTCACCGTCCCCCCCTACTCACAAGGCAGGCAATACGCTTGACCTCATCTTTACTAGATGCTGCTCTTCTACTAATCTCACTGCAACTCCCCTCCATGTCTCCGACCACAACTTTGTTTCCTTTTCTCTCTCGCTCTCCTCCCACACTACTCACTCTGCCCCTACACAGATGGTAATGCGCCGCCGCAACCTTCGCTCTCTCTCTCCCACTACTCTCTCCTCTTCCATCCTATCATCTCTTCCCTCTGCTCAATCCTTCTCCCTCCAATCTCCTGATTCTGCCTCCTCAACCCTCCTCTCCTCCCTTTCTGCATCCTTTGACTCTCTGTGTCCCCTATCCTCCCGGCCGGCTCGGTCCTCCCCTTCAGCTCCGTGGCTTGATGACTCATTGCGAGCTCACAGAACAGAGCTCCGGGCAGCGGAGCGGAAATGGAAGAAAACTAAACTCCCTGCCGACCTGACATCTTTTCACTCCCTCCTCTCTACATTTTCTTCATCTGTTTCTGCTGCCAAGGCCACTTTCTACCACTCTAAATTCCAAGCATCTGCCTCTAACCCTAGGAAGCTCTTTGCCACATTTTCCTTCCTCCTGAATCCTCCCCCCCCCCGCCCCCCCCTCCTCTCTCTCTGTGGATGACTTCGTCAACCACTTTGAAAAGAAGGTTGACGACATCCGATCCTCGTTTGTTAAGTCTAATGACACTGCTGGTCCTACTCACACTGCCCTACCCTATGCTTTGACTTCTTTCTCCCCTCTCTCTCCAGATAAAATCCTGCGACTTGTGACTGCAGGCCGCCCAACAACCTGCCCGCTTGACCCCATCCCCTCCTCTCTTCTCCAGACCATCTCCGGTGACCTTCTCCCCTACCTCACCTCGCTGATCAACTCATCCTTGACCGCTGGCCATGTCCCTTCCGTCTTCAAGAGAGCGAGAGTTGCTCCCCTTCTCAAAAAACCAACACTCGATCCCACTGATGTCAACAACTACAGACCAGTATCCCTTCTTTCTTTTCTTTCCAAAACTATTGAGCGTGCCGTCTTTAGCCAACTCTCTTGCTATCTCTCTCAGAATGACCTTCTTGATCCAAACCAGTCAGGTTTCAGGACTGGTCATTCAACTGAGACTGCTCTTCTCTGTGTCACGGAGGCTCTCCGCACTGCTAAAGCTAACTCTCTCTCCTCTGCTCTTGTCCTTCTAGACCTGTCTGCTGCCTTTGATACTGTGAACCATCAGATCCTCCTCTCCACCCTCTCCGAGCTGGGCATCTCCGGTGCGGCTCACTCCTGGATTGCGTCCTACCTGACCGGTCGCTCCTACCAAGTGGCGTGGCGAGAAGCTGTCTCCGCACCACGTGCTCTCACCACTGGTGTCCCCCAGGGCTCAGTTCTAGGCCCTCTCCTTTTCTCCCTATACACCAAGTCACTTGGCTCTGTCATATCCTCACATGGCCTCTCCTATCATTGCTACGCTGACGATACACAACTAATCTTCTCCTTTCCCCCTTCTGATAACCAGGTGGCGAATCGCATCTCTGCATGTCTGGCAGACATATCAGTATGGATGACGGATCACCACCTCAAGCTGAACCCTGGCAAGACGGAGCTGCTCTTCCTCCCGGGGAAGGACTGCCCGTTCCATGATCTCGCCATCACGGTTGACAACTCCGCTGTGTCCTCCTCCCAGAGTGCGAAGAGCCTAGGCGTGACCCTGGACAACACCCTGTCGTTCTCCGCCAACATCAAGGCGGTGACCCGCTCCTGCAGGTTCATGCTCTACAACATTCGGAGAGTACGACCCTGCCTTACACAGGAAGCGGCACAGGTCCTAATCCAGGCACTTGTCATCTCCCGTCTGGACTACTGCAACTCGCTGTTGGCTGGCCTCCCTGCCTGTGCCATTAAACCCCTACAACTCATCCAGAATGCCGCAGCCCGTCTGGTGTTCAACCTTCCCAAGTTCTCTCACGTCACCCCCCTCCTCCGCACACTCCACTGGCTTCCAGTTGAAGCTCGCATCCGCTACAAGACCATGGTGCTTGCCTATGGAGCAGTGAGGGGAACGGCACCTCTGTACCTTCGGGCTCTGATCAGTCCCTACACCCAAACGAGGGCATTGCGTTCATCCACCTCTGGCCTGCTGGCTCCCCTTCCTCTGCGAAAGCATAGTTCCCGCTCAGCCCAGTCAAAACTGTTCGCTGCTCTGGCACCCCAATGGTGGAACAAGCTCCCTCACGACGCCAGGACAGCGGAGTCACTCACCACCTTCCGGAGACATTTGAAACCCCACCTCTTTAAGGAATACCTGGGATAGGATAAAGTAATCCTTCTACCCCCCCAAAAAAAATTGTACAGTGATTATCCCACTGGCTATAGGGTGAACGCACCAATTGGTGAGTCGCTCTGGATAAGAGCGTCTGCTAAATGACGTAAATGTGCCCTTGAGCAAGGCACTTAACCCTAATTGCTCCTGTAAGTCGCTCTGGATAAGAGCGTCTGCTAAATGACTAAAATGTAAATGTAAATGTAATTTCTTTTTCAACTTAAAGCAATGAGCCCAATCAGTCCTCCATGACAACAAAATGTTAAACAACAGAGTAGGCTAATAAATCCTTAGTTTTTGGGTTATGCTCAGGTAAAATAATTTGGCTAATATATACTTCCATATTTCCAAGTCCTATTCTTGAAGATCAAGGGTTATTCAATTAATTGGAATGACTGGAAATCTGACAGACTTTGGTTTTTAATGTAAAGATATAAATTGGTAATATTATTTTTTGTCTTCTTTTAAAGCCCCCTAAGGGGAAAGTAATCTAAAAGTAACTGAATGTAATCAAATTACATTACTGAGTTTGGGTAATCCAAAAGTTACGTTACTGATTACAATTTTGGACAGGTAACTAGTAACTGTAACTGATTACATTTAGAAAGTAACCTACCCAACCCTGCTCAAATTAGTATGATGTGTTACATTTGGTATGGACAATAAGTTACTTAAATCAAAAACGAAAGGAGGGTGTTGGGTCGTGGAGGACGTTTAATGTCAAAGTCTAGCAACCCAAAGGTTGTGTGTTCAAATCTCATCACGGACAACTTTAGTATTTTAGCTAATTAGCAACTTTTCTTCTACTTTTTAGCTACTATGCAACTACTTAGCATGTTAGCTAACCCTTCCCCTAACCTTAGCCCTAATCTTAACCCTTTAACCTAACTCCTAACCTTAACCCTAACCTAACATAGCATATCATATTAAAGCAGTCAAATGTAGCATATCATACTAAAGCAGTCGAATGTAATGTATCGTACTAAACAGGTCAAATGCATCAATATTTAGGATACTATACATCCTACAATTCATATTATATTGTACGATCGTTATTACATTGGTAGGGCAAATGTAATGTCACCCCGGATTTTAGTAATTTATAATACGTTTTGCTCTGAGACCAGGTTGCAGAGATGCAGTTACAGGACCAGAGAACAGTTTGAAAAGAGTGAACCGTGCCTTTACAATGGATTAAAAACCTGCACATGTAGATAGACACCTGGCGTGCGCATTCACTATGCGCCCACGGGCACGTCCAATATGCAATGGAATCGATAACGCACCTTGCTGTTCATTTTTAGTAGCCTATCAGGTAAACTAATGGGTAAGAATGTTGAGGTTGAGAACAGTGCTGCAGACTCCAATTAGATTAGATTATTGGATTGGCTGCAACAGATTATAGCGCGCCTGTTTCCAAGACGCAATATACTGAGAAAGAAGCGTATTATCTAACAATTTTACCCCTGTGGACTTCGACAATAATAAGGTAAGATTCTTCGTTGTTGAGAATGTATCTGTATGAAGCCTGATAAATGATTATAATGGTATGTCGTGTCAACAGAAGGCTAAAAGAGAACTCACCGGAAAATTAGGGCGTTACTAGCTGTTTGGGGTTTTAGGCTGGGTTTCTGTACAGCACTTCGAGATATTAGCTGATGTAAGAAGGGCTATATAAAATAAAATTGATTGATTGATTGATATGCTAACCAATTGCATAACATATTCTCAGAATTTAATTAGCCTAAATCAAATACCAAAATGGGGATGTGATATTACCTGTTTGTAAAGTGGTATGGCTGATCAAATGTATCTTGAAAATTGGTGAACAAAAGGTGAAAAACATTCTGGCATTTGCTGTGTATTTGCTGCATCAGACGTTCATTCACGCTTTGTTGTTTTCCATTCTATGGAAGGGGAACTAGTAAACGGAATAGTAGCAAATAAACTACCAAATGTATTAGATAGGCAACAAAGTATATATATATTCTTGTATCCAACTAATAATCATAAATAATCAATTATATTACATTAATTTCAGTTGTGATATGACCTAATTATTGACATGTGATGTATGAGAGCCCTGATAGGATTTGTCATTTGCACAGCCCATTTATTGCATGACATTCCTGAGATTATATTGAACTGGTTGATGTTTTCAAAATAAGCATATTGTATTGGTTGAGGTTTTCAAAATAAACTTGGATACTATATATTTAATGTAATTTCAAAAGGCCTGATAATTATATAAATTGATACATTATTAATACATAGTCATGAAACTAATGTTCCAGACTACCTCATATTGTCTTTTGTATTAAATGTCACACCAATATTGTGTTTGATTGGTTTTGTGACCAACTTTTTATATGATTTGTATTCAAGACAAAGCACCTATCCTATGGATTGTTTTGAAGATGTCAACCAGTGATAGGTGATGTGATGTTTTGCTTTGTAAAGTAGCCGGTATTGATTGGACCCTCCAGCTGACACCAGTCCATTGGAGGATAATGAACACATTCTCAGCAGCATTTAGACATTTTTGTGTTTTTAGTACCAAATAGGCTCTGATATTGATCAACTCCTCAGAGACTTCTCTCATGGTTGGTCTCGCCTCTGTTTTAGTACAGAATATACAACATGTATATATATATACATTAACTTAGAGTCCGCTTAGCTTCAGATTTCAACACCATTTTTAAAGTCTTGATTGATCCCATGTAGCCTATGCACATCTCATGGTTATGACCCTCACCATGAGCCATCTAATAATCAATTTTCCTGACACACATCCACAGAAGTTGAATCCATTGTTAGTATTTAGTAGTTTATTAGGATCCCCATTAGCTAGAGCCAAAGCTGCAGCTACTCTTCCTGGGGTCCACACAAAACATAAAATATGACCTAATACATAACATTAATAGACAATTACAGCTGAAGAACAGACCTACATACAATTACATAATACAGTTGAAGTCGGAAGTTTACATACACTTAGGTTGGAGTCATTAAAGCTAGTTTTTCAACCACTCCACACATGTCTTGTTAACAAACTATAGTTTGGCAAGTCGGTTAGGACATCTACTTTGTGCATGACACAAGTCATTTTTCCAACAATTGTTTACAGACAGATTATTTCACTTAGAATTCACTGTATCACAATTCCAGTGGGTCAGAAGTTTACATACACTAGGTTGACTATGCCTTTAAACAGCTTGTAAAATTCCAGAAAATGATTTCATGGCTTTAGAAGCTTCTGATAGGCTAATTGACATCATTTGAGTCAATTGGAGGTGTACCTGTGGATGTATTTCAAGACCTACCTTCAAATTTAGTGCCTCTTTGCTTGACATCATGGGAAAATCAAAAGAAATCAGCCAAGACCTCAGAAAGAAAAGTGTAGACCTCTACAAGTCTGGTTCATCCTTGGGAGCAATTTCCAAATGCCTGAAGGTACCACGTTCATATGTACAAACAATAGTACGCAAGTATAAACACCATGGGACCACGCAGCCGTCATACCGCTCAGGAAGGAGACGCGTTCTGTCTCCTAGAGATGAACGTACTTTGGTGCGACAAGTGCAAATCGATCACAGAATAACAGCAAAGGACCTTGTGAAGATGCTGGAGGAAACAGGTACAAAAGTATCTATATCCACAGTAAAACTAGTCTTATATCGACATAACCTGAAAGGCCACTCAGCAAGGAAGAAGCCACTGCTCCAAAACCGCCATAAAAAAGACAGACTACGGTCTGGAAGATCGTACTTTTTAGAGAAATATTCTCTGGTCGGATGAAACAAAAATAGAACTGTTTGGCCATAATGACCATCGTTATGTTTGGAGGAAAAGGGGGATGCTTGCAAGCTGAAGAACACCATCCCAACCGTGAAGCACAGGGGTGGCAGCATCATGCTGTGGGGGTGATTTGCTGCAGGAGGGACTGGTGTACTTCACAAAATAGATGGCATAATGAGGAAGGAAAATTATGTGGATATATTGAAGCAACATCTCAAGACATCAGTCAGGAAGTTAAAGCTTGGTCGCAAATGGGTCTTCCAAATGGACAATGACCCCAAGCATACTTCCAAAGTTGTAACAAAATGGCTTAAAGCCCTGACCTCAATCCTATAGAAAATGTGTGGGCAGAACTGAAAAAGCGTGTGTGAGCAAGGAGGCCTACAAACCTGACTCTGTTACACCAGCTCTGTCAGGAGGAATGGGCCAAAATTCACCAAACTTATTGTGGGAAGCTTGTGGAAGGCTATCCGAAACGTTTGACCCAAGTTAAACAATTTAAAGGCAATGCTACCAAATACTAACTGAGTGTATGTAAACTTCTGACCCACTGGGAATGTGATGAAACAAATAAAAGCTGAAATAAATAATTATCTCTACTATTATTCTGACATTTCACATTCTTAGAATAAAGTGGTGATCATAACTGACCTAAGACAGGGAATTTTTTACTAAGATTTAATGTCAGGAATTGTGAAAAACTGAGTTTAAATGTATTTGGCTAAGGTGTATGTAAACTTCCGATTTCAACTGTATATCAAGGATGCCACTTTGCATCGTGCAGAACAGAAGCATGCCTGTAGTCACACCTAGAAGAAGAAGGATTATTGTTAATGTTTGTTGACCCTTAGCAGGCCCGAGACTCAACACTCAGAGGCCATAATGTGCTCTAATTTATCTGATGCTATCTGCTGTTTTCTAAGCGCCAATCCGTACGCAGAGTTGACTACCCTTTGATCTGGGCTTATGTAACACTGTCTTAGCTACGCCATTGGCAGGAATTCTATGTGTTGCTTCTGCTAGACTTGCAGATATTACTGGCCAATTTGAAGGATTGACTAAATGTGCATATGGACTAGAGGTTTTGACCCAATTGCTGAAATTGTTTGTAGTTGCCAAAAAGTTACACTCTTGTTCCTCAGTGAGTAGACAGACAGCGGGGTGACTTTAATGAGTGTGCACACTAAGAATGTGTATGGGACTTCTGCTATTTGTGGCCAGTGTCATGTGATGCTGATAACATCATAATAACAGCGTTATTGGCCAAGAAAGTGGGTGGCAGTACTTTCATACCTTATTATTCAGATAAGACCGCATGAATGATGTCAACATTAGCTAAATTAATTAAATTGGGGACAGATCCAGCATTGGAGTATGAGTGATGTAAAAACATTGTGTGCCAAACCACAAATAAGCGCACGGTTGCAGTTTGTGGCGTTAACCTCTACCGGATCGGTGTCCCGTTTGAGGAGAGTGCTCTACAACAAGAAACATATCACAGCAACTGGTTTGATACATTCACCTCTGAAGGTAAATAATGTACTTACATTCAGTAATCTTGCTCTGATTTGTCATCCTAAGGGTCCCAGAGAAAAAACATAGCATTGTTTGATAAAATCCATTTTTATATTCAAATGTAGGAACTGGTTTCTACAGTTTGAACCCCTGCTGTCTCTGGCTCCACACCCACCCCGCCCGGCCATCTTGATGTGTGAAAGTTAGTGTGTATAAGCTAATGATCCATCATGCACTGGAGTGGCGCAGTGGCACTCCCGAGTGGCACAGTGGTCTAAGGCTGTGCCACTAGAGATGGTTCGAATCCAGGCTCTGTCGTAGCCGACCGCGACCGGGAAACCCATGGGGCGGCGCACAATTGGCCCAGCGTCGTCCAGGGTAGGGGAGGGAATGGCCGGCAGGGATGTAGCTCAGTTGGTAGAGCATGGCGTTTGCAACGCCAGGGTTGTGGGTTCGATTCCCACGGGGGGCCAGTATCAAAAATAAAAAAATAATGTATGCACTCACTAACTGTAAGTCGCTCTGGATAAGAGCGTCTGCTAAATTACTAAAATATAAATGTAATGCACGACATTCCTGGGAGTGTGTAAACTTATATTTTGTATTACCATATCATTTTTGTATGTTCTCTATAGTTATGTACTTGAAAATGTATCAATTGACGAATTCGGCACATTTGGGCAGACTTGATACAAAATAGTCCAGTATTGCAATGCTTCACTGGATCAATCTGAAACTGTGCACTCACTGCTGCCATCTAGTGTGCAAAATCTAAATTGCGCCTAAACTGCAATATTATATTGTGGCCTTTCTCTTGCATTTCAAAGATGATGAAAAAAATAAATAATAGAAATCGCATGTTTTTTTGTTTGTATTATCTTTTACCAGATCTAATGTGTTATATTCTCCTACATTAATTTCCACAAACTTCAAAGTGTTTCCTTTCAAATTGTATCAAGAATATACATATCCTTGCTTCAGGTCCTGAGCTACAGGCAGTTGGATTTGGGTATGTCATTTTAGGCGAAAATTGAAAAAAAGGGTCCGATCCTTAAGAGGTTAATGTGAGAGGGCCCACTTAGTGATTTGTCATTCAGTGTGTTGTGATGAGACACTGAGTCTGTTTTTAGGCATCACTGGAATTATGAATAATTTAAAGCCATAGCACCTATACTCCTGGTTATTGAATAATAAATACAGCAGATGAACACTGAGGGAGACTGCTATGAAAAGGAGGGCAAGGTGTAGTTTAAAGGCAGTCATTTATGCACGGGGACGCAATGTGTATCAGTTTCTACCTAAAATGACACCTGAAATTGACTACTTATTAACAGTAAGGTGTATGGTCTGTGATTGTAGAAATACGGTAAGCTATAATATATATATACCAGTAAGTTAGATAGCCTATAAGAGGTTCACCTTTTAAACCTTTACATGCTGGCCATGCCCCTGTCAAAATCTACACTGAGAGAAAATGGAGGGCCACGCCACAACAGTCGAGGGACACATTTTTAGAAAGTTTAAACCTGATGTGTCAAGACATCAAGGCTACAGCTACCACAAAACACACAGCACCACAGAACACCATGTGGGCAGAAGAAGTGCAAGTAAGCAACAGAGGGGAAAAAGGAGAGAAAAAGAGAGGAGTAGAATGATATGCTACATTGTTACTATAATCTTCATCCAACCACAGTGAACAGTGGGGCTAAGGTTGAAAAGTCTGCAGTTGTACAAAGAGAATGTCTGGGTCCAACATCAAGCCTCAAAAGAAAGGACATCTCCGGACTATTCTATTCTATTCTATTGCAAACACAAAAGTCGAAAAAATGGTTTATGGAGAACCACTTTTTTTTTGTTTGGAGAAAGAATAGATAGATAGACAAACTAGATTGCGGATTGCAGTGTGTCTGGAGGGAGAGAAAGAAAGAGAGGTATAATCCCTCCTTTCCCAGGAAAGAAAGGAGAGGAGAGGAGAGTAGCAGGAAGACTAATAACACAGGAGGCAGACCCAGCTAGACTCTCTCTCTGCTGTTGCCAGTCTGATAAATAACACTTATCTTAAAGAGTCCCTGCTCAGGAAATAATACATTAGGAACACAGCGAGAGGACATAGTGTGAATAAATGTATCAGTAGTTGTAACGATCTGGTTTGGTCTGATTGTTTTGTTATTTTGTCAGGAACATTTTGTCAGTTGTTTGTGTAACAAGTCTATGTTAAAAGCCAAGATGCTGCCCACTCAGAATAGTTTATTTGAATTAAATGGATCTTAAAGAAGAGCCACACCCCAATCCCCTTACAGGGGCTGTCCTGAGACAGATTATGTTTGTGTACACAACGTGCGTGTGTGAATGCATGTAATCTTCGCTTCATTCAGAGCAGTCCCACTCCCAAATACCCCTTTTCCATAATCACATTGCAACAGCCTGAAAATCACAGAACCATTGTTTAAGTATTCTAAAAAACAGTAGTTGGAAAACAGCATCAGCAATGAAATGCAAAGTTTGTCATTTACTTAAATTATCTAAACAAACACACATGTTCTTGCTTTGTAGCCTCAACAATATTCACCCAAGGCCTTGGGTCCTATGAACTGTAATGATTCTGGAAGACACAGAGTGCACTCATGGGCACACTCTAGCCGGCTTTAACTCAGCCATGGGCTATTACTGTCCCCCCCCCCCCTTTCTATTAATACTTTTAAGGCCTCACTAGGGGAAGTGGCTTGATAGAAGAGCCTATTTATGAGACACGTCTGAAGGAAAATGGTCGAAGTTCTGTGGTTTTAACTAGTCACCAACGTGTCAAAGGAGTTCCTCTCCCATTCCTGAGATATTATGCGCTCATTATTCTGTTGTGCTGCGATTCTAAGAGTGGACTCTGTTCACGTAGTCCAACCTTACCCCTAAAGGCTTTAGAATAGGGATTATCCTAGCAGCATGTGTTTGTGTGTGGACACTGTGAGTGGGTGTGTGTTTCCTTATATTTGTATAGTGAAACAGCAGACTATATATCGTCAGACATTGTTATTGCCTTCATTAGTCATATGCATTTGACTTATGTTTATGTCTATGTGTGTGTGCACGCGTCTGTGTTCATGTGTGTGCGTGTGTGTGTTTGACCATCCAGGGGCAGCCATGCTGACCACCTTAATGGACGGCCTCCTCTGCTGCCTGACGGGGAAGTCGGCCAACGTCGTGGTTCCCATAGAAACCTCGGAACCCGCTGACGGCTACGAGTTCGTGGAGGTCAAACCGGGTCGCGTCCTGAGGGTCCGACACGTCATCCCGGAGCGGGAGGTGGAGGAAGAGCCCAGCGGGCCGGGGGGAAGCGTCCACTGCAAGAGGAAGATCACAGTGTATCGTAACGGACAGCTACTGATAGAAAACCTGGGGGATGCGGTAAGACAGGAGCTGTTACATGCTCCGAACGGAGAAGCAGAACCCAACTGTACTGTAGAGGTAGAGCTCGGAGACCCACCTTCCAATCCAACTCCCAACCCTGACCCCAAAGTGGACAAGACCGGGTCAGTGGTTGGGACAGGGGGAAGTGGGGCAAGGGGAGCGGCAACAGCTCCAGCCCCGACCCTCGGATTAGCCCCAGATCTGACCCAGCAGCTCCGGAAGCGGCGGCGGAAGCCAAAGCGCACAGTGGTGATCGACAGCGAGAGGAAGATCACATCGTGTAAGGGGACACACGCAGACGTGGCACTGTTCTTCGTGCATGGCGTGGGCGGCTCACTGGACATCTGGGGCAGTCAGTTAGACTTCTTCTTCCGTCTGGGCTATGAGGTCATCGCGCCAGACCTGGCAGGTCACGGGGCAAGCTTGGCGCCCCAGATCGCGGCGGCATACACGTTTTACGCCCTGGCCGAGGACATGAGGGCCATCTTTAAGAGATACGCACGGAAAAGGAACATACTCATCGGACACTCCTATGGGTGAGTTAGACAGAAGTGTGTTAGTTACAGACACTACATATTGTATTTTTTGCATTTTGCTCTCCCAGACTCTCTCCATCTCTCTCCATCGCTCTCTCTCTCTCTTTCTACAGTGTGTCATTCTGTACGTTCCTGGCCCATGAGTACCCCGACCAGGTCCACAAGGTGGTGATGATAAACGGAGGAGGCCCAACAGCCCTGGAGCCCAGCCTTTGTTCCATCTTCAACCTCCCCACCTGCGTCCTGCACTGCCTCTCTCCCTGCCTCTCCTGGAGCTTTCTCAAGTAAGAGCGGGCGAGTGATAGAGAGAGAGTGTGTGTATGTGTGTGTGCGCCTTCCCTCCCATACAGACAAACTTCAGTACAAAGATCTTTCCGTCTATGTCGTTCAAGTATGATATCCTATGCTCCACTCACTCTCTCCTCTTCCTCTCCTCTGCCTCCCTCCCTCCCTCAGGGCTGGGTTTGCCCATCAGGGTGCGAAGGAGAAGCAGCTATTGAAAGACAACAACGCCTTCAACGTGTCCTCCTTCGTGCTGCGTGCCATGATGAGTGGCCAGTACTGGCCAGAGGGCGACGAGGTGTACCACGCAGAGATCACTGTGCCCATCCTGCTGGTGCACGGCATGTACGACAAGTTTGTGCCCGTGGAGGAGGATCAGCGAATGGCAGAGGTGAGAGGGAAACCTTAATGCCAACTGTAACCCTAACTTTAACCCTAACCCTATCTTTAAACCGAATCTAACCTCCCTGCCTCCTCTCAGATCTTGCTGCTGGCCTTCCTAAAGATAATCAACGAGGGCAGTCACATGGTGATGATGGAGTGTCCCGAGAGCGTCAACACCCTCCTGCACGAGTTCTTCCTCTGGGAGCCAGACTCCCCTCCTAAATCTAAACCACGACCTGAAATCACCGCCAAGAGACCCGAAACCGCCAAGACCCCCACTGCATCCAACGGGGGAGCAACTTCAGAAAGCCAAGCCAAGAATAAGTAACCCAGAGAAGGATGGATGTGTGTTATTGACTCCAATCAAAGCTTGCACACCCAGTGGAGTGTACTGTCTACCATGGCTGGTAGTGCTAGGAATGTCTCCTCAGGTGCAGGGAGCTGGTTTGAGTCAGTTTGAACTGGTCTGGGCTGGTTTTGCGCTGGTTTAAGATTGGGATTTGAGGAGGTGGAATACAGTACACCGGGACAGACGGGCCCATATTTGGTCTAAGTCTGAGCCACTGCACTACATCAGAGAGGAAGGACAGGAGGGACGGACAGATGGCGTCAATGAGGTTGACAGTGGCTGTCTATTGTATTGTTCTGACCTGTTCTGATTGAGTGACTGATCCCTGACTCTGCCTTGGGGTGGTGTGGGGCTGAAGAGGTGCTGAGTTGTAGAGGTGGACCTGGTAATGTTATTGATGTTGCGTGTGGTACAAGGACCCAAGTCTATACTTGGGTCCACCTCTAGTTGCACTATGGGTGGAAATGTCAAAACAAGGGTGGATCAGAGAGGGAAGAGAATGTATTGGAAGTGGTCAAGTCACACAGGAAAATAACTAGCCAAGAAGAACGCTTGTTATACTACTCAAGCCAAAGGTTATCCAATGTTTGTGACAAGCAAAACAGAAACACCAGAACTAACTTTTGTTTCCTGACAGTACTTTGAATATTTGAAACTTCACAACATTGTGACTGAAGTTGAATGAGACATTTTAAATGATGTTTGACAATCAATGCTTCTTTTTGTGAAGTAGCTGACTACAATTTATTTAAATGCATTATTCATACTGTATTTAAATGCCCTTCCCTGTCAGAATAATTCCAAAGGACAAGCAAGTTCTTGACATTGACAATGTTTTCCTTTATCTAAAGATACAGAGAAACAACTTGAGGGACAGGGGAAAGACCAATGTATGAATGTTTTACACAAAGTCTCCTTGTGTATTTTATGGGGAAACAAATCTGTTTCCTTTGGCTGCTGGTTAACTGGGAAGTTACAAACTGGTAGATCATGTGTGTTTTGGGCCCTTTTAAGAAGGAGAATTATACTTGATGTTTCTTCATATTCCTCACCAAAACTATGCTGAACAATGTTGATTGTTTATCTGTTTTCCAGGTAAAAGTGATATAAGCTATGAAAATGTTAATATTGGTACACCAAATATTTTAGTAAAATCTGAGAATTCTTCAATGCCACATAGCAAGCTCTCCGTCATGTAACTATACTGAACAAAAATATAAACGCAACATGTAAAGTGTTGGTCCCATGTTTCATGAGCTGAAATAAAAGATCCCAGAAATCTTCCATAGGCACAAAAAACGTATTTATCTCAAATTATGTGCACAAATTTGTGTACATCCCTGTTAGTAAGCATTTCTCCTTTGCCAAGATAATCCATTCACCTGACAGGTGTGGCATATCAAGAAGCTGATTAAACAGCATGATCATTACACAGGTGCACCTTGTGCTGTGGACAATAAAAGGCCACTCTAAAATGTGCAGTTTTGTCACACAACACAATGCCACAGGTGTCTCAAGTTCTGAGGGAGCGTGCAATTGGCATGCTGACTGCAGGACTGTCCACCAGAGCTGTTGTCAGATAATTTTATGTTCATTTCTCTACCATAAGCCGCCTCCAACGTCCTTTTAGAGAATTTGGCAGTACGCCCAACCGGCCTCACAACCGCAGACCAAGTGTAACTACGCCAGCCCAGGACCTCCATATCCGGCTTCTTCACCTGCGGGATCGTCTGAGACCAGCCACCCGGACAGCTGATGAAACTGTGGGTTATGCACAACCGAATAATTTCTGCACAAACTATCAGAAACCGCCTCAGGGAAGCTCATCTGCATGCTCGTCGTCCTCACCAGGGTCTTGACCTGACTGCAGTTCGGCGTCAGAACTGACTTCAGTGAGCAAATGCTCACCTTCGATGGCCACTGGCACGCTGGAGAAGTGTGCTCTTCACGGATAAATCCCGGTTTCAACTGTACCGGGCAGATGGCAGACAGCATGTATGGCGTCAGGTGGGTGAGAGGTTTGCTGATGTCAACGTTTTGAACAGAGTGCCCCATGGTGGCGGTGGGGTTATGGTATGTGCAGGCATAAGCTACGGACAGTGAACACAATTGCATTTTATCAAAAGCAATTTGAATGCACAGAGATAACGTGACGAGATACTGATAATGGCGCCGGATGGGATGGCCGCCGTTTTACGGGCTCCTAACCAATTATGCTATTTTGTGTATTTTTCCGCATTGTTTGTAACTTATTTTGTACATAATGTTGCTGCTACCGTCTCTTAGGACCGAAAAGAGCTTCTGGATATCAGAACAGTGATTACTCACCTCGAACTGGAAGAATATTTTTTCTTTAATGAGTCTGACGCGAAGGATATACTGTTTCTCCTGGACCAGGCCCAAATCCCTGTCATTCGCATGAAGAAAAGACGGAGATACAGGGGGCGCAGATCCGGGGGCCTTGTGAGAATTCATCGGCGAGTGGGTAACCCGCCACTACCATCCGTTCTATTGGCCAACGTGCAATCATTGGAGAATAAACTGGATGAGCTCCGTTCAAGACTATCCTACCAACAGGACATTAAAACTGTATTATCTTATGTTTCACGGAGTCGTGGCTGAACGACGACACAGATAATATACAGTTGTTGGTGGTTGTGTGTGTCTATTTGTCAATAACAGCTGGTGTGCAAATGTCCTCATGATAAGCTGTAGACCACACTATCTACCATCTATATTTTTCATAGCCATCTATTTACCACCACAAACCGATGCTGGCACTAAGACCGCACTCAACAAGCTATATAAGGCCATAAGCAAACAAGAAAATGCTCATCCAGAAGCGGTGCTCCTAGTGGCAGGGGACTTTAATGCATGCAAACTTAAATCCGTTTTACCTAATTTCTAGCAGCATGCAAAGTGTGCAAACAGAGGGAAAAAAACAATAGACCACCTTTACTCCACACACAGAGACACATACAAAGCTCTTCCTCGCCCTCCATTTAGCAAATCTGACCATAATTCCTGCTTACAAGCAAAAACTAAAGTACCAGTGACTCGCTCAATACGGAAGTGGTCAGATGACACGGATGCTATGCTACAGGACTGTTTTGCTAGCACAGACTGGAATATGTTCCAGGATTCATCCAAGGGTATTGAGGAGTATACCACCTCAGTCACCGGCTTCATCAATAAGTGCATCGACACGTACCTATCCCAACCAGAAGCCATGGATTACAGGCAACATCCACACCGAGCTAAAGGCTAGAGCTGCCGCTTTCAAGGAGCAGGACACTAATCCAGACGCTTACAAGAAATCCCGCTATGCCCTCAGACGAACCATCAAACAGGCAAAGCGTCAATACAGGACTAAGATTGAATCCTACTACACCGGCTCTGACGCTCGTCGGATGTGGCAGGGCAACTGTGTAATCACGCTCTCCGTAGCTGATTTAAGCAAGACCTTTAAACAGGTCAACATTCACAAGGCCGCGGGGCCAGACGGATTACCAGGACGTGTACTCAGAGCATGCGCGGACCAACTGGCAAGTGTCTTCATTGACATTTTCAACCTCTCCCTGACCGAGTCTGTAATACCTACATGTTTCAAGCAGACCACCATAGTCCCTGTGCCCAAGAAAGCGAAGGTAACCTGCCTAAATGACTACCGCCCCGTAGCACTCACGTCGGTAGCCATGAAGTGCTTTGAAAGGCTGGTCATGGCTCACATCAACACCATCATCCCGGAAACCCTAGACCCACTCCAATTCGCATACCACCCCAACAGATCCACAGATGACACAATCTCAATCGCACTCCACACTGCCCTTTCCCACCTGGACAAAAGGAACACCTATGTGAGAATGCTGCTCATTGACTACAGCTCAGCGTTCAACACCATAGTTCCCACAAAGCTCATCACTAAGCTAAAGACCCTGGGACTAAACACCTCCCTCTGCAACTGGATCCAGGGCTTCCTGACGGGCCACACCCACACCCATGGTGTCCACATCACCAACAAACTATCATGGTCCAAACACACCAAGACAGTCATGAAGAGGGCACGACACCGCCTTTTCCCCTTCAGGTGACTGAAAAGATTTGGCATGGGTCCCCAAGTCATAGACTGTTCTCTCTGCTACCACACGGCAAGCGGTACTGGAGCGCCAAGTCTTGGTCAAAAAGGCTCCTTAACAGCTTCTACCCCCAAACCATAAGACTGCTGAACAATGAATAAAATGGCCACCTGGACTATTTGCATTGACCCCCTTTGTTTTTACACTGCTGCTACTCGCTGTTTATTATCTATGCATAGTCACTTTACCCCTACCTACAAATTACCTCGACTAACCTGTACCCCCACACATTGACTCTGTACCGGTACCCCCTGTTTGGGGGGGGGGGGGGTGTCCCAGTTCTTCAATGGCCTGCATACTCACCAGACATTTCACCCATTGAGCATGTTTGGGATGCTCTGGATCGATGTGTACAACAGCGTGTTCCAGTTTCCACCAATATCCAGCAACTTCGCACAACCATTAAAGAGGAGTGGGACAACATTCCATAGGCCACAATCAACAGCCTGATTAACTCAACCTGATCAACGAAGGAGATGTGTCGCGCTGCATGAGGCAAATGGTGGTCACATCAGATACTGAATGGTTTTCTGATCCACGCCCCTACATTTTTTAAAGGTATCTGTGACCAACAGATGCATATCTGTATTCCCAGTCATGTGAAATCCATAGATTAGGGCCTAATGAATTTATTTAAATTGACTGATTTCCTTATATGAGCTGTAACTCAGTGAAATCTTAGAAATTGTTGCATGTTGCGTTTATATTTTTGTTCAGTGTACGATCCCTTGGTGGATGAACATGTCAGGAGAAGCCCTGTTTTGTGTCTGATAAGTGTCCTCATACAAAGACTGCATTGAATAACAGTAAATACAGTATAGCTTTACTCTCCAGCTAGGTGTACACTCTGAATGATGCCCTCCTGTATTCCACAGGACAGGTACTGTAGTGTCAGGTTGCTCTCTTTCTAATACAACTGTTACTCTGAAACTATATGGTTGAATTCTGATCTTAGCACTGCAATAGTTCAGTTATTTCAAAATGATCACCATTCCATTTCTGTTTGTCAACCCTTTTAATGTAGCCATGTAATGCTCTCTGTTACTATTGGTTATGGAATAGTCAGTAGATCACCTAAAGATAGCAATATGCATTTTGAAAACATAACACTTAACTGGGCCGTGAAATGAGGTAACAGTAAAATGGAAGACATTCTAAAGCCTCTACAACAAGCTCTCACAGAAAACATGTCCGGCATGAACTATGTTGATAAGGATTTAAGCACAGGTTTCATATTGTTCACAGTATTCAAATGTGTCTGAATATTCGCTTATAGAGTATACCTTTTATACAATATGCAACTTTTACTTGCAAATGATGAGGTCTTGATGCTGAAAATGAGAGAACACGAGATCATTAATAAAATAGAGAATGTAGTTCTCACCAGTCAAATTTGTAAAATGTATATGAAGTGTTTAGTTCATGATTCTCAGTCGTGTTCTCAGTGGAACTTGACTTCAAATTAAAATCATGAATGGTTCTGAATCTGTGTAAACTATCAGTATCCCATTTGTGCACTTGTGTGTCTTAAATGTGTTACTGTGTTCGCCTTTGATTGTGATTTCAGAACTGGACTGCTGAAAGAATGTTCAGTTCACTAAAATAAAATCTGCTGAATATTATACCATACAATCCTTAAATGTTTAAAAGCCAAGTGTATTACAAGTTATTGTCAAAGCTACAATAACTGGGTATTTGTCAAGCTACAAGTAGTAAGTATTTGCACTATATAATACTCTGCTTAACACTAGAATGAACATGAGATATGCCTTAACTACAGTGGAAAGCATTTAGGGGTGACCTCAAGTGGGTGCTGATCCAAGGAAGTGTCCTGTACACCTTGTGTTTGCTGGGAGTATTACAGTTTGAGGAAGCTTTTGGTTATCCATCGTAATACAGGAAAGTGTAGTGGCGGTAAATAACAAGTAGCTGTCCAGATTAGGAATCAAAGCCATTTGTTACTTACACCATTCAATTCAGTAGGAAAACTACAGTAAAAAAAAAAAGATCTTAATCAACTGTGCAAACATACAATGTGGTTCCAATGGCTTAGGCTACTTGGTTTCAGCAAGTAAGAAAACAATTTTTTTCAGTATACATACTTTATCCAGAGTTACAGTCAGGGCATTGTTGCTCAGCATTCAATCTTTTCTTTTGATCAAAGCGTAGGCCAACTTCTCTTGCTTTCTTTTTAGCTCACTTGGCCTGCATCTTAGTAATAGGAAGGGCTGAGTAATCATGGTGTAATAACAGAAAGCAATGCACATTTTCAACAGTTCATCTATCTTTACAAGATATTCAATTGACCATGAAATGTCTCGGCAGAGTCGACACTCCTTTATTTCAGAAGAAATGACTGCTTAACTAAATGAATATACAGGCTTGATTTGCGCTTATATACAATATACAATTATAACAGCCTTAAAGTCTCAACCATTACGCTTACCAATATATCATACAAAGATGAAAAGTTTGCCATTTACTTTGCTTATCAAAATAGCACACAGTTTTGCAATATCCAACACAGCTTACCCTACCATGGCCACACAATACATCATGTAGTTTGCAAAGTCATAATTTTACAGAAATAAAGCTATAACCAACATAATATGAAGCATTTGAAAAGATTGCTTAAAAATCCATTCAAAACACGTCAACTTCAAATGAAGCATTACATGTAGGGGAGACCGGGAATGGTTGTAACACTTTTCACCTTTTAGTCAGTTTCTCAGAGATCGTTTATGGAAGTGTATTCAAAATTTGATACAAACAACCTACATCGGCCCTTTACAAATTGGCGTGGTTATTATACAGTATATATAAATCAAACTGCAAATGCATGGTGTGAAGTGTTACAATTTACCCCATGGTCTGGGTTAGTTGTAACAGTGCTTGGGGTGAATTGTAACAGAATTAAAAAGTGCATAAATCATGACATGTAACTAATTATTGAATGCCTTTATTGAGACCATGAGAGCTACATTGCCATGTTTAGCATTTGGTTTGGCAGAAATAATAATAAATATAAATGATAAAATGTTTATTATTTTACCCTTCACTAACTGATCTTTCTCAACCAAACAACAACTAGGCTAAACTAAACACCTGAACGTTTGTGGTGTGTGTGTGTGTCTGTGTGTGTGTGTAACTGAATGTTGCACAGTTGTGACAGTGGTATGGCTGTCCTGGGGTACAGGCTTGGTGGGCCCATCATTTGCATTCCTAGCACTGCACCCAGACCTTCTTGGACTTGTTAAAGTGCTCCATGCACACAATGCAGAAGTTTTCCTCATTGGAGGAATCTGAATCTTCTGGTTCAATGTGCTTTGTTTTGGCATTTTTCTTAGGCAAGACAGTTTTTTTTGTTGTTGTTCAGTGTGGTTTGTCTAGGATTGCTTCTTTCCAGCTGTTATTTTAGGCAGGGCAATTTTTATTTTTCCCTTCTGAGAGCTTGACTTTTTATGCTGTTCTTCCAGTGCCTGCTTGACGGGTGTATCCTTCCCCTTGTTGTAATTTTCCTGGGCCCTGCTTTTGGGAAGGGGCTCCTGTGCTTGGGACCAGCCCACACAATTGTCCAGTCACATTTATTTATGCCATTTAAAAAATATATATATATATTAATCCGTTACCCAATCAAGGCAGGGCCCCCCCAGTTACCCTCGTGGGCCCCCTACCTCTTCTCCTCCCCCATCTGATGATTAGCAGTGTGGCAGCAGGCAGCAGCAGGCTGTCTACACTCACTGAGAGCGGGCTCCCGAGTCCTCCTGTGGTTGGTGGTTGTAGTGAAAATATAAAAAAAGATATACTACATATCTAATATATACTGTATATACAGTGAGGGAAAAAAGTATTTGATCCCCTGCTGATTTTGTACGTTTGCCCACTGACAAAGAAATGATCAGTCTATCATTTTAATGGTAGGTTTATTTGAACAGTGAGAGACAGAATAGCAACAAAAAGATCCAGAAAAACGCATGTCAAAAATGTTAGAAATTGATTTGCATTTTAATGAGGGAAATAAGTATTTGACCCCCTCTCAATCAGAAAGATTTCTGGCTCCCAGGTGTCTTTTATACAGGTAATGAGCTGAGATTAGGAGCACACTCTTAAAGGGAGTGCTCCTAATCTCAGTTTGTTACCTGTATAAAAGACACCTGTCCACAGAAGCAATCAATCAATCAGATTCCAAACTCTCCACCATGGCCAAGACCAAAGAGCTCTCCAAGGATGTCAGGGACAAGATTGTAGACCTACACAAGGCTGGAATGGGCTACAAGACTATCGCCAAGCAGCTTGGTGAGAAGGTGACAACAGTTGGTGGGATTATTCGCAAATGGAAGAAACACAAAATAACTGTAAATCTCCCTCTGCCTGGGGCTCCATGCAAGATCTCACCTCGTGGAGTTGCAATGATCATGAGAACGGTGAGGAATCAGCCCAGAACTACACGGGAGGATCTTGTCAATGATCTCAAGGCAGCTGGGACCATAGTCACCAAGAAAACAATTGGTAACACACTATGCCGTGAAGGACTGAATTCCTGCAGCGCCCGCAAGGTCCCCCTGCTCAAGAAAGCACATATACAGGCCCGTCTGAAGTTTGCCACTGAACATCTGAATGATTCAGAGGAGAACTGGGTGAAAGTGTTGTGGTCAGATGAGACCAAAATCGAGCTCTTTGGCATCAACTCAACTCAACGTGTTTGGAGGAGTAGGAATGCTGCCTATGACCCCAAGAACACCGTCAAACATGGAGGTGGAAACATTATGCTTTGGGGGTGTTTTTCTGCTAAGGGGACAGGACAACTTCACCGCATCAAAGGGACGATGGACGGGGCCATGTACCGTCAAATCTTGGGTGAGAACCTCCTTCCCTCAGCCAGGGCATTGAAAATGGGTCGTGGATGGGTATTCCAGCATGACAATGACCGAAAACACACGGCCAAGGCAACAAAGGAGTGGCTCAAGAAGAAGCACAGTAAGGTCCTGGAGTGGCCTAGCCAGTCTCCAGACCTTAATCCCATAGAAAATATGTGGAGGGAGCTGAAGGTTCGAGTTTGTCACACCCTGGCTCTGGGACTCTATATGTTGAGCCAGGGTGTGTTCATTCTATGTGTTTATTTCTATGTTGGTAATTCTGTTGGGTTTATTTCTATGTTGGCTAGAGTGACTCCCAATCAGAGGCAACGAGTGTCAGCTGTCGTTGGTTGTCTCTGATTGGGAGCCATATTTAAACTGTCGGTTTTCCCTTTGTGTTTGTGGGTTCTTGTTCCGTGTTCGGTCATTGTTACCGTGGACTTCAAGAGTCGTTTCTTGTTTTGTTGATTGTGTTCTATTATCACTAAAGATAATAAAGTTAAACATGTTCGTTCATCACGCTGCGCCTTGGTCTGTTCATTACGACGATCGTGACAGAAGAACCCACCATGCAACGACCAAGCAGCGTGTCCAGGGGCAGCTCTTGGGCTGGACATGGGAGGAAGCGCCGGGAGAAGAGACGGTGGAGGCGCGCCGTAGAGAGGAGCAGCGGCGCCAAACGGGTCAACGTCGGACAGGCGAGAGGCAACCCCAGAAATTTTTTAGGGGGGGGCACACGGCATGGACGACGGGGCTGACGGAGGCAGAGAAGGGGCGGATTCAGAAGGCCACCAGGTTACGGATACACCGCCCTGTACGTCCTGTGCGGATGCCTCACACAGAGGGTGTGAGGGTAGGCATTCAGCCAGGACGGGTTGTGGCCGCTCTTCACTCCAGGTCTCCTATCCGTCTCCACAGCCCGGTTCGGCCTGTCCCTGCTCCACGCACCAAGCCTACGGTGTGCGTCGCCAGCCCAGTCCAGCCAGTCCCTGCTCCACGCACCAAGCCTACGGTGTGCGTCGCCAGCCCGGTCCGGCCTGTCCCTGCTCCACGCACCAAGCCTACGGTGTGCGTCGACAGCCCAGCCCGGCCTGTCCCTGCTCCACGCACCAAGCCTACGGTGTGCGTCGCCAGCCCAGTCCGGCCTGTCCCTGCTCCACGCACCAAGTCTACGGTGCGCGTCGCCAGCCCGGCCCGGCCTGTTCCTGCCACTCGCACTAAGTCTACGGTGTGCGTCGCCAGCCCGGCCCGGCCTGTTCCTGCTCCACGCACCAAGCCTACGGTGTGCGTCGACAGCCCAGCCCGGCCTGTCCCTGCTCCACGCACCAAGCCTACGGTGTGCGTCGCCAGCCCAGTCCGGCCTGTCCCTGCTCCACGCACCAAGTCTACGGTGCGCGTCGCCAGCCCGGCCCGGCCTGTTCCTGCCACTCGCACCAAGTCTACGGTGCGCGTCGCCAGCCCGGCCCGGCCTGTTCCTGCCACTCGCACCAAGTCTACGTTGTGCGTCGCCAGCCCGGCCCGGCCTGTTCCTGCCACTCGCACCAAGTATACGGTGCGCGTCGCCAGCCCGGCCCGGCCTGTTCCTGCCACTCGCACCAAGTCTACGGTGCGCGTCGCCAGCCCGGCCCGGCCTGTTCCTGCCACTCGCACCAAGTATACGGTGCGCGTCGCCAGCCCGGCCCGGCCTGTTCCTGCCACTCGCACCAAGTATACGGTGCGCGTCGCCAGCCCGGCCCGGCCTGTTCCTGCCACTCGCACCAAGTCTACGGTGCGCGTCGCCAGCCCGGCCCGGCCTGTTCCTGCCACTCGCACCAAGTATACGGTGCGCGTCGCCAGCCCGGCCCGGCCTGTTCCTGCCACTCGCACCAAGTATACGGTGCGCGTCGCCAGCCCGGCCCGGCCTGTTCCTGCCACTCGCACCAAGTCTACGGTGCGCGTCGCCAGCCCGGCCCGGCCTGTTCCTGCCACTCGCACTAAGCCAGGGGTGCGAGTCGTCAGCCTGGTAAGGCCCGTCCCTCCTCCACGCACCAAGCCAGGGGTGCGAGTCGTCAGCCTGGTAAGGCCCGTTCCTCCTCCACGCACCAGGCCAGGGGTGCGCGTCGTCAGTCCAGCACAACCCGTGCCTGGGCCACCGGTGCCTGGGAAGGTACCGGTCAACTGCTCCACTATGGAGCTGAAGCTAACCGCTCCTGCTACGTCCAGTTCAGCTCCAGCCGGCGGGGCCAGACTGGACCAGGGGCGCTATGGGGGGTTTATTGGAGGGTGGTGGTCAAGGCCGGAGCCAGAACCGCCGCCGAGGAGGTATGCCCGCCCAGCCCTCCCCTGTTTTGTTCAAGTTGAGGCGCGGTCGCAGTCCGCGCCTTTAGGGGGGGGTCCTGTCACACCCTGGCTCTGGGACTCTATATGTTGAGCCAGGGTGTGTTCATTCTATGTGTTTATTTCTATGTTGGTAATTCTGTTGGGTTTATTTCTATGTTGGCTAGAGTGACTCCCAATCAGAGGCAACGAGTGTCAGCTGTCGTTGGTTGTCTCTGATTGGGAGCCATATTTAAACTGTCGGTTTTCCCTTTGTGTTTGTGGGTTCTTGTTCCGTGTTCGGTCATTGTTACCGTGGACTTCACGAGTCGTTTCTTGTTTTGTTGATTGTGTTCTATTATCACTAAAGATAATAAAGTTAAACATGTTCGTTCATCACGCTGCGCCTTGGTCTGTTCATTACGACGATCGTGACAGAGTTGCCAAACGTCAGCATCGAAACCTTAATGACTTGGAGAAGATCTGCAAAGAGGAGTGGGACAAAATCCCTCCTGAGATGTGTGCAAACCTGGTGGCCAACTACAAGAAACGTCTGACCTCTGTGATTGCCAACAAGGGTTTTGCAACCAAGTACTAAGTCATGTTTTGCAGAGGGGTCAAATACTTATTTCCCTCATTCAAATGGAAATCAATTTATAACATTTTTGACATGCGTTTTTCTGGATTTTGTTGTTGTTATTCTGTCTCTCACTGTTCAAATAAACCTACCATTAAAATTATAGACTGATCATGTCTTTGTCAGTGGGCAAACGTACAAAATCAGCAGGGGATCAAATACTTTTTTCCCTCACTGTATGTATTATATCATTTGTTTTTGTCTGTGGGGGGTTTGCTGCCTATTGGGCCCCCCACAGGCCTGGGCCCAGGGGCTTCAGCCTCGGTAAGTCCCTGCAGACAGAAATGAGTGAGAGGACTATACAAACACACTTACCCATAATCCTCATTTTGGACATCAATATCACAAGACTAAGTAGCGGATGCATATACCCAGATAAAGCCTACTCCTGGACACACTGGCCTTTTAGTCCAGGGGAGTAAGCTTAAATCAGTTATGTGCAATTCCCCCTTAACCCTTTAAGATATGGGCCTTCCTAATGGTATGTCTTTACTTACCGGGCTGTGGATCATGCCCTTGCGCAGGGCCTTGGCCACTAGGAACACGTACACCAGTTTCTCTGTCTCAGCAGTGTCCAGGATGTTCCACATTGCACAGAAAATCCCGGAGCGAGACGAGCCTTCACTGAGAGAGAGGAAAGAGAGATGGAGGGATTGACTCAGTAAAGACTAGGGCATTGACCCTTTAAAACAATCCAGATGCCTCCAAGAGTTGGCAGACATGTAAACAACTCATGTCCGTCAAATTCTGAGGCTTCTCTGGGAGTTCTCGCCCAATTCAGGAAGAGGTACTGTTTCATTTAGGTAACCTGCCTTAATGACTACCGCCCCTTAGCGCTCACGTCGGTAGCCATGAAGTGCTTTGAAAGGCTGGTCATGGCTCACATCAACACCATCATCCCGAAAAAACCCTAGACCCACTCCAATTCGCATACCGCCCCAACAGATCCACACATGATGCAATCTCTACTGCACTCCACACTGCCCTTTCCCACCTGGACAAAAGGAACACCTATGTAAGAATGCTGTTCATTGACTACAGCTCAGCGTTCAACACAATAGTGCCCACAAAGCTCATCACTAAGCTAAGGACCCTGGGACTAAACACCTCCCTCTGTAACTGGATCTTGGACTTCCTGACGGGCCGCCCCCAGGTGGTAAGGGTAGGCAACAACACATCTGCCACGCTGATCCTCAACACGGGGGCCCCTCAGGGGTGCGTGCTTAGTCCCCTCCTGTACTTCCTGTTCACCCACAACCGCGTGGCCAAGCACGACTCCAACACCATCATTAAGTTTGCTGACGACACAACAGTGGTAGGCCTGATCACCAACAACGATGAGACAGCCTATAGGGAGGAGGTCAGAGCCAACAACCTCTCCCTTAATGTGAGCAAGACAAAGGAGTTGATCATGGACTACAGGAAAAGGAGAGCCGAACACACCCCCATTCACATCGACAGGGCTGTAGTGGAGCGGGTCGAGAGTTTCAAGTTCCTTGATGTCCACATCTCCAACAAACTATCGTGGTTCAAACATACTAAGAAAGTCATGAAGAGGGCACAACAACACCTTTTCCCCCTGAGGAGACTGAAAAGATTTGGCATGGGTACCCAGATCCTCAAAAAGTTCTACAGCTGCACCATCAAAAGCATCCTGACCGGTTGCATCACTGCCTGGTATGGCAACTGCTCAGCATCCGACTTTAAGGTGCTACAGAGGGTAGTGCGTACAGCCCAGTACATAACTGGGGCCAAGCTTCCTTCAACACCGGTTGTATTAGGCGCATGTGACAAATACAATTTGATTTGATTTGATTTCGACTACCCCCTTTCCTCTGTAGGGAAAGGATATGGGGTGACATTAGGTCAAGGTCAGGTTCACTTTATTTACCTTTCACAGGGTTTTCCATGGTCTTTCTTGGATTAAATTACCAATATTGAAACAATGACAAAGCCAGACACATAAACACATTTAATTTCCTTATGTACTTAGGCCTTGATTCCGACCCAAGTTAAGCGTGTGTAAATGGAACGTAATTCCCATTTTATGCACTTTTCTCTGTATGCATATTCTGACCTTGAACTCAAGCATGAGAATAGCTTGCTATTCACCCGCTATTCTATCGGGTTGGAGATCTTAGAAATAAAGGTGTGGCTGAGGTGTGGAAGCCGTATTCTGACCTTGACTTAATTCCCTCATAATTCCCACCACATTTACGCCGAGGAAACCATGAATAAGGTCCAGCGAACCTGCAGGTTTAGAGTGGAAAAAGCATCTACTTAATTTTTTCCTATAGAAATCATAGCATTCTCCATGCACTGTAATTTATAAATGGATAACAGCTATTGATAAGAACTAGGTAAATGAGTAATCCATTTGGAGAAGGGGATTTTAAATATGATCCCTGAAGACGAATGTGAAACCAGCCACATGGAAACAAACTGAAAATCATATCAACATGACATGTATCACGGCACCTTTTCCACAGTGAAATAGGCTATAAAATGTGCAGTTATTCTGTGCCCTCATAATTTGTGTGGATGAAATTTGGACACACAAGCTATAGGCTTCTGTAGGGCTGAACCTGCCAAGTTGATGTATGCGCTTTAGAATGTTTTAAAGCCCGGGCTTTAATAAAAAAAATATATATATATGCCATTTAGCAGATGCTTTTATCCAAAGCGACTTACAGTCATGCGTGCATATATTTTTTTGTTTCTGTGTATGAGTGGTCCCGGGGATCGAACCCACTACATTGGCGTTACAAGCGCCGTGCTCTACCAGGGTGGTCCCGGGGATCGAACCCACTACCTTGGTGTTACAACCGCCGTGCTCTACCAGCTGAGCAATTTGTATCATGTTAAATATTAACCACTATCGGGAGCCACCGTCAGTACCCACATACATTTATAACTGTAACTTTAGTGTTCGTTTTCTTAAATTTGTAGCTTACATTTTGCATCATTCCATTCCTTTTACCATTATTTCCTCTGTCATGTAGAGAACTGAGCGTCGCTAGCATTAGTGTATCACATTAGGCTAACGAAACCTTGTACAATAATTTGGGACATGTAGCCTATTTGAATCATTATGGAATTCAGACCACATGTAGCAGGTTAAACCTGGAGCCTGGCGCATGGTTCCCTACGACTGGACCATCATACAGTTCCATGATTAGTGAGAATTAGGGTAGATTTATAGGACTATTGTTCAACCCCTATTGTACACTTTTGTCCACCTTCCAATATTTCATGGATTGAACTTGAATATGACAACTTTCCGGATGAATCATACCACTGTATTTTTTATTCATCAAAACCTGTTTTTTTATGATTCATACATACTTTCCTAACTCCAAAATGTTCCTAAATAATCTACAAGATCTAAAAAAAAATAATCTACCAGTTGGTGCTGAAACAGAGACAAAGATGCATAGATGGCATTCTTTCATTGATCCCTATATTCTGAACATGTTCTCTCTGTGTATTCAATTGAGTCTGTCAACAAAATTATAATAAAAGGTACACCGTATTTAAAGGAATGGCTTAAGATAAATGTACTTCAAACCCTATTGAATGAAAACTCTGAAAGAAAATCTGTTGGCCAGCAAGTGGGAGGGTTTTCAGCGGTTGAAGTACATTTATTCAGAGAGCGCAAGGTAGCCACACCTGCAGAGCACGTTACACAACTTAATAAGGTAAGTCTGAATACCAAGTACTGACAAGTGTGTGGGAAAGGCGTGCGTAGGAAAGCTGTAAATTCCTGAGTCGGAATCGGACCCTTAATGAAGAGACTTAAAATAAGCTAGAGGAGAGTTATCACATTTGTCTGACCTACATAAGTGGTAACAGACCCCAGACATTCCCTACTGTTAGTCACTGGTTACCTTTGTGTGATGGATTTCGATACTGCGAGTGGTGTAGGCTGGGAGGGTTTCTGTGGCTGTCAACTCAACCTGGTTTTCTTCTCATTTTACATTTTTAGTCATTTAGCAGACGCTCTTATCCAGAGCGACTTACAGTTAGTGAGTGCATACATTATTAATTTTTCATACTGGCCCCACAACCCTGGCGTTGCAAACGCCATGCTCTACCAACTGAGCCACATCCCTGCCGGCCATTCCCTCCCCTACCCTGGACGACGCTGGGCTAATTATGCGCCGCCCCATGGGTCTCCCGGTCGCGGCCAGCTACGACAGAGCCTGGATTCAAACCAGGATCTCTAGTGGCACAGCTAGCACTGCGATGCAGTGCCTTAGACCACTGCGCCACTCTCATCAGCTCAGTATGCTGAACAGAACTCCTACAAATACAGAGAAAAACACAGACTAAATGAAACAATACAATGCACACAAATGCATTAGAATAGCACTACTGTATAATAAAGATTATGACCACCTGGTCTCCCTCTGTGCACTTTGTGCACTTTGACAGTGACTTCGACGATAGTTTTTACCCTCTGTCTGAAAACAGATGAGAAGGATTCAAGGACGACATAGTAAAGGGACAATGTACAGATGCTGTACATTGTCTGTACAGATCTGAAAAAGAAGACATTCCTCATTGATCCCTGTGTTGAACGTCTGCCAGTTATTGTACGGTGGCAACCTAAGCTACTTACATACAGTATACCATTTAATTAGTATCTAAACCCACAAGGTATAGCATGGTCAATTCAGGAGGTTTTGCTGTATGAATGTTTGTTGAATAAGGTACCTCAACTATGTCGTTTGTTGAATAGCTGAGGTCCGCATATTTAAAAAAAGCACTTTCCTTGTTTTTGTGTCACTATTCTGTGCCCAGGACTAGTGATCTTTGCATGGTATATCCCTTCATTTCCCCGCCACTGTCTCTTCTCCAGTGCATTACAAAGCATTATTCAAAGTCACGGTCAGAGATCCCACCTGATCAGGTACTGTAAAACACAAACATAAGCAACAGATTACATTATAGTCATCCTATCCACAGATCCCAACAGATGTGAAGCAGTTATCGCATACTGTAGGCCTACTGTATGTTCTGTGTTCTTCCATTTCATATTCTGTGACAATTTATTACAGTTCAAACTCATTTTTACTCAGCACCCTTCAATTCAACAACTGCATAGTCTAAAGATTGCTGTGGTATGTTCAAAATTATCATATTGAAAATGAAATACAGAAATATCTAATTTACATAAGTATTCAGTCTGAAAATGTATGCACTCACTAACTGTAAGTCGCTCTGGATAAGAGCGTCTGCTAAATGACTAAAATGTAAATGTAAATGTATTCACACCCCTGAAACAATACATGTTAAAATCATCTTTGGCAGCGATTACAGCTGTGAGTTTCCGGACAAGTCTCTAAGAGCTTTTCCCACCTGGATTGTAAAATATATGCATACTATTGTTTTCTTTTTATCTTTCAAACTCTGTCAAGTTGGTTGTTGATCATTGCTAGACAGCCATTTTCCAGTCTTGCCATAGATTGTCAAGCCGATTTAAATCAAAAACTGTAACTAGGCCACTCAAGAACATTCAATGTCATCTTGGTAAGCAACTCCAGTGTATATTTGGTTTGTGTTTTAGGTTATTGTCCTGCTGAAAGGTGAATTTGTCTCTCTGTGTCTGTTGGAAAGCAGACTGAACCAGCAACAACAACAAAAAATCCCTAGTTCTTGCCGATGACAAGCATACCCATAACATGATGCAGCAGCCACCACCATGCTTGAAAATATGAAGAATGGTACTCAGTGATGTGTTGTGTTGGATTTGCCCCAAACATAACGCTTTTTTTTCAGGACATAAAGTTCATTTCTTTGCCAATGTTTTTGCAGTTTCACTTTAGTGCCTTATTTCAAACAGGATGCATGTTTTGGAATATTTTTTATTCTGTACAGGCTTCCATCTTTTCACTCCGTCATTTAGGTTAGTATTGTGGAGTAAATATAATGTTGTTGATTCATCCTCAGTTTTCTCCTATCACAGCCATCAAACTCTGTAACTTTTTTTAAAGTCACCATTGGCCTCATGGTGAAATCCCTAAACGATTTCCTTCCTCTCCGGCAACTGAGTTAGAAAGGACGTCTGTATCTTTGTAGAGACTGGGTGTGTTGATACACCATTCAAAGTGTAATTAATAACTTCACTATACTCAAAGGGATATTCAATGTCTGCTTTATTTTTTATTTTTAACCATCTACCAATAGGTGCCCTTCTTTGCAAGGCATTGGAAAACCTCCCTGGTCTTTGTGGTTGAATCTGTATTTGAAATTCACTGCTCAACTGAGGCACCTTACAGATAATTGTATGTGTGGGGTACAGAGATGAGGTAGTCATTACAAAATCATGTTAAACACTATTATTGCACACAGAGTGAGTCCATGCAACGTATTATGTGACTTGTAAAGTAAATGTTTACTCCTGAACTTATTTAGGCTTGCCATAAACAAAGGGGTTGAATACTTATTGACTCAAGACATTTCTGCTTTTCATGTTTAATTCATTTGTAAACATTTATAAAAACATAATTCCACTTTGACATTATAGGGTATTGTGTGTAGGCCAGTGACACAAAATCTCAATTTAATCCATTTTAAATTCAGGATGTAACACAACAAAATGTGGAAAAGGTCCAGGGGTGTGAATACTTAGACGTGTTTTTGAGGAATTGATGCCTTGATACTTCGGCTCTACTGAACAATTACACTGTGAAAGTGCTCAAAACTCTGTTTTAATTCATCCGTGATCTAACAACTTGATGAAAAATGTAAAGAGTCAGAGAAGCATGATATGAAATGCTTATCAATTACTTGTTTGTTACAGATTTAAATGTACATTTTGAGTATGTGGAAATAATTATTGTTAAGTGCCAAAATCTAATCTCCCTCCTGAGTGTTACAGGAGGGGGTCGCAGTTCCGAAGCGACCCACTAGGTATCATCCTCCGAGAACCTTTGGCACCTACTCACTCACAGTCTGGACTAATCATTATCTTATTGGTGTCACCTGTGTCTACCTGTTCACCTGTGTATTTATGCCCTCACTTCCCTGTGTTCCCTTGCTCTGTTTCCTCTGCTAGTTCTTGATTCCAAACAGTACTAATAAGTGTCTGATAGCGAGACGTATGTACAGGTAGTTGAGAAGTGTTCTCCCTGTTTTATTGTTGTTTTCAGTCATAGTTAGTATTTCGTATGTTTGCTGTCAGTTATTTTGTATCCTGGTTTTGGGACCACCAGTAAAGATCCTTGTTTCACCATCTCTGCCTACTGTCTATCCTGCACCGCACCTGGGTCACACCTCACACCAACCCTTACACATGAGGCTACTGCCTGTTCTACAAGTTGCCAGGAGACATACAAATTGAATACCAGTCTGGCCACATGATTGGGAAAACATACAAATGGGTGTACTCCATATTGACTGATATTAATTTGTTTGGTAGGTAAAATAATTACTTAAAGTTCTTCTGAAAATGGTATCTCACTTTAATTCTCACCAGCCTTCTTTCTACAGGAAACACACAATTTAAGGCAGTTCTGCCTCTGTTTGGTCCATGTAAGGCTTATTGATGTGTTAGTGTGTTCGAAGAAAGCCAGGTTAATGTTCATATCTACAGAGTGAAAGAATAATAATACTATGATCATAATGATACTGAAATAAATCTATGTCTTACATTCTTAGAAAAAAAGATACTACCTAGAACCTATAAGGGTTTTTCGGCTGTCCCCATAGGAGAACCCTTTGAAGAACCCTTTTTGGTTCCAGGTAGAACCCTTTTGGTTCCAGGTAGAACCCTTTTGAGTTCCATGTAGAACCCTTTCCACAGAGGGTTCTACATGGAACCCAAAAGAGTTCTACCTGCAACCAAAAAGGATTCTCCTATGAGGACAGCCAAAGGACCCTTTCGGAACCCTTTTTTCTAAGAGTGGAGACTATTTTTAAGTCGAAAGAGTTTATTTTAAAAACGCTATAACTTACCACACTTGATTTCAACTTCAATGGACGTGGTATTAATGGTTTCATTGTTGTGAGTAATATCTCCAAGACAGATGTACTTCTTGAAGGGTTCCAAATTAGTCAAATTGATAGACCCATTGTTTCCTGTGACTAAAACAAGAATATTAGTGATTTCTTCCTTTGAATAGATTTTTTAAAATACTTTCATACTCAATTGAATAAACATTAAATCAATTGTCATATGTAAATTAATATGAAATATGGATTTACAATATAACTCTTTAACTTTACAGGTATAAATAATGTCCAGATCGTCATTATTACACTTTGGCCGCTCAAAATGAAACATGGGAGTGGTTGAGCTGTGATCAGCCTACAGACAACCGCTCATCTAAACTCTATCTGTCTTACTGCAGTCGGTAGATGTACAGTACATTCAGAACTTTCACATATACTGCAGTGTAGATTCATGCTAAATCCACACATACAATGCTGCAGTTTTGCACACAGCAAGAGCTTTTGGATGTACAAGTAACTCTGCATTGGTTGCACAGTGAGACACTGGTATTAGCCTCAGATTATTAAAGTCTTTCACTGAAACCATTTCAGAGAACCAAACAAAGACAGTGGTGATTAAATACTTTACATTACTAATCAAGTCTGTCCATTCTCTGAACATGAGCGGACCAACTCTGTCACAAGTCTCCTTTAAAAGCTAGTCCTCCAAGTAACACTCACCCACAGACAGACAGTTTAGAAGGACTTGACAATCTCAGAGTTACTCTACTCAAACTCAGTTTTAAAGGAAAGGATGCATCAGTTAACCCTGAGAAAGTTACTGCATTTCGAATGATCTCAAGTAAATTTGATTCGTCACATTATTTTATATGCAATCCTGCACCCTTTAAGTGTTTTCTTAAGCCTTATGGTGACCGCATCAGGATATATTTTCTAAACCAATTCCATATACATTAAAGGTGAATTTAGGCCCCACAGCCCTTCCCCATTAAAATAAATAACAACCCTCCCATCACTGCCATCCCCTGGGTATCATACTGTACTTACATATAGCCAACTCTATGAGCCCAGCCCATAGCAGCAGGATCTTCAGTCCAAAGAGACCGGCCATATCCAGGAGCGATGATCACGCTACCCATACACCATACGTCCTAAAGGGAACACCAAAGGAAACAATTTATCTGTCTTATTATGAACAAAAAAAAGAGAAGTTTTGTTTTATACAACAGCCTTCCATGTTCCCTATTTGACTCCCTCTGCATTTGCAATCATACTCTGCTTCCACCGGGCATTCCACTGATTTCAAAACTCTGTCAACTTCTTCCTTGACAACAACTGTTGATTGCCATTTCTTCCCCATCACTGTCATCAGAAGATTCTACAATATCTGGTTCAATTAAAATGTTTTTACCTAAATCAGGGATTTCCTAATCCTCTGATTAATTTTCAGAGTCAGAGAAAGTCAACGTGGCAAGATCGTCCTCCAGAAAGTAGTTGTCACGAACGTTGACACATGATGAAGCGGACCAAGGCGCAGCGTTGAAGGTGAACATATTATTTATTTAGAATGATCACACGATCAAAACAACAACGATAACGTGACGTCTACGGTATAACACAAACCAAATCAGAACAAGAAACCACAAACACAAAGTGAAAGACAGACAGTTAAATATGGCTCCCAATCAGAGACAACCAGCTGACACTCGTTGCCTCTGATTGGGAGTCACTCAGGCCAACATAGAAAGACAAACTAGACCCACAACCTACAACACAAAACATAGAAACTAACACCCTGGCTCAACATACGAGAGTCCCCCGAGCCAGGGCGTGACAGTACCCCCCCCTAAAGGCGCGGACTCCGACCGCGCCAACCAAACACAACAGGGGAGGGACCGGGTGGTTACTCCGCCTAGGCGGCGGATCCGGCTCCGGGCATGATCCCCACTCGCTCTCTAACCCCCCAAAGTACCCCTGGTCCGGTCTGGCCCTGCTGACCGGAGCTGGACTGCACACTGGTGGAGCGGATTGCTCTAGCTCCGGCGTGAAGCAGCTGACCCGTGCCGAACCAGGCACCAGTGGAACAGGCACGGGCTGTGCCGGACTGACGACGCACACCACTGGCTTGGTGTGGGGAGCAGGGACGGCCCGAGCCGGGCTGACGAAACGCACCCCTGACTTGGTGCGGGGAGCAGGAGCGGGCCAAACCGGGCTGACGAAACGCCCCACTGACTTGGTGCGGGGAGCAGGAACGGGCCGAACCGGGCTGACGAAACGCACCACTGACTTGGTGCGGGGAGCAGGAATGGGCCGGACTGGGCTGGCGACGCGCACCACAGACTTGGTGCGGAGAGCAGGAACGGGCCGGACAGGGCTGACGAAACGCACCACAGACTTGGTGCGGAGAGCAGGAACGGGCCGGACTGGGCTGGCGACGCGCACCACAGACTTGGTGCGGGGAGCAGGAATGGGCCGGACTGGGCTGGCGACGCGCACCACAGACTTGGTGCGGAGAGCAGGAACGGGCCGGACCGTACTGGGAACACACACCACTGGCCCTACGTGGGGATCAGGAACAGGCCGGACCGGACTGGCAACACACGCCAGTACCTCTCGCCGTGCCTCTACATCTTCCACCCCCTCTTCGACCAGTGGCCCCCGTAACCTGGCGGCCTCCTCTGCCAATCCGCTGGGCCGCTCTGCCGCGGTCTCCTGCTGGCCCGTCGTCCACGGCGTTAGCCCCCCCCTAAAAAATTTCTGGGCTTCACTCCTACCCGTGGCCAAGGTCTCCATGTCCCTCGCCAGCCGTTCGCCCTTCTGCCACAATGTCAAGCCCTTCTCTTCCTCACTCGGCTTGACCCAGTCGAGGAGGCGAAGGAGATCTGTTAGGGATCTCCCTGGCGATGGCTCCTGGACACGCTGCTTGGTCACATCTTGGTGGTTTCTTCTGTCACGAACGTTGACACATGATGAAGCGGACCAAGGCGCAGCGTTGAAGGTGAACATATTATTTATTTAGAATGATCACACGATCAAAACAACAACGATAACGTGACGTCTACGGTATAACACAAACCAAATCAGAACAAGAAACCACAAACACAAAGTGAAAGACAGACAGTTAAATATGGCTCCCAATCAGAGACAACCAGCTGACACTCGTTGCCTCTGATTGGGAGTCACTCAGGCCAACATAGAAATACAAACTAGACCCACAACCTACAACACAAAACATAGAAACTAACACCCTGGCTCAACATACGAGAGTCCCCCGAGCCAGGGCGTGACAGTAGTCCATCGCAACGTTTTCCCACTGATCTTTGCCAATAGCACCTGTTAAATTCAGGGCAGCAATGTTGAGAGCAGTAGCAACAATTTTGCAGTTCTCCATGATATCTTTCAAAAAAGCAGCAGTAACAAGGATTATCTACACATACTGAGCAGCTCATGTTTTAGACAGAAGCGTGCTACATGGCAGACCAATCCAAACTCATCTCTCGGCATGTCCAGCCCACCCATTATCTCAGCCAATCATGGGAAGGTTCCTGTCTTTTTCCATGGCTAAACCAACTAGGCTTGTAATTTAACAATTTTATTCATATTTACAGATGGCATACAAGTTTGTTATTAAGGCACATGAAAGTTCACATGTTCCAGAAGGCATTTCTGCCAAAAAAAGCCTTTTGATAAAACATTTTTACATTCAAATGTCTCTCCTGTGAAGTAGTGACGTGCGACATACACCTAGCTTCCTGAAACCGGTCACATATATGAACTTGTTTTTCTCTCAGAACATTTTGAAAATGTAATTTGGGGATTCCACAAGGCATCAACACAGGACATATTTTAGTCTCTGTTGCTGAGTGGAAATAGCACTTATGATACATTTTTTTGAAATATGAAATTATTTGAGATGCACTGGTATCTTCAAAAGAATATAAACAAGACCAAAACAAAGACACTTCACCTGTGTCATGTGTTACATGTGTAGCACATTGGGGATGTGTGAAACTCACTCCTCAGCCTGAACTGTCTCCACTTGCACCAGCAAATAGCTAGCTTTTCGCGTGGCAGAGACTGTTAAGACGCTTCAGGAGGGCTGTAACGTGTGCTAGCAAGGCAGAGGTCCTGGGTTCAAGCCTCGGTGTGAGCCGAATCAGGAAGAAGTGGTACTCGATAAGCAAGCAGTGTGATGTAGACACGTTTGAGTGGGTAGGCCCTTTACTGCTAAAATTATTTTTTTATTTAAAATACATTCTGGGAGCCATGTCTGTCCCTAATGCTAACTAGTCATCTGTGGCTCTGGAGGTGACCCTGGCCTGGGGATCTATCCTTTGACTACTGGTGAGAAACAGGGCCTACTGTGAGACCGCAGACAGCAGAGGCCAACTGATGAACCCAACATGAATCATAGTAGGACTGTTGTCATCGGAAGAGGGTTTGAGGACAAATGAAACTGATAGTTTTTAGTATGTGTCTATGGGCTGGTTGGTTTATGCGTTTATATGACAATGAATAGTCTGGCTATATGTATAGTCTGGCAATTCTGGCTCTCTATTTAAAGTTGAACTATGCAGAAATCGCTCCACCATTTCCTGATTGCTAAAACTCTAAAAGTTTGCCTAATTTTAGTTTGTGTGACAAAATAATATAGCATAGTGTAGAGAATCATTGTACCATCTAATCCGCTGTGAAATATATTTTCCATAACCAAAAGTAATGTTGTTTCAGCTGTTTGAAGCTGGTGTACAAAACCGAAAGTAAAAGACGCAAAAACAAAACTTAAGAACGGGAAGCATAGAAATAGCGCACATAGAAGAGATCTACCGCTTCTTAGACTTGCTTTCAAGTAGAATGATAGATCTATAACTCACATTTCTATGTGAATTTGGTTGGATCACCCAAAAAGTTACATATTGCCACTTTAAAGTGCAAACCCTTTACACATCGCATTCGGAAAGTATTCAGACCCCTTGACTTTTTCCACGTTGTTACATTACAGCCTTATTACAAAAATTCATTACATTGTTATTTTTTCGTCATCAATCTACACAAAATACGCCATAACGACAAAGCAAAAACTGGTTTTTATAAATTGTTGAAAATGTATTAAAAAGATAAAAAGGAAATATCAAATTTTCGTAAGTATTCAGACCCTTTACTCAGTACTTTGTGAAGCACCTTTGGCAGCGATTACAGCCTCGAGTCGTCTTGGGTATGACGCTACAAGCTTGGCACACCTGTATTTGGGGAGTTTCTCCCATTCTTCTCTGCAGATCCTCTCAAGCTCTGACAGGTTGGATGGGGAGCGTCGCTGTACAGCTTTTTTCAGGTCTCTCCAGAGATGTTCGATTGGGTTCAAGTACAGGCTCTGGCTGGGCCACTCAAGGACATTCAGAGACTTGTCCCGAAGTCACTCCTGCATTGTCTTGGCTGTGTGCTTAGGGTTGTTGTCCTGTTGGAAGGCGAACCTTCGCCCCAGTCTGAGGTCCTGGGCGCTCTGGAGCAGGTTTTCATCAAGGATCTCTCTGTACTTTACTCCATTCATCTTTCCCTCGATCCTGACTAGTCTCCCAGTCCCTGCCGCTGAAAAATATCCCCACGGCATGATGCTGCCACCACCATGCTTCACCGTAGGGATGGTATTGGCCAGGTGATGAGCGGTGAATGGTTTCCTCCAGACGTGATGCTTGGCATTCAGGCCAAAGAGTTCAATCTTGGTTTCATTAGACCAGAGAATCTTGTTTCTCATGGTCTGAGAGTCCTTTAGGTGCCTTTGGGCAAACTCCAAGAGGGCTGTCATGTGCCTTTTACTGAGGAGTGGCTTCCGTCTGGTCACTATCATAAAGGCCTGATTGGTGGAGTGCTGCAGAGATGGTTGTCCTTCTGGGAGGTTCTCCCATGTCCACAGAGGAACTCTGGAGCTCTATCAGAGTGATCATCGGGTTCTTGGTCACCTCCTTGACCAAGGCCCTTTTCTCCCGATTGCTCAGTTTGGCCAGGTGGCCAGCTCTAGGAAGAGTCTTGGTGGTTCCAAACTTCTTCCATTTAAGAATGATGGAGGCCACTGTGTTCTTGGGGACCTTCGATGCTGCAGACATTTTTTGGTACCCTTCCCCAGATCTGTGCCTCGACACAATCCTGCCTCGGAGCTCTACGGACAATTGCTTCGACCTCATGGCTTGGTTTTTGCTCTGACATGCACTGTCAACTGTGGGACCTTATATATACAGGTGTGTGCCTTTCCAAATCATGTCCAATCAATTGAATTTACCACAGGTGGACTCCAATCAAATTGTAAAACTTCTCAAGGATGATCAATGGAAACAGGATGCACCTGAGCTCAATTTCGAGTCTCCTAGCAAAGGGTCTGAATACTTATGTAAATGTAATATTTCTGTTTTTTTATTTGTAATCAATTTGCAAACATTTCTAAAAACCAGTTTTTGCTTTGTCATTGTGGGGTGTTGTGTGTAGATTGATGAGGTGGAAAAATAAATATTTAATCCATTTTAGAATAAGGCTGTAACGTAACAAAATGTGGAAAAAGGGAAGGAGTCTGAATACTTTCCGAATGCACTGTATACTGTTATCTATGAGCTGAGGGGGTAGCTAGCTAGCAGTGATAAGTTCCAGAGTAAAAAAAGCTTGAGAAAGTGTGTCACCCACCACTCTAAATTTCCACACTTCCCTTAGCTCTATCTTGTTCTGTTTTCATTCGTCCACACTGAGGGTACATCTCAATAGTCCAAAGTAGTTTCCTTCCACCTCTCCTAATCTCCAATTCACGTGCACTCTTTTGAAACCTCAGGATAGATGAGCGTAATATGGTGGGAAGCAATATGGTGGATGTCTACCAGTAATTCATCTGTCCAGTTCTTTCACATCAGTGCAGATGAAGGAAAGGAGATGAGGGGAGGAAGCAATTTTAAACTATTGAGACCCAGCCTTTATCCTATGTTCCTATGGAAAGCTGTGACCACAGGGAGGTGAGATAAAAATGGAACGCTGGTGATGCGCCTCTAAAGACGCAAGGCTGTTCTTTGCATGGCTCCTGCATGCACCCGCACTTTGTATGTGGGTTACCCAGGAAGGGCTTCAGATATTTACTTTTTTAGGGGGTAGATCAGCTTTAATATTGCAGATAGATTGTAACTTCCATCAATGTAATTGTTTGCATAATTTCTAATCCCCCATATACTGTATATATACAGTACCACTCAAAAGTTTGGACACACCTACTCATTCAAGGGCTTTTCTTTATTTTTAATATTTTCTACATTGTAGAATAATAGTGAAGACATCAAAACTATGAAATAACACATATCATATAGTATCATATAGTAACCAAAAAAGTGTTAAACAAATCCAAATATATTTTATATTTGATATTCTTTAAAGTAGCCACCCTTTGCATTGATGACAGCTTTGCACACTCTTGGCATTCTCTCAACCAGCTTCATGAGGTAGTCACCTGGAATGCATTTCAATTAACAGGTGTGCCTTTTTTAAAGTTAATTTGTGGAATTTCTTTCCTTCTTAATGCGTTTGAGCCAATCAGTTGTGTTGTGACAGTCCATCATTACTTTAAGACATGAAGGTCAGTCAATACGGAACATTTCAAGAACTTTGAAAGTTTCTTAAAGTGCAGTCGAAAAAACCATCAAGCGCTATGATGAAACTGGTTCTCATGAGGACCGCCACAGGCAAGTAAGACCCAGAGATACCTCTGCTGCAGAGGATAAGTTCATTAAAGTTAATTGCACCTCAGATTGCAGCCCAAATAAATGCTTCACAGACGTTCAAGTAACAGACACATCTCAACATCAACTGTTCAGAGGAGACTGTGTGAATCAGGCCTTCATGGTTGAATTGCTGCAAAAAAAACACTACTAAAGGACACCAATAAGAAGAAGAAACACGAGCAATGGACATTAGACCGGTGGAAAACTGTCCTTTGATCTGATGAGTCCAAATTTGAGATTTTTGGTTCCAACCGCCATGTCTTTGTGAAACGCAGAGTAGGTGAGCAGATGATCTCCGCATGTGTGGTTCCCACCGTGAAGCATGGAGGAGGAGGTGTGATGGTTTGGGGGTGCTTTGCTGGTGACGCTGTCTGTGATTTATTTAGAATATTTTAGCAAACTTAACCAGCATGGTTTCTACAGCATTCTGCAGCGATATGCCATCCCAACTGGTTTGTGCTTAGTGGGACTATCATTTGTTTTTCAACAGGACAATGACCCAAAACACACCTCCAGGCTAAGTAAGGGCTATTTGACCAAGAAGGAGCGTGATGGAGTGCTGCATCAGATGACCTGGCCTCCACAATCACCCGACCTCAACCCAATTGAGATTGTTTGGGATGATTTGGACCGCAGAGTGAAGGAAAAGCAGCCAACAAGTTAAAAATAAAATAAAAAAAATAATATGCCATTTAGCAGACGCTTTTATCCAAAGCGACTTACAGTCATGCGTGCATACATTTTTGTGTATGGGTGGTCCCGGGGATCGAACCCACTACCTTGGCGTTACAAGCGCCGTGCTCTACCAGCTGAGCTACAGAGGACCACCGTGGGAACTTCTTCAAGACTGTTGGAAAAGCATTCCTCATGAAGCTGGTTGAGAGAATGCCAAGAGTGTGCAAGTCTGTCAGCAAGGCAAAGGGTGGCTACTTTAAAGAATCTCAAATATAAAATATATTTTGATTTGTTTAACACTTCTTTAGTTACTACATGATTCCATTAGTGTAATTTCATAGTTTTGATGTCTTCACTATTATTCTAAATGTAGAAAATAGTAAAAATAAAGAAAAATCCTTGAATGAGTATGTGTCCCCAAACTTTTGACTGGTACTATATATATATATATATATATAAACTATTATTATTTATTTATTTTCCTTTATTATTTTCCCCTAACCCTACCTCCCCTAATTGGAGTAAACTAATGGACAACAAAACTTACGCTTCTACTTCCAGCTTATACATACTATATACATTTTACGGACACAGTATATTTTATATTGGTTACCTTTAGCTCCACTCAACCCCTCCCATCTACCATCCAGTTTTGATTTTTATTTGCCATATATTTTTCAACTGTGCTGTGATGTTTCACAAAAGTTCTGAACATTTCTATTCTCATAGTTTCTACAGATTGTAAATTAAGGATAAACATTTTTGCTGAAAGTATTATTATATTATTGATCGATTGACTATGACTTTTCAAATCACCCAGAAGTGCTATTTGCATAGTTAGCTCCACGTAAATGTTGCAATTCCTTAGCCATTCCTGAACCTGCGACCAAAAACAAGCTACCTATGGACAGTACCAAAACAAATGATCTAATTATTCTGTCTCTTCGCAGCAAAATCTGCAGAGCTGGGATGGTTGTATCCCTCATATACAGTTGAAGTCGGAAGTTTACATTCACCTTAGACAAATACATTCAAACTATGTTTTTCACAATTCCTGACATTTAATCCCAGTAATAATTCCCTGTTTTAGGTCAGTTAGGATCACCACCTCATTTTAAGAATGAGAAATGTCAGAATAATAGTAGAGATAATTACTTATTTCAGCTTTTATTTATTTAATCACATTCCCAGTGGGTCAGAAGTTTACATACACTCAATAAGTATTTGGTAGCATTGCCTTTAAATTGTTTAACTTGGGTCAAATGTTTTGGGAAGCCTTCCACAAGCTTCCCACAATAAGTTGGGTGAATTTTGGCCCATTCCTCCTGACAGAGCTGGTGTAACTGAGTCAGGTTTTTAGGCCTCCTTGCTCGCACACACTTTTTCAGTTCTGCCCACAAATCTTCTATAGGATTGAGGTCAGGGCTTTGTGATGGCCACTCCAATACCTTGACTTTGTTGTCCTTAAGCCATTTTGCCACAACTTTGGAAGTATGCTTGGGGTCATTATCCATTTGGAAGACCCATTTGCGACCAAGCTTTAACTTCCTGACTGATGTCTTGAGATGTTGCTTCAATATATCCACATAATTTTCCTTCCTCAAGATGTCATCTATTTTGTGAAGTGCACCAGACCCTCCTGCAGCAAAGCACCCCCACAGCATGATGTTGCCACCCCCGTGCTTTACGGTTGGGATGTTGTTCTTCGGCTTGCAAGCGACCACCTTTTTCCTCCAAACATAACGATGGTCATTATGGCAAAACAGTTCTATTTTTGTTTCATCAGACCAGAGGACATTTCTCCAAAAAGTACGATCTTTGTCCCCATGTGAGTTGCAAACAGTAGTCTGGCTTTTTTATGGCGGTTTTGGAGCAGTGGCTTCTTCCTTGCTGAGCGGCCTTTCAGTTTATGTCGATATAGGACTCGTTTTACTGTGGATATAGATACTTTTGTACCTGTTTCCTCCAGCATCTTCACAAGGTCCTTTGCTGTTGTTCTGGGATTGATTTGCACTTTTCGCACCAAAGTACGTTAATCTCTAGGAGACAGAAAGCGTCTCCTTCCTAAGCAGTATGACGGCTGCGTGGTCCCATGGTGTTTATACTTGCGTACTATTGTTTGTACAGATGAACGTGGTACTTTCAGGTGTTTGGAAATTGCTCCCAAGGATGAACCAGACTTGTGGAGTTCTACAATGTTTTTTCTGAGTTCTTGGCTGATTTCTTTTGATTTTCCCATGATGTCAAGCAAAGGTAGGCCTTGAAATACAGTGGGGGGAAAAAGTATTTAGTCAGCCACCAATTGTGCAAGTTCTCCCACTTAAAAAGATGACAGAGGCCTGTAATTTTCATCATAGGTACACGTCAACTATGACAGACAAAATGTGAACGAAAAATCCAGAAAATCACATTGTAGGATTTTTTATGAATTTATTTGCAAATTATGGTGGAAAATAAGTATTTGGTCAATAACAAAAGTTTCTTAATACTTTGTTATATACCCTTTGTTGGCAATGACACAGGTCAAACGTTTTCTGTAAGTCTTCACAAGGTTTTCACACACTGTTGCTGGTATTTTGGCCCATTCCTCCATGCAGATCTCCTCTAGAGCAGTGATGTTTTGGGGCTGTCGCTGGGCAACACAGACTTTCAACTCCCTCCAAAGATTTTCTATGGGGTTGAGATCTGGAGACTGGCTAGGCCACTCCAGGACCTTGAAATGCTTCTTACGAAGCCACTCCTTCGTATGGTGTTCTTTGGATGCAACTCAGCATTCTTTGTCCTCCAAACACGACGAGTTGAGTTTTGACCAAAAGGTTATATTTTGGTTTCATCTGACCATATGACATTCTCCCAATCCTCTTCTGGATCATCCAAATGCACTCTAGCAAACTTCAGACGGGCCTGGACATGTACTGGCTTAAGCAGGGGGACACGTCTGGCACTGCAGGATTTGAGTCCCTGGCGGCGTAGTGTGTTACTGATGGTAGGCTTTGTTACTTTGGTCCCAGCTCTCTGCAGGTCATTCACTAGGTCCCCCCGTGTGGTTCTGGGATTTTTGTCACCGTTCTTGTGATCATTATGACCCCACAGGGTGAGATCTTGCGTGGAGCCCCAGATCGAGGGAGATTATCAGTGGTCTTGTATGTCTTCCATTTCCTAATAATTGCTCCCACAGTTGATTTCTTCAAACCAAGTTGCTTACCTATTGCAGATTCAGTCTTCCCAGCCTGGTGCAGGTCTACAATTTTGTTTCTGGTGTCCTTTGACAGCTCTTTGGTCTTGGCCATAGTGGAGTTTGGAGTGTGACTGTTTGAGGTTGTGGACAGGTGTCTTTTATACTGATAACAAGTTCAAACAGGTGCCATTAATACAGGTAACGAGTGGAGCCTCTTAAAGAAGAAGTTACAGGTCTGTGAGAGCCAGAAATCTTGCTTGTTTGTAGGTGACCAAATACTTATTTTCCACCATAATTTGCAAATAAATTCATAAAAAATCCTACAATGTGATTTCATGGATTTTTTCTCTCTCAATTTGTCTGTCATAGTTGGCGTGTACCTATGATGAAAATTACAGGCCTCTCTCATCTTTTTAAGTGGGAGAACTTGCACAATTGGTGGCTGACTAAATACTTTTTTTCCCCACTGTACATCCACAGGTACACCTCCAATTGACTCAAATGATGTCAATTAGCCTATCAGAAGGTTCTAAAGCCATTTTTCCAAGCTGTTTAAAGGCACAGTCAATTTAGTGTATGTAAACTTCTGACCCACTGGAATTGTGATACATTGAATTATAAGTGAAATAATATGTCTGTAAACAATTGTTGGAAGAATTACTTGTGTCTTGCACAAAGTAGATGTCCTAACCGACTTGCCAAAACTATACTTTGTTAACAAGAAATTTGTGGAATGGTTGAAAAAACGAGTTTTAATGACTCCAACCTAAGTGTATGTAAACTTCCAACTTCAATTGTAGATGGAGAGTTCGTTCAGAGTATTTAATAATATTACAGTACTGGATTCCCATGACAAGCGGTACAGGCGTAGCCTATTGTCATCTGAATGATAAGCATACAAAATCTCTCAGTTTATATACGGCTTTGCAAGCTAATTCCATCCAACATTTGCCAACCATTATTGAGTGTCACTCCCAACAACAATAGTATCATCTTGCAACCCAGTCAGCTCACACCCTAATAAGGATATTTCATCACGTACTCATTCTAAGATTAACACAAGTGGACCCCAAGCTATTTTGGCAGGCAGACCTTCTGGCACCCACCAGTGACAGAAATAATTACATGGAATGTCCTCATCCTCTTAATCCTTACGCAGTTCATAAGATCAAAGACATGAACAAATACTGTATAAAAATACGTTAAATCAGTGGCTTACATTAGATAGCTCGCTAACGTTAGCTAGGCTAGGTGTTAGGGTTAGTAGCCTAAAGTCAAATTAAAATGAAGACTGTTTAAATGAATGAGGTCTTCTCGAATTAGCCTACTTTCAGCACCCATGTGCTGTCCATCTCCATGGTAAAAAAGAGGATAGTTTATGTTTGGAACAGTGCTAAAGATGTCTATCAACTGTAACAACATTGAGCATGACAGAAGCAGTTACAACTGAAGTATCTGATCATCAATGAATTAGAGAAAAAGCCATTCAAAAAGCCATTCATTGTTTAACATGGTTAGGCAGCACAAAAGGGTTTACATTAGCAAGAGCAGTGCAGGCCGGTGCTCATGATTGGGAACGCCTATCCATTGCAGTGTGTAATGCAGTGTAGCCTAGTTTTATATACACTATCCCAGCAGCACAAAAACTCGGGAAGGAAGTGCATTTTCTTAGAAATATAACTTTGCCTTGTGCTTCTCCATTCATGCTCTTCTTATAGCCTTGGCCTATAGCCTTTAGTATAGGGCGGCCTTTCTCAATTTTTTTTGTGCCAGGGATACCCCAGAGGTGTTAAGGTACCCCAGAGGTGTAAACGGATTACGAATCTACTGCTTTCCAGGGCATGGATTAAATTGTGAGCGGAAGTAATCCTCAAATTTGAGCAGAGTTTTGCTCAGATGTGACCCCATCAATTTATGCATGTGATCCATGTCTACATCACCCACGTCAGCCAGAGTTGAGAATAGGGGGAACATATGGAAAATGCCTCTATCCACACACACTACATGTTAATGTTTTTAAATGTATGTAAATTGTAAAATATTTTGTCTGTAATGTATTTTTCGTTATGTGTCGGACCCCAGTAAGACTAGCTGTCACCATTAGCGTCGGCAAACGGGGATCCTAATGAATCAAATCAAAATCCTTACCAGGCTGGTTATATTAGAAAAATGCCATATCAGCAAATAAAGGCCTACCTGTAATGTAACCCAATGCAGCAGGCCTGTAGCCTATATCCTTATAACTGGCGGGGAAAGCGGAGGAGGGAAGAAGGATATACTGTAGCGCCTATAATGTCACATTTGATTGCAAAGGGACATTCTAGCAGTTATGACACCATTTGCAACAACCCCGATTTGCCCGCTGACAATACTAGCTTTAATTTAAACTTGGTTCCTATTTTGTTTTTAACGGCAGGTATTATTAATTTATTTCATTCAAAAACAATGTAGTAATATTAGAGATCATTGTCAAAAAATACAGTGGCTTGTGAAAGTATTCATCCCCCTTGGCATTTTTCCTATTTTGTTGCCTTACAACCTGGAATTAAAATGGATTTTTTGGGGGTTTGTCTCATTTGATTTATACAACATGCCTACCACTTTGAAGATGCAAAATATTTGTACTGTGAAACAAACAAGAAATACGAACAGAAAACTTGATGCCCCCAAAGTCAATACTTTGTAGAGCCACCTTTTGCAGCAATTACAGCTGCAAGTCTCTTGGGGGTATGTGTCACGATCGCTGGAGGAAGTGGACCAATGCGCAGCGTGATGAGTGAACATACTTATTTGTTAGAGATGATCACACGAACAAAACAACAAACGATACGAAACGTGAAGTCCTTGGTTACAATACAAACCATACGGAACAAGATCCCACAACACACTGTGGAAAACAGGCTGCCTAAGTATGGTTCCCAATCAGAGACAACAATCAACAGCTGATACACGTTGCCTCTGATTGAGAACCACACCGGCCAACATAGAAACAAATGAACTAGAAAATCACCCTAGCACACAAAACACATAGAAACAACACACCCTGGCTCAACATAACAGAGTCCCAGAGCCAGGGCGTGACAGTATGTCTCTATAAGCTTGGCACATCTAGCCACTGGGAGTTTTTTCCATTCTTCAAGGCAAAACTGCTCCAGCTCCTTCAAGTTGGATGGGTTCCGCTGGTGTAAAGCAATCTTTAAGTCATACCACATATTCTCAATTGGATTGAGGTCTGGGCTTTGACTAGGCCATTCCAAGACATTTAAATGTTTCCCTTTAAACCACTCAAGTGTTGCTTTAGCAGTATGCTTAGGGTCATTGTCCTGCTGGAAGGTGAACCTTCGTCCCAGTCTGAAATATCTGGAAGACTGAAACAGGTTTCCCTCAAGAATTTCCCTGTATTTAGCGCTATTCATCATTCCTTCAATTCTGACCAGTTTCCCAGTCCCTGCTCATGAAAAACATCCCCACAGCATGATGCTGCCACCACCATATTTCACTGTGGTGATGGTGTTCTCGGGGTGATGAGAGGTGTTGGGTTTGCGCCAGACATAGCATTTTCCTTGATGGCCAAAAAGCTAAATTTTAGTCTCATCTGACCAGAGTACCTTCTTCCATATGTTTGGGGAGTCTCCCACATGCCTTTTGGCGAACACCAAACGTGTTTGCTTATTTATTTTCTTTAAGCAATGGCTTTTTTCTGGCCACTCTTCTGTAAAGCCCAGCTCTGTGGAGTGTACGGCTTAAAGTGGTCCTATGGACAGATACTCCAATCTCCGCTGTGGAGCTTTGCAGCTCCTTCAATGTTATCTTTGGTCTCTTTGTTGCCTGATTAATGCCCTCCTTGCCTGGTCTGTGAGTTTTGGTGGGCGGCCCTCTCTTGGCAGGTTTGTTGTGGTGTCATATTCTTTCCATTTTTTAAATAATGGATTTAATGGTGCTCTGTGGGATGTTCAAAGTTTTGGATATTTTTTATAACCCAACCCTGATCTGTACTTCTCCACAACTTTGTCCCTGACCTGTTTGGAGAGCTCCTTGGTCTTCATGGTGCCGCTTGCTTGGTGGTGCCCCTTGCTTAGTGGTGTTGCAGACTCTGGGCCTTTCAGAACAGGTGTATATATGATGTGATCATGTGACAGATCATGTGACACTTAGATTGCACACTGGTGGACATTATTTAACTAATTATGTGACCTCTGAAGGTAATTGGTTGCACCAGATCTTATTTAGGGGCTTCATAGCAAAGGGGGTGAATACATACAGTGGGGAGAACAAGTATTTGATACACTGCCGATTTTGCAGGTTTTCCTACTTACAAAGCATGTAGAGGCCTGTAATTTTTATCATAGGTACACTTCAACTGTGAGACACATAATCTAAAACAAAAATCCAGAAAATCACATTGTATGATTTTTAAGTAATTAATTTGCATTTTATTGCATGACATAAGTATTTGATCACCTACCAACCAGTAAGAATTCCGGCACTCACAGACCTGTTAGTTTTTCTTTAAGAAGCCCTCCTGTTCTCCACTCATTACCTGTATTAACTGCACCTGTTTGAACTCGTTACCTGTATAAAAGACACCTGTCCACACACTCAATCAAACAGACTCCAACCTCTCCACAATGGCCAAGACCAGAGAGCTGTGTAAGGACATCAGGGATAAAATTGTAGACCTGCACAAGGCTGGGATGGGCTACAGGACAATAGGCAAGCAGCTTGGTGAGAAGGCAACAACTGTTGGCGCAATTATTAGAAAATGGAAGAAGCTCAAGATGACGGTCAATCACCCTCGGTCTGGGGCTCCATGCAAGATCTCACCTCAAGGGGCATCAATGATCATGAGGAAGGTGAGGGATCAGCCCAGAACTACACGGCAGGACCTGGTCAATGACCTGAAGAGAGCTGGGACCACAGTCTCAAAGAAAACCATTAGTAACACACTACGCCGTCATGGATTAAAATCCTGCAGCGCACGCAAGGTCCCCCTGCTCAAGCCAGCGCATGTCCAGGCCCGTCTGAAGTTTGCCAATGACCATCTGGATGATCCAGAGGAGGAATGGGAGAAGGTCATGTGGTGTGATGAGACAGAAATAGAGCTTTTTGGTCTAAACTCCACTCGCCGTGTTTGGAGAAGAAGAAGGATGAGTACAACCCCAAGAACACCATCCAAACCGTGAAGCATGGAGGTGGAAACATCATTCTTTGAGGATGCTTTTATGCAAAGGGGACAGGACGACTGCACCGTATTGAGGGGAGGATGGATGGGGCCATGTATCGCGAGATCTTGGCCAACAACCTCCTTCCCTCAGTAAGAGCATTGAAGATGGGTCGTGGCTAGGTCTTCCAGCATGACAACGACCCGAAACACACAGCCAGGGCAACTAAGGAGTGGCTCCGTAAGAAGCATCTCAAGGTCCTGGAGTGGCCTAGCCAGTCTCCAGACCTGAACCCAATAGAAAATCTTTGGAGGGAGCTGAAAGTCCATATTGCCCAGCAACAGCCCCGAAACCTGAAGGATCTGGAGAAGGTCTGTATGGAGGAGTGGGCCAAAATCCCTGCTGCAGTGTGTACAAACCTGGTCAAGACCTACAGGAAACGTTTGATCTCTGTAATTGCAAACAAAGGTTTCTGTACCAAATATTAAGTTCTGCTTTTCTGATGTATCAAATACTTATGTCATGCAATAAAATGCAAATTAATTACTTAAAAATCATACAATGTGATTTTCTGGATTTTTGTTTTAGATTCCATCTCTCACAGTTGAAGTGTACCTATGATAAAAATTACAGACCTCTACATGCTTTGTAAGTAGGAAAACCTGCAAAATCGGCAGTGTATCAAATACTTGTTCTCCCCACTGTATGCACGCACCACTTTTCCATTATTTATTTTCTAGAATTTTTATTTTTTTCATTTCACTTCACCAATTTGGACTATTTTGTGTATGTCCATTACATGCAATCCAAATAAAAATCCATTTAAATTACAGGTTGTAATGCAACAAAATAGGAAAAACGCCAAGGGGGATGAATACTTTTGCAAAGCACTGTATATGCTTAGATGATGCACAGGTATGTCAGTTTATTAATTTAGTTCATTCTGTTTCAGATTATGCACAGGCCACAAGAACTCCACCCAGTTATACACTGGTGGATGATCTCTCACTTGAGTTTTTTTTAACTTTTCTAATATGCAACTAAATTGCCTTCTCTTGTCAGATTATTAACCTTGATATGAGAGTTGCTATCAACTGAGTTCAACCTGTTCTAGATTATCCAAAGGCCTGTTGCACACTGGTGGATGATCTCTCTCTCGGTGAAGGTAAAGTGTTTAGGAGATTTCAGACTTTTCAAATATGCAACTCAGTGCTTTCTCAAATGAGGCCACAAGTAGAATAGGATAAGTGTGTGTAAATATCCTTACAAACATAAAAAGAATTAGGCTACTCTGTCTTTTTAATGTTTCTTCCATTCCAGAGCCATGCCATTTCGGTGAGTCAAAGGAGAAGGTGGTGGACCAGCCTGCTTCTGCTGCTCTTTCATGTCCCCATGCTGGTTATATCCAGAGAGCAGAAGAGAAACCGGCTAAGGGAAGTGACAACACCCACAAGACTATTCAGTCATCCCACACTAAACTGGGGATGTTTTATCTACTGAATTTACAGTAGTGGGTAAAGGTGGTTTAGATCCCCCATGCTAACATTAAATACCTCTGTTTCATGTGATGCTGTTGCCCCAGGACTCTTGTGAGGGAGAGGAGTTTGAGTCCATTGTTGAGGAGATAAAGGCCCACATGGACATCAAGGACCAGTGCGACTCCTCGATTGCCGAGGACAAGTCCGATGCCTCTATTGCCGAGGAAATCCAGTCCGACTCCTCCGTTTCCGAGGAGATCTAGTCCGATTCCTCCATTTCTGAGGAGGTCCGCTGGCAAGACAGCTTCCTCTGCTCATAGCAGGAAAGAGGAGGAAGCGGCTGAGAGGAGGAGACAATAATATGCCATCATTGACTATTTTCTGAGTCTAAGTGATTTGTTTCTCAAACTGGTGAGGTTGAAATAGGTATCTAATCTGGATGTACAGTAGTGGGTAAAGTTGCTGCTCTTATAGTGGACCATACTAAATCTAGATACCTCTGTTTCATGTAATGTTGCTGCCCCAGGATTCCTATGGAGAAGACTTTGAGTCTTACTCCTTGATCTCAGAGAAGATTCAGTCAGGCTGCATCTGTTGCCTTGTCATCCCACAGCCAGGTAGGTGGAACAGGCTGAGGTAGGTGACAAGCCTTTTCTTTTTCTTTTACCTTTTATTAATACAGGTTGTTCTCATTGAGATACATTTATTTTTCAAGGGAGACCTAGACTGGATTAAATCCACTGTATTTACAGTAGTGGGTAAAGATGCTGGTCTGAGAGGACCAATACTAACATTAGGTACTATATCTCAGCTTCATGTGATATTTTTGCTTCAGGACTCCATCTCTAAACACATCAAGGACCAGCCCACCTCTGCTGCCTCCTCTGGACATTGTGCTGATGACAGGACTGCATCCTCATCCCACAGCGCCAAAACAGAGGACAAGCAAGCGAAGGTAAATGACAAGTCCTTTTCGACTCAATTTAATCTACTGGATTTATGGTAGTGGGTAAAGGTCATGCTCTAGAATTAGATCAACACTAATATTCGACACCTCTGCTTCATGTGATGTTGCTGCTTTAGGACCCTTATGGAGAGGACTTTGAGTCCAATTCCTGCATCGGTGAGGCCATCAAGGAGCTGCCTACCTCTGCTGCCTCTTCAGCCAGCCACAGTGCTGCTGTCCGGGTTGCCTCCTCTTCTCACAGCCAGAAGGTATCATTCAAAAACAATGAATGTAGGAATATTAGCGATCATTGTCAAAAAATATATTTTTAGATGATGTACAGGTTAGTCAGGTTATGAATTGAGCTGATTCTGTTTCAGATTATGCACAGGCCACAAGAACTCCACTCTGTTACACAGGAGGATAAACTAGTTGAGGTAGGTGGCAAACCCTTTCTGACTGAATGGAAAGTCGTTTCTCAATTCAATCTACTGAAGTTACAGTGGTGGGTTGATATGCTGATCTTAGTGGACCAATACTAATATTACATACTTCAGTTTTATGCCTCAGGACTCCAATGATGGAGATAAGGTCAATCCCGATTCCTCTACAGCTGAGAGATCTAGGAGCAGCCACATGAGCAGTCAGCCAAAGAGGTGCAAGAGCAGGAGTCTGCCTCCTCTATTGTTGCGGAACAGCAGGAGCACTCTGCCGAGGACGTGCAGGAGGAGTCTGCATCCTCCATCGTTGAGGACCAGCAGGAAGAGTTCGCCGGAGCAGGTACTACTATTGAGTGAACTGGTCAATCATTCTACTGTTATTTAAGTGTTAAGATGTTGTGGGCTAAGGATGGCTAGACTTCAAAATCTCTTGGGTTGCAGGTGGCTGTTTTCCCTGAGGTCCTCAGCGATGATAGGAAGGATTCAGAGCTGGCCTCACAGAGGTGCTCTGGTGAGGGAGAGGGCAGCCAAAGCTTCTCTTCAGGTTTCGCTAGCTGAGGAGCAGTGCAGCAATGTCAAGCTTCGACTGGAACCAATACAATAGCCTTAGCTTTCGAGGCAGAGAAGGCTCACAGTGCCCACATGCACGGAATCCTACTGGCAATGAAGGCCTTGCAGGAGCAGAACACAGCGAAGGATTATTCCCTGGTTTCCCTGCACCTGAAGGCTAACCAGCAGGCCTCTGAGCTGTTGGAGGAGAAGAGTGTTGTGGTAATTATTCTAATCAAAGGAGAGACTTTTAGATTTCTTCAAAACAATTGAACTTTATTATTTAATTACTGCACTAATGGGATTAGTCGGTAACCACCCCGAGGTAGTTTACTGAGGAACTCTACGAGCAGAACCAAGCCACAGCATTTTATAGTTAAGACACATCCTCCTGAAAACGTGACAAACAGATGTGGAATCATATAAAGGTACATTGTGATATCAAGCAACAGACAGCAAGATTTACATTGCCCCAGGTTTCTGTCTCTAGGTCATTTACTACTTGTTTATACAGAAATACTAATGTAACATAGGACACTAGGTCCTTCCCTTAATTTATGAAGTCCAGTATTCATCTGCGACGTGGGAGAAATAAACTGGAAGGAGGGTTCTCCTCGCCCTTGTAAATGACCATCCGTTAGTTCATTGAGTTTTTTCACCTTAACATAAAATATCCTTCATTGGGAATGATATAAACATTAAAATATCATTAAGAAATTCTCAGCAATCTAAATCGGAGTATATTTTCCATCAGTACGAAACACAATCATCATGTTGATACTGAGCACACTCCCATTGGTCAGCAAAGTGGAAATAACTATTTCCATCCCCATAACACCATCTGTAGAAACTAAAATTAGCATATCTTGTTGGACAAATCCAGGTAGTGACTCCCGTTTTAAGTAAAATGCGTTATGTTTAGTGCCTAATGAACATGACCCAGGACAAGCATCATGATTCCCTATTTATAAGGCAACGCCTATGTATTCTATGTGCCATTAGCATAAACATGCTATAGTTCCTGAGTATTATCATTTTCATAAAAAATGTAATATGGTAATAGATATAGGTCAAATAGATTAGGATCAGTTTCACTCTCAGGATCAGAGTTCACCCTCTCCATTCATCAGGGCATGCTGAGAATAGTGTCAATATCTTTAGTACATAACTTCTTTACCCATGTCCTAATTAGCATAACAACAATCAAAACAATCAAACCCTAACATATTAATTGCTTCACTCTTAGAATTATTAACATACTATAAACTTACTCAAATAAATTTGTCAGTTTTCAAAATCATTCAGTTTCCAAATCATAATTAAAACCCAATTAATTATCCAACCCAAATTTAGAATGACAATGCTTCAGTGATTCACAAGTTAAAACCCTCAATTTAGTACACATCGACACTGGCAGAATGTACATTTATATTAACATACAGTGTAATTATCCCTAATTCTAGTATTAACTTTCTCATTACGATTTATAATTACAGATCAGTATCTTAATGCATTCTTAATCTAATCTAGCAGTGTATAGACCTCCACAATCAACCAGATCCCCCAAAATAAACAATTTTAGACAAGCCTAAATCAATTATGGGCACAGTTGACCAACCCCCTCCTTCCCCGTCACTCAATCTTCTGGCGTCTCTTCATTTTCTTCTTCAGATAGCTTTATAGTTCAAAGTGGATGGCCCATGATAATGTCCCAATTTCAATGTCTCACCTGGGCCGCCACCACCTTTACCACCCATTATGTCTTGTCCATTTGCCAACCAGTATACCAGCAACATGAGAGAAGTTTGGAACAGATCTCTCTCCATGCTCACTCCACATGGACTCCTGTCGCACTCCTAACTCTTTCTGCTTCACACTAATTAAATATCTATGACTTTAAAATTAACATGTAATGTGCCGAATAAAATACATCAGTCAATCCATAAGGAAACATTTACATTTCGGAGGGAGCTAAAATAGTTCACAATGCTAGAGCCTCTTTCTGCCCACAACATCAATTCATTACTGTTGTAGCCTTGTATTATCATGCAATAATTAACACCCCATATCCAGCTATCAACCATGATCATGGTCACAGCTCTATCGCAATTGCCTATCCGTTATTAATAGAATGCATCAGATATAGGTAACAGTCCCTTCTGAGTAGACTACAGGTAATAAAACAAACACTGACTGTTGTTGACACGCATATATTCAATACATATCCATAGTATTAAAATTCATTTCAGTGAATGAAATTACGACCCCATTCTCAGTAGTTTCCACCAGCAAACCATTAGGCAACACAAAAAAGTATTACCTCGAAATCGTCCTTCTATTTATGTTGAATAAATGTGCCTTTGAATTTGAACTAAGCAAGCTGCTAAATCGTTCAGTATATTCAGTGGGGAGAACAAGTATTTGATACACTGCCGATTTTGCAGGTTTTCCTACTTACAAAGCATGTAGAGGTCTGTAATTTTTATCATAGGTACACTTCAACTGTGAGAGACGGAATCTAAAACAAAAATCCAGAAAATCACATTGTATGATTTTTAAGTAATTAATTTGCATTTTATTGCATGACATAAGTATTTGATCACCTACCAACCAGTAAGAATTCCGGCTCTCACAGACCTGTTAGTTTTTCTTTAAGAAGCCCTCCTGTTCTCCACTCATTACCTGTATTAACTGCACCTGTTTGAACTCGTTACCTGTATAAAAGTCACCTGTCCACACACTCAATCAAACAGACTCCAACCTCTCCACAATGGCCAAGACCAGAGAGCTGTGTAAGGACATCAGGGATAAAATTGTAGACCTGCACAAGGCTGGGATGGGCTACAGGACAATAGGCAAGCAGCTTGGTGAGAAGGCAACAACTGTTGGTGCAATTATTAGAAAATGGAAGAAGTTCAAGATGACGGTCAATCACCCTCGGTCTGGGGCTCCATGCAAGATCTCACCTCGTGGGGCATCAATGATCATGAGGAAGGTGAGGGATCAGCCCAGAACTACACGGCAGGACCTGTCAATGACTTGAAGAGAGCTGGGACCACAGTCTCAAAGAAAACCATTAGTAACACACTACACCGTCATGGATTAAAATCCTGCAGCGCACCCAAGGTCCCCCTGCTCAAGCCAGCGCATGTCCAGGCCCGTCTGAAGTTTGCCAATGACCATCTGGATGATCCAGAGGAGGAATGGGAGAAGGTCATGTGGTCTGATGAGACAAAGATAGAGCTTTTTGGTCTAAACTCCACTCGCCGTGTTTGGAGGAAGAAGAAGGATGAGTACAACCCAAAGAACACCATCCCAACCGTGAAGTATGGGAGGTGGAAACATCATTCTTTGGGGATGCTTTTCTGCAAAGGGGACAGGACGACTGCACCGTATTGAGGGGAGGATGGATGGGGCCATGTATCGCAAGATCTTGGCCAACAACCTCCTTCCCTCAGTAAGAGCATTGAAGATGGGTCGTGGCTGGGTCTTCCAGCATGACAACGACCCGAAACACACAGCCAGGGCAACTAAGGAGTGGCTCCGTAAGAAGCATCTCAAGGTCCTGGAGTGGCCTAGCCAGTCTCCAGACCTGAACCCAATAGAAATTCTTTGGAGGGAGCTGAAAGTCCGTATTGCCCAGCGACAGCCCCGAATATGAAGGATCTGGAGAAGGTCTGTATGGAGGAGTGGGCCAAAATCCCTGCTGCAGTGTGTGCAAACCTGGTCAAGACCTACAGGAAACGTATGATCTCTGTAATTGCAAACAAAGGTTTCTGTACCAAATATTAAGTTCTGCTTTTCTGATGTATCAAATACTTATGTCATGCAATAAAATGCAAATTAATTACTTAAAAATCATACAATGTGATTTACTGGATTTTTGTTTTAGATTCCGTCTCTCACAGTTGAAGTGTACCTATGATAAAAATTACAGACCTCTACATGCTTTGTAAGTAGGAAAACCTGCAAAATCGGCAGTGTATCAAATACTTGTTCTCCCCACTGTATCTTAAAACAAACACTGGCCGCTGTATCTATCTAAGCAAAACATACCAATAGTTTGAATTACAATCAGAAACCCAGATTTTAGTCAGTAACATAGAAACTATGCCTATTTAAATGACAAGTAAATCCCGCAAATAACCCAATCACAATGGTTTGTAGTCTTAACATCTGGCACATAATAACGACTCCATCACCAGAAAATAGCCTTAAAGTGTTTCTTTGCAAAGATTCCACATGCTCAAAGGGCAATAAATGAGCAGTCAACGAGTTAAATCCACATTCATTGATTTGGAAACAGATCTGGCGAGTTTAATAAAAGTGGATTATATTTTTCCTTGCGACATAATGAAATTCCTTTATTACATCACATTTGCTCCGCAATGAGTATTATCTTGATGGAAAACCCAAAGTTAGGCTTTGTACTACGTTATAAATTACGTCGGGATTCCATCTTAATTCACTGTTAACTGTATGGAAAAAAGGGTTTCTTCGAGAAATATAGCAACTCCTCTCTTACTGTGGAAAAAAAAAACTAATTTCAGGCCTTATGGGCAGTTTTATTTGAAATATAGTACCCCGACGGAGAAAATATTTTTAGTTACATCGGTTAGGGTAAGTCAATTTCCCATACATTCCAAAAATGGACATACGCCAACCAGTTTCTGAGACTACTTCACAGATAATGTTCTAACCTTATCTTTATCAAATGATCCATAAACGGGCCACTCTGAACCTCTCAGAATACTTTGTACACCCCTTACGTACGTCTACGTATGGGTGCGCAAGTTGGTATATGAATATTATATGTTCCATTATTACTTCATCAAATCTGTAGTAATAGATTATACACACATACAATGTGTCATATTTTCATATATTCACAGAATCCATATATAACGTTAGAAATCGTAGGTACTCACATCCACCACTCCAAGTGCGTTGTCAACTACTCTCCATCAGAACCCAAAAACGTTGGTTTCCCGGACGCTGCCCCGCCGGTCATTGGATCCTCAACGGGTCATTAACCTTCCAGAAACCACGGCAAAATCTAGCCTCCCAGAAACGATAAACTTGCCGCTACTGTCTAAAATAACATCCCACGCTCAATACCACCCCGTGATATTCAATGATAGGCAGTGATGGACAGAAGGCCAAGATAACGTTATATATCAAAACTTATTATCCACATTTAAATCAGATTATTATACACATTTCTTATTATCCAAATCATAGATTAATACTTATTTCCACAACTCTCATATCACATTCACATAATGCTATTCCCAAACACACTTAATCAACATTTTTATAACCTGCTGGAAATGTTCTTCTTTACCATAACCAATTTTCCCATAATCATAAATCTCCTCTAAGGTTTCCAAATTTGGGAAACCTGCAGGGATCGGTCCCATCGAAATACAATGTCTAGACCTCATACAAACACATTGGTACGCGCAACCTGTTCTTCAAACAGGATTTCTCAAACTTCAATCGAAGATCGCAGACATTCCTAGGGTTTATAATAAGATACCTATTTATCTTTTCCAAACCTACTCCACATCCCTCAGGAATACTATAAAGACAATGAACACCCTTTTCGCCTAACTGCCCACTTCTTCCCAAGGTAAATCCAACCTACACCACAACCTAGGATAAGGGTAACATTTCTTTCAAGAAAAATATATCATTAGCTACATGATTTTTTTGTTTTCTTGCCCACTCAACATTTTCGCCTAAACTGCCCACTCAACATTAACAAGTTTAATTATTGAAAGAAATCAGTCTCACCCTTAATCTAATTCTGTTCGAAATGATGTATCCATTCAGCTGACGCTCCCAGCCTGGTGGGGATCCGATCTGCTCTGTCTAGTGGAGTATGGCTTCCCTGGCCGCATCTAATGCAACTCCCATGCACGGTTAAACTGGATTTCCCGGGAACAATCAGCAAAATGAAGATGATCATTCCCTCCTTGTCGCCAAATTGTCATGGTAATTATTCTAATCAAAGGAGAGACTTAGATTTCTTCAAAACAATTTAACTTTATTATTTAATTACTGCAGTAATGGAATTAGTCGGTAACCACCGCGAGGTAGTTTACTGAGGACCTCTACGAGCAGAACCAAGCCACAGCATTTTATAGTTAAGACACATCCTCCTGAAAACATGACAAACAGATGTGGAATCATATAAAGGTACATTGTGATATCAAGCAACAAACAGCAAGATTTACATTGCCCCAGCTTTCTGTCTCTAGGTCATTTACTACTTGTTTATACAGAAATACTAATGTAACATAGGACACTAGGTCCTTCCCTTAATTTATGAAGTCCAGTTTTCATCTGCGACGTGGGAGAAATAAACTGGAAGGAGGGTTCTCCTCGCCCTAGCAGACAGACTAACATTTCACACAGACACTAATCATGGAATGGAATGCAGTCTTTAGGTTTTATCACCAAGGCATCGTAAATTAACTGTCAGCGTTAAGCCTCAGACTCCTCTCAGAAGAACAGTGTATGAAAGTATTAATAGAAGAATACATTCTAATATAAAGTAATGTGATTAACACAATGTTGTAATTTTACCACAAGAGACAGAGTCAGCAGCTCCAGGAGGACCTCAAAGCTGCCCTCTCTCAGCGGCAAACAGCGCTTGAGGACTGTGCTCTTCTGGCCGCAGAGAGACAGGCCAGAGTTAAAGAGCTGCAGGAGATGAAGTCAGCTGTGGATACAGAGAAAGCCTCTAGAGTGTCCTCTGAAAGGCGGGCGCTGAGATTTCAAGTGCAGGACCTGAGCACTCAAGTGAAAGCCTTCATTGAGAATAAAAAGTATATGACTTTTGAAGCCGACAGATTAACATCTGAGCTGGCAGAGGAACACAGCCGGAGCCAGCAGCTCCAGGACGATCTCACAGCTTCCCTCTCCCAGGAGCAGAGGACATTGGAGAAACACAATCGTGTGGCTGACAAACTGAAGATAGAGGACTGCAATGGGCTGGATGAGGCTGTGGCAACAGAGGGCAGAATCAGATCAACTGTCTGACCAACTAAAGCAGGGTGTCAAACTCATTCCATGGAGGGCCTAGTGTCTGTGGTTTTGGTATTTTCCTTTCAATTAAAACCTAGACAACCAGGTGAGGGGAGTTCCTTACTAATTAGTGACCTTAATTCATAAATCAAGTACAAGGGAGGAGTGAAAACCCGCAGACACTCGGCCCTCCGTGGAACGAGTTTGACACATCTGACCTCAGGGAATGTAATCAGCAGCTCCATGAGCACCCAATGGCCTTGGAGAAGAGCCAAATTGCTCAGGAGGAACTCAGTTCCTCCCTACAGGCTGAACGCAGCAGCTATTATAGTCTGGCTATGGAGTGCCAGAACACAGTCACAGAGCTACAGGAGATGAAGGCCAAACACCAGGCACTAGAACCTGACCACCAAGAGCTCCTCTTTGAGTTCCACACCTTGTCAGCCAAACACCAGGAGCTGATCGCAAAGATCCAACACCTCCAGATCAAGCTCCAGACTATGGCTAGTGACCACTTGGATCTCCAGTCTGAGCTCAAGACCATGGAGAGGGAGCATAAAAGCCTCCTATCTCAACTTCAGGCCTCACTGAAAGAGAAATGCTCCAGCTTGAAGTTTCAGCTTCAAGTGACCCAATTAGAATCCCAGCTCACAGTGAAGCAGAACAGGAGCACAAAGCTCCAGAGCGACTTTGCAGCAGAAGCTAGTAGAGGAACGGCACTAGCTAGATGCAGAGCTTCAGAAGACCAAAGCAAACTGCACAGAGGAGGTGGCTGTGGCCAAGGAGATGGCAGAGTCAGAAAAAACAACAACTCTAAGACCAATTGAGGGACTGGAACCAGCAGCTGCATGAGCAAACTCTGGCCTTAGAGAGGAGCAAGATTGCTCAGGAGGAGCTCAGTTCCTCACTAGATGCTGAACGCTCTGAGAGTCTGGTTATGACGAACCAGACCACGGTCAAAGAGCTTGGAGACCTGAAGGCCAAGCACCAGGGACTCATATCCGAGTTCTACACCTTGTCAGCCGAACACCAGGAGCTGATCGCAAAGATCCAAGACCTCCAGATCAAGCTCCAGACTACCGCTAGTGAGCACATAGCTGAGTCAGAAAAACTATCACACCAGTTGAGGGACTTGAACCAGCAACTTCATGAGCAAACTCTTGCCTTGGAAATAAGCAAGAATGCTCAGCAGGAGATCAGTTCCTCACTGAATGCTGAACGCAGACGCTCTGAGTCTGGCTATGGGAAGCCAGGCCACAGCCACAGGAGTTGAAGGCTAAGCACCAGGTGCTGGAGGGTGACCACCAATACCTCCTCTCTAAACACCACAGCATTGAGGTTTCACTCACCGAGCAGCATAAGCTGCTAGAGGAGCACAACCAGCTAGCTGCAGAGCTACAGGAGGCCAGAGCTGTCTGCACAGAGCTAGAGGGAATTGAAGGCCAAGCACCAAGCGCTGGAGGCTGAGTGTAAGAGCCTCCTATTTCAAGTTCAAACCTCAGGGAAGAATCAGCTCAAGTTCCAGCTGAGAGCTAACAAAACAATATCAAAGCTCAAAGAGGAATAGACCAGGAGTATGAAGCTCTAGAGCGACCTTAGCGCTGCCCCCACCAAGCAGCATATCCTAAAGGAGGAGTATGAGAGTCTGGTTTCCAGGCACCAGACTCTGCTCATGGAGAAGGACAAAGAGTCCCATAGTGACATCAATGCCCTCCTGGCAGCTCAATGCAGCCACTCTAACCGGATGGCCAAGGAGACGAAAGTGATGGTCAGGAAGCTTTTGCACATGAATACCCAGCTGCGCAACAGCCTCCACACTGAGACATCAACGTGTCTCACCCTGAGCTATCAAATCAAGGCCTTTATGGAGACACTCCAAGTGCAGCATCAGAGTACTGGGCACCAGAGTATATTGCCAAAGCACAGAAAGCTCCGCTCTGATCACCGCTCTCTCATAGACAAACACCAGAAGCTGTTATCGGACCACCACACCGTGAAGTTAAAGCTCCAGGAGCTCCATTGTGTCCTGCAGCTGGAGCCCAAGGAGCACTGCACTGTGGCCGCCGCAGCCACTGAAGACTCCGTAGTGACTTGGATAGTGGGGATGGCAATGCGCGCCCTGTTGAGGAACCTCAAGGAGAAGAGGGCATTAGAGAGAAGTCAGCAGATTGACACCTCCAGATCTGATTATCCCTCCCACTCCCAGCATACAGAGGCATAACTGTGTAGTTTATATGCATGTCTACAGCTTCTAAATGTCTGATTTTGAGGTGAAGAATCTACTTTATTAATTAAAGGAGAGTATAATTGCACTGTCCTTTTGTTTGTGTTTTTTTTTTTCTATTGAGAGATAGAATTGAAGAAAATAAGGACAATGTTGCATTAACATGAATATCATTTATTTTTAAGTTCACAGTGCATACAGTTGTACCATTCCGTCGATAGCACATTAGATTGACCTATACGTTATTTAAGACAACAGTTTTTCTCGGCATTGAGAACATGCAAGTAAGTGTGCACGCACTAGACTTCAGTAGGTTGCATACAGCATATTCAAATAATTACAGTACCATGTCTAGGGACCAGTGGAAAAAGTGAATGAATGAACATGGACTGTGTCAACAGTCTCAGTATTGTCACTGCAGTGAATGAAAGGTTAAAAAGACAAGTGCTATGCCTCTGTTAGTTCCTGACAATCAGTGGTTTTGATCTTTTATATCACATGAGTTATTAGGAAAAAGGGAAATGCAATCGTAGCATTTAGAAAAGAGAATAGAAGCGGTTAGCTTTCATCCTATTTTCTTCTGCATCTGTCAGTAAGCTGTGAGACAGTAAACAGACATTCAGTCATACAAATACCAGCTTTTCTGTACACATACTCAGCCTCAAAGGGTTCCTAGCTGACTATTGCAAGTGGTAGTAAGACATCGCTCAAGTAAAACATCACAATCCATCGCAGTTAATACAGTAGTCATGTAGTACATGAGAAATACATTCAGTTTGAAACGAAAAGAGCTAATAATAAGGTATTTCAACACCAAGTTGGCTAAACAAAGTGTGGAGATTGGACAATAGTACCGTACCTGACGCTATCTTTTTTCTTTTGAGCTGATTAACTTAAAACACAAATTAAATTAGCAGAACATGGCCAATACACACAGATATTTTGAACCAGGGGAATAGAATACAGTGATGTACTACTGTACATGCACAACACAAACTGAAAAAAGGAAGTTAAATTCATATGTATGCAGTTTCTGCCACCAATCTCATGAATTGAAATGATGTAAAATGCTACGCGAGTGGCTGGATGGCAAATGGTTTGAGTTAACACATTTTTAAATTCTACAAAAATTCCTCTTTTCCCCAAAAAAAGTATATAACAACATTCAAATCTTAGGTGTTTGTTCTATCAATCATTTACAATATATTATTATACCAGTTATATATTCTTCTTGTAAAATATACTTAAAACACAAAAAATACATGAGAAAATAATGAAAATAATATTTGATCTAAAAGTAATCTTAAAATATAACTACATACAACAAAGCATAACAAGATCCTTCTCCATAGTGAGTTCAGTCTGAAAGATCATTGAAATATCAGCACAGAGAGGAAAAAATAACACATACAGTTAAGCTTTATTACAAAAATGTAAAAACAGAAATAATCAAACAGAAATTAAGTCTATTCTAGTGGATCTAGGTTGAACAACGTCTCATAGGTGAACGAACTGACCAACATACATTTAAAGCTGTAATCAACCATGTCCGTTTGCGATATTACAACAACAAATAAGTTACTGCAAACAGCAAACACATTTTTTCCCCCTCGGACATCATTGCACGTGCGATAGACGAGCACAATATGTACTGCAATAATTTTTTTACCATGCTGCGCGACACTCCTCAGCTCAGAAACCAGTGGCGCTGTTTCCCCCTAATTCGGATTCCATCTTTAAGGACATGGTTTATTCTCAGTGCCTCCCCACTCTGACTGGACCAGTGGTTCTCTATGTCTCTTTTGCATATACAGACTATATCAATTAAAATGTTGAGCGGACGACTCTTTAAGAGACATTAGCCACCCGATTTCTCCCTAAATACCTTGTGTTGACCATACTAAGCGGTACTCATAAAGGCCAAATTACAGAGGATCTATGGATCCACAAATATGATTATCAATGACCTGATCTTTATAGTGGTAACCTCAAATTCTATATAGACAGCGTTCCATCTTCAAAACTGCCCAAATAAATAGCAAAATAGAAGGGGTGAACATAAATTCTACATGGGTCCTTTCAAATCCAAATTAATAGCTGAAGTGAGGGCTTCTCAGAACCACGGAGAACGCTTTACGATCGTTACCACAGCCCAACGCTCAGGAGGGGGCGAGGGCTACCGTTAAACCGTCACACTCAATGGCATGCAACATAAATCACTAGAGTAAACAGGCTAGACTCATCATCAACATAACATAACCACAAACAAGCACTGGAAAATACTTTATTCTGTCTGTGTGTCCTACAGTGGTACAATAGTGAGCGGCCACCATCTCTGGACATTCGGCCACCATCTCTGGACATTCGGCCACCATCTCTGGACATTACCCAAAGGGCTGCTTGCATTCTCTCCATGGGAGATTCTTATCAAATCACTTCGGACGTCCGTCCATACTCTCTGAGGAGAGCCACATTGCTTCGTTACTCTTCTACAATCATCTCAGGCCTTCCAGTCAAACACAGTGTGGTAGCATCACCTCAGAGTATGGGACAAAGCATTTCATTTGGTGTGTGCACATAGCAGAGATTTCAAGTTGTGAAATCACAGTCCTCCTAAAGCACTCACAGTGTTTTCCAATGACTTACCCCCATACCAGTGGGCCGTCAGTGTTTTCTGTTAATTAGCGGTTACATTTACAGCTAATGTAAGCTCTAGTGTTATTGTGTTTCCATCAGGAGTGTGACGCTAAAGACTTGTGGCGAGCAGAATCAACAACCTCTGCATCATTCAAGACTGTTTCTTTGTGAGAAGGTGTTAAAGTTTACAGTTAGCCACTGTTATGTAAACGCAGGCTGAAAACTACCCAGGGCCTTGCCTTGGCTGCAAGTTAGAGCAGGTCCGCCGGAACCATGGCCCATTGAGACACGGGTGCCGGCCCGCGTAGATGGAAACAGAAAAGTCTGAGCCTTTTGGGTAAAACACTTGGGTAAATCCTCAGAGAGCGGAAGAGAGTATGTGAGGGTAGGAGGATGGACAGAGATTTGATTTGATTTGATTGTGTGAGATGGTGAGGATGGAAGGGTGAATGAAGGAGAGAGATGGACAGGACGCGAGAGAGGGAGAGAGATGAAGAGAGAGAGACAGACAGACAAAGAGAAGGTGAGATGGGTGCCATGAATGGGCTTGTCTATTCATTCATATCAGCGGTATTTACGCAACTCCTTTTTCTCCTAACAGACGGGAGTATCCTGAGAAACAACCAAACACTTGAGAAAAATACATCTCTAAATAGATAAACCTCTGGAATCAAACTAAATAGAGCATCTCTCTGAGTGCAACATATATTAAACTATCTTTAATATCTCTAAGCGCAGTGAGAAAGCTGGCTGTTTTCAACATTCATGTGATAGTGGATCTAAGCAGATCAACTGCTTCCAGAGTAACAGTTACATACAGTTTATACATTTTAAGACTGAACAGTACCAAAAGCAAAGCACACCTCCATTTAAGGCAGGGATGGGCAACTTTGATAGGGGTGGGGGCCAAAAAAAACTGTACTCATTATGAGGGGCTGAAGTGGCTAGTGGGTCCATACCCCCCCACCAATTTGAAGTTTTAAAGTTCATTTCCTGCAATTCTACACATTTTGCCATGGGCAGAGAGAAGATTTTGCAATTTTATAACTCATTTCATGCAATTCTACTCATTTTGCCATGGGGCAGAGAGAACAATTAGAAGTTTTACAGCTAATTTCCTGAAATTCTACACATTTTGCCATAGGGTGGAGGCAAATGTTAACAGTTTTTAATATGATAACTGATGATCAATGGGCCCGACCCCGGTCGGTAATTCAACCATGCTTACTCCAAGTTTAGGTAGCTGGCTGCTAGACTAACTTACCAATCTAAAACATTTTAGCTGACATGGGCTAATTGAGTGACTGCTGATGCACAATCAAATTTCAAAATTGCATCTTGTGCATTCTATTATTCTAACTCTCAACAGTAAGTTGAGACCCTGACTGAGTTCCTAAAAAAGTGTTCTATTTTTTGTGAAATTGGTCCTCGGGCCTACAAAAGGTGGCCCACGGGCCGCCAGTTGCCAATCCCTGGTTTAAGGCATTGTGTTATGAAACTGTACAGTGGAAGAGTTACCAAGGTCATGGGGGTTTACTTTGTGTCTTTACAATACTTTCAGATCGAAGGAAAACTGAATTTGTTCTCTGTTAAAACACACTGATCTTTTAGTACAACATTTCCACTCAGTGGTTAAGGTTAGGATTTGGGGAGGGCAGTCTGATTCTTAAGGGCAACTTCTACCTCAAGCACCCTTTCCCCTGTCCGTCTCAGGACTTGTCAGTGGCTTTGCTGTGGCTGTGGTTGTCGGCATAGGTATTATTATGTGTGTTGGTGTTGCACTGGACCTGGGACAGCTGTAGGTTGGTCTGGAAGGCTGAGCTGAGGTGACACATGGACTCTATCTCCTCTAGAAGGCCTTTCTCCTGGACCTCTGCCCCAGAGACACTGCCCTGTTCCTTCCCCAACCCCAGCCCTAGGCCCTGGCCCTCTCCCTGTCCCCCCTCCTCTGGCTTCTCTCTCTCCCAGGGGACCAGCACAGAGGGCTGCCCGGACTTCACCCCCTGCCTCTCTTTGTCCTGACTGCCCTGCCCCTGGAGGGCCTGGTCCTGGTACTGCCTCACCGTCTCCTTGGACAGCACATTCCGCCGCAGGATGCTGGACGTGGTCTGGGGTTTGGACTCAGACTCAGTCTGGGGGTCTGTGGAGGCTCTAACGCGGGTCAGCGGTGGGGTGTGTGGAGGGGTGTGTGTTGCCGGTGGAGGATTGTGTGTGGAGGCATGGGTTGGTGCAGGACAGCAGCTGGAAGAAGGGTGGTGGTCTCCCAGGTGTGGTGATGGAGGTGTGGGGAGCGAAGGCTCCTCTGGTTGGGGCTGAGAGAGACAGATCGGGGGCTTGGCATGAAGGCCCTGGAGCTTGGGCTGGGTCTTGGTATGAGGGGCCTGGATCTTGGGCAGGAGATTGGGGACCTGGTTGTCCTTGGCTGGGGCTGCAGCTGTGGCTGGTGGAGAGGCTGTCGAGGGGTTTTGCTTTGGCCTCTTGAGACTGCTCTTGCTAGGCTGTCTACGAGGGGAGGGGGGCAGGTGCTTCCCGTGGAGGGCACTGTCGTCCTGCCAGCTTCCTCCCTGTTCCCCTCCCCCACCTACTCCCCCCACCCTGCTGCCACTGGTACACAGCTGGGGAAGATTACTCTCACTGGGGGGGTTGGACTTGTTCTAGAATACAGACACATATACACACACACAGTGGTTTAGACATTTTTTATGTTTTCTTTAACCAGTGCCTCAGTCAATATTGTCCATATGCAAAGATATTGTCCATGACGTTCAGACTCTATATCCTGTATGTATCTGGGGTTATGTGAGTGTGGTTTAGATGTTACAGATGTTTATCTTACCGGAGTCTTATAGTTGATGTCGTCCATAGATCTGAAGAAGTCCAGGCTCTTGGCAGCGCTGAGTTTGCCGTGCTCTGTGCTGGTGGTGCTCAGAGAGTCAAGGATCTCCTCTAATAGGTTCATCTGTCCCGTGTGGGAGGAGTCTGTGTCCAGCTCCAGCGAATAGGAGTCGTCACTGTCCTCAGTGTAGGACGGCATCTCCCCACTGTCCTCAGACGAGATCCTCAAGTCGAGCAAATTAAATTAGCAAAATAAATTCAGCAAATCAACGAACACAAAATAAAATAACAAAAAATTCAGTAAATAAATGTATAAATAAGCCAGCAAATAAACTCAGCAAATCAATTATAATTTCATGAATAATAATCTGTCCAAGAGGCTATAATCACAATGCAATAAATCTACTGTGGGGTCCTTACTGTAGGACTAAACCACTGGAGGGCAGCATTGATATGAGTATGAAGAGGAGGAAGAGGAAGAGAGGGAACCTGTTAGAAGAACTGTCTATACCATAATAACTAGTGGAGGACAGGACAGGGAGAGGATTTTTCCAAATAACTGAACAAACAACTTTCATGAAAGAGGAAACTACCACGGAACCAACTTAAATAATTTTATTGCATTGTTATTGTATTGTGATGTTTGCTCTTGGCCAGGGCTCCCTAGTAAAATTGATAGCTGTCTCAATGAGACTCACCTGAAAGGATAGATAAATAAATGTCACAGATCATACATATTCAAACAATACTGGCAGATTATTGGTATCATCATATATTATCAGACTCTTACTTGCTGGCAGTGTCAAGTTCATCGTCATCGATGGCAAAGTCAGGACATCCCATGGGAGACTTGGCATAATAATGCTGAAACACACAGAGACAATGAGATCTACAGGTTCCTCAAGGCAAATGACCATCACATCTGACCATGACAACATAATCACTCTTTATGATAGTGGTGTGCTGTGTTTGTGTTGGCAACATGGTAGAGTGTCATTCCCACCCCAGTCCAGTCCAGTGCCTGGTACCTCAAGTCCAGTGTGTATATTAAGCCACCTGTGTAACACATTTAACTGTCTGGGGACTTTAAGAATGAACCTTTAAGGCACACTGCCTCCCCCTCCTCCCTCTCTCCTCCCCCAAAAGAGCTCAGCTCAGCCCAAGGCCTGCTATTAAATATACAGACGTGTAGTCTTTTTACTTTAACTCTCTCTCTGCCCATCTAATTCACAACTTCGTATCGCGCACACACTGTATAACGCTCTCTCTTTCTCTCTCCCACTATCTCTCTCATACACTCTAGTCTCTACCGCCCTCTCTGACTCTCACTTTCTCTCTTTCTTTCCTGTACCCAGGCAGCTTCTAAAGTATACTATCAAAGCCTGTCACTTTCACATCCCCTAGAGGGCAACCATGACCCATCACCAAGAGAGAGAACGAGAGAGAGAGAGAGAGAGAGAGAGAGAGAGGACAGGTCGGATGTAAATGATTGAGGGAGAGAAAGAGGAAAAGGGAGACCAATAACCCCTGGAAACTGAGAGGAGAGGGGGGAAACATTAGGGCATTGCAACAACCCGGTCTTGATTAGCTCACACAAGTGCCAGCCAGACAGGCGGAATGTAACGTGTCGCTGGGCGCTGCTCATTTAGGGTACACACACACACCTTACAAAAACGCGCGCGCACACACACACACACACACACAGAAAGGGTTAACCGCCGCCTTCGCCATAAAAGCTAACGGAGGAGAAATGTGTGCAGCGGCCACTTAGTCCTCTTAGCCATTGGGCTAAACAGGAACACATGTGGTGTGGCGCTGATTGCCCGGCTCAGGCTGCTCTCTGTCTCTGGTAGCTAGGAGCTATAATAATAAAGACCATTACAGAGTGGCTCAGGCCTCCCATCCCCCCAAAAAACACTTTAATGGATTCCTGTGTCAGGGCCGTAAATCAGCACTGTGATGCCATGTACACACGCGCACGGGCGTTCATACACACACATATCAAATCATTCACACAGACGTGCACACACACGGCTGTAAATCTGGGCCGAGGCCGGCATGACAGTTAGGGAGATTGGAGATGCACCTGCGAGAGGGTGGGTGCTTGGGCGCGCACACACACACAGGTCATGGTCCTTGCTGCTATTTAGCCTGTTCATTTGTGCACTTATGCATGTTTAGGGAAGCAGGGCCTCTCGGTGTGTCTAGGTGTTTATTAAAACAAGGTGAACCCTCAAACACAACAAACCATACCCAGGGCATAGAGCTCAGCCCATATCATAACCACACCCAGCTCAGCCTGCCCACCCCCTTTCCTATGGTCATAATTATATCCATGCTAGACAACCTACACCTACATACTGTTGGAAGAAAACAAAAAGACATGCATACACACTTTCCATTTATGAAACACATACTGATTGAACATGGAAGTCATCCAGAGTTGTAATTATTACAGTGGCAGTAGCATGTATTTTGGTGAAACATTAAAGCCAAGGTAACCCAGAGACAACCATGCTAGAGGAAGTCTGGGTGAAACAACATCCCCTTCACTTCTCATGACAGACTGATATAAAACTGAGAGGTGAAAATGGAAAAGTGATTCTCTCCCTCTCTTTCTCGTTCTCTGTCTCCATCTCTTCCCCCTCTCTCATTCCCTCAGCCTCCATCTCTGCCTCTCATTCTCTCGGTCTTCATCTCTCTCATGACAGATGACTGTTATTTTTCTCTTACAGTGAGTCTGCTGCAGTGAACGAGAAGAGGAGAAAGAAGGAGAGAGAGAGGGAGAGTGCCACGCCAGGAAAAGATGCAGCAATTGAAGTCTAATAATGAAAATGAAAAGGTCCAGGCTATTTCACGGAATCTGGGCAAAACCACCAGTTTGGAGGACGGGGGAAAAAAGCCTCTAATTTGTTTAAAAGCACACTAACTCACTAAACACACTGTTATGTGGTTCAATAGGTACTCTGCACGGTAACCTCTGCTGGCATGACAATGGACCTTCTTACTGTCTGTGAACGTTTGTTAGAATAACTTTTTGATCACTAATGTGATATACACATGTTGAGTTATTTCCTACAGTGGCCACATGTTTTGTCATTGTCAATACCGCTGCAGCTACACATATTTTGTGGCAACAAATGATTATTTACAGTAAGATGACAGCTATTTTTTACTATGAATAATTTACTGAGGCAATTCTTGTTAAATAAAACCTGCATATTCCAGCCAGTCATGCTGTAAGTTAGGAGAGTTTCAATATGGCCAATATTGCCAAGTCATCTTCTAAGCTAACCGTCAAGCTTTCGCTTTCCAACTGGAATGAGCCAAGATATGAAATCTATTTAAAGGAGCCCTCATGGCAGTGGCTCTATTAATCCTTCATATGCCATACAATAACTCTATATTTTACTCCCCTTGTTATGAGGGGAAAATAGTAATCACTGTCCATTTTAGTAGAAATATATGAAGAAATAAACTTTTTTTCCTCTTTCAGTCTCTCGTCTGCATGACCAGTTATGTGAAGCGAGCATACCAACGACAGAGCGCTCGATACATTAAGTACCAGCTTTACATTATACATTTCATATGGTGTTTCTGAGTGGCCACTGATCTCACAGCTTGGCAGGGTATGTGAGATATGCCAAACAAACCTCACGGAGAGGGGGGGGGAGGGGGGAAATGAAAAGAGAGAGAGAGAAAGAGGAGGGATAGAGAGAGAGGGAGATAGAGAGAGGGGAGAGGGAGATAGAGAGGGGGGAGAGACACACAGAGACAGGGGGAGAGAGCGAAAGAGAGGGAGCCAGAAGCATGGCCAAGTCTGTCTTTCTGTTAGACATAAAACTACAGACGGTGTTTGAGGCAGGATCCACTGCCTGCCTGCCTGTCCAACTGGCTGCCTCTGAAAGCACACACTTTTAACAAACCAGCTAAATGAAAAGGATTCTGCCCATTTTGCAAAAATAAAAAAGCAGTCCTATAAAATCACCAAGCGTGTCTGTGGACATATTCAGTAATTTAAAGCTACCAGGAGGTGGCAGTCTAGCTTCAGCCAAGAATCTCAGGCCAGACTACAAATAACCACCTAAACACACACAGCCTACACACACACCCACACACAACCTGACAAGCTCCAATCTCCACATCATCTCCATGCAGATGTGTGCAGTTTCTCCCCATTAGAACGGAAGCACAAAAACAAACCGTCCACACTAGCCAACCCCCCCCACACACTCTCTCTCTCTCCCTCTCCCCACCCCCCCCATGCTAGCATTTCTTCAGTCTATGGTAGAGTAGTGTCAGCGTCACACTGCTGAGCCCTGCCACAAGCCTGCTGTCACTATGCATACCACCGTCTCGCTCTCACACAGCTAACGTACTGCTGCATTCGCTAAAACACACACACACACACACACACACACGAGGTGAGCAATCACTCCCTAAACATAGAGAAGCAAGACAATAGGTTTGTGTTAGTTAGTATTTCACACAAAGAGAACATTCTATGTGTGTGCAAATCAAAGAATACTTCAAACGTACTTTAATGGACATGCTCTTTTAGTGACACTTGAATGAGTTGAACCAAAAATGTTAATTTCATAATTACACTGCTCTAATTTAAAATATCTAATATTAGAAGAAACTCCAAAGATGAACCTGATCATTAATTCATTTGATTTCAAGGACAGATACAGAGATTGCTGTTAAATACTGCATGGTGATAAAAGGTATGAGAAGTTCAGATGTCTGTATCACTCAGAGAGCTGAGCGTGTGTTTGTGTGTCTGTGTGTACGTGAGTGAGGTGTGTGTGAGAGGTTTGTGTTTGTGTGTGTGAGGGCAAAGTGTGTATGAATTATACACTTGATAAATGGTCTGTAATATCTCTTTAATATGCAGAGATGGAGAGGAGCAGAGAGGTAGCCCTGGCCTACATTGGGCCTGGTACAGGGGATACGGTAGAGATCAAATCAAATCAAATTGTGTTTGTCACATGCGCCGAATACAACAGGTGTAGACCTTTTTTTTTCTTTTTTTTTAACCTTTATTTAACCAGCTCCCTGAAAGCGGCAACTCTAGCCTTTAGCTCAGTGCAGATGTTGCCTGTAATCCATGGCTTCTGGTTGGGATATGTACGTACGGTCACTGTGGGGACGACGTTGTCGATGCACTTATTGATGAAGCCGGTGACTGAGGTGGTATACTCCTCAATGCCATTGGATGAATCCCGGAACATAGTCCAGTCTGTGCTAGCAAAACAGTCCTGTAGCGTAGCAGCCGTGTCACTGGTACTTTACATTTACATTTACATTTTAGTCATTTAGCAGACGCTCTTAACCAGAGCGACTTACAGGAGCAATTAGGGTTAAGTGCCTTGCTCAAGGGCACATTAACGTCATTTAGCAGACGCTCTTAGCCAGAGCGACTCACAAATTGGTGCGTTCACCCTATAGCCAGTGGGATAACCACTTTACAAAGTGGTTATGGATTTGCAGAACAAAGTACTTCCTGCTTTAGTCTTTGGTTGTAAGCAGGAATCAGGAGGATAGAATTATGGTCACATTTTCCAAGGGAGAGGGAGAGCTTTGTACGTGTCTCTGTGTGTGGAGTAAAGGTGGTGTAGAGTTTTGTTTTCTCTGGTTGCACATGTGACATGCTGGTAGAAATGAGGTAAAACTGATTTAAGTTTGCCTGCATTAACGTCCCCGGCCACTAGGAGCGCCGCCTCTGGATGAGCATTTTCTTTTTTGCTTATGGCCTTATACAGCTCGTTGAGTGCGGTCTTAGTGCCAGCATCGGTTTGTGGTGGTAAATAGACGGCTATGAAAAATATAGATGAAAACTCTCTTGGTAGATAGAGTGGTCTACAGTTTATCATGAGGTACTCTACCTCAGGCGAGCAATACCTCGAGACAACCTTAATATTAGACATTGCGCACCATCTGTTATTGACAAATAGACACACACCACCACCCCTCTTCTTACCGGACGTAGCTGTTCTGTCCTGCCGATGCACGGAAAACCCAGCCAACTGTATATTATCTGTGTTGTCGTTCAGCCACGACTCAGTGAAACATAAGATATTACAGTTTTTAATGTCCCGTTGGTAGGATAGTCTCGAACTGAGCTCATCCAGTTTATTCTCCAGTGATTGGATGTTGGCTAATAGAACGGATGGTACAGGCGGGTTACCCACTCGCCGACAAATTCTCACAAGGCCCCCTGATCTCCACCCCCTGTATTTTCTTATTTTCTTCATGCGTATGACAGGGATTCGGGCCTTGTCTGGGAGCAACATTATATCCTTCGCGTCCGACTAATTAAAGAAACAATATTAGTCTAGCTCGAGGTGAGTAATCGCTGTTCTGATATCCAGAAGCTCTTTTCGGTCACAAGAGACGGTAACATCAACATTATGTACAAAATAAGTTGCAAACAATGCGAAAAAACACACAAAATAGCACAGTTGGTTAGCTGTATAACGGCAGCCATCCCCTACGGCGCCATTCTTAAATCAGTTGCTCATTCTTAAATAGGAGTGCTCAGGGACACTTGATGTAAAGTGTGCATAAATGCTTTGGGGATTTAAACTTGCAAGCTTTTGGGCAGAAGTGCATTAATGTTTCTGCAGTGCCACCAGGTACATCTTTATCTTTATTACCAAGAACAGATAGGGTTTGGGGTTGAGGCAAAGTGTATTGTTAAGGATGGGGTATATGAGTTGGGTACAGGGCAGAGGGCTCGGGTATGGGGCTGGGTCATATGCAGGTCGCAGGAATGAAGAGGTAGTCTTGGCCAATGGGGCTTCATCGGGCTACATTGAGGGGTACAGGGTATGAGGATTGGGGTATAGGAGTTGGTCCGGGTACGAGTTTGATTGAGCAATTTATCTTAAAACAGGAAGAGCTGCCTAACACACACACACACGCCACAGAGAGACCAGTGCTCTGGGACATGCCATCCAGCATGTCTCTGCACCAGGAGTCCCTGGGGTCCCGTTACTGTGGCCATGAACAGAGCTCAGTGGCGTGCGTGTGTGTTGCAGAGACCCCAGTAAAGAACCTCTAATTGGTAGTGGTTGAGCCGTCACACCTTCTCTTTTTTTGTGTTAATCAGCCTCATCAAGCACACAGGATATAACACTGGTCATTACAGGACAGAAACCCATGGCCGTGGCCACCGTTTGGGACTCACATTGTCAGTGTTTCCCCTTGGTTTGTGTCTGTAGGTGGGATCCCAACATTTTAAAAATCGAACTGCAATAGAGCAGGCATGGGAAACATGATAATGATTGATGTGGATTTGCAGAACAGCTTGACCAGCTAGTCTTGCTGGACCACCATACACACACAGGGGTGAGGGTGATATGTGTAACCATATATTTTTGGGGCATATCAGGAATGGTTCTTTACTGCTGTGAGGGTTGTGAAGAACCATCCTGTTCTTTCCCTCTCCACAATGGTTTCCTTTTATGCCATGAAATACTACACTGTTAAAAAGTTCCTATAATTTTACGGTACCCTACAGGCTACTGGTTGCAGTGAAAGTCAGGTAAACAACAACAAGCTACTGAATTTTTACAGCTGAATTAAGGTGTTATTGCTGTAAAAAGCAGGTTACTTGAGATTATACCTCACTTTGAACTCACAACCTCTTGGTTGTAAATGACCTGAATTTCCTGCTACGCCACCACGTCTGTGGGCATGAGAGAGATTGGCCACAGATTTAAATGGCAAGAATACATTCCTGCACTTTGCTAAATATTCCCCAAGTCAATAATTGTCAGATTATCTGACAACACCAACATAGAAATAGCAGTGCTCAGGGACACTTAACGTAAAGTGTGCATAAACGCTTTGGTGATTTAAACTTGCAAGCTTTTGGGCAGTAGTGCATTAATATTTCAGCAGTGCCACCAGGTACGTCTTTATTACCAAGAACATAAATTATATCCACACTCTCTCAAAATTAGGGTATGGTTAGGATACAGTGTTGTTCCCCGAGATACAAAAAGGTCAAATGTAAACATAAGGTACCTTCAGAGGTACACATAGGAACTCACATGGTACTGGTTGGTTCCTTTTAGGGTACATAATCTAGTATAATGGTAAATCTTTCTATCCAATATTTTGAATATAAATATCAAAGCAATTTGAAATGTAGGTAGGGGTTCATTAGCATATTTGGGGGTGTGATCTAATATATGTGTATTTGTGCCAACCGTTAGTGGAAATGTTGTACCAGTTTAAGTGGTTGATGGTTATGTTGCCAAATATTGAGAACCATGTTTTATTTTTTATTTTTGAGGGGGTAGATCAGCTTAAATATTGCAGATAGCTTGTAGCTTCCATTAATGTAATTGTCTGCATCATTTCCAGTGGGTAAATATATATTTATATATATATTTTCCATTATTATTTTCCCCTAACCCTACCACCCATCCCCTAATTAGAGTAAACTAATGAACAACAACACTTAGGCTTCTACTTCCAGCTTATACATACTATAAACATTTTACGGACAGTGTATTTTACAATAGTTATCCTATATGTTTGTTTTTAGTCCCATCATTCAGCTACCCTCAACCCCTCCCATCTATCTCTGAACACCATCCAGTTTTGATTTCTATTTGCCATATATTTTTCAACTGTGCTGTATCACAAAAGTCATGAACCTTTCTATTCTCATAGTTTCTACAGATTGTAAATTAAAGATATAAATTTTTCTTAAAGTATTATATTATTATTGATCGAATGACTATGACTTTTCAAATCACCCAGCAGTGCTAATTGAAGTGTTAGCTCCAGGTAATTGTTGCAATTCTTCAGCCATTCCTGAACCTGCGACCAAAAACAAGCTACATATGGACAATAGCAAAACAAATGATCTCTTCGCAGCAAAATCTGCAGAGCTGGGAAGGTTGTATCCCCCATGTATCTAACATTCTATTGGTTGCAAGAATTGTGTATAATAATATAAATAGAAAAATTCTACGTTTTGAATCCGGCGTCATTTTGTGTATGAGTTCATAAACCATGTGCCATGGAATCGGTATATCGAAAATCTCTTCAACTTATTTCGCAATCTATATGGCACAACTGTACAACTTTTTATGACATGAGACTGGTATACTTTTTTATTTATCACCAATTTGTCTTTAACCAATTTTGGTATTTAATGCAAGGCAGACAGACAATTTCCTAACTTTTTCCCCCTTCCACTTGCTTCTTCCATTTTTGCGTGTCTGCTCTACCCATTCTGGGTAGAGCAGACATTTCCATATATTTTTTTTTAGCTGCATGTGTGACATAACGCCACCAGTCCTATTTATGATATCATTTACAAAGATCATTTACACTTTTATTTTATTTTAATCAAATAATGTTTTTTTTTGGGTTATCAATTAGTATATTTGAGTTTAACCATAATATTTGTTGTATTATTTGTTCTGTCTTTTCTGGTGGATTAAACTGAAATTGAAACCTTTTATGGCTTGTTTTAAAAATATCAATATTTTTTTGATTATTTCATTTTCAAATAACCGAAAGTGAGAGGGAAAAATGCCATTCTTGAACATGGGGTGAGACATTCTTACTAATCTGCTAGAGAACTAGTTTTAAGTATACCTTTTGTATGACTGAAGCCTTTAGTGAGAGCTTTAATATTTAATATTTTCTAATGCTTTAATATTAAATACTTTCTGCACTCCATATTCATATTCATTATATAAATAGGCCCGTTTAATTTTGTCTGGCATGCCGTTCCAAATAAAATTGAACATTGTTTGCTCATATTATTTAAAAAACAAGTCGCTAGGTGTAGGCAAGGCCATAAGCAAATAGGTAAACTGGGATATGACTAAAGAGTTAATGAGGGTGGATTTTCCACAAATAGACAGGTATTTTCTTTTCCATGGTAGCAAGATCTTATCTATTTTTGCAAGGTTTCTATTAAAATGTATAGTAGTGAGATCATTTCTTTCTTTCGGGATATGAATACTGAGTATGTCCACTTCACTGTCAGACCATTTTATTGGTAAACTACACGGTAATGTGTCGATGTGCCCTTGAGCAAGGCACTTAACCCTAATTGCTCCTGTAAGTCGCTCTGGATAAGAGCGTCTGCTAAATGACTAAAATGTAAATGTAAATGTAATGTAAAAGTTGTATTTTTTTGTGATCCAATGCGTAATATAGTACACTTATCATAATTTGGTTGTAATCCAGAGAGGTTAGAACAATTATCTAGATACTCTATGAGGCTGTGGAGGGATCCATATTGTGGATTTAAAATAAAACATTAATCATCAGTGTACACCTTTGTTTTTAAGCCCTAGATTTCTAGCCCCTTGATATTATTGTTGGTTCTGATTTTAATAGCTAACATTTCGATGGCCGTAATATATAGATATGCCGATAGTGGACAACCTTGTTTTACTCCTCTTGACAGTTTAATACTTTCTGAGAAGTAGCCATTATTTACTATTTTACACCTAGGGTTACTATACATAACTTTAACCCATTGAATAAGAGATTTTCCAAAATTGAAATATTCCAGGCATTTATATTTAAATTCCAGTCATACTTTATCAAAAGCCTTTTCAAAGTCAACTATGAATACCAGGCCTGGTTTCCCAGATTTTTCATAGTGTTCTACTGTTTCCAGTACTTGTCTTATATTATCTCCAATGTATCGTCCATGTAAAAAACCTGTCTGATTAGGATGAATAATATCTGACAATACCTTTTTAATTCGATGCGCTATGCATTTTGCTAAAAAAATGTAATCACAACACTGAAGTGTAAGGGGCCTCCAATTTTTTCAATGGACTGGACCTTTATATTTACCACTTGGGTCCTGTTTAAGTAATAATGAAATCAGACCTTCTTGTTGAGTATTTGATAATCTACAATTTTTATAAGAGTGGTTCAAACATGCTAATAACGGTCCTCTGAGTACATCAAAAAATGTTTGGTATACCTCAACTGAGCATGTGACATTAACATTAACAGCGCTGCACTGTTAAGAGGTTACTGTGCATTTCACAGTAACTTAATGGAAGTTAGTTGCCTGGAAGTTGCTATGAATTTTGCGTTAACTAATTGTCAAACAGCTGTCAGTAACTTACTGTACAATTCACAGTAACTTAGTAGCCAGTAACTGCTAGTAACTAACTGGCAACTAACTGCTAGTAACTAACTGGCAACCAAATGTCAGTAAGTTATTCTAAAATGCACAGTAACTTACTTGCAACTAGCTGCCAGTAACTCAATGAACTTAAATGAACTTTTCTGATTGCAAGTAAGGTTAGAACATTAGGTGACAACTACTAAGCATTCTTTGTGTTGAGCCTCACGGCCTCAACCTCTTGGTTGACAGCAAACTGACCTTCTTGCCACACCATCAGGTCAGTGAGTGTGACAGAGATCAGATAAGTTACTGTGAATTTTACAATAACTATTTGCAGCAAGCTGACAGTAATTATTGAAAATGAAACATGAACTTCCCAGTGACCTACTGCCATTAAGTTACTGGAAAATGCACAGTAACCTCTTAACAGTTAACTTGGGTCAAACGTTTCGGGTAGCCTTCCACAAGTTTCCCACAATAGGTTGGGTGAATTCTGGCCCATTCCTTCTGACAGAACTGGTGTAACAGAGTCAGGTTTGTAGGCCTCCTTGCTCGCACAGGCTTTTTCAGTTCTGCCCACAAATGTTCTATAGGATTGAGGTCAGGGCTTTGTGATGGCCACTCCAATACCTTGACATTGTTGTCCTTAAGCCATTTTGTCACAACTTTGGAAGTATGCTTGGGGTCATTGTCCATTTGGAAGACCCATTTGCGACCAAGCTTTAACTTCCTGACTGATGTCTTGAGATGTTGCTTCAATATATCCACATAATTTTCCTTCCTCATGATGCCATCTATTTTGTGAAGTGCACCAGTTCCTCTTGCAGCAAAGCACCCCCACAGCATGATGCTGCCACCCCCGTGCTTCACGGTTGGGATGGTGTTCTTCGGCTTGCAAGAAGCCCCCTTTTTCCTCCAAACATAACAATGGTCATTATGGCCAAACAGTTCTATTTTTGTTTCATCAGACCAGAGGACATTTCTCCAAAAAGTACGATCTTTGTCCCCATGTGCAGTTGTAAACCGTAGTCTGGCTTTTTTATGGCGGTTTTGGAGCAGTGGCTTCTTCCTTGCTGAGCGGCCTTTCAGGTTATGTCGATATAGGACTCGTTTTACTGTGGATATAGATACTTTTGTACCCGTTTCCTCCAGCATCTTCACAAGGTCCTTTGCTGTTGTTCTGGGATTGATTTGCACTTTTCGCACAAAAGTACGTTCATCATGTAGGTGTCCTGGACGGCTGGTAGTTTGCCCCCGGTGATGCGTTGGGCAGACCGCACCACCCTCTGGAGAGCCCTGCGGTTGCGGGCGGTGCAGTTGCCGTACCAGGCGGTGATACAGGCCGACAGGATACTCTTAATTGTGCATCTGTAAAAGTTTGTGAGGGTTTTAGGTGCCAAGCCAAATTTCTTCACCCTCCTGACATAGGTATTCCTCTTGTCCAGATGAGATAGGGCAGTGTGCAGTGTGATGGCGATTGCATTGTCGTGGATCTATTGGGGCGGAAAGCAAATTGAAGTGTGTCTAGGGTGGCAGGTAAGGTAGAGGTGATATGATCCTTGACTAGTCTCTCAAAACACTTCATGATGACAGAAGTGAGTGCTATGGGGTGATAGTCATTTAGTTCAGTTACCTTTGCTTTCTTGGGTACAGGGACAATGGTGGCCATCTTGAAGCATGTGGGGACAGCAGACTGGGATAGGGAGAGATTTAATATGTCCGTAAACACACCAGCCAGCTGGTCTGCGCATGCTCTGAGGACGCGGCTAAGGATGCCATCTGGGCCGGCAGCCTTGTGAGGGTTAACACGCTTAAATGTCTTACTCACGTCGGCCACGGAGAAGGAGAGGCCCCAGACCTTGGTAGCAGGCCACATCGGTGGCACTGTATTATCCTCAAAGCGGACGAAGGTGTTTAGCTAGTGAGCATCTCTCCTTTGCCAAGATAATCCATTTACCTGACAGGTGTGGCATATCAAGAAGCTGATTAAACAACATGATCATTACACAGGTGCACCTTGTGCTGGGGACAATAACAAGCCACTAAAATGTGCAGTTTTGTCACACAACACAATGCCACAGATGTCTCAAGTTTTGAGGGAGTGTGCAATTGGCATGCTGACTGCAGGAATGTCCACCAGAGCTGTTGCAAGAGAATGTAATGTTCATTTCTCTATCATAAGCCGCCTCCATCGTTGTTTTAGAGAATTTGGCAGTACATCCAACCGGCCTCACAATCGCAGACCACGTGTATGGCGTCATGTGGGCAAGGGGTTTGCTGATGTCAACGTTGTGAACAGAGTGCCCCATGGTGGCGGTGGGGTTATGCTTTGGGCAGGCATAAGCTATGGACAACGAACACAATTGCATTTTATCGATGGCAATTTGAATGAACAAAGCTACCGTGGCGAGATCCTGAGGCCCATTGTCTTGCCATTCATCCGCCGCCATCACCTCATGTTTCAGCATGATAATGCACTGCCCCATGTCACAAGGATCTGTACACAATTCCTGGAAGCTGAAAATGTCCCCGTTCTTCCACGGCCTGCATACTCACCACAAATGTCACCCAATGTGCTCTGGATCGACGTGTACGACTGTGTTTTCCAGTTCTCGCCAATATCCAGCAACTTTGCAGTCATTGAAGAGGACTGGGACAACATTCCACTGGCCAACATCAACAGCCTGATCAACTCTATGCGAAGGAGATGTGTCGCGCTGCATGAGGCAAATGGTGGTCACGCCAGATACTGACTGGTTTTGTGACCCATGCTCCTACCTTTCTTTTAAGGTACAGTATCTGTGACCCACAGTGGGGAGAACAAGTATTTGATACACTGCCGATTTTGCAGGTTTTCCTACTTACAAAGCATGTAGAGGTCTGTAATTTTTATCATAGGTACACTTCAACTGTGAGAGAATCTAAAACAAAAATCCAGAAAATCACATTGTATAATTTTTAAGTAATTCATTTGCATTTTATTGCATGACATACGTATTTGATACATCAGAAAAGCAGAACTTAATATTTGGTGCAGAAACCTTTGTTTGCAATTACAGAGATCATATGTTTCCTGTAGGTCTTGACCAGGTTTGCACACACTGCAGCAGGGATTTTGGCCCACTCCTCCATACAGACCTTCTCCAGATCCTTCAGGTTTCAGGGCTGTCGCTGGGCAATACGGACTTTCAGCTCCCTCCAAAGATTTTCTATTGGGTTCAGGTCTGGAGACTGGCTAGGCCACTCCAGGACCTTGAGATGCTTCTTACGGAGCCACTCCTTAGTTGCTGATCCCTCACCTTCCTCATGATCATTGATGCCCCACGAGGTGAGATCTTGCATGGAGCCCCAGACCGAGGGTGATTGACCGTCATCTTGAACTTCTTCCATTTTCTAATAATTGCGCCAACAGTTGTTGCCTTCTCACCAAGCTCCTTGCCTATTGTCCTGTAGCCCATCCCAGCCTTGTGCAGGTCTACACTTTTATCCCTGATGTCCTTACACAGCTCTCTGGTCTTGGCCATTGTGGAGAGGTTGGAGTCTGTTTGTTTGAGTGTGTGGACAGGTGTCTTTTATACAGGTAACGAGTTCAAACAGGTGCAGTTAATACAGGTAATGAATGGAGAACAGGAGGGCTTCTTAAAGAAAAACTAACAGGTCTGTGAGAGCCGGAATTCTTACTGGTTGGTATGTGATCAAATACTTATGTCATGCAATAAAATGCAAAATAATTACTTAATAATCATACAATGTGATTTTCTGGATTTTTGTTTTAGATTCCGTCTCTCACAGTTGAAGTGTACCTATGATACAAATTACAGACCTCTACATGCTTTGTAAGTAGGAAAACCTGCAAAATCGGCAGTGTATCAAATACTTGTTCTCCCCACTGTATATCTGTATTCCCAGCCATGTGAAATCCATAGATCAGGGCCTAATATTTTATTTCAATTGACTGATTTCCTAATTTGAACTGTAACTCAGTAAAATCTTTTAAATTGTTGCATGTTGCGTTTATATTTTTATTCAGTATATAGAAACACTATTTTTACTGCAACTCAGTAGCTGGTAACTTACTGTCAAATTACAGGTAATTTTTAACAGTGTGTGCCATAAGCACATTTTAAATATTCTATAAGTATAACTGTAGAACCTGTCATTGGTTCTACCTGGAACCATAGGGTTCTTCATCATGAGAAGGCCGTAAATGGAACTCAAAAGGGTTCTCCTGCGGGACAAATCAAAGGGTTCAACATGGCTCCCAAAAGGGTTCCCCCATAGTAAAATATGACAGAACTCTGTAACTAGAGGGTTCTTCATGACAGGGTTCTACGTAGAACCCAAAAGAGTTCCCCTACAGCAGTGTTTCCGAAACTCGGTCCAGGGGACCCCAAGGGGTGCACGTTTCGGCTGTTGCCCTAGCACTACACAGCTGATTCAAAAACCAAAACGTGCACCCCTAGGGGTCCCCAGGACCGAGTTTGGGAAGCGCTGCCCTACAGGGACAAATGACAGAACGTCTATTGGTTCTAATCTTTTAACAATCTTTATCATACCAACAGACCCAGTGGCGTAGCAGGAAATTCAGGTCGCTGGCAACCGTGAGGCGAGTTAAAATCCCAAGTGAGGTTGACTCCCAAGTAATCCGAATTTTGCTGGTCTGCAAAACCACACCCACCATTATCATCCTTCCCAGCATGCTCTATTGCATTTAGATTTTTGGAATTGTTTGTTTCAATATCTGCACAAAGACAAATAACATACATTTTTCTAAACCAATCCAATCTGTTTTGTTCCCGTTACTTAAACGGTTGTTCCAGTTTAAATACACTACATGACCAAAAGTATGTGGACACCTGCTCGTCGAACATCCCATTCCAAAATCATGGGCATTAATATGGAGTTGGTCCCCCCTTTGCTGCTATAACAGCCTCCACTCTTCTAGGATGTTGGAACATTGCTGTGGGGACTTGCTTCCATTCAGCCACAAGAGCATTAGTGAGGTCGGCCCTGATGTTGGCCGATTATGCCTGGATCGCAGTCGGCATTCCAATTCACCCTAAAGGTGTTCGATGGGGTTGAGGTCAGGGCTCTGTGCAGGCCAGTCAAGTTCTTCCACACCGATCTCGACAAACCATTTCTGTATGGACCTCGCTTTGTGCACAGAGGCCTTGTCATGCTGAAACAGGAAAGGGCCTTCCCCAAACTGTAGCCACAAAGTTGGAAGCACAGAATCGTCTAGCGTTAAGATTTCCCTTCACTGGAACTAAGGGGCCTAGCCCGAACCATGAAAAACAGCCCCAGACCATTATTCCTCCTCCACCAAACTTTACAGTTGGCACTATGCATTTGGGCAAGTAGCATTCTTCTGGCATCCCCCAAACCCAGATTTGTCCGTTGGACAGCCAAATGGTGAAGAGTCCAATGGCGACGAGCTTTACACTACTCCAGCCGACGCTTGGCATTGCGCATGGTGATCTTAGGCTTGTGTGCTGCTCCTCTGCCATGGAAACCCATTTCATGAAGCACCCGACGAACAGTTCTTGTACTGATGTTGCTTCAGAGGCAGTTTGGAACTCGGTAGTGAGTGTTGCAACAGAGGACAGGCGATTTTTACACACTTCAGCACTTGGCAGCCCCGTTCTGTGAGCTTGTGTGGCCTACCACTTTGCGGATGAACCGTTGTTGCTCCTAGACATTTCCACTTCACAATAACAGCACTTACAGTTGACGGAGGCAGCTCTAGCAGGGCAGACATTTTACAAACTGACTTGTTGGAACAGTGGCATCCTATGACGGTGCCATGTTGAAAGTCACTGAGCTCTTCAGTAAGGCCATTCTACTGCCAATGTTTGTCTATGGAGATTGCATGGCTGAGTGCTCAATTTTGTATACCTGTCAGCCATGGTTGTGGCTGAAATAGCCAAATCCACTAATTTGAAGGGGTGTCCACATACCTTTGTATATCTAGTGTAGTTTAGGTAGTCTCTTTTATTAATCTGTCTATCCCTGCCAGTCATTCTGAATGCAGATTGTGTGATTCCTCTGGCTGGATTCCAATTGGAATTAAATATCACTTTGCAAGCCAGCATAATGTGACTTGATGTTGGTTTTGCTTTAGCTTATGCTTGTCACCAGTGTCCAAAACACAACGAAGGCTAGTCACCAGTAAAAACACAGTGAAGGCAGTTTACCAGCTAAAACACAACGAAGGCTGGTCTGCCAGCATAACCAGCTAGACCATGCTGATCAGACTAGCTTGACCAGCTAGACCATGCTGGTCTGCCAGCATAACCAGCAAGACCATTCTGGTGGGCCTGCAGAACCAGTTAGACCACGCTGGTCAGACCAGTTAGACCACGCTGGTCAGACCAGTTTGACCACGCTGGTCAGACCAGTTTGACCATGCTGGTTAGACCAGTTTGACCAGCACTCAACCAGCACTGACCAGCTTGAAATGTATGCTGGCCTATGCAGTTTTTTTCAGCAGGGATGTAGGGCACCCGATGTGACATCGAGCCGACGACCTTGCAATCACCATGCAAGCTACATCTCACAGGAGTATTGTTTGTGTGAGTGCGTCGGGGGGGGGGGGGGGGGGGGGGGGGGTTTAATGATGCCACAAGCATCAGAAGAGCTGTGCTGTTGCGTTGACTGTTGCTTTGACTGTCCATACAGAGATACAGAGCAAACTAACAAACGTACATAAACACTGTAGAGTGTACGGTGCATGTTTACTTTTGCTGATGTTACACACTAGAAAATCTGCTTATCATTACTTCTCATCTGGCACATTGACAAACTACTACAAAGTGCTGTAACAAATAGTAGGAAGGATGGAGAGAAGAGACCAAGGGAAGAGGTAGAGGAGTGAGAGAGAAGATGTGGAGATAGATGAGAAGAGAGATGGGAAGAGAGGGATGGGAAAGGACACACAGAGATAGTGTGTGCGTGTGTCACTCACCTGTCTCCTCTTCTGCAGTCTCCGTGGTGACAGACTCTTGGTGCTGGTGGGAGACCCTGAGCAGAATGGCCCATCATCCTCCTCTTCCTGAGAGAGAGCGATAGAGAGGGGGGAGATAGAGAGAGAGAGTCAAAGGGAGACAGAGGGAGAGATAGTGTGAGAAAAAGAGAGGGGGAGAGAGAGAGAGAGAGAGAGAGAGAGAGAAAGAGAGAGGAGTGAGTGTGTCAAGTGAGTGTTCCATAATGTGTGTAAAACATAATAAAACAGTATAATATAATAATAATAATAATAATAATAATAATAATAATAATAATAATAATAATAATAATAAGACAGTTATGCATGTATTTGGAGTGTGGCCGGGTCAAATCAGATTAAATCATTCTGAACTCATGTGTATCCACACATAGCGACGTGTGTGTGTGTGTGTGTGTGTGTGTGTGTGTGTGTGTGTGTGTGTGTGTGTGTGTGTGCCTAGTACAGCCCAGTTAGAGCCAGTTAGTTAGTATCCATGTCCTCAGACTCTCTCTGACGGTGAGTTCAAACTGAAATTGCCTTATCAAAAGAATCAGGCTTATGGAAACATACATCTGGTCGCATTAGCTTTGAAGGAACCATCGGCTCATTTATTAAATATGCAAACAATAAAGGGCTGTAGCTGGTTGACATGACAGGCTATAGCCAGAGAGACACTGGTTAAAAATGTACACTCCTGAACAAAGCACTACACACACGTTTCACAAGTCATTACAACCCTGCTCATCTCTGAGTCACATGCTCCATATAAAACAGAGTGTGTGTGTGTGTGTGTGTGTGAGCCCTGGAGAGGTGTGAATTCACATAGGTCACCCTTTGCTTGAGCCTGCGAATGCCCCTCTTGGCATGACTCTTGGCCTGTATGAGAGAAACACAGGCATTAGAAATAACCACAGGCTCCATTAATATTCTACAGTGGTCTGGTGTAACATCAAGACCTGCTTTGATCCCGCTGGCCAAAAAAAGACAAAGACTAAAGCTGGAAAGGGCATCACACGCATGCATATACATACACAGTCCTAGTAGAACAATGACATTCACCAGCTAACTACAACCTTTTGGATATTCAGAGTGAGAACCTGTATGACTTAATACCCATTTTAAGGTTACGTTTTCAAGTTGTTTACATGTTATGTGTGTCCAATAAGAAAGTTTGCACTTGTGGGACTATTCCACTGGTTCCGAACTAAATCAAGAGCAGCTCTCGTATTTGAACATATTGGACGTATTTGACCCAGGTCTGATTGGGAATATGTTATTGATCCAGACTTGCATATCTGTAGGCCGTTTTCACAGCTGGACTTGCCTTAGTCATTGCAGTGTTGATCAGCGCGCCGCCTCTCTGCAACACACACAAAACTGTCATTTAGCAGCACATACACACAGGCACACGCACACACACAGAGGATTTCCATTGAACACACAACCCAACCAGTGGCGGTCGGTGCCATTTAAGATTAGGGAGGAAGATTTTTATATTTATGAGCATGGCCATATTTCAATTACAGCATATTGGATGAATGTAATTAATGTTCCATTCACCCAGCTCAATGTAAGATTGTTTATGCTACTACATGATACTGAAAATGGCCCTATATCCATCATCAGGTTGCGACAACCTAGCCTATAAAGGAAAGTTTATAACATAGGTGCACAGGTCGAGAGACATATTGGAGTAATCAGACAGTGAGACATTCAATACCACCTTGCACACTCTTGCCTGCATCTAGCTGATCTGGTGTGTAATCATTAGTCCAAACAAGAGTTTCTATTGGACAAATTCAGGTAGGTCCCTCCCAGTTTTTTTCAGTTTGCTTCCGTTTAAGAAATGTTTTGCAACAGAATCGGCGGAATGAATATACCTCTGATCACCTGCACACTCTCCTCCTTTCACCTTTTCCCTTCGCTTATGGACTTCAGTGCACAACACAACAGCTGTCTGTGACCAGGTGAAAAAACCTAAAACCTAACCCTTTATACCATAACTGCTAACCGCTACACAGCCTACTTCATTGTCACCATTTTAAAGTTATAGTCAAGAAACTAGAACTAACGCATTAGTAAACCCATAGCCTCGTCCCGTTTTAGGGAAGCCTGGGGAAGTTCGATGGCAGAAGAGCTAAAGAGTGGTCGGAACCCGGTGTAAATCAGTGACGCCTTGCAACACGTCAAACCAATCAAATGCCTTGCTTGAGTGGAGCTCCAAAAGATGCTCACCAGATTAGTGCCATAGGAACAACGGTACGTGAGGACAAAACATTTCAACAAAACAAGCACTGGCGACAAAACATTTTTGAATGTTTGCAGCACGCTGGTTTTGGCGATGCATGCCATATGATAAGCTGCTAAATGGATTCCCATAGCTGATATACTGAGAGAGTGACAATCAAATAAAATTGATTGGAGCTCTTATAACTAGACAAAAAGGAAATGTTCATTTAAGAATACAACACAGAAACACAGACACATTACAGGCAGAACCCCTTCCCCACTTTATTGCAGGATTGTGATTTCGGTTTAACCAACATTGACACTAGTTCATTTTGAATAATAGTTTAACAATTAAAACAAGGAATCAACTTCAAGGAATCAACACTATCACTTAAACATTTACAAATAAGCTAACTCGTACTGTATGTAAAGATTAGACATCTTAGACTAAACAACAATAGATAATTGCTCCAATTGTAATAGGTTTATACACTGACCGGCCCATTCATGAAAATGGATCGCTAGTACAGACAGTGAGTCATGTGGCCATGGCTTGCTATATAAAGCAGGCAGACAGGCATCCAGTTACTGTTTGACTGAACGTTAGAATGGGCAAAATGAGTGACCTAAGCGACTTTGGATGTGGTATGATCGTCGGTGCCAGCCACGCCGGATCCAGTATTTTAAAAAATGGTCACCCTCCTGGGCTTTTCACGCACGACAGTGTCTACTGAGAATGGTGCGACAAACAAAAAACATCCAGTCAGCAGCAGTCCTGTGGGTGAAAACTGCTCGTTGATGATAGAGGTTGAAGGAGAAGGACAAGAATCGTGCAAGCTAACAGGCGGGCCACAAACTGACAAATAACGGCGCAGTACAACAGTGGTGCGCAGAACGGCATCTCGGAACTCGTTGATCTTTGTCACGGATGGGCTATTGCAGCAGACGACCACACCAGGTTACACTCCTATCAGCTAAAAACAAGAAGAAGCGGCTCCAGCGGGCACGCGATCACCAACACTTGACAATTGAGGAGTGGAAAAACATTGCCTGGAACATGACAGTGAGTTCAGTTTACTTGAGTTGCCTGTGCAGTCCCCAGACCTCAACCCAATAGAGCATATTTGGGATGATATGGAACGGGCTGTTCACAGCATGAATGTACTGCCGTCCAGGCTGTTCTGGAGGCAAAGGGGGTCTGACCCGGTATTAGATGGGTGTACCTAATAAACTGGCCGGTGAGTGTACATTGTTTGTTTAACTGTATCTTTGTATACAACATTTGCTAACATAGGTAGGCCTACACATATAACCCATGCCATATAGAATATACCCTTTCATTCATTGGGATCTCTGTCTTCATTTGCAGACAGGCTTTCAAAGCTTTCCATATCTGAGGACAGAAAACATCACGAAGAAACAGGCTTCATTATACTGAAATTAGACAGCACTGAGTATTATGATGCTATTATCTCTCTGTCCTCAAGGTTTTCCCCTCTAGGGACTGGAGAATATTTTCATAATGTCCTCCCACAAAATGACCTGCCCTATCCACTACACTCTCCCTATACTGATAGCTGGAGCTGCAATTTCACCCTCTTCCATGTCTGTTATCTATAAATGTATTGGGAGACAGTTTTTAATTTACAATGATTACATCAAGATAGCTAGCTAATAGGAAGTTAGCTAGATGATGACATTTAATGCACTTAGCTAAACAGTGTGTGACGTCAGCTAGCTAGCAGCTCAGTTGACTTAGCTTACAAAATGAAATGGCCTACTGTAGCCAGCTAGCTAATAATAAATTGTTTAAATGTTTTTACTTACTTTAATTGGTTCTCCCACTACTTCCGTTTTTTGGGTCCTTACAAAAACAAAATAATGGGCCATCTTCACTATGTGCCAGGATTACAACCTCTCCCTCAACGTGATCAAGACAAAGGAGATGATTGTGGATTACAGGAAAAGGAGGACCGAGCATTCTCATCGACGGGGCTTAAGTGGAGCAGATTGAGAGCTTCAAGTTCCTTGGTGTCCACATCACCAACAAACTATCATGGTCCAAACACACGAAGACAGTCGTGAAGAGGGCACGACAAAGCCTATTCCTCCTCAGGAGACTGAAAAGATTTGGCATGGGTCCTCAGATCCTCAAAACGTTATACTGCTGTACCATCGAGAGCATCCTGACTGGTTGCATCACTGCCTGGTATGGCAACTGCTTGGCCTCCGACCACAAGGTACCACAGAGGGTAGTGCGTACGGCCCAGTACATCACTGGGGCCAAGCTTCCTGCCATCCAGGACCTCTATACCAGGCGGTGTCAGATGAAGGCCCTAAACATTTTCAAAGACTCCAGCCATCCAAGCGGTAACGGAGTGCCAAGTCTAGGTCCAAAAGGCTTCTTAACAGCTTCTACCCCCAAGCCATAAGACTCCTGAACAGCTAATCAAAAGGCTACCCGGACTATTTGCATTGTCCCCCCCACCACTTCTTTGACGCTGCTGCCATTCCATGTCTATTATCTATGCATAGTCACTTTAACTCCACCTACATGTACATATTACTTCAATTACCTCAACTAACCTGTGCCCCCGCACATTGACTCTGTACCGGTTCCGCCTGTATATATACAGTGAGGGAAAAAAGTATTTGATCCCCTGCTGACTTTGTATGTTTGCCCACTGACAAAGAAATGATCAGTCTATCATTTTAATGGTAGGTTTATTTGAACAGTGAGAGACAGAATAACAACAACAAAATCCAGAAAAACGCATATAAAAAATGTTATAAATTGATTTGCATTTTAATGAGGGAAATAAGTATTTGACCCCCTCTCAATCAGAAAGATTTCTGGCTCCCAGGTGTCTTTTATAGAGGTAACGAGCTGAGATTAGGAGCACACTCTTAAAGGGAGTGCTCCTAATCTCAGCTTGTTACCTGTATAAAAGACACCTGTCCACAGAAGCAATCAATCAGATTCCAAACTCTCCACCATGGCCAAGACCAAAGAGCTCTCCAAGGATGTCAGGGACAAGATTGTAGACCTACACAAGACTGGAATGGGCTACAAGACCATCGCCAAGCAGCTTGGTGAGAAGGTGACAACAGTTGGTGCGATTATTCGCAAATGGAAGAAACACAAAATAACTGTCAATCTCCCTCGGCCTGGGGCCCCATGCAAGATCTCACCTCGTGGAGTTGTAATGATCGTGAGAACGGTGAGGAATCAGCCTAGAACTACACGGAAGGATCTTGTCAAAGATCTCAAGGCAGCTGGGACCATAGTCACCAAGAAAACAATTGGTAACACACTACGCCGTGAAGGACTGAACTCCTGCAGCGCCCGCAAGGTCCCCCGGCTCAAGAAAGCACATATACAGGCCCGTCTGAAGTTTGCCAATGAACATCTGAATGATTCAGAGGAGAACTGGGTGAAAGTGTTGTGGTCAGATGAGACCAAAATCGAGCTCTTTGGCATCAACTCAACTCGCCGTGTTTGGAGGAGGAGGAATGCTGCCTATGACCCCAAGAACACCATCCCCACCGTCAAACATGGAGGTGGAAACATTATGCTTTGGGGGTGTTTTTCTGCTAAGGGGACAGGACAATTTCACCGCATCAAAGGGACGATGGACCGTCAAATTTTGGGTGAGAACCTCCTTCCCTCAGCCAGGGCATTGAAAATGGGTCGTGGATGGGTATTCCAGCATGACAATGACCCAAAACACATGGCCAAGGCAACAAAGGAGTGGCTCAAGAAGAAGCACATTAAGTTCCTGGAGTGGCCTAGCCAGTCTCCAGACCTTAATCCCATAGAAAATCTGTGGAGGGAACTGAAGGTTCGAAGTTGCCAAATGTCAGCCTCGAAACCTTAATGACTTGGAGAAGATCTGCAAAGAGGAGTGGGACAAAATCCCTCCTGAGATGTGTGCAAACCTGGTGGCCAACTACAAGAAACATCTGACCTCTGTGATTGCCAACAAGGGTTTTTCCACCATGTTTTGCAGAGGAGTCAAATACTTATTTCCCTCATTAAAATGCAAATCAATTTATAACATTTTTGACATGCGTTTTTCTGGATTTTTGTTGTTGTTATTCTGTCTCTCACTGTTCAAATAAACCTACCATTAAAATTATAGACTGATCATGTATTTGTCAGTGGGCAAACGTATAAAATCAGCAGGGGATCAAATACTTTTTTCCCTCACTGTATAGCCTCGCTACTGATATTTTACTGCTGCTCTTTAATTATTTGTTAATTCTTTAAATTTTAAATGTTTTACTTATCTATTTTTTACTTAACTTATTTTTCTTAAAACTGCATTGTTGGTTAAGGGCTTGTGACAAATACAATAATAATTTGATTTGATACCGTTTTCTTTAAGCAGTCAACATTAGAATGCAGTTTAAACCACCTCCGAGCAAATTTATGTAATGCACTCTAGTGCACCCAAAGTCGTTTTCCAGTGCATTGTCTCCATTATTTCTGTGTATCAGATGTAGCAAATTAATACGTTTTATTGAAAAAGGGTTGGAAATAGGTGTCTCCATAATGACAATCTAAATAGCCTCCTAAAACTGGTAAAAAGTTGTCACAAAGTGCACGCGTGCTGCTCTCTCTCCTCTCGCTCACGTGACTCAGCCAATAACTGTAGTGCTCTCTCATCACACACACACTCCCTCCGGCCCTCCCCACCACTCACTCACTCAGCAGCAGCCAGCCTCACTGCTTGACAGTCAGCAGCAGGTCACAGTGAAATATATATATATATTTCTAGAGAAATGCCATGGCGGCTGCGGTACATCTTAGAAATAGCCCAAAAACCCGCAACCCGCAGCCAATACATTTTCACCCGCGACATCGTTTTCAAAGTAGCCAAATTTGGCGAGAAAATCGCGAACATGGCAACACAGAGCGGTTTAGATTGTGTTGGGACGTTTTACTTTACCAGACTAATCCACTTTCAATTTCAATAAATATAAATCGCAGACTGTCAGCCAAACTTAAAACTAGCATAGGCAACAACTACCCGGTCAGAAAACAGTGACACACATAACACACAGCACCGCTTCTACGGGCGTGTGGGGGGAGGGTTCTTGACATGCAACATCCAATCAAAATCTTGCTGCTGGGAGCCAGCAAACCATTAAAACCATTTTTGGAATGCAATATTCTCCAGATGTGATTTTGGAGGTACGGCAACACAAGACTAGTAAACCCACAATCCAATCCGTGTACAATCATGCTGTACAGTGTACAGCAAGCAGTTTAGAAGTTACACCGGCGGGCCCCGGTGGCAATACATTTATAAAACCGAAAGCTAACTTGACTTAATTGGAAGAGTTGCAGTGTTGGATAGCCTTAGCCAGCCAGCTAACATAAATAGAAATTCCTCTCTGAGTCATGTTGTAGAGTAGGCTAAATTAGCTGCATTAGCTAAATTAGCTGCATTAGCTAAGTAAAACTAAGGTAAACTAAGAAGAAAAAACTTCTAAACTAAATGTAGCTTTCTCTCTCTCTTTCTCTCTGCTGCTTCTCATAAAGTTTTGAAGAAATTAATTTAAAAAAAATGTTCAACTATAGTCTTTCTCTCGCTTTGATTCAACTACTCACCACACTTCATGCACTGCAGTGCTAGCTGTAGTTTATGCTTTCAGTACCAGATTCATTCTCTGATACTTTGATTGGATGGACAACACGTCAGTTCATACTGCAAGAGCTCTGACAGGTTGGAGGACATCCTCCGGAAGTCGTCATAACCAACGTTCCCTCTAATTTCAGGTCTGCTGAGTGCAAAATTGAACATTGTGAAAATTCGGTGCAACTTCCAGCGCACGTTTACTGTGAACACTGAGGCTGTACCCGCTTTAAGTTACAGTTTTAACATTGGCCAAGTAAGCTACTGTGGCTATTTAAAAGTATAATGTAGGCCTACCAGAGTGGCCTACCATCAAAAACAACAGAGAAAATGCATCCCATAACATTTTAACATGGAAATAGCTGTTCTACCATTCAGCCTACAGTAGCAGCCAATGTGGGGGTTCAATGAGACTTGACATTAACCTGTTCATCCACTTGTCCTTCAGACAAGGAGGTGACTGAAAATGTTGTTGTGTTGTTCAATGCAAGAAACCCCTTTACAAAATAAAATGCATTATTATTCCCATACCATTATTACAGAGAATCAGACAAATTATGCTACCCTCTGCCAATTGGCTACTTATTCAAGTCTGTCCCAATAAGCCCAGTACAATAAGACAAAAAAAAGCTCTTACCTGACTGGCTTTTCAAAGATGTCTAGAAATGTACACGTTTAGTGCTCTAGAAGGAAGCAATCACTCCCCTATTGCTGACTACAAATGATCTATAACTGGGCTAATAACTCACTAACTAGAAAAGGATATGAACAAAATGTGCACACATGGCTACATGCAGCTCTTGCTTTGATCGCAAAACAAGTGCATCTTCTCACGACCGCTCATGCTGTAAACACAGTCCAGTTCAAAGTAAATGGCACAGATCCATATATGGCAATGGTCTATTTGCATACAGGCCTACTGCAGCTCTGATTGGTTATGCCACACTGGTCTGGAAGCGTTCTGCCTACAACAAAATCTCTTGCATAGTTCATTTTGTTTCGGTATGTTGCATTGAAAGTGGCTAATATTGCGTTGATTTGATCACAATTACCAGAGTAAAGGGAAACGTTGATAGTATTAACTAATAGGGAAAACTCAAGACAGTTGAGTGAAGTTCAATCTCGTGCTTCTCTCTGTTGGCTGATATTTCTTCTGTGCGCAGCATAGAGGGAACATTGGTCATAACTACTGTGGAAGTCTGTGTAAGGGAGTGAGAACCATGAGCCACCTAGGTTTTGTATTGAAGTCAATGTACCCAGAGGAGGATGGAAGCTAGTGGTCCTCCTGCTACACCATTGTGCTACCCAAGAGGATGCTGTTGAGACTACTGTAGACCTTCATTGCAAAACAGTGCGTTTTAATCAGTTATTTGGTGACATGAATATATTTAGTATAGTCTTATCAAAAAAGTATAACTTTAATGTGTCAATATATATTTTTTAATGAAATTCACTAAGTAGGATGGTCCTACCCTTCATCCTCTGAGGAGCCTCCAATGAAACCAACAGACACCTGGAATTACTATACAAACATAAGCCAATGGACGATGGACGGATAGCGTGTTTTCTGTATGTATCATATCTCTAACACATAAAACACATTGGTGGTCCTCTGTAGCTCAATTGGTAGAGCATGGCGCTTGTAATGCCAGGGTAGTGGGTTCGATCCCCGGGACCACCCATACGTAAAAATGTATGCACACATGACTGTAAGTCGCTTTGGATAAAAGCGTCTGCTAAATGGCATATTATTATTATTATTATTATTATTATTATCTGCAGTTTGCTTTGAGAGATACACACTGAGATAGTGTGATGGTGAATATTTAAACACCACATTAGCAGGCAAGATACAGTAGCTAAATGACTTATTGTATCACATACTGAATTACATCTCTGCTGATGTCAGGATTTTTATCCTCAGCAAATCCTATGTTCTATCTCAGTCTGTCTCTCGCTCTCTCTGTCACCCCCTCTCTCCATTCACCATACTAGTCTAATGCAAAGAGAGCACAAGGCAACAGCGTCAAACTAAACGACTAAACTCTTTAAAATGCCAGCCAGTTTAGAGTTTGGAGCCGACAGAGAAAAGGAGATGAGTGGAGAAGAGTAGAGAGGGGCCGAGGTGAAAGTCTGCTCTTATAGATCCGTGTCAGTCATAAGATGTGAACTTTAACAAGCCTTTGAAAATAACTCTAGAGGACTAATTCAGAGCTGCTGTATGGTTGACGGGGGAGAGAGTGATAGAGAGAGAGAGGTGGGAGAGAGAGGGGGGGGGGGGGGGGGTGATCTCTGTTTGGTAGGTTTGATGGAGGAACACTTGTCTTGTGGTTCCTGAGAGATCAACATGTCAGTCAGGGAGACATCTCGTCAAATCACTACAGACTCTCTCTTTCTTTCCATTTCTCCCTCTCTCACTTTCCCTCTATGTCTCCCTCTTTCTTTCTCCCCGTCGCAATTGTCCTACTGTAAGTATGCACAGATTCACAAGGCCAACCGCACACACATGTACACACACACTTACATTCAGCACGCTCCACTCCAAAGACTACACAAGAACTTACAGAGTCATACATCTGTCAATTACTCTAACATGAGAAGATATAGAATACACTCAATTCATTGTATTTGTATAATATCTTTGCATACCTTGACTGTGTGCACCCACTGTTGATAAGACCTGGAATTACCTGTAAAACAGCAAAGGCACACACAATGAATGACAGAGACGTGAAAGCGACTGATCAGACACAGTGATGACATGAACTCAATGATGACACACATTTTGTGCGACTGTATCAAACGTATAGGACCTGGTCTCTCTTGGGAAAGAGGTTGTCTGACCTCAATCGGACTACTTGGTTAAATAAAAGTTAAATAAGAAATTAAAAAGGCAAAATTATGTTTGAGTAAAATGATTCGTTGTAAGATGAATCTTATAGGATGTTAGTGCCACTCACTTCCACAGAAGCCTCCCTCAGTGATCTCCTCTTCGAACAGGTCAGTGAAGCCTCGGCCTGCGTTCAGCTTGGCCAGCCGGCCGTCAATAAACTGCAACCATAAATTACAACACAGCATTACAGATGGTAGGGAGGGAGGGAGAGTGAGGGGAAAAGGGAGAAAAGGAGGGACAGAGAGGGAGGCCAGACGACAGGGGGAAAAAAAGACACCCAACTGGGCAAGTGTGTTTAACCCTACCTGTTCCAGACGTGTCTCTAGATGAAATGAGTTTAGGGATCGGGTGGGTAATGTGAAGCAGGTTTTGAGGATTAGGGCAGCAGACGGCCATGCTGCCTGGTTAGGGTTAGGCCTGGCTGGGAGACCGCATGGTGAGGCCAGGGATGAATCCCAAACGGCACCCTATTCCCTACATAGTGCTCTACTTTTGACCAGGGCCTGGTCAAAAGTAGTGTACTATGTAGGGAATAGGGTGCCATTTGGAATGCAGAACTGGTGACTGATGCACCAGGAACATTCATTTCCTCCCTTTGTCACATGGAGCTTATAAAACGCTTCCCATAAATATGTTCATTATCAGCCCAGACGTTACATGTCACTCACAGACACATGTAGGCAGACACAGGCATTGGCACAAAGACACAAACAAATGTACGCACACACACACACACACACACACACACACACACACACACACACACACACAAACATATGTACGCGCACACAGGCACACACACACCCCTGAGCTTCAGCTATAAATATTGAGCAAAAATAAAAGCATTCCTCAGACATTTCTCTTTAAAAACAACTAGAGAGATTTTACAACCAATGACCAACCCAAAAATTAAAGAATCTAAATAAACATTATTAATTCATTTCATAAAGCCATAAAACATAAAAGTCCTGTTATCTATCATCACAGGGCCGTGATAAGAACTGACCCTGGTTCATAACCGACTGGTTCCAGCTCAGCTCAAGAGGGGCGGGGAGATCTGACCAACATGTGACTGTGGGTTGTTTCTGTAAACGAGAAAGTGTTCTACGATCTAAAAGATCATTATGATCTAAAAGGCAACACTGATCCTAAATCAGCCTTCCTACTCTGAGAAGCTCGATACATACAGCCTCTGGTCAAATAAGGGTTAAATAGATATTTTATTTTAGAGCTATGTCCACCCAGCTCACTGTATTTCAAAGACTGCATCTAGAAACAGTGGGTAGCTCTCTGTCTATATTTAGGAATGGGTTCGGGCATATCTCTCAGTGGAGCGCTAGGCTAACTAGCTACCTAGCACCAGGCTTTCCTCTCCTGTAGGACGGAGGGGAACCTCATCATCATAATCTTGCTAATGAGAGATGACACTGCAGGTTTCAACCATCAAAAGAGACTTGTTTAAAAGGAGTAACTGGACAGAAGATAGTATTCACGGCCATGAATATCAATCAGGTTAACTGCGTTGAAAATTATTTTTTTTAATACTTAAAATTATTGTTTTTATTAAGAAAAAAACTAGACAAACCAAAAGAGTTGTCTGATGAATCAAACGGCTGAATTGTACAGCAATCGCCTCCCTCAATGTAATTGTTGGGTTGGGATTTTATAGATAAACTAGAAAACATTCATTACTATCTATATGATTATCATAGAGTGTCAGTCATTCTATAGCTGTGAGGTGAGTAATGTTGGGAGTAATCTGGCGTCCACCTGTACTGCTGCATGTACACAGTAAAACGAGGCGAGCAGGCCATCTGTGGGCCAGACATTGGAATCCTCACTGCAGTGTTCTAGATTACTGTGGAAGGGGTTCCAGATCTCTGGAAGATGTTCTAGAACATGGGGGTTAACTGCCTGTAGGACCTTACACGGCAACTCTGACATCCACACACAACATCCCATCACCATCACATTCACACAGAGTTTATATGTGGAGGAGAGGAAACCTAACGTTCTCTAGCTTCTCCACTTGGATTCTCCCCGAAATGGAGTCCTACTTTGAGAATGATCTGATTGATATGTGATTGGTATTATGCGGAGAGACAGAGTTGTTGTGGCTGATCCAGTAAATGGTCAGTGCTCCTGCCCCGCCTGTGTTAAAAGGGGTCTATGTGTGAGGCTGCTCTCTCTGTCTATAGGAGGGGGAAGCTTCACTGAGCCAGTCTCCACTGAACCACTGCATCTACCAAGCAGTGTCCTGAACCCATCCACTTTAGAAGAAGGAGTGTGTGTTTTCAGTCAGTGTGTGTGTAGGGGCTGAGGGGTTGATAAAAAAAGCAGGTTATCGTTGAAAGCCTTTCCCTCGCATTCTCTTGGCAGCTCTCCTCCACTTGTTCTGTACTGAATGGACCGGGATGGAGATGGGGCTGGGGATGGGTCGGGAAAGGCTGTTTGTCAGCAGATGTGTGTTTGTGTTTCTCAGTGAGCGGATGTGGGTCATGGCCAGAGCAGAGTCGGCGGACCGCTGGCCTCTCTCACTTTAACAGGGAGCAGGAGAAGAGATAAACGCTCTCCTTCGCCACGCTAGAGAGGACAGAGATAACCGCCGCATCCTAACACTCCCTCTCCCTACGCTACCACACAGACAGGAGCAGAAAGGGGGAAGTGAGGGGGAGAGAGACAGAGCGAGAGAGAGAGCGCAAATAAAATAGCTGATTAAGAAGCTCTCTGCTCCCTCTTAGGGATAAATAAACAACTCATCAAGGCTGGAGAGGAACAGTCTAACTGTGGTGGGGTGAAAAGGAATGCTTTTAAGACCGTGGGAGCTTTGAAAGTTACTCTACTAATAGTTTACTTTTCCTAATTAAGGGAAGGAAGTTATCCTAGGTGCATTTTTGTCTGTGGGTGTTGGTTTGATTGGTTTAAAGGAGAGCGAGGATTGAAAGAGCTTTCAGTTTAATCAAAGGCTTAAATAGCTCCTACTATCTTTCAGTTATTAGGTAGGAATTTTCTCATGGTTCTGGAATGGTGGGCCTCACACACGCACGCAGGCACACACACTGCAGTGTTACCTGTTTGAAGAGCTGCAGGTTGACAGCCATCTCCAAGAAGTTGCTCATGGTGCTGGAGCGGTGAGCCACAAAGCTCTCCTCGCAGAACATGACTGGTTCCCCCTGATCATAAACAGGAAGCGGAGGAGAGAGGAAGATCAGAACCATACATTTAGAACCAGATAACATTTACAGATATTTACACTTCGTATTCTGTGGCGGAATGCTTTTAAAATGTCACATTACTGATCTGATAAAGGACAAGAGAAATTAAGAGGTTGACGATACATTTCTACTGTATACTACTTATATATTTTCTGCCACCCAAACCTTAGTAACTTTAGTAACTAGGTAATTCAGTCTCTCCTGTTACACTCTCTTACATCATTATAATTAGCTGAGAGCCACAGACATTGGATGACAACATCCCAGCCAATCAAAAGGAGCCTGCAGTGGTTCTACATGCATGTTTTCGTATAATTAACCTAATTTGCAAATGTATATTTTTCTACAGTTAATTTTTAATTATTGTGGTGAACCAGGCTAGTGTTTGAGGCTTTGAACACACCAGGACATGTTCACTACAATATAGGTCTGGCCTTATTTTAGTGTTGGGGGGTTAATGCTATATATTACATCACGATTAGTTTATAGTTCTGTAATTAGCTACTTTAATTCAGACATGGAATAGTTATTCTGAAAGAATAGGAACAGAAGAATGTCTTTCTCTGCAGATGGACTAAAAAAGAACGATTCTATTCTAACAAGGTAACCGTAAACATGTCTTCCCCCACAAATGATGCAGCCCCCCCCCAAGTGAAACTACTGGCCCGAATGAGAATATTATTGGCCCCGTCCAAGACCACAGGAAAGCAAGTTATGCATGGAGAATTTCAGTCGTGGGTGATTTCATGTTTCATTTGCAGTCCGGGCAAGTACCTTATAGTATAGCCAACCATAAAACAAGATATTTACACCGATTGTTTGGAAAACCAAAATAAAACCATCCCACCTCTCAATGATGATGATACTGTATAGCCTATATTAAACCGTTTAAAATGGAATATTCCCCTCCAGAAATGAGCCCAATAACAAATTGATGAAAAGTACATGGTCCATATTACCAGGCAGGTGTGCTATTTTAGCAATAACCATCATCACCTGTCTGATGCAGCATCTGTGGCTACATGGCTGAAGCGTGGGGTTGCTCCTCTGCATGGTTCACCCCAATGTGCTAATCATTAGCTGGATCACAGAGGGCACACTGCCTGGCTACTGTAAATGAGGCCACATTGTTGACAAAAAAGGCCTCCAAAAAAGTTTATGAATTCATACAGCCGAATAATAATTCATAACAGCTCAATAATTGATTTCCATTCATATATTTCATATCAATATTATTATTAATAAACATTTTTTCCCTCATAATAGTAGAAACAAATGTCATTAATCACCCACGGATTGGTTCATAATAATGGACTATTCCTCCCTGTTTCACGCGATATGATTGAAAACGAGACTTTCATTAAAACTATGCTACAGCAATGAGGCGCTGTCAGAGCGGGGCAGAGAAAAGAAAATAAAGATTTAATTTGAACAGAAACATATCCTAAGTTAACGCATTTATTTAGTAAAAGGACTGGTGCTGCTGATAAGGCTGCCATCGTCGTCGAGGCAGAGGCTGAGGACATGCATGTGTAGCCCAGTGGCGGTCAGTGCCGTTTAAGATTATGGAGGATGTTATTTTCATTTTTTATGTGCATGGCCTTATTTCTATTACAGCATATTGGATGACTGTCATTCATATTCCATTCACCCAGCTCAACGTAACATCGATAGGTTTAAGCTACTACATGACACTCGAATTTGTCCTATACCCATCATGAGGTTGCTACAACCTAGCCTACAAATGAACGTTTATAACCTAGGTGCTGTGCACAGGTCGAGAGACAAATTGGACTAATCAAGGTGACAGACAGTGACACATTCAATACCGCCTTGCACACTCTTGCCTGCATCTAGCTGATTTAGGGTGTCATCATTAGTCCAAAACAAGAGTTTCTATTGGACAAATTCAGGTAGGTCCATCCCCGTTTCGTTTGTCTGTTTAAGAAACGTTTTGCAACAGAATTAGCGGAATTAATACACCCCTGAGCACCCGTACACACAGTATCATCACATCTACGCGCTCTCCTCCTCTCACATTTACCCTTCGCTTGTGGACTTCAGTGCACAACACAACAGCTGTCTGTGACCAGGTGGAAAAACCTCTCCAAGCCCAACCTTCATACCATAACCGCTACACACAGCCTACATTGTTGTCACCATATTAGTTAAAGTCAACATAGCTCCTAGAACTAACGCGTTAGTAAAGCCACAATCCAATCCATGTGTACAATCACGCAGTAGAGTACAGCAAGCAGTTTAGCAGTTACATCGGTGGGCCCCGGTGGCAATACATTTATAGGTTGGAGGACGTCCTCCGGATTCGCCATAATTACTGTCCAAATTTATGGAAGGGGATGAGAACCATGAGCCTCTTAGGTTTTGTATTGAAATCAATGTACCCAGAGGAGGACGAAAAATTGCTGTCCTCCGGCTACACCATGACGCTACCCTACAGAGTGCTGTTGAGGCTACTGTAGACCTTATTTGCAAAACAGTGTGTTTGAATCAGTCATTTGGTGACATGTGAATATATTTAATATCGTTTTATCTAAAAATGATTTTTTTTAAAATGTTTCACTGTTTTAATTTTTATGAAATTCACTGAGTAGGATGGTGATCCCCTTCCTCCTCAGAGGAGCCTCCAGATGGTGTAGCCCATGTATCTGATGCAGTCTGGCCAAAAAGAGTATGGCATGTCATCCTCTTTTTGGCCACACAACATCAGGTACATGGGCTACATATAATCAGACAGAGGGGCGTTGTTTCGCTCACTCGGATGCTTTCTTCAGTGAGATAGTTTTAGCCCCTTACGAATTGAAGGAAAGATAGTTTCAGCCAATTGCGAATTTAAGGAAAGTTGGCGGGTACACAGTGCTCTTTTCGGATGCTGGAATTCTTTTGGATGAATGTGTGAAGGTAATTTGTTTGACATTCAGATGAAAACATAACTGGTTGTGTTCATGGCACATTAAAAGGTAATACATTTTTACAGTTAAACTACATGTCTTTACAGCGGCTCAGTCTGGACTCTAAGTACGCCCCTGAGTGAACACATTTTAGTTGCAATCATCTTTGAAATCAGCATATTTTGCGTTATGGTACTAGGGTAGTGAATTGATGTTAGCTTCAGCTGTAAGCTAGCAAGGAAAGTTAGCCTACAATAAAGCTAGAAGCTACTGGTATCTTCTTGCATTGTAAAGTGTTCTAGCCTATATGGACATTGTTTTGCTAACAGTAATTAACCGTTTCAACATTTCTACATGCCGTGTCGCATTATTCAAGTGTGTTAACTTCTGTGCAGAATCAGTGGGGAGCTAACATGATACAGCCCAGACTCCCAGTGCAGGCTAGCAATGAGTAAATGGAGCAGGCAGGGTGCACACTATAATAAGGGGGTTGGCTATGCTGATAGACAGGCTTAATACATGAGACACATCTGACAGAAGTACCGAATGTAACAATAATTCTAGTACCGAACGTTTTTCATATTCTAGTATTGAAAAAGTATTGAAGTTTCGGTATACCGTGCAACACCAACACACACACACCACCTCATCTGTGAAGGCATATGGGCTTTAAAAACACATGATTCAGTCAAACGGGTTGCTCAGAATGTGTGTGTGTGTGTCCGTATGCGAGCATGGAAGATAACTGTAGCTGAATGCAGTCACTGTAAAACATATGTTTGTTTTTTATGCAATTTTTTTTTATACTAGCTAGCTATTTAGTATATGGAATCATAGGCTTTTATCCAGATCCTATGGGGACTAGGGAGATGGTATGTTGTGTGGACCTCACAGCACACACACGCTCCTCGCTCGCTCTGCTTTAAATGTTTGTGTCTGAAGGGAGTCAGGCAGTGTGTTCATGCTACTGTCTGTATACACAGACCGACAACACAGAGGTATCAATTATGGATCCCCTCTCTGGGACCCAATTACACTTAAAGCCTATGAACAAAAGCTATGCTATTTGACAAACAGTACATGGCTTGTTCTGCTCCCAACTGGAGTAACTTGGAATTGAGAGGCAGAGCGAGAGAGAAATGTTCTGGGGTTTAGACTAGCGAGGGGAAGGATGATACTGAGAAGTGGCTAAAAGAGATCTTCAAAGAGAATGTCCTGACCCCTCCTGTAAAGGTAACACATGTCAGTGTTTCAGACCCTCTTCAAAACTCAAAACACACCTTCACTCACTGTTCAAAAACAAATTTTCCTTTCACAAACTGAAAACAAACTTGAGGGTAGGGGTTAGGGGTATAATGATTACGTCGAAGCGAGTTCTTACATGTTTGTACCTGAGGGTTGTGGTTAGGAGAACCTTCTTACAGGTTTGTATCAGAGGGTAAGGGTTAGGGGTAGGTTCTTATCTAAGGCAGCATTTCCCGAACACGGTCCTCGGGACCCCAAGGGGTGCACGTTTTGGTTTTTGACCTAACACTACACAGCTGATTAAAATAATCAAAGCTTAATGATTAATTGATTATCTGAATCAGCTGTGTAGTGCTAGGGCAAAAAACTAAACCTGCTTTCAGGGGGGGCCCCAGGACCGAGTTTGGGAAACCCTGCTCTAAGGGCTAGGGTTAGGTTCTTACAGGTTTGTATCTGAGGATAAGGGTTAGGTAAGGGTTAGGGGTAGGCTCTTACAGGTTTGTATCGGAGGGCGTCTCGGTAGGATCCAAACAGGGCAGCCTGAGCCCGGAGGAAGGCCCTTGCTACTCCGCTTCCTGTTGCTGTCGACTGCTTCTTTAGCTTACTCTTCAGAGAGTGGACCTGAGAGAGCGAGAGACAAAGGGAGAGAGAGACAGAGAGAGCAAGCAAGCGAGAGAGGGGGAGGGGATGGAGAGAGGGTGGAGAGACAGATCGAGATAGGAGGAGAGAGAATGAGGGTGGAGAGAGAGAGAGAGAGAGAGAAAGAGAGAGAGGGAGGGGAGTGAGAGAGGGAGGGAATGGAATGAGAAAAAGAGTGGAAAGAGAGGGGAAAGTTAAATTAACACCTGTGAAATTGGTAGCTGGAACAGGAGAGCCATTCTGGGTGTGAAGTGTCACATTTACAGGTCATCCCCAAGAAATAAATAAAAAAAGCTTATCTGTTGTGCTACAGAGAGCACCTGCAGAGAGCACCTGCTGCTCTGTTAATTGAGCAGAGGATGGGGGAGATGGGGAGGAGAGGAAAGGGAAGGGAGTAAAGAAGGACTGTGAAAGAAAATCCACAGTTGCCTCGTTCTCTCTCCCACTCTCTACTTCTTTTCCTCCCTGTACTATCCTGTAAAGGTCTCTTGACACGAAGAAGCCTCTCTCTCTCTCTCTCTCACAGTAGAGAACAGTACAGTAGGCCTACAGGAGAGCAGCAGCGTGCAGCTGCTTATTATAGGAGGACAAAAGATGCCCCCCATGCAGTCCATTGGAACGTCTAAGGAAGGTGTCAAGAGCCTCCTCACCTGTTCTGAAGTCTGTCTGTCTGAAAGAGGACTGTATAGTACATCTCCCTGTCTGTCTTGAACATAATCACAAAATATACACTGTCCCTTGGTTGTATACAATATACAGTGTACAAAACATTAGGAACACCTGCTCTTTCCATGACAGACTGAAGCGGTGAATCCAGGTGAAAGCTATGATCCCATATTGATGTCACTTTTTAAATCCACTTCAGTGTAGATAAAGGGGAGGAGACAGGATAAAGAATAATTTATAAGCCTTGAGACAATTGAGACATGGATTGTGTATGTGTGCCATTCAGAGGGAAAAATATTTAATTGCCTTTGAACGGGGATGGTAGTAGGTGCCAGGTGCACCGGTTTGAGTGTCAAGAACTGAAACTCTGCTAGGTTTTTCACCCTCAACAGTTTTCTGTGTATCAAGAATGGTCCAACACCCAAAGAACATCTAGCCAACTTGACAACTGTGGGAAGCATTAGAGTCAACATGGGCCAGCATCCATGTGGAACGCTTTCGACACCTAGAGTCCATGCTCCGACGAATTGAGGCTGATCTGAGGGCAAAAGGGGGTGTTCCTAATGTTTTGTACACTCAGTGTATAACGCCCACGTTGTTGTTCAACTTTTGATGAAATGTTTAACAGTCTAAGAACTGTACCTATTGATTACCCTGTGAATCCATAGGCATACATCACGTAATGTAAAGCAAGATGTCATTACATTTTCAACCATTCAACAATTCCATTTTAACACCCTCAAGAGACCAGACCAAAACAATCAAGGAACACCTACAGTAACAATACTGTTTGTAATATTAGGAGAAACGCTGACTTCTGTTTGAGTTGAGTTAGCAGTTAGAAACTAGAGGGAAGAGAAGCAGAGTGTTAACAAAGTCTCACTAAACCCCTAGGGTTTAGTCTGACGCTCTCTCTCCACCGTGTCCCCGTCCTGCCTGCTATCATCCACCACGAACACTCCCTCCCCTCCCAGGCATCAAACAGCAGTTTATCACTGCTAAATTAACAACTGTCATCTCCACACTCACTCATTTTTGCTAAATACTTGTATGTTTATGTAAAGTTGTTTCTGAAATTAATATTTCATGTTTGTGTGCGTTTGCAGATTTGTTCTCTCTCCCCCACTGCAAAATCATTAAAGGTCTTTTTTTTTTCAGCTTGAGAATCAAAGACAACAGAATGTCAGTCAGTCTATAAGGAGAGTGCTGATACCCTGAAGACCGCCAGACAGGCAGGGAGAAGTTGATTCTGCTGCTAGCGGAGTTCTGAAGATCACCGTTTAGAGGAGAACGATTACAAATACTTTTTAATGAGAGGGAGGGACAAAAAGAGATGTTCTGTTTCGGAATAGAATTAGAATGAGATTGTTTTAGTGACAAGTTAGAATATTGAAAATGTGTCTTCATTTGTTTTGAGAAGGGAAATTACGGTAGTTCAGTGAAAAGTTTTTTAAAAATTATTAAAGGAACTGTTTTATTTTTATAATCTCAGAAGGCGACAATCACAACATGTGCTAATAAAAACAAAACCCACACATCCCATAAAACAATAAAAAAAAAAAAATACAGAAGAAAATAATAAGTGTGTGTTTGACAGAGGAGGCTAGTTAGTGCAGTAGCATCTCACCAGGCATGCTGCAGCAGCAATAGTCTCTGTCAGACTAATTAGCTTTTATAGTGTGAGCGTGGCTAACAAGACGTGAGCAGGCGTCACAGAGGCCCTGCTCTACAGGTGATAACCCTATTTGGCAATGACATTTTTTACTGTAAAGTCACACTGACGGCCAACAGATCAAAGGGACTGACTCCCCCAATGGGTCCAATTAACTATAGCATTGTAGAGAGAGAGCGGGAAGGAAGGAGAGAGAGAGAGAGAGAGAGAGAGAGAGAGAAGGCGAGAGCGAGACTAAGGAAAGGAAGGCGCAAAGAAAAAAAAAAACTGTTGAGTTATGATAGTCATAATCTATGCAGAGGCCTTTCCCGTATAGGTCTTTTCCACATAGCTGTGATCTTTTCAATTTACATCAAGGGAGGATGGCTGTGGATGAAAGGCGTGCGTCTGAGGAGCGGCAGGCCGGCAGCCACACAGGGTAGACACAGGGGCTCATTAAGCCATGGCCCAGCCTCCCCATAACAAGGACTGAAGTGGCTGGTGTAAAGAGCAGGGGGTCACAGGTCAGACCGGGAACAGATCTCCATTTAACTCAGCAGCTGGAGATGATAATTAGCAGGTGCATTGGTGATATCGGTCTCTCTGTAAAGGATAAGACTAGCTACTGTAGATGGGAATCATTGGATCATTGGATCTCTGCTGTGGGCTGGGGTGGTTCACACATACAGACAACACACACGTGGGCGCACACACGCACACACATACATCATGTAACACCATTCTGAAGTTTTATCTGATTGAACTGGAAGTCCTCTCCCAGTGTGTGTTCATGTAATGACGAATATACACAGACACAATTATGCACAAACACGTCATTCCATAAAAAGATACGCTTAAAAAGGAGCATTTTTTTGCAGAGCACTCAAAATGGATTCACTTCAGAATATCCTAGAAATAACTTCGAAATAATATCACGCGTACAAGGACTGCAATAATTTTTCTAACAAACATGAAGAAGTGTCCAAAGCAGTAAATGTGCCATATATTTCAGCTCTGGTGCCTGTCCCTCTATTGCCTGCTCTAGCAGCAGGTAAAGTAACATTACATAGAGAAACAGAAGAAAGACAAGTTTCATCATCATAACGAGACGCGGAGGATCTAGTCCAGCTGTCAGGGATAACGAGGCTTGGCTGGTACTGTAGTGTCCTCTAAACACATGGGAACTAACGTCAACTAACATTGTCTCACAGCACACATTCACACCACATTACTGCACAGGAACTGACTGTCTGACGACTTTTACTCTGGCGAAAAAAGGCACAGCATGGCTAATTGTTACTGAGCATTTTGCCACTATTTATCTACAGCTAGACAGCAGTGGAAACATATATGGTTTGTCTCCCTAGCTAAAACCCAGCAGCATTTTGTAGAGAAAGGTAAAGCAAAGGTAAGTGTTTGCTTAAATATAACGGAGCATTTATCAGTGATTGGACAGTGGGAAAATGTGTATCATCTATATCCTATGTGTTTAAAATGAAAAATAGACACAAAAAAACGTTTAATGATGACAATGACAATTAAGGCTCAAACTCTGAAAATAAATGTCTAATCAATCACACCTCACAAAATTTGCACCAGCGCATATAAAACTCCCAAATTACGACCCTGACACTGCTGCTGTGGTATAAAGTTTGGGTTTTCTCTTCTAACAAAAAAAGAATGTTTTGTTAAGATTCTGTCCAGGGAAAGAAGGCCGTGGGGACGCAATTAAAGAACTACAAAGAAAAAAGAAATAGTTATGAAAATCTCCCGCTTTCTTTTGATGTGCTGCTGCCTAAATGTTACACATATACTCATGCACAAAGACATGTGTGCGCATGCACACACACACAAACGCACAAAACTACACACTCCACTCACATTTCAAACTTTTAATTAAAAAAATAATATCCGACACATAAAACTCAATATAAAACTATTCTTACCCTTAGAGTCCTGCATTTTTTTGAAGTACAATTTCTAGTATATAAATCAATTCATCATAACAATGTCATTCAAGACAAACACACTCAATTGCTTGTATATTTATATCCAAAATCATTATTTAATTAACGGTCTTCTAGTTGCAAAGCAAAACAATGACTTCCAAGTCCATCAGGCTCAACCTCTAATATATGATGAGAGGACAGAGAAGGCAAGTTAAGCAGGTTATAATATCCCGCGCAGTATTTCCTGCTGGTGAGATGTGTAGCTAGAAGTCCCACAGGAAAACAAACAAAGACACTGTTACCTACAGCCCATATGAGCAGGATTATAGATCCATCGTCATTTCATTACTCGCAGTGAAATAAGCACATCAAACGGATGATTATGTGTGTGTGTGTGTGTCTATTTGTCTGTGTGTGTGTGTTCATTTGAACTAATAGGGATATCTCATGGCAGATGCTACTCCCTGGAGTGGGGTTACTTTGTCAGGCTGACCCTGTATAGCAGGCTCCGGGATGAGCTGGGAGTTTTGCATACATAATTAAACATATCTAAATGTCATCTTTACTTCAAACACTAACTGGTCTCTGGTGCTCCCTGGGTTGACTTCTAACACAGAATGGACCTGAGCATCAACACACACACAGAGACAGAGACACACAGAGACAGAGTGAGAGAGCGAGAGCGAGAGCGAGAAAGAGAGAGAATAGAGTAAAAATTGGGACTTGTAGTGTGAAGCAGAAACAGAGTGTCCATTGAGTTAAACTAAGTGAGGGCAATTTAACAAGAGACCATTGTTAGTCACACATGCACACAGCCCCCCCCCCCCCCCCAAAAAATAACATGATATGAATCGTCATCATCAGATCATAATCAAAACCGTTACCTGGCGTTAACCCTCTTTTAACTCATTATGCTTCATTAATAAGAAGTGAGCAATCCTAGAGGGAGCAGCACAGTTCAATACTGATCTTAATGTACAAGCCCATCTCTGAGGTAGGTAGCTTATAGTTTGGGAAGTCCTGGAGCTGTTTCACAGTGGAAATACACACCTGGCCCTGCTCTGTATGCAGTGTGCAGCTGTGGCTGTGGCTAATGCGTAGTGTTGACGAAGCAGAAACATGGAAGTAGAGAACTCTTTCTCCTGATTTAAATGTCAGCTTGGCGTTTTGAGCGATTATCGTTCACTGTCTACAGGACTCAGTGTGACTATTAGTGAGACGGGAGAGTACATTCCTGTGTGTGTGTGTGTGTGTGTGTGTGAGTGTGTAGCTGCGTTGGCTGCTGATGATGTTGTTGTTTTCTGCGAACGTCTGTAGCTGAACTCCCAATTAAAGCTGTTGTGTTTGATTACCTGTGCCAGGTTATCTCTGGAGACACACACACACACGCACACACCTCTCCCTCTGCCGTATTTGTTAACTTCCAACCACAGTCTTAAAATACAACAACTGGGTAAATTCCCCTCATTGATTGAACACATATGATCAAATATAGGAAAGGTAGAAATGCAAGGAACAGTGTGTCAAAAAAGCAAGAGGCGACAGAGAACAGAGGGAATTACACTGTGATCTGAAAGGGGTGCGTCTGAAAATAAAGACGTTCTCGTACATCTTACCTTGAATGTGTAAAACACACAAAAGGAATAATACATTATTTAAAAAATCCTCCAGTCTTCGATAATCAAATAAAAATGGGATTCAGTCGCACATTGTTTGTTTTCAGAATTAATGTCTGCCTAATTTCCTATTCTTGGATACTTTTAATGACTAGCGTGGTAAATAACCACACTACACCCCAACCAATTATAACTGTATCACCATGTAGGAGAAGTCTGCAAAACAATTCAAAAACACAAAGAATGGTAGAAAGAAAGAATAAAAGCGCCATGATCTTTAGAACAACAACAGTGGTTGATATTGCACATTCCTTATTCTATACACTTGTCAACACGTTGATTTTAATAAAACACACATAGACCTCAGAGACCTATATTTGTAGCATCTGTAGAAAAGCGGCTGAAACTTTCCAGAGTTTAAGAACCTATAAACCTTTTCAGACCAATGCCACAAATTAGCAAAACATGATTTAACTCAAAAACAATGCCACTAATGAATACATATTAAGAGCAAATAGTTCTCTTCAACAAAATATAAGGAACTTTTTAACATTATATTACACCATTACAATATTGTAATTTAACATTATAAAATGATTTCTTTAATTCTATAAATGTGCTTAATATCCCAAACAGATTAAGGATAGGGAATTGATTTTTATTATAAATCAGCTGCATGATATTTCCATTTACATTTCAATACTCAACAAGAAAAATGTAAATGTTTTGTGCAACGTAATTTCATTTAAAAAAAATAATCTCAACAGGAAAACAGACAACAGCTTATTTAAGAAAATGCCTTCACAACTGCCAAAATTCAACATTTATCGAAAAATGATTCATGTGAAATACTACCACGTCATTCTCAGTGCGTAGTAGCTGGACAAATTCGGAACAAAAATACAATTAACACAGGAAACTCAACTCCGTCTCAAAACACAAGACCAAAAATAATTCTCAGAAGATTACACACATCCTTTTTTTCACCCTTACCAATTATTCTCTCTATTTGTAAATCTTTTGCTTTTTCGCAAAGCGGAAGCACTACTGGCGTGGTAGCATTTCTAATAGTCAATAAATCTAAAATATTATGTGTGAAATTGGGGGAAATGGCCATTAAAGGGCAGCGGGCAGCTGCGGGGTCCTGTCTGGGAGCGGGCCAGGTAATGCAGGACGTCTGTGACCCCTGACCCCTCCAGAGCAGGGCCAGTGGTCAGCCGGAGCTGTAATGGACGCCACATGCACAGTCACTCCGCAGCCTCAATTAGATACATACATCTCCAAAAAAGCTTTCGATAAATATCGGAGAGCTGCTATAAAAAAATAAAAAAACTTGAAACACCAAAAAAAATGTGCCCCTGAATCTATTTTAATATACTTGGTTTTTATGGAAGGAGAGAGGCATTGGATTTTCAAAGTGTGGATAACTAGTAGAAAACTCTCACTATCTGAATCCCAGGTTAGATAAGGCTGAAGTGAAAGGAGATGCAGGTTATCAGGTCTGCTAATCTGTATCTACTAATGCAGTATGCTCCTGATAAATTCATATTAACAGTACCAATTTAATTACTGTACATTCTTCCTCTTAAATGCTAACTGTGAACTGTTCTTGATAGGTTTAGCGTATGCTGTCCCGGCAGTCCCAAGCCGATGTATTCAACAGGAAGCCACAGTACAGTCAGCGAGAACAGGTAAATTAAGTGTCTATTATAATTCTAGCTGTATAAAGTTATAATGACAGTTCTATAAAGACGTCACTTTGTTTGCAATAACAGTCCTATAAAGTTAATCTCAAGCAAGTTTCTTATTCTGAGATTAAAAGAGACCCCTTTAATTAAGCCTTCAGTTCCCCGGCCGTGGGTTCTGACGAACTGAGCAATGCCTCTCAACCATCCTACTGTATGTAAACGCAATTATCAGATGCCATGTGGCACGTCCTTCTAACTAACAAGCAAACTAACAAAGGACTTGGAATTCCCTGCAATTAGTACCTGCTCTTTTCCTGATTCATCTACATCACCCCTAGCGATGAGGGGGCAGGGGAGAAAGAGAGAGAGAGCGAGAGAGAGAAAATAAAACCCAATTTGCTGTAATAAATATACGATTGTACTGTACTGTAGTATGTGACACATCTTGTTTCAGGTGGTGTAATTCGCCGTGATATGAAGAGTGTGTTCTGTGATTAGTCGGAGGGAAATGGCGAGCTCCAGGATCAAAGCCGCCACTTAATTTAGCAGACGACAAAGACAAAGGCTTTTCTCTGTTGCCTGTCGGATTCAAAAAGAGCCAGCTCCCTTTTATGACAGACTCCGTTTGCTGTTTAATTTCGGATTGGAGTCCCTGGGCACGGAGAGAGAGGCGGGCTGCTGCACAGTCAGAGAGAGGAAGCCATACTGTAGGTATAGGTATACTATTAGGGCTGTGTGTGTGAATGTGTGTGTGTGTGCGCGCGCGTGCGTGTGTGTGTATGAGTACAGTACACACACACTGCCTCACAAGGAGTATTAAATCCCCCATAGAGAGGAAAGAATCAAACAGCCTCCTGCGTGATTCAAACGGAGGAATGACAGGCGTGTGTGTGTGTGTGTGACCCTGGTTTCCTGTTCCACTGACCGGTGTCAGTGCTACATTAATTAAAGAGATGGAGATGGCAGGTGGCTGTAGAGACGCCACTGGTAATTGGCCCCCTACTTCTCTCTCTCTCTTTCGCTCCCTCTCTCTTTCCCGCTTTTTCACTGCATCCACAAACCCACAGTCTCGCCCTCCATCCCTTCTCAAACACACAGTCTTTCTCGCTCTGTCATTCCCGGAGACGTGCCACTGGGCAGGCAGAAAAAGCAGTCTTAGAGGAATAATGATTAGAATGGAGGGAGATGAAGGGGAGAGATGTTTCCAAAGATCTGATGGCTGATGAACGCTGCTTGCATTTCGGTGTGTGCGTGTGTGTGTCGCAGGATTTCCCACAAGAGCCGCTAAGGACCAGGGGGGTGGGGGGGAATGGGTTGGTTAGACAAGTGAGTGAGGAAGAGTGTGTGTGTGTACATCCTTAAGAGGACATGGATATACAGTGCATTCGGAAAGTATTCATACCCCTTCACTTTTTCTACATTTTGTTACGTTACAGCCTTATTCTAAATTTGATTAAATTGTTTGTTTTTTCTCGTCAATCTACACACAATACCCCATAATGACAAAGCAAAAACAGGTTTTTAGAAATGTTTGCTAAAAAACTTAAATATCACTTTTACATAAATATTCAGACCCTCTACTCAGTACTTTGTTGAAGCACCTTCGGCAGCGATTACAGCCTTGGGTATGACCTGTATTTGGGGAGTTTTCATCAAGGATCTCTCAATACCTTGCTTCGTTCACCTTTCCCTCGATCCTGACTAGTCTCCCAGTCCCTGCTGCTGAAAAACATCCCCACAGCATGATGCTGCCACCACCATGCTTCACCGTAGGGATGGTGCAAGGTTTCCTCCAGACGTGATGCTGGGCATTCAGGCCAAAGAGTTCATTCTTAGTTTCATCAGACCAGATAATCTTGTTTCTCATGGTCTGAGAGTCTTTAGGTGCCTTTTAGCAAACTCCAAGCGGGCTGTCATGTGCCTTTTACTGAGGAGTGGCTTTCGTCTGGCCACTCTACCATAAAGGCCTGAGTGGTGGAGTGCTGGTTGTCCTTCTGGAAGGTTCTCCCATCTCCACAGAGGAACTCTGGAGCTCTGTCAGTGACCATCGGGTTCTTGGTCACCTCCCTGACCAAGGCCCTTCTCCCCCGATTGATCAGTTTGGCCGGGTGGCCAGCTCTAGGAAGAGTCTTGGGGGTTCCAAACTTCTTCCATTTAAGAATGATGGAGGCCACTGTGTTCTTGGGGACCTTCAATGCTTCGACACAATCCTGCCTCTGAGCTCTACGGACAATTCCTTCGACTTCATCGTTTGGTGTTTGCTCTGACATGCACTGTCAACTCTGGGACCTTATATAGACAGGTGTGTGCCTTTCCAAATCATGTCCAATCAATTTAATTTACCACAGGTGGACTCCAATCAAGTTGCAGAAACATCAAGGATGATCAATCGAAACAGGATGCACCTGAGCTCAATTTCGAGTCTCATAGCAAAGGGTCTGAATACTTACGTAAATAAGGTATCTGTTTTACATTTTTAATACATTTGCAAAAATGTCTAAAAACCTGTTTTCCATTTTTCATTATGGGGTATTGTGTGTAGATTGATGAGTTTTTTTTTTTTCTTTAATCAATTTTAGAATAAGGCTGTAAAGTAACAAAAGGTGGAAAAAGTGAAGGGGTCTGAAGACTTTCCAAATGCACTGTACTACTTGTGTTGGTGAATGAGAGAAAGAAAGCGGGAGAAGAGAAGGACGGTGTGAATGGAGGAGTGTGTGTATACTGTAGGTAAAAGTCAAAGATAGTGTGTGTGAGTGTGTGTGAGAGAGAGAAAGGGAGACAGAGAGTAGGTGTGAAAGAGGCTCTGCATATGTGCATGTGTAATAAGAATGATTGCGGCAGGGTGTGTGTGTGTGTGTGTGTGTGTGTGTGTGTGTGTGTGTGTGTGTGTGTGTGTGTGTGTGTGTGTGTGTGTGTGCTCACCACGTCGCTGGGCAGGTTCTGCAGGTCATCCTGGGGGCTCTCCAGTGTGTTGGTGTCCACATTCAGAATCACTACATCCTCTAATGACCTGCTACGCACTCTCTGAGAGGAGAAACACAGGTCATCAGCTAAACACACACGCACACCAATCATCATAAAGAAACAACATCCCTCGTCACACACCAGCACATTTTTTTTTTTACAAATGTGGTGTAAAAAATATTTCTCCCTCCCAAAAAAGTTACAGAAATTTAAACACAGACCGTATTTATTAATCTCAGAGTGTTTTTAATGGAACAATTACATGTTTTATTGTTCTAGAACTCGCTACTTTCACAGGTCATTATAATAAGACACAAAGACCTGTTCTATAACCTCAAACCCACATGCTCGTCTTACAGCCAGACTGTTTTAGATTGAAATAGACTGACAAGTAACATTTTAAGCTACAGTCAAACAACTTTACTCCACACACACAGACAAATACACCAAAATGAAAAATAGCACACAGCAAACATTCAAAGTCAGAAAACATTTTCTAGCGGCGTAAAGCCTCATGCATCAACAGTAGTCTTCCTGATAGCTACAAACCACACTGTTCTTTATATGGTGCTCAGTAGGCAGGTGAGGGTGGGGGTGGGGTGGGGGGGGTCTCTAGTTTGTCACTTCTGTCTGTGATAGTCTGTGATACGGAGACTCTCATATACACACACTCACACAGATATGCACACACAGACACACACACAAGCTTTCCAGTGTTTCCTGTTTCCAGTGGGATACGTCAATGTAAATATTGCACCATTAAGAATTTCACAATTGAATTCAATCACAGCTGTTTGATTACACTTATAGACTGTACACATCCACCCCACAGTGTTAAAATACATTTAAATACTAGATACCAAATCATAATACATATTAATAAAATATAGCAGGTTAAATTCAGAATCAGATTCTGATTTAGATATAATATGATGTGTCTGAAATGTTTGACTTACCTCTAGCAGACTGAGATGAACTCCTACCAGGTATGGCATGGGGGCACTATGGAGGAGAACATTTGAAAGGAGGATCTGAGTCAGGACTAAATGATTAATGATAATGACTGGATAATATATATATATATATACACACACACATATACCATCGGGTTATATGTATACCCACAGTGCATTCAGAAAGAATTCAGACCCCTTCCCTTTTTCCACATTTTGATACGTTACAGCCACTTTTAAAACATCTACACACAATACCCCATAATGACAAAGTGAAAACAGGTTTTAGAATAATTATCAAATGTATTACAAATAAAAAACAGGAATACCTTATTTACATAACAATTCAGACGCATTGCTATGAGACTCTAAATTGAGCTCAGGTGCATCCTGTTTCCATTCATCATCCTCGAGATGTTTCTACAACTTGATTGGAGTCCACCTGTGATGAATTCAATTGGACACGATTTGGAAAGGCACACACCTGTCCCACAGTTGACATGCATGTCAGAACAAAAACCAAGCCATGAGGTCGAAGGAATTGTCCGTAGAGCTCCGAGACATGGTTGTGTCGAGGCATAGATCTGGGGAAGAGAACCAAAAAATGTCTGCAGCATTGAAGGTCACCAAGAACACAGTGGCCTCCATCATTCTTAAATGGAAGAAGTTTGGAACCCCCAAGACTCTTCCTAGAGCTGGCCACCCGGCCAAACTGAGCAATCGGGGGAGAAGGGCCTTGGTCAGGGAGGTGATCAAGAACCCGATGGTTACTGACAGAGCTCCAGAGTTCCTCTGTGGAGATGGGAGAACCTTCCAGAAGGACAACCATCTCTGCAGCACTCCACCAATCAGGCCTTTATGGTAGAGTGGCCAGACGGAAGCCACTCCTCAGTAAAAGGCACATGACAGCCTGCTTGGAGTTTGCCAAAAGACACCTAAAGGACTCTCAGACAATGAGAAACAAGATTCTCTGGTCTGATGAAATCTAGACTGAACTCTTTGGCCTGAATGCCAAGCATCATGTCTGTAGGAAACCTGGCACCATGTCTATGGTGAAGCATGGTGGTAACAGCATCATGCTGTGGGGATGTTTTTCAGCAGCAGGGACTGGGAGACTAGTCAGGATCCAAGGAAAGATGAACGGAGCAAAGTACAGAGAGATCCTTGATGAAACCTGCTCCAGAGCGCTCAGGACCTCAGACTGTGGCGAAGGTTCACCTTCCAACAGGACAACAACCCTAAGCACACAGCCAAGACAACGCAGGAGTGGCTTCGGGACAGGTCTATGAATGTCCTTGAGTGGCCCAGCCAGAGCCCGGACTTGAACTCGGTCAAACATCTCTGGCGAGACCTGAAAATAGCTGTGCAGCAACGCTCCCCATCCAACCTGACAGAGCTTGAGAGGTTCTGCAGAGAAGAATGGGAGAAACTCCCCAAATACAGGTGTGCCAAGCTTGTAGCGTCATACCCAAGAAGACTGGAGGCTGTAATCGCTGCCAAAGGTGCTTCAAAAAAGTACTGAGTAAAGAGTCTGAATACTTATGTAAATGTGATATAAGTTTCTTATTTTTAATACATTTGCAAAAATGTATGAAAACCAGTTTTTGCTTTGTCAAAAACAATTTAATCAATTTTAGAATAAGGCTGTAATGTAACAAAATGTGGAAAAAGTCAATGGGTCTGAAAACTTTCCGAATGCACTGTACATACAGTATGAGGAGAACGCTGAAGTCGTAACCTTTTCACTGATGTAATCAGACCTCATGTTTGATTCCCAGTTCGTCCACTAGATCGCAGTAGAAGATCACATGATGTGACTTGGCCACTTGAAACCAGATGTGTCTGGTTTGATCTGGTTTGGGTAGTGACTCACTGCGTGAAAATGGTTGAACGGATTTTCAAGCCTGACATCTTAAAAGGACCCTAGTGATTTTAAATAACACACAGACAGGCAAGGAAACTTCAAACTTAATTTTCCCATTCATTTTCCCCATTGGAAATGAGTGAGATATTTCAACGGCGCATATGGAGGATGCATTCAAGGCAATGTCAAATTAAATGTGGATGGAGAAAGAAATGCATTGTATTACAATGACCACCAAGGTGTACCCTTTCCAAGCACACAACACTTTTGCACTTTTGGTGACTTGACCTAAATTGCAATCTCTATGAATATTAATAATTTATGGCCTGTGTGTGTGTGTGTGGGGGGGGATCTGGATCTCTTCTAGTTTTAAAGCTTTGGTCCATTTTATACAAAATAATTGGCATAGTAGGCAATGTAACCAACCACAGCCCTCCTTTAACTTGTATAAGTTGCACATCCTGCAAATCACCAGCAGAGAGGTTTTTCTTCAATTATGCTTTTATATAAAAATATCAAATATATGTCAACAATCCTTCCTCTAAAGGACTATTCTATGTATTACATTTCGTGAAATTCATCAAAATCAAGGTATTTTTCTGTCTGGGTTTCGTGAGGAATCACTCAAAGATCAGATGAACAGAACCAAACAATAAATCATTTATTACAGTGATGTTACTGTACCTTTAGCAAAACCATCTTCTACTTCAGATACAGTCGGTTACAAATAAAACTATTAACATATCATTTTCCAGCTAAGACTATTACCTACTACAGTCTATAACGAGACATACAGTATTTACTGTTAATCATTAATCAAGCCTCAGCGCTGTCCTGTAACCCAATCAGCTAGCGGCAGAGAGGACCAGGGAGGACATGCCTGCACCATCTAACATCATTAACGCCTCACACACTTCCCAGAAACCAACGCCGCCTGCTCTCAACCAAACAAACCTGATTACTCTAACTGGGGAACGTCACTGGGCCCAAGGCTTGGCAGGGCTGGGAGTGTGTGTGTAGATCCTATTCTGTTCTGTGGCCGCTGCCTCAATCAGGTTAACTGGTTAATAAGTTCTGTTCTATCTCGCTACAACAGCTGGCCTGCTGTAGGTCTGTCACAATACTGTAACCGCTCTCCCTTTCATGTAAACACACACACACACATACACACAATGCTGGAGTCATGGTATAACACATGGTTAACTCTGTTTGAGAGGTTGTAATGTGATTTGGTAGATATTTGATTATGGGAATGCCCATTCGTTTGGCATAAGACATGATTGGTGTTATTTAGCTGGCAGTGATCAACAGGTTTTACACTAAGCAAAAACATTACAGTAAATGTGTATGAATATAATATTCTACTATAATAATAATGTATATAAATATGTTATTTCACTGCCTGTGCCATATCTGGGCACTGACTCAAGAATCCATAGGTTCAGTTCTGCATATATCCACAAATTGAGGTCAATTGAGGTCAGTCAACGTCCAGTCAGACTTGTTAGATTAGTGTTGGATGAGTTGTAATGAAATCCACTGAGGGTGAAGACATGGACAGATTGATGCTGACCGGCCCAGGGAATCAAATATGTAGAAAGACCATTCACACTGTTAATTATGGAGCAAAACCTCACTAGAAAATAGTGTGAGAGGAATAAGAAGAGTTCTCGTGTGTGTGTGTCCAGTAGCAGAGTCTTACCAGCAGTAGTCCAGTAGATGTGGAGGCAGGACAGGGATGTAAATGTGTTGCCAGTACATGGGGAACAACATGGCAGCAGAGCCGTGGACACACGCAGTTAACTACAGAGGGACGAGAGGGACAAACACAACATGTTATAACAAAGAGCCCTTTTTTCTCAAATCTGACGCGAGGCTAGAAGTACTGCTGGTTTTCATTTTAAAGGTAGATTCAGCAAGATGGCAATTGGCTCTGTTGTGTATGATGATGTCATCTTGCTGAATGTACCTTTTAAGGGGCTTCAATCTTTAGTGAAACACCTAAATGTTCAACCTTCCCCCCCAAGAAACAGACTGTATGATCTGTTGTGTTACTGTTGCCAATTTATAGCTCAGCTTTCATCCCAACAAAACAAGACTCAGACATGACACTGACAGCTTGATAATGGTGTCATGCACACACACAGTAGGAGGAATTGAAGAAGAGAGACTGAAAGATGGATATCAATCAGGTAAGAGTGGTGTGTGTGTGTGTGTGTGTGGGGGGGGGGGGTGCTGGGTGTAAAACCTTGTGATGGATACACAACAAGAAATAAAGGATGAAGATAATGTCAGCCAGGCAACAAAGACCTGATACAAAACGACCTGAAACTCAAAACATTAACCCCTGTTAGTTATCAATGGAGAAAAATAGACACAGAGGAGTCACTGTTGATTTTCAAAGGATAGTTTTATTCTCTCTTTTACGATATAATGTAAAAAGACAAATAGATGAGTAGAGACTGTGACCCTAGAGTTTTAAAGGCTCTTGACTACCTAGTAATTGTAATGACCTGCGCACGCACGTGCACACACTAGTATACACTTGTACACACTTGTGTACACACACACACACACACACACACACACAGAGGGGCAGGCTAGCTAGCTCATCCTGCAGATTAAAATAACATGATTAAATATGGAAAGAGAACAGTGGTCTGAGGGCTCTGTGGGGACTTCATTAGGGCAAATTGCCAAAGAATGAAACATGAGTTAGTCGAGAGACCGCTAGCGCTACGGGCTGGGCGAATACCGCTGGGACCTGGGAGCAGGCGCTACGCTTGGAAGTGTGAACCGCAGACACACACACAAACTACACAAAATGTCACAAGTGACCGGCGAGCGAGCAAACGCGGCCAAGCTTGGCGACTGAACTGAACCGACACAAAGAGCACCCCCCCCCCCTTAAAGAAAGAGCCTGAACGTCTGTGTAGCTCTTAACATATGAGGTGTGTGTGTGTGTGTGTGTGGGGGGGGGGGGGGGGGGGGTTGGTGGAGGTTCAACCTTTTTCATTTGTTATTTAGAGAGAGGAGCAATATTTTACTTTCCTGCAATCTCTCACAGAGTTCCACAATCATTAAGGTTTAATCAACTTTTAATTGGTGTCTTGCTCCACATATCTGCATATGCATATTCGCTTGCCGCCTCCTTCAAATAAAATACAACAATGCTACAGTCCTGTCAGATTTAATTCCCCAGCAAAAACAAATATCTAAGGAGGAACTAAATCAATTGTATGAATATTAATGTGAGAGTGTATTAGTTGGAGACAGGAGAGTATCAAAGCTGTCTTGCCATTCTCTCCTCTCCTAGTAAATGGTGACAGTATAAACCTATTAAATAATGATGAAGAGAGGTCAGTGGATCAGCGGTGCACACCTCCTTTGTATACACGCACACACGCACACACACACACACACACACACACACACACACACACACACACACACACACACACAGACAAGCACACACACACACACACACACACACACACACACACAGACAAGCACACACGCACACACACACATACACACACACACACCTTCCTCAGGGAGACAGAGAGAGAGTAGGCTCAGCCGTTGGTACCAGGAGGTAATGGGACAGAAGAACTAACTAACCAACTGCAATTATCTCAGCCACAGCCAGGCCTCAAGGTGAGGCTCACTTAGCCCCCAATTGGCCTGCTTCACTCCCAGGTTAAAAGAGAAGAGACAGCGTATCTCTCTTGTAAGGATGGGGGGGTAGAAGGGGGGGGGGTTCTACTGAAACTAAGATAAACATTTTAAAAATAAAAATTAGATGTGATTTCTTTCTCCCCCTACCAACCAGGGAGGAAGGAGATAAGGTTGTAGAGGAGTCCAAAGGCATAGTACACATACTTCCTCTCACATTTAACCCAAACCAAACCCATGTCTATCTACAGCTGGCTACACACAGGTTTTAGAGACGATTAAATCAAAAAGAGACATTTGTAAGCACTTTTTCCTCTTTCTTTCTTTCTCAGGGGCTCCACCAGAGAGCAGGTCACGGGGGGGGAGGGGGGGGGGGGGCTAGGAGCCTGATAAAATATTTGCCAAGCTAATAAATAATAGATGTGTGGAGCCAAATGGCTTACATGCTCAACAAAAGACCTGGTGCTTAATATTCCATTCAATGGAGAATCACAGATACAGTCCCCAAGAACAAATAGTGGATTAGGCCTGCTTTAGGTGCTAGCCTTGGCCCTCTGGGACCTGGGGTCCTCCCAGTAATGAGCCTCAGATGGGTCAGAGATTATACAGCAACAGCCTGCTTCTGAAGGCACCAGAGCCCATCCAGCCTTGACAGCTCTCCTAAGTCCTCCCATAAACTGACCACATTAAACACACAATACTATAAACTGATAGAGAGAAACTGAACATATTAACACAATCTTTCCCCTTAACTGGAGACAACAGTCTGTGCACACTGTGTACCAACTATCAATCTATTCCTAAATAACTCGGTCAGGAATTCGACGATACTTTTGCCCCCCAAAATATCCACTGTTAATTCAATTTCATTGAAAAAAATCTATTTTCCTTGCGAGACTTGCCTCAAGACAGTTATGATTGTATAGTGCACTCAGTAAGGAACTAATAATGGACTAATAACTAATAACTGATTTGTGAAAGCAATCATCTCAGAAGAATGCAGTTCACCAGTGATATGAACAGGGAGCGTGGGTGGCAACAGACAGGTAACTATCAAAGACACTTGTTAACCATCAAAGAGCACGTCACAACCCTTTATTGTTGTCTTATTCGGATGAGCTTGTTGCTCTGCCTTCAAAACATCTGCTTTAACAAGCAGTCAACCAGGCACACACTCTCAGTGCGATGTTCACCAAGACAGGGCCCTACAAACTAAAGACTGTAGGAGTAACTGGGCTACAGCTGCTCACCCACACCATTCTTTAACTGGAATAGGCAAGATCAACAGACCTCAAACCTTCTTCTCTGCCTTTTCTCCAATCCTCTCCCCCCCTCCCCCTCTCTCGCTCTCTCTCTCTCTCTCCAACCTCATACACCTTCCCACGTCCTCTACCCTCTGCTCTCTCCTATCCCTCCCTCTCCACCCCTTCTTCTCTCCTCATCCAAAGGAAGATCCCCAATTACCTCCGCTCTGCTCTCTCCGTGTGTTGACAAACGCCTGGTGTCACTGCAGAGCCACACAGGCGTGCCACTAACAAGTAGATGGCACTAAGACACAGAGAAGGAGGGCATCGCAGTAACACCAGGCCACCCTCACACACAAAGTCACACCCACCCCTGCACACACACAAAAACAATCTGCAACCAAATACAAAAATGGGGAACAAAACCCCAGACTACAGATGATGCGCTAACAACCAGCCACCATAAGAAACGTAGCTATAGGGACAAGAGAGGACAGAAAGAGAGAAAAAAGCAGAAAGAGAGAACAAGAGACGGAAATAAAGGTGACAGAGTGAGAAAGCAGAACGAGAGACTGAAAGAAAGCAACTAGGAGCAAGAGAGAAAGAAAGCAACGGGAGACAGAGAGAGAAAGCAGGGAGGTCGATAGACTAGAAGAAGCGGAGAGTGAATAGTGAAAAGTACGTTTGTAGGGCCAAGGCGCTGTTCGGTGGTGAGGCAGGCAGACAGGCAGCTAGCACTCAGGACCGTGGTGGATGGATGGTCCTAGTTAGCATAATACTGACAGCATGATGAGAAGGCTGCTGTCAGGGGCCTGCAGACTGCCCACCGAGGGGGCCAGGGCCCGGCGAGGCCAGGGGAGGTGGAGATGAAAGACACGGGGCCTCCCAGCTGACTAGTTAGAGGGGGCCTGATGCAGCACAATTATACGGCGGCATGACAAGCCTGCACGCTCGGCTGGCTGCCTCGGCCATCGCATCGCACCACCACACGCCTTTCAAAACAGTGGTACCGCTCACCTCCGGTCACAAAACAGCAATAAGTCAACTGATGCATTGTTGTACCATCATGATTTATTCCTTTGCTGTTGGGCGCTTGCAGGCGTGCCGCCATGTTCTGCTACACTGGCACAGCGGGATCACTAGCGGCCCTAACACACAGGCAGTCCCCTCTGCCTGGAGCCCACATAATGTATGCAGTGTCTAGTCTCTCTCCCTTGCTCTCTCTCCTCCTCTCTCTCCCCCTCTTCTTCTCTCTATTTCTATCTTTCTCTTTCCTTTTTGTCTCTTTCACCATCTCTCAGAGGGACAGTGGTAGTAGGGGCCAGCTGGAGGCCTCCTCTCTCTCTTCTTTCTACAAACTACTCTTTAAAAGTAATGCCAGGGATGGACTGAGAGAAACACACACACTCCTAATAAAATGGACTGCATTTATGTATCGATGGATGGACAGATGACAAAGGACTGTAAATGATAAAAGGCTTACGGGTGGTCTGCTAAGAAAACAGCCGTCACCCGCGGCTCTGATCATTTACACCCTGTAACCCCCAGAGTCAGTGGGCACGGCTGGGGCTCTGAAGGGCTGACATGCTGAGGGGTGGGGGGAGAAAAGAGGTGAGTGGAGGAGAGGGAGAGAGGAGGAGAGAGGGGAAGAGAGGTGGAATTCTCTTAGGGTCGGGTAATTTTCTGGATCCCCCCCCCGGTTCCGCATTCCGGCCTGCAGTAAGATACCGGAGCAGAACGGTAGAGATAGGAGCATGGATGACATCACTCGTGCTCTCCAGCTCCCTGTCATAAATATTTGGTTCTGTGGTCAGCCACGATAAGCACAGAGAGAAAGACCTCTACAGCAACTATGGCAGAGAGTTAAATACCTAATAACTGATAATTTAGGGCTTGTCGGCCATTAAAACCTAGCAGCTTTAAGACAAACAGTCAAATATAATCCTGGTTTAGTGCTGGCTTTACTGCTTGTCAGAGACTGGAGATAGAGGAGCCGGATGACTGGAGGACCACTGACCTCTGTCTATGTGTGTGTGTGTGTGTGTGTGTGTGTGTGTGTGTGTGTGTGTGTGTGTGTGTGCGTGCATGCATGCATGCATTCAAACTGTGAACGTTTAGATATTACGTTTGATGTAGTGCTGTAATATTAATGAGGAATGCCATGTTTAAATCAGAAACATAAACCCTAGTTAATATATTGTTCCTTTTAGGCATGAATCTGTAACATACTGTAGTGTATAATGAAGAGGCACTCACAGTGCTAAGCTTGCTTGAGGTAATGATGATGCGTCGTTCGTGCAGCATGCTGGCGTAGAGATGCAACATATTGTTGACGTCCACCGCCACAAAATACTCTGTCAGGTTCCTCTGGATTGGGGAAACGGGAGAGACAGGACAGTTAGTGACTTTATAACGACACACTTCTCTGAGCATTAGGGATGGCTCTTTGCTGTAAGTCGAGGACGTAACCATTTTTACAAATTCAGGTCATAGGTTTACGGTATTTCACAGAAAATTAAAATGGACCGCACTCTCCAACTAAAAACATTTCAATAATCAATTTCATTCAACATGCACAATATATTTTGTGCTCTATTTGACAGGGTAAGATCTAGTTCTTGCACGCTGGTAGACCAGAAGGGTAGACTTACACTCTCTGGGATTGTGGGCAAGCCGTTGATATCTGGGGCTATGAAGTAGGAGTGCTGAGGAAACACAAAGCACACAGAGAGAGGACAGGGTCAGCAACGTAGCGCAGCACGCCACTCACAGAGAGAGAGAACACCTTCACTTTGCTCCATGATCTAGGACTCCTCTTCTCCTCGGTCTGTGGGAATTGTTTAGCTTCCGTCTGTACTGACTTAGCTAGGAGGGCAGCACTGACACACACGGCAGCCATGATCCCTATACCCTATAGATTTAAGATGAGATTAACTCTCTGGTGGGTAACCAGGTCTTTATTTCAGCATTAAAGAAAGCACAACCACACAAAGGTTGTTGAGCGGATCAGAGAGCTGCCTGTCTCACTTTGGGGGAGCAGAGCAGGTTGACTGTTTGGATCAAAAAGGCCCGGACTGCACATTAACCACTCTTTACACTTTCAATTTCTCTCTCCCCGTCATGCTTTTCTTTTGATACTTTTTTACCCATATGATGACAGACACACATACAAGTGCATGTGTACATACACAACAAATCACACCCAAAAAACGAATTAACCCCAGCGTTTTGCCTCCTTAGAAGAGAGCAGAGGCAGAGAACCCACCACCAAGCACTGGTCCAAAACTACAACACCCATAAACCCCATCACCTGGGAAAAGTGACTAAAGCACAGGCAAAACTACAGTACCTACAAACACCCTCTGATGACAATTCACCTAAATGAATGATGTAACCTAATTTCTAATCGCTGATGGCGATAAAATGCGTCTGAGTCACTGTCACATTATTGGCTGCATTGTCAATGTTCCAATGAATAATGTCAAAGAATATTGATGCGGTCACCTCCAGGAATGGTGTCAGTGAGTAGCGTGATGTCTGAATGGTGGGTTATTGTTGCCTTATAAACCCACGGCACAGCATGATCATTGCGCGCACGTGTGTGCGTGTATTCTCCCCAGTTCAGTTCCATCAGTCCCAGGCCCTCGCTGTGTTTGCTTATCTGTTTGTTTTTTTCCCAAGCTATGTTTATATAAAAACATGAAATGTGGGTTAACGGGAAAGGCATCAAGGAGACTTTCTGAGCACAATTGCCTTTGCTTTAAACATGCACCATAAAAGAGACTTTTGATATTCAGAAAGAGAATACAGTAGCATGGAACAACATTAATCATTCACTAAGTTTGATTGTTTTCCAGAGGAGAAGAAACAGACACCAAGGCCCAGGATAGTTTTTTTGGGTGAGATTTAGAAAGATAGCCAGGCTTATTTGGCCAAATTGGAAAGCCTCAGCTCCCATGCGGTTAGTGCAGAAGCAGCGGTTAAAAAATTCGCATCTCTTTCTCCCTCTCCCCTCCCTCCTTTTCCTCCCCGCTCTCTTGTTCACTCACTCTTCTCCTCCTCTCACCGGCTGCTGGCTTGGTGCATCTCTCAGTACTTGCCCAGTGGCTATGTGCAACAGCGCAGTCTTCACAGTGAGAGCGATAGAGAGCAAAACAGAGTTCACACTTGAAAGGGGACAATGATCCGTCTTTTTTTTCTAGGCTGCCATGATAAAAACAAAAATAACTTTTTGTGGAAGATTCTGCTTCATCAATTAAAAATCTAACTTGTGTTTTCTACAGAAAGCAGTTGAACCCTAACCTATCCTCTCGGTGTGTTCTCAATGAACCTTGGTAATGAAAAATAAAAGCATATTGAAAGCGTGCCAGACTAAAAATGACAGAATAAATTATATTTTCCCCCCTCATAATTAATCACAATTCCACTTGTTAACCTTTCTAAGCAATGTATTGATTAGTTAATAAAGGCAACTGGAATAAATTGAACTGTATAATTGTATAACCCCTAGAGACATTAGATATTACAGTGAGGGAGAGGCTAGCTGATTTAATTCATCTAAATAAAGAATAGCGGATCCTTATGGACAACGACTAAAACCCAATACAGTAAAGTATGGGTTAAATACAGAATATTTTTTTTTTACAAAAATGTAACAAATGTAGCTTTTTTGGTCATTGAAAACCTATATTTTTGTTCGTTTTTTGTCCTTAAAACCTATATATTCCCCATCATTTTAAGGCAGTTATAGAAAAGGAGCAATTAAAAAATGAGTGTTATATTTGTCCAGTAATCCTATATGAGATAGTGTCAGACGTAACTAAAACATGGCCTGTTTGATGGAAAGGCGGTTATTAGGACATTTCAGCCCACGATAACAAGCAGACATGATGAGTTGCGAAAGCGCCCATTAGGCTAACAGACATCCAGTTAAGACCCGGACCCGTTAACCGTTAACCTCTCTCTGACGCCCTCTGGCGGCATTTTCTAAATGACACATTGTATTGTATACTACCCTCAAAGTACATTTCGGTTTCAAAACTATAAGTCCTACAAACACATGCTTAGTACTGTTAGAAAGGTAAGAAATGAAGGATTATGATAAAGGTTCCAAAAAACCCAGAAATTTACTTTTTTTTTTATTGTCCCTATGTTGGGGAGTAAGAGATAAAATTACTGTTGCAAAATTATAAAAAAATTTTTTTACAAAATATATATTTTACCTAATGGTGGTGCTCTAAACATGCGCAAACACAGCCATTTTAAAAGCGCAGGGCTTTTGCAACGTGCCATTTAAAAAATATGTCTTACAGGAATGATATATACTGAACAGAAATGTAAACGCAACATGTAAAGTGTTGGTCCCATGTTAAATGAGCTGAAATAAAAAAATCCCAGACATTTTCCATACGCACAAAAAGCTTATTTCTCTCAAACTGTGCACAAATTTGTTTATATCCCTGTTAGTGAGCATTTCTCCTTTGCAAAGATAATCTATCCACCTGACAGATGTGGAATATTAAGAAGCTGATTAAACAGCATGATCATTACACAGGTGCACCTTGTGCTGGGGACAATTAAAACCCCCTTTTAAATATGCAGTTTTGTCACACAACACAATGCCACAGCGTTCAATTGGCATGCTGACTGCAGGAATTTCCACCAGAGCCGTTGCCAGATAATTTAATGTTAATTTCTCTACCATAAGCTGCCTCCAACGAATTTGTCAGTACGTTCAACCGGCCTCACACCTGCAGAACACGTGTAACCACGCCAGCCCAGGACCTCCACATCCGGCTTCTTCACCTGTGGGATCGTCTGAGGGTGGGTGGGGGGATGCTGAGGAGCATTTCTGTCTGTAATAATGTCATTTTGTGGAGAAAAACTCATTCTGATTGGCTGGGCATGGCTCCCCAGTGGGTAGGCCTGGCTCTTGGCCACTTGAAACCAGTTGCGACTGGTTTGGGTAGTGAGTCACTGTGCCAAAATGGCTGAACGGATTTTAAAGCCTGACATCTTAAAATGACCCTAGCAATCAGGAAACTCAGAAACGTCAAACTTCTTTTCCCATTCACTTTTCATATTGTAAACAATGAGCTACATCAATGGCGCATGAGGAGGATGCATACAAGGTAATGTGGATGGAGAAGGAAATGTATTGCTTTACAACGACCATCAGGGTGTACCCTTTCCATGCATACTAAATGTTTGTACTTTTGGTGACTTGACCTACATTGCATACTCTATGAATATGACCATATAGCGCATGATTTATGGCCAGCTGGAAAACTCGCTGGACCCGGTACCAACCACTCAGAGTTTAACAGCTTAACACCACTTGTGTTTCTAAACAAAGTGTCAGCCCCGTCTCCTCACCTATCTCACTACTCTTCCTCCTCTCTTCCTTATCCAAGCTCTCCTCTACCGCACTCTCATCTCGCCACTCTCTTTTCTCTAACCTCCAATCTGTCTTCACACCGATATCGCCCCTCTCTCCTTCTCTCATCTCTATTCTCTCCCCCCCTCCGTTTTCCCCCCTCCCTCTGCTCTCCAATGTACAGCTCAAGTGGACCCACTGTACTTACCACACTCAGGTTGACTGGGGTGAAGGGCTTTGGCACCGGCAGACTGTACAGTGACTTCAGCATGTCATTCAGCTCATTCTCCTTAGAACACAAAACAAATTTCACACAATAAGAATTACAAAAACTATACAAATGTAAAATCATGTGCCATATATACACTGCTCAAAAAAATAAAGGGAACACTTAAACAACACATCCTAGATCTGAATGAATGAAATAATCTTAAATACTTTTTTCTTTACATAGTTGAATGTGCTGACAACAAAATCACACAAAAATTATCAATGGAAATCAAATGTATCAACCCATGGAGGTCTGGAGTTGGAGTCACCCTCAAAATTAAAGTGGAAAACCACACTACAGGCTGATCCAACTTTGATGTAACGTCCTTAAAACAAGTCAAAATGAGGCTCAGTAGTGTGTGTGGCCTTCACGTGCCTGTATGACCTCCCTACAACGCCTGGGCATGCTCCTGATGAGGTGGCGGATGGTCTCCTGAGGGATCTCCTCCCAGACCTGGACTAAAGCATCCGCCAACTCCTGGACAGTCTGTGGTGCAACGTGGCGTTGGTGGATGGAGCGAGACATGATGTCCCAGATGTGCTCAATTGGATTCAGGTCTGGGGAACGGGCGGGCCAGTCCATAGCATCAATGCCTTCCTCTTGCAGGAACTGCTGACACACTCCAGCCACATGAGGTCTAGCATTGTCTTGCATTAGGAGGAACCCAGGGCCAACCGCACCAGCATATGGTCTCACAAGGGGTCTGAGGATCTCATCTCGGTACCTAATGGCAGTCAGGCTACCTCTGGCGAGCCCCCCAAAGAAATGCCACCCCACACCATGACTGACCCACCGCCAAACCGGTCATGCTGGAGGATGTTGCAGGCAGCAGAACGTTCTCCACGGCGTCTCCAGACTCTGTCACGTCTGTCACATGTGCTCAGTGTGAACCTGCTTTCATCTGTGAAGAGCACAGGGCGCCAGTGGCGAATTTGCCAATCTTGGTGTTCTTTGGCAAATGCCAAACGTCCTGCACGGTGTTGGGCTGTAAGCACAACCCCCACCTGTGGACGTCGGGCCCTCATACCAACCTCATGGAGTCTGTTTCTGACCGTTTGAGCAGACACATGCACATTTGTGGCCTGCTGGAGGTCATTTTTGCAGGGCTCTGGCAGTGCTCCTCCTGCTCCTCCTTGCACAAAGGCGGAGGTAGCGGTCCTGCTGCTGGGTTGTTGCCCTCCTACGGCCTCCTCCACGTCTCCTGATCTACTGGCCTGTCTCCTGGTAGCGCCTCCATGCTCTGGACACTACGCTGACAGACACAGCAAACCTTCTTGCCACAGCTCGCATTGATGTGCCATCCTGGATGAGCTGCACTACCTGAGCCACTTGTGTGGGTTGTAGACTCCGTCTCATGCTACCACTAGAGTGAAAGCACCGCCAGCATTCAAAAGTGACCAAAACATCAGCCAGGAAGCATAGGACCTGAGAAGTGGTCTGTGGTCACCACCTGCAGAACCACTTCTTTATTGGGGGTGTCTTGCTAATTGCCTATAATTTCCACCTGTTGTCTATTCCATTTGCACAACAGCATGTGACATTTATTGTCAATCAGTGTTGCTTCCTAAGTGGACAGTTTGATTTCACAGAAGTGTGATTGACTTGGAGTTACATTGTGTTGTTTAAGTGTTCCCTTTATTTTTTTGAGCAGTATATATATATATATATATATATATATATATATATATATATATATATATATATATATATATATATATATATAAGTACCAGTCAAAATATTGGACACACCTACTCATTTAAGGGGTTTTCTTTATTTTTACTATTTTCTAAATTGTAGACTAATAGTGAAGACATCAAAACTATGAAATAACACACATGGAATCATGTAGTAACCAAAAAGGTGTTAAACAAATCAAAATATATTTTATATTTGAGATTATTCAAAGTAGCCACCCTTTGCCTTGATGACAGCTTTTCACACTCTTGGCATTCTCTCAACCAGCTTCATGAGGTAGTCACCTGGAATGCATTTCAATTAACAGGTATGCCTTCTTTGAAGTTAATTGGTGGAATTTATTTCCTTCTTAATGTGTTTGAGCCAATCAGTTGTGTTGTGACAAGGTAGGGGGGGTATACAGAAGATAGACCTATTTGGTAAAAGACCAAGACCATATTATGGCAAGAACAGCTCAAATAAGCAAAGATAAATGACAGTCCATCATTACTTTAAGACATGAAGGTCAGTCAATACGGAACATTTCAGGAACTTTGAAAGTTTCTTCAAGTGCAGTGGCAAAAATCATCAAGCGCTATGATGAAACTGGCTCTCATGAGGACCACCACAGGAAAGGAGACCTAGAGTTACCTCTGCTGCAGAGGATAAGTTCATTAGAGTTACCAGCCTGAACTACAGCCAAAAGAAATGCTTCTCAGAGTTCAAGTAACAGACATATCTCAACATCAACTGTTCAGAGGAGACTGCGTGAATCAGGCCTTCATGGTCGAATTGTTGCAAAGAAACCCCTACTAAAGGACACCAATAATAAGAAGAGACTTGCTTGGGCCAAGAAACACGGGCAATGGACATTAGACCGATGGAAATCTGTACTTTGGTCTGATGAGTCCAAATTTGAGATTTATTCAGGTGAACGGATGATCTCCGCATGTTTGGTTCCCACCGTGAAACATGGAGGAGGAGGTGTTTTGGTGTGGGGGTGCCTTCCTAGTGATTTATTTAGAATTCAAGGCACACTTAACCAGCATGGCTACCACAGCATTCTGCAGCGATACGCCATCCCATCGGTTTGCGCTTAGTGGGACTATCATTTGTTTTTCAACAGGACAATGACCAAACACACCTCCAGGCTGTGTAAGGGCTATTTGACCAAGAAGGAGGGTCATGGAGTGCTGCATCAGATGACCTGGCCTCCACAATCACCCGACCTCAACCCAATTGAGATGGATTGGGATGAGTTGGACTGCAGAGTGAAGGAAAAGCAGCCAACAACTGCTCAGCATATGTGGGAACTCCTTCAAGACTGTTGGAAAAGCATTCAAGGTGAAGCTGGTTGAGAGAATGCCAAGAGTGTGCAAAGCTGTCATCAAGGCAAAGGGTGGCTACTTTGAAGAATCACAAATATAAAACACTTTTTTTGGTTACTACATGATTCTATATGTGTTATTTCATAGTTTTGATGTCTTCACTATTATTCTACAATGTAGAAAATAGAAAAAATAAAGAAAACCCTTGAATGAGTAGGTATGTCCAAACTTTTGACTGGTACTGTATATATTACTTATAACGAAACAAAAATGCACAAACACACAAAAATGTAATCTGAAATTGTATGTCAACTCATGAGTGATTTGAGAAGGCGCTGACGGTGTGGCTGGCAAGTAGCTGGGAGCAGGGCGCTGGGGCCTAGAAGCTGAGTGTGTTCCTCCGAGGGGTTAGAAACATCCGTCTGACACACAGCGTTTAACGAGCGGCAAGGAGGAGGTTAAGAAACAGAGGGAGAGCGCTGTGTCCGGCCACAGCAGAGGATCGTTAACTCAGTGCTTATTTAGGGACTACTGTAGAAGGGCTGGGAGCTGATGGGTAATTACCCAGAAGTCTGTGCTCCAGAGAGAGATCAGGCTGGCCACTAAACAGGCACCATTATCACACATCTTTTACTGGATGAACTCACTGAATAATTTGGCTAGTTACTGTTATAATATTACAGAGTAGGGTATCATTGGGATAGAGGTTGCTAAGACATAATTACATAGTCACTCAGACCGGTTACTAAGACCAAGACAAAGGTTATTATTTCTGAAAAATATTTTGGCTTCAGAGAATTTCTGTCTCTTCTGATTGCCAGTTTTTGACGGTGGAACTTTAACATTAATGTGTGTGCTTGTGCGTGACTGTGTGTGTGAAACGGTGTGTGTGTGTGTGTGAGTGTGTGTGTGATAGACAGTGAGAGAGTGTGAGATTGAACAGCCTCCTGTCACGAGAGGCTGAATGCTCACACGCATGGTCAGTAACCGGGCTGAGCCTGAGGAAACACTTAATTTACTCCTGGCTCTAAACCCTCATCGCTACGGTCTCCCCTCGTCTGTCAACATCCCTCCACCGCCTTGCGTCGGCAGGGTAAATATAAACCAAATCATGCAGTCATCCAACATTTACACACACACGTCCCTCATCTATCTCTTACTGAATCCCTCCCTCGCCTCTCTCGCTCGCTCTCTCTCCGCTTCAGAGCAGAAATAAAGATGAACACAGAAATGTTCACACAAACAAAGGACTTATTCTTTTACAGAAAATAGCCTTTATACTTGTCCTCTCCTTTTGTTTTTACTGAAAATGACATCTGTCAAAGAAATCCATCCTTAAATTAATTTACAGTACTGTACTTCAGTTCAAATCAAATACAGTACTGTGTCTGTGAAATATAAAGACATTGACATTTTAGAAGCAATATAGAAGAGATTATTTTATTGTAAATATGAATATATAAAATATATTAAAGAGTAATATATATATATATATATATATATATATATATATATATATATATATATATATATATATATATATATATATATATATATATATATATATATATATGTCGCTCTGGATAAGAGCGTCTGCTAAATGACTAAAATGTAATGTAAATGTATATGCATTATACAATAATTATGTATGTATAAAAGATACATTAAAGATGCTAAAAGCAAGAGAGCAGGCTAATGACTGCCTGAGCTCTGATTGGTTGAAGCGTTGTGTGACAAGTTCTGCTTCCTGTTCCCCCTGAACATGCGCCTGTGTGTGCTGGCGTATGGGCACGTGTGTGTGTGTGTTGGGGAGGCTCTGTCCCCTTCACCCCTCTCTCAGCATAGTTGCTTGGAGGAAGCAAAGCTACATGACAGCACACTGATGGCACTCCTTAGACCCAGCTCCCAACCACTACCTTCCTCTCTTCCCACCCTCTCTCCGTCTCCCTCTCCCCCGTTTCTCTCACTCTGATCTAAACACTGCCTCATCAACTCCACTCTACGCTAGCTGCACATTTTTGCCATTTATTTTATACATTCCCTGAATTTCTTTCCCTTTGTTACTGAAATAGTTTAGCAAAGTATGTGTGTATTACTAAACGGTTTGTTGTTTTCCAGTAAATCATTAGGAGCTGACTTCTAGCTCTAGATCAGCATTTGGTCTGTGAAATGTCAACATCGCTGCCTCAAAAAACTCAGAGCCAAACCTGACTCTCTCTCTCTCCCAGCTCAGCCCCATTTACACTACCGTTCAAAAGTTTGGGGTCACTTAGAAATGTCCTTGTTTTCGAAAGAAAAGCAATTTTATTGTCCATTAAAATAACATCAAATTGATCAGAAATACATTGTAGACATTGTTAATGTTGTAAATGGCTATTGTAGCTGGAAACGGCAGATTTTTTATGGAATATCTACATAGGCGTACAGAGGCCCATTATCAGCAACCATCAGTCCTGTGTTCCAATGGCACGTTGTGTTTGCTAATCCAAGTTTATCATTTTAAAAGGCTAATTGATCATTAGAAAACCCTTTTGCAATTATGTTAGCACAGCTGAAAACTGTTGTGCGGATTAAAGAACCAATAAAACTGGCCTTCTTGAGACTAGTTGAGTATCTGGAGCATCAGCAATTGTGGGTTCGATTACAGGCTCAAAATAGCCAGATACAAATAACTTCCTTCTGAAACTCGTCAGTCTATTCTTGTTCTGAGAAATGAAGGCTATTCCATGCGAGAAATTGACAAGAAACGGAAGATCTCGTACAACGCTGTGTACTACTCCCTTCACAGAACAGTGCAAACTGGCTCTAACCAGAATAGAAAGAGGAGTGGGAGGCCCCGATCCACAACTGAGCAAGAGGACAAATAGATTAGAGTGTCTAGTTTGAGAAACAGGCGCCTCAACTGGCAGCTTCATTAAATAGTACCCGCAAAACACCAGTCTCAACATCAACAGTGAAGAGGCAACTCCGGTATGCTGACCTTCTAGGCAGAGTTGCAAAGAAAAAGCCATATCTCAGACTGGCCAATAAAAATAAAAGATTAAGATGGGCAAAAGAACACAGACACTGGACAGAGGAAGATTGGAAAAAAGTGTTATGGACAGACGAATCAAAGTTTGAGGTGTTCGAATCACAAAGAAGAACATTTGTGAGACGCAGACCAAATGAAAAGATGCTGGGGGAGAGCTTGATGCCATCTGTCAAGCATGGTGGAGGCAATGTGATGGTCTGGGGGTTCTTTGGTGGTGGTAAAGTGGGATATTTGTACAGGGTAAAAGGGATCTTGAAGAAGGAAGGCTATCACTCCATTTTGCAACGCCATGCCATACCCTGTGGACTGCGCTTGATTGGAGCCAATTTCCTCCTACAACAGGACAATGACCCAAAGCACAGCTCCAAACTATGCAATAACTATTTCGGGAAGAAGCAGTCAGCTGGTATTCTGTCTATAATGGAGTGGCCAGCACAGTCACCGGATCTCAACCCTATTGCGCTGTTGTGGGAGCAGTGCCCATCAAGCCAATCCAACTTGTGGGAGGTGCTTCAGGAAGCATGGGGTGAAATCTCTTCAGATTACCTCAGCAAATTAGAAACTAGAATGCCAAAGGTCTGCAAGGCTGTAATTGCTGCAAACTGAGGATTCTTTGACGAAAGCAAAGTTTGAAGGACACAATCATTATTTCTAACCTAGTCAATGACTACATTTCCTATTCATTTTGCTATATTTCCTATTCAAATTCATTTAATATACATTTTCATGGAAAACAAGGACATTTCTAAGTGACCCCAAACTTTTGAACGGTAGTGTACAAAACAGACAGAACACTGCTAACAGCTTACAACAACATGGCTCTTACAACCAGCTACTGTACATACAACCGTAAACTGCTACTGTGTGCAAAACAAGATCATGCCCAACAGAAGCTGATGAAAATAAGTCTATTGTTGGTTGGTGACTTCTGCCACATTACCGGAACAAAATACATTTTTGGAGAGTATTCGATTTCTTGTACCTCAATATCAGGTTTGTTCATCCGGAGTCTTATTAAATGTCCTAAAGCGTGTACAGAGATGTGAAGGCTGTCTCACCTGGTTTTTGGTTAGGTAATCTGCTAGCGTGTTCAGGAGCTTGTAGTAGATCTCAAACCAGGGGAGATAACTGCAAGAGAGAAAGAACACAACATACACGCTTACAATCAATCCATAATTCTAATTAATATTCTACTATTTTGCCATAATTCACAACAACAAATAAAAACACAAATATTTCAATTCAATTGTTTTTTTGTTTTTTTTTTACAGCCATTTATTGCCCTACTACTATGGTTAAAATATCTATAGGTCTACAATATACTGTAAATACTGTCGAATACCATTTTAATTACGACATTCTTCGTATTTTGGGCTATTTGCAGGGGAGGGAGAGAGGCAGACTTTAGTTTAAAAGGTGGTGGTTTGGGGAGGTAGAGGGGCAGGCTTTAGTTAAGGTGGTGGGTTGGGGAGGTAAACACGGGAGGTAGAGACTGGCTTTAGTTTCTTCAACCCAACATGACTGGGCCAACGAGAGCTGTGGTAGAGGAGGACGAGGAGGGATGCCATGGTTTCCAAGCCAACACTCAGATGCACAGAGAGAGAAAAGCACTACCCACTGCCCCTTTTCACTATTTTTTCTCTCATTCCTTCTGGTTCTTCTTTATCAAATTAATGTTAAATAAATGAAATTAACAAACTAAAAATAATTTATACTGTAGTGTTTGTGTTATAGCAAATCACAAAATACACCCACCAGAAGCCAAATGCATCTGCAACATGGCTTTCTTTATACGGTTGACATATTCTTGGCGGAGTTAATTGACTTCCTTTAGAGGTGGAATATGGCCAACATTTTGTTTTGGCTTGAAGGTTGCTCAGAAGAGAGCGCTCAGTGCATTTATAATGTTATGCAATCAAATAATAAAAATGTGGTGAGGTATCGAAGTGAGGTATTGCATTTTTATTTAGCTTTGGTTCTTCATTTTTTTAACATTTCTGGCATAATGATGGTGGATTATGTCCAGTTTATCATTCTGCACTAAAATAAATATGCTTTATTAACTTTCATTAACTGAATGAAGGTGAAATATAAGAACAAAGAAATGAATGATTATCGGCAAAATAAAACGTACATTAAACAAAATGTGTGGGCATGCTGCATTAACAAAAGTCGCTTGTTAAATTGAAATGGCTACCTGACTGAAATGGCTAACAAAAATTCACCACACAAAAAAAATCACAATGAGACTCACTAAAATGTGTGTGTGTGTGTGTGTGAGTGAGTGAGTGAGTGAGTGAGTGAGTGAGTGAGTGAGTGAGTGAGTGAGTGAGTGAGTGAGTGAGTGAGTGAGTGAGTGAGTGAGTGAGTGAGAGAGTGAGAGAGTGAGAGAGAGAGAGAGAGAGAGAGAGAGAGAGAGAGAGAGAGAGAGAGAGAGAGAGAGAGAGAGAGAGAGAGAGAGAGAAGGGCTTGGCAGAGGGACTTTTATTAGCCAGGGAAGTCCTGTAGAGGGAGACAGGGGGATACTGGGAAGTTCTCAGGGCATGGGTCACTGGCTGCTCAGCAGACTGGAATTAACGCACAACAAGAAAACAATAAAGTCAACCTAATGCAAATGTTCATATCACTAAATCTGCAAGGGGCCAATGACACGCCGGTTCACAGGCAAGTGCAGCCAAGCACACCAATCAGAGGGCCTGAGTGACCATTAACCTGAAACAATCAGCTTCTTAATATGCCAATATTTTGACGTCCGCATGAAGAGCTCACCGTAATCAGGTCACACTCTCCAAACCAAAATGTAACATGCATGTGTGAACTATAAAATTCACATGCTGACTGGACATTAAAAACATAAATATGTTTTCAGACAAATAGGCAGTGGATATTTCTATGGGCTCTAGGCAGGGATGGGCAAAAAAGACTAAATACAATGACTAAATACCCTAAAGATCAATGTATCAAAATAAACGATAAAACACTTGAAATGTATTTAACTAAAATAGATGTTGTATTTTAAAATATAGAAATACATTTGCAAGTAGCTGGCCCGAACAGCAACAACATTTTCAGTAAAGGTTACAGAAACTTTTTACTTGCTATGACTGATATGTTCTTTATCTACCTTAGTTGAATGCACTGACTGTAAGTCACTCTGGATAAGAGTGTCTGCTAAATGAACAATATTAACTGCAAAGCACACTGGTTATTATTATTGGCCTTGTTTCGAGGTCATGTCTAGATGGGATACAGCTTAACCTAATTCTCCTAACCTGATATGTTAATTATCCTAACCTGCTGCGTAAGTTCTCCTAAACCTGGTACGAAAAGTCAATTTTGACAAAAGCTGTATCCCTTCTAGACAAAACCTTGTTTCAGGGCGGAGATCATTAGAATAATACTCAGCATACTCCATTTTTGTATACACGTTTATATTTAGTTCATTTAGCAGATGCTCTTATCACAATATAGTGCCAACAGACTTCTGATACCAATGCAGGGTGAAAGAGGGCAACAAAATGGTGAACCGCTATAAAAAATGGTATAGAAAAGTATTTTGTAGTTCAGCCCAGTGTAATCCAAATGACAAAATACTTCAAAGTAATTTAAATACATATAACAGAAATACTGCCCATCTCTCGCTGTAGATGTGTTGAAGTTTATTTTCAACATTAAAAGGAAAAAAAATCCATACAACCAAATGAATCCATACAACCAAATGAACATTTTCGAAAAATTCTGAGTAGGTCAGTGAAACAAAGACCAGTCATTATCAGTCTCATCAGGTCCTTTGTTTAAAAAGCCAGGCTCCTGGACACTAATCCTTCACATATCCCATGTGAGGGTTGATTTAAATATGATGATTCTCTCTCTCCTCTCTCTCTGTCCTGTCAGGCCTCACACCCTCCTCAACCATCACACTCCTTTAATGACCACGCTGTAAATATTTTGTTTTTAGAGACAAATAAATGATTGGTTTAGCGAGCAGCCAACCACAACTTATCAAGATAGCCGGATAGGGATACTGGAGTATACCTTACCTTCGCCGACTGGTGCATGTTTTTATATTTAAATTGAACAAAACGGATAATTATTTCTGAGGTATTTCCTGTGGTACAGTATGTTTCTTTTTCCTTAAATGAAGCGATTTAAGAAATCACTGCTCCTCTCCTCAGTTAGCGGCTTAGGTCTGTTTGTGCTTCCTAAATCTTCAGATAGAGAGACATCCATCAATGTGTGTGGGGGCCCGGCTATCTCTCCAGCTGTTTTAAACACACACATCACTCAAAGTACTGTATACTCAGAGTAAACCACTTAATCTATGACCAACTCACAACCCCTCCAACTGTATCCCATACCACAACCCCTCAGACTGTATTCCCCTACAGCAGGGTTTCCCAAACTCTGTTTGGTTTTTGCCCTAGCACTACACAGCTGATTCAAATAACCAACTCATCATCAAGCTTTGATTATTTGAATCAGCTGTGTAGTGATAAGCAAAAACCAAAACGTGCACCCAGGGGGGGCCCCAGGACCTGCCCTACAATGATGGGGAGTAGTGAACAACACTTAGTTCAACTAGTAATTTAATTACATTTTGTTGTAGCTTGGTGGTAGTTGAACTAAATTCAAATCTTGGTCAGTAGTTAATTACACACTATGTTTTGTCTCAAATAAAACATGGGTAAAGAACGATTTTCGGCATCAGACCTGCCTAATTATCACTTCAAACATTCTGTTAACATCTGACTCCACAGTGATCTGTTCTTGTAATTTCAGATTTAGACATTAAATATACTGAACAAAAATATAAACACAACATGCAACAAGATTTTACTGAGTTACAGTTCATATAAGGAAATTAGTCAATTGAAATAAATTCATTAGGCCCTAATCTATGGATTTCACATGACTGGGAATACAGATATGCATCTGTTGGTCACAGATACCTTAAAAACAAAGGTAGGGGCGCGGATCAGAAAGTCAGTATCTGGTGTAACCACCATGTGCTCCATGCAGCGTGACACATCTCCTTTGCATAGAGTTGATCAGGTTGTTGATTGTGGCCTGTGGAATGTTGTCCCACTCACTCCTCTTCAATGGCTGTGCGAAGTTGCTGGATATTGGCAGGAACTGGAACATGCTGTCGTACGCGTCGATCCAGAGCATTCCAAACTTGCTCAATGGGTGAAATGTCTGGTGAGTATGCAGGCCATGGAAGAACTGGGACATTTTCAGCTTCCAAGAATAGTGTCCAGATCCTTGCGACATGGGGCTGTGCATTATCATGCTGAAACATGAGGTGATCGCGACGGATGAATGGCACGACAATGGGCCTCAGGATCTCTGTGCATTCAAATTGCCATCGATAAAATGCAATTGTGTTTGTTGTCCGTAGCTTATGCCTACCCATACCATAACCTCACCGCCACCATGGAGCACTCTGTTCACAACATTGACATCAGCAAACCGCTCGCCCACACAACGCCATACACATGGTCTGCGGTTGTGAGGCCGTTTGGACGTACTGCCAAATTCTCTAAAACAACGTTGAAGGTGGCTTATGGTAGAGAAACAAACATTCAATTATCTGGCAACAGCTCTGGTGGACATTCCTGCAGTCAGCATGCAAATTGTGCACACCCTCAAAACTTGAGACATCTGTGGCATTGTGTTGTGTGCAAAACTGTGGTCCTCTGTAGCTCAGCTGGTAGAGCACGGCGCTTGTAACGCCAAGGTAGTGGGTTCGATCCCCGGGACCACCCATACACAAAAATGTATGCATGCATGACTGTAAGTCGCTTTGGATAAAAGCGTCTGCTAAATGGCTTATTATTATTATTTATTATTATAAAACTGCACATTTTAGAGTGGCCTTTTATTGTCCCCAGCACAAGGTGCACCTGTGTAATGATCATGCTGTTTAATCAGCTTCTTGATATGCCACACCTGTCAGGTGGATGGATTATCTTGACAAAGGAGAAATGCTCACTAACTGCGATGTAAACAAATGTGTGCCACAACATTTAGAGAAATAAGCTTTTTGTGAGTCTGGAAAATTTCAGGGATCTTTTATTTCAGCTCATGAAACATGAATCCAACACTTTACATGTTGTTTTCATATTTTTTGTTCAGTGTAGCTTGGATGAAGTTAACTAAAGTTACTTTTAAAAAGTAGTTAAGTAAACTATATGTTTAAGGGTAGCTTTATTGTAGCTTAACTTCTTCCAGTGTGAAGTAATTGGTAGCTTGGTAAACTATATTTTCAGAGTAGCTTCCCCAACACTGAACCCCTACCACAAAATAACCCCTCCGACTGTATCCCCTACCACAACACAACCCCTCAGACTGTATCCCCTAACACAACCCCTTCGACTGTATTTCCTGATGACTAATCCTGAATTTAAATTTAGTTGCTTTATCAAATCACTCCATACATCAGTCTGAACCTGCTATCCTATACGTTTTGTGTGCTGACATCAAAATAACGTCATTCATGATTTGTGTAGGCCGGCTCTGGACCAACCCATCGTTTTCTGGGAGCAATCAGAACAGTTTGAATGTGTTCGCATTCAAGAAGTCGTTGGGTAGGAAGCAAATCCAGACTCATCCTGGAGAAAAAACATTAGTGGGCGAGGCGCTGTGGATGGTAAGCCAGACAATGTATCCCTTACCACAGCAAAACCCCTCAGACTCTCCCATCTACACCGAGATGGGCAGAACAGAAGATATAGGCTAGACGTGGAAGTGGTCAAATCCTCTTCGTTATGTCTTAATTATTCAGACTTATATTCTCTAAAAGCTCAAATCAATTAACTGGTGTTTTTGTAAGGATGTAAATGATGTAATTACCCATGAAAAAAATTATAACAGAGAAAGATATGTAGGGATATTACCAGAATAAACCAACTGCAATATCTCAAACCAAATAAATACCTACATATCTTTGGGTAGGTTAGGTTTTCATGTGACAAGTAAACTACACCTTTTTAACGCCGTACCCGCGTCTCCGCTGTTTGCTGCCATAAAGTACCTGATGGGTGTTAAGCTCGGCACTGTTATGCCTATTCCCTGGATGGGTCGTAAATCTCCCTTCACACCCACGGCCCTTAGCGAAAGTCAACTTGCACCTTGTAACCAGCTCACTGGAAGATTTGATTACACCTTTCCATTCCCGGGTCAGAGCTTAAGTACAGGGAAGGGAATGTCGTCCGGCGTCTCGCTAAGTGACCACTAACGGGAGCGCCGACGTCCCTAAAAGGGAACCCAAGTCTCACCCGCCTTTTTTCATCTGAGACCCCTCTCACATGTCCGAGGGTGATTTCTCCCTAAATACGAGAGAATGACCAAAGGAGAAGAGAGGAAGAGGGTGGATGTGGAGGGGAAGGAAGGAAGAAAGAGTGTAAAATTGAAGCATTCTGCCTCTTTAAAGAGGTTTTGGCCTTAAGGTAGCGTGGCCCTTTCAGCCTGGGCTTTAGCCGCAGCACTACAAAGGTCTGGCCATATAAAACTGTCCTACTCATTAAGCCACTTCCTTGTGTAAGCATAGGTGACCATTCTATACTCCGAGCACTTCAACAATCACAGGGACGCAATCTGTTTTAATTACCTTTGTTTAATATCCGGGGAACATTCAAGAAAAACCCTTGAATGAGTAGGTCTTCTAAAACTTTTGACCGGTAGTGTATATATACAGTACCAGTCAAAAGTTTGGACACACCTACTCATTCAAGGGTTTTTCTTTATTTTTACTATTTTCTACATTGTAGAATAATACTGAAGACATCAAAACAATGAAATAACACATATGGAATCATGTAGTAACCAAAAAAGTGTTAAACAAATCAAAATATATTTTATATTTCAGATTCTTCAAATAGCCACCGTTTGCCTTCATGACAGCTTTGCACACTCTTGGCATTCTCTCAACCAGCTTCACCTGGAATGCTTTTCCAACAGTCTTGAAGGAGTTCCCACATATGCTGAGCACTTGTTGGCTGCTTCTCCTTCACTCTGCCGTCCAACTCATCCTAAACCATCTCAATTGAGTTGAGGTCAGGGGATTGTGGAGGCCAGGTCATCTGATGCGGCATTCCATCACTCTCCTTCTTGGTAAAATAGCTCTTACACAGACTGGAGGTGTGTTGGGTCATTGTCCTGTTGAAAAACAAATGGTAGTCCCACTAAACCCAAACCAGATGGGATGGCGTATCGCTGCAGAATGCTGTGGTAGCCATGCTGGTTAAGTGTACCTTGAATTCTAAATAAATCACAGACAGTGTCACCAGCAAAGCACCCCACACCATAACACCTCCTCCTCCATGCTTTACGTTGGGAAATACACATGCGGAGATCATCCGTTCACCCACACCGCGGTTGGAACCAAAAATCTCCAATTTAGACTCCAGACCAAAGGACAAATTTCCACCGGTCTAATGTCCATTGCTCGTGTTTCTTGGCCCAAGCAAGTCTCTTCTTATTATTGGTGTCCTTTAGTAGTGGTTTCTTTGCAGCAATTCGACCATGAAGGCCTGATTCACACAGTCTCCTCTGAACAGTTGATATTGAGATGTGTCTGTTACTTGAACTCTGTGAAGCATTTATTTGGGCTGCAATTTCTGAGGCTGGTAACTCTAATGAACTTATCCTCTGCAGCAGATGTAACTCTGGGTCTTCCATTCCTGTGGCGGTCCTCATGAGAGCCAGTTTCATCATAGCGCTTGATGGTTTTTGCGACTGCACTTTAACCTCTACTGGTTTGGTGTCCCGAAATTGGGACAGCTGTTGCTCAATATGGATAATTTGACTACAATGACGTTGTAAACAAAAGCTAATTTTCACGGACATATACATGTATTTTATGGGCAGAAAGCTTAAATTATTGTTAATCTAACTGCAGTGTCCACTTTATAGTAGCTATTACAGCAAAATAATACCATGCTATTGTTTGAGGATCGTGCACAACAAAAAAACACTTTTGTCATGGCAACTGGTTTGATACATTTACCTCTGAAGGTAAATAATGTACATACATTCAGTAATCTTGCTCTGATTTGTCATCCTGAGGGTCCCAGAGATAAAATGTAGAGTTGTTTTGTTTGATAAAATCAATTTTTATATCCTAACACGATCTATGTTGTATACAGCGTTTTGCCTGAGTTCTGACTCGTTCACCTTGCTACAAAACATAATATAAACGCTACACTTTGTTTCACCCAGTCAAGTTCAGTTTTTCTGCGATCCTCAGAAACTCAAGAAGGAAACCTAACGTTTATTCATCATTCTGCATGACGTATAGGCTACACAAAAGCTATTTGAGCCCACCAAGAACTGACATGATTACGCACCAATGAGGCGGGCGGTGTTCACTTGATTGACTGTATCTTGGTTCAATGACCACCTATCGTTTCGAAACATAGCTAGCTAGATAGCCAATGAGCTGGGCTTTACATGAGTTTGAGATGGTCCTTTGTCCAACAAACAGCCATTTTGTAAGAGATGTGCGTATTAGGGTTAGTTCCTTATATGAATCAGACATGGCGAGCGGTAGTTACACTACGCATTGGTTAGTTATGGTCGACAAAATTTAGCAGGAGAAGCAAAAACGTACTTCAGTGGAAAACCTACTAAGACTGTTAAAGCTAAATCGAACTTCAAGTATACACATTTGGATGAGATGATTTGAGAAATATATACATATATATAATATATAGACCTGAGGCATGCAATGGATTTGTATAGCCTGTGTGTATGTTATGGTGGTGACGTGCTGTGTTTTGTTTATTGCCTATTGCTCCACATATTTAAAGAGGGTTTATTTACAACCTATGGGGTATAAGATGTTGGGAATAGTGGCATAGGAGAGTCTGAAATGAATTAAATACCCTAACCCTAAGCTATGTTCAATGTCATCAGCATTTTCCAGTGAGAAATGCTCAGTCTGAAGCCATTCGGCTATGGGTTTCACAGCCTTATAATAATGATACAAGTTATACCAGCTTAAGTGTAGTGATTGTTCCCCATACTTTATATATATATATATATATAGATATGTATTGTGTATTTGATGTATTGATGCAGTGCTCCACCCCCTAATAGTACATTTGAGTTCTAACTGATTTTTAAAAAAGAATACTAATTAGCGGTAGACTCCTCCATCCCCCACCTATTCAAATGTAGGACCTGGATCCTCCATTCTGACCCCTTGGCTCTCTCTACCTCCACACCCACCTCGCCGGCCATCTAGATGTGTGATGGTTAGTGTCTTATGTAGGGAAGCTAATAATCCATCATGTATGACATTCCTGGGAGTGTGTAAACTTTACTTTTTTATTACCATAGCATTTTTGTATGTTCTCTATAGTTATGTACTTGAAAATATATCAATTTACCAATTCGGCCACTTGGGTACATTTGGACAAACTCGTAAGGGACAGCTTGGAGTCTTGATGGAAAATATTACGCTGTCTTCTCACTTTTCAAAGAATCAGTCTGAAACTTTGCACACACACTGCTGCCATATTGTGGACAACATCTGAATTACATCTAGAATACTATCTTAATATATGGCCTGTCTCTTGCATTTCAAATATGAGGCAACAATTTTTTTACAGAAAACTGATGTTTTTTGGTTTGTATGACCTTTTACCAGATATGTGTTATACTCTCCTACATTAATTTCAAATTTGCACAAACTTCAAAGTGTTTCCTTTCAAATGGTATCAAGAATATGCATATCCTTGCTTCAGGTCCTGAGCTACAGGCAGTTAGATTTGGGTATGTCATTATAGGCAAAAATTGGAAAAAAAAAGGATCTTAAAAGATTAAGAAACTTTAAAAGTTATTGAAATGTTCTGTATTGTCTGACCTTCATGTCTTAAAGTAATGATGGACTGTTGTTTCAATTTGCTTATTTGTGCTGTTCTTGCCATAATATGAACTTGGTAATTCACCAAATAGGGCTATCTTCTGTATACCCCCCTACCCCTACCTTGTCACAACACACCTGATTGGCTCGAACACATTAAGGAAATAAATTCCACAAATTAAGTTAACAAGGCACACCTGTTAATTGAAATGCATTCCAGGTGACTACCTCATGAAGCTGGTTGAGAGAATGCCAAGAGTGTGCAAAGCTGTCATCAAGGCAAAGGGTGGCTATTTGAAGAATCTCAAATATAAAATATATTTTGATTTCCTTAACACTTTTTTGGTTACTACATGATTCCATATGTGTTATTTCAGAGTTTCGAAGTCTTCACTATTATTCTACAATGTAAAAAATAGTAAAAATAAAGAAAAACACTTGAATGAGTAGGTGTGTCCAAACTTTCACCGATAGTGTGTGTATATATATATATATATATATATATATATATATATATATATACATACATACAGTTGAAGTTGGAAGTTTACATACACTTAGATTGGAGTCATTAAAAGTTGTTTTTCAACCACTCCACACATTTCTTGTTAACAAACTATAGGTTTCGCAAGTCGGTTAGGACATCTACTTTGTGCATGACACGAGTAATTGTTTACAGACAGATTATTTCACTTAAAATTCACTGTATCACAATTCCAGTGGGTCAGAAGTTTACATACACTGAGTTGACTGTGCCTTTAAACAGCTTGGACAATTCCAGAAAATTATGTCATGGCTTTAGAAGCTTCTGATAGGCTAATTGACATCATTTTAGTCAATTGGAGGTGCACCTGTGGATGTATTTCAAGGTCTACCTTCAAACTCAGTGCCTCTTTGCTTGACATCATGGGAAAATCAAAAGAAATCAGCCAAGACCTTAGGAAAGAAAATTGTAGACCTCCACAAGTCTGGTTCATCCTTGGGAGCAATTTCTAAACGCCTGAAGGTACCACATTCATCAGTACAAACAATAGTATGCAAGTATAAACACCATGGGACCACGCAGCCATCATACCGCTCAGGAAGGAGATGCGTTCTGTCTACTAGAGATGAATGTATTTGGTGCGAAAAGTGCAAATCAATCACAGAACAACAGCAAAGGACCTTCTGAAGATGCTGGAGGAAACAGGTACAAAAGTATCTATATCCACAGTAAAACGAGTCCTTTATCGACATAACCTGAAAGGCCGCTCAGCAATGAAGAAGCCACTGCTCCAAAACCGCCATAAAAAAGCCAGACTACGGTTTGCAACTGCACATGGGGACAAAGATCATACTTTTTGGAGAAATGTCCTCTGGTCTGATGAAACAAAAATAGAACTTTATGGCCATTGTTATGTTTGGAGAAAAAAAGGGTATGCTTGCAAGCCAAAGAACACCATTACAACAGTGAAGCACAGGGGTGGAAGCATCATGCTGTGGGGGTGCTTTGCTGCAGGAAGGACTTGTGCACTTCACAAGTCATCATGAGGAAGGAAAATTATGTGGATATATTGAAGCAACATCTCAAGACATCAGTCAGGAAGTTAAAGCTTGGTCGCAAATGGGTCTTCCAAATGGACAATGACCCCAAGCATACTTCCAAAGTTGTGGCAAAATGGCTTAAGGACAACAAAGTCGAGGTATTGGAGTGGCCATCACAAAGCCCTGACCTCAATCCTATAGAAAATGTGTGGGCAGAACTGAAAAGGCGTGTGCGAGCAAGGAGGCCTACAAACCTGACTCAGTTACCCCAGCTCTGTCAGGAGGAATGGGCCAAAATTCACCCAACTTATTGTGGGAAGGCTACCCGAAACGTTTGACCCAAGTTAAACAATTTAAAGGCAATGCTACCAAATACTAATTGAGTGTATGTCAACTTCTGACCCACTGGGAAAGTGATAAAATAAATAAAACCTGAATTAAATCATTCTCTCTACTATTATTCTGACATTTCATATTCTTAAATAAAGTGATGATCCTAACTGACCTAAGACAGGGAATTATTACTAGGATTAAATGTCAGGAATTGTGAAAAACTGAGTTTAAATGTATTTGGCTAAGGTGTATGTAAACTTCCGACTTCAACTGTGTGTGTGTGTGTGTGTGTGTGTGTGTGTGTGTGTATGTGTATGTGTATGTGTATATATATATATATATATATATATACACACACACACACACACACACACACACACACACACACACACACACACACATATATATATATATATATATACACACACACATACATATATATATACACACACACACATATACAGTCGTGGTCAAAAGTCTTGAGAATGACAAATACTAATTTTCACAGTCTGCTGCCTCTGATAGGCGCGTAGACAAGATGGCGTATTGAATAGACAGCGGTACAAATCACCTCAAGATAAAAACATTATATTCAAAATCAGTAAGTTAGACTAAATATTAGCATTTCATATATTCGCAGTTAATAAAATTCTATTTGGATAATAACACAAAACAAATCATAAGGCTAGAGAAATATATCGACAAATATTACAACAACACGCAACACCCAAACATGGCGGAAGATAAACGAGGAGAACCAATCCCCAAGAGAAAACGCGACTCGACTGATACAAATGATTTATGCTTTTCACCACTGGGTCTGGTAAGTGTGGAAAGCGACCTGTTGAAGTCAATAAATGACAAACTGGGCATACTAGAGCTGGTCAGTAAGGATGTAAAGGAGTTGAAAGCTAGTCTTGAAATGAGTGACGAAAAAGCAGCGATAATGGAGAAAGAAACCAAAAAAATGTAAAGTGACAGTCATTAAGATGGAAACGGACGTTAGGGAACATAAAGAGGAGAACAACCTTCTGAGAGAAGCCTTACTAGACATCCAAACTAGATCGATGAGAGAAAATCTAGTACTTACGGTATTCAGGAAAAAGAGGGAGAAGTAACTGAGAATATTGTGAAGGACTTCCTTCTTACAGCGCTGCAGATTCCATTCGAGGTTGTCGACAAAATCCAACTCGAACGTGTACACCGTTTCGGACAAAGAGGACAGAAATACGAGCGTCCAATCGTTGCCAAATTTGCTTTTTTTAAGGATAAAGCAATGGTTAAAAGCCTAGGTAAAAGACTCGCTGGCACGAAAATAGGCATGAATGATCAGTTTCCGAGGGAGATTGCAGAAAGGCGCAAAGTTCTATATCCAATCTTCAAGGAAAATAGATTAAAAGGGAAACGTGTTGCACTCGTTGTCGATAAACTGTATATTGACAACCAAATGTTCCGAGACACAAAGATTACTCCATGGCTATTCTGAAAGTTCTAATAGAGGAGTCGAATAATGGAACACCCAATACTAGCAATGATAGGGATTGTAATATTAAAGAACATGTATAGTATTTCATAAAAGGATAAGACGATATAACAAGAAAAGATAACAAGCATAATAATACATCTTCAAATACAACTAATTAGAACATTGCATTTTTGGCAGGCAATTGTTGTTTTGGCGGACGGTTGTTGTGGTTGGTCCTGTGTTCTCCCTGGCATCCTTTCCCCCTAACGGCAGGTGTGGGATGCTGGTGCGCGCTCAGCCCCTATCCTCCGCAATCAGCCATGTGGAGTGCGTTTTTGTGTTTGGAAAAGTCTGCCGTTGAGTGAGTGAGAAGGGAAATGGTTGCATATCCCAGAGCCAACGGGTGTCTATGAGCAGGGGTTGTGAGAGGGAGCTTTCAATTTTGTGTAGATGAGGGATATACAGTGGGGGGAAAAAGTATTTAGTCAGCCACCAATTGTGCAAGTTCTCCCACTTAAAAAGATGAGAGAGGCCTGTAATTTTCATTATAGGTACACGTCAACTATGACAGACAAAATGAGGGGAAAAAATCCAGAAAATCACATTGTAGGATTTTTTATGAATTTATTTGCAAATTATGGTGGAAAATAAGTATTTGGTCACCTACAAACAAGCAAGATTTCTGGCTCTCACAGACCTGTAACTTCTTCTTTAAGAGGCTCCTCTGTCCTCCACTCGTTACCTGTATTAATGGCACCTGTTTGAACTTGTTATCAGTATAAAAGACACCTGTCCACAACCTCAAACAGTCACACTCCAAACTCCACTATGGCCAAGACCAAAGAGCTGTCAAAGGACACCAGAACCAAAATTGTAGACCTGCACCAGGCTGGGAAGACTGAATCTGCAATAGGTAAGCAGCTTGGTTTGAAGAAATCAACTGTGGGAGCAATTATTGAAAAATGGAAGACATACAAGACCACTGATAATCTCCCTCGATCTGAGGCTCCACGCAAGATCTCACCCCGTGGGGTCAAAATGACCACAAGAACGGTGAGCAAAAATCCCAGAACCACACGGGGGGACCTAGTGAATGACCTGCAGAGAGCTGGGACCAAAGTAACAAAGCCTACCATCAGTAACACACTACGCTGCCAGGGACTCAAATCCTGCAGTGCCAGACGTGTCCCCCTGCTTAAGCCAGTACATGTCCAGGCCCGTCTGAAGTTTGCTAGAGTGCATTTGGATGATCCAGAAGAGGATTGGGAGAATGTCATATGGTCAGATGAAACCAAAATATAACTTTCTGGTAAAAACTCAACTCGTCATGTTTGGAGGACAAAGAATGCTGAGTTGCATCCAAAGAACACCATACCTACTGTGAAGCATGGGGGTGGAAACATCATGCTTTGGGGCTGTTTTTCTGCAAAGGGACCAGGACGACTGATCCGTGTAAAGGAAAGAATGAATGGGGCCATGTATCGTGAGATTTTGAGTTAAAACCTCCTTCCATCAGCAAGGGCATTGAAGATGAAACGTGGCTGGGTCTTTCAGCATGACAATGATCCCAAACACACCGCCCGGGCAACGAAGGAGTGGCTTCGTAAGAAGCATTTCAAGGTCCTGGAGTGGCCTAGCCAGTCTCCAGATCTCAACCCCATAGAAAATCTTTGGAGGGAGTTGAAAGTCCGTGTTGCCCAGCGACAGCCCCAAAACATCACTGCTCTAGAGGAGATCTGCATGGAGGAATGGGCCAAAATACCAGCAACAGTGTGTGAAAACCTTGTGAAGACTTACAGAAAACGTTTGACCTGTGTCATTGCCAACAAAGGGTATATAACAAAGTATTGAGAAACTTTTGTTATTGACCAAATACTTATTTTCCACCATAATTTGCAAATAAATTCATTAAAAATCCTACAATGTGAATTTCTGGATTTTTTTTCCTTTTTGTCTGTCATAGTTGACGTGTACCTATGATGAAAATTACAGGCCTCTCTCATCTTTTTAAGTGGGAGAACTTGCACAATTGGTGGCTGACTAAATACTTTTTTCCCCACTGTACATTTTTAAATATAGTATACATCTAATCTATTTGTTATTGTCCTATCATGATGGAACGATCCTCAACCCTATATGCTGGACACCCATCCGAGCGACCCATACACCAAAGAGAAGTTCACATCTGTGTTATGGACCTGCTGTGAATTGCCTATATGCAGCCTAAACAGATAAATAAATGCGGTCAGAGACTTACTTGAGCAGCATCGCCCCCTCAAGATTCTGAGCCTGCCTGGCAGGGTTGGTCCTACAAAGCCAGAGCCCCCGATGGGGGAGCATAATATACAAGGAAATTCTCAAAGCTGCTAATGAGAATCTTGACGACCTTGTACCTAGCCGGTGGGGATTCCTGTGGGGTACCCCCACCCAGATAGTGGCAGTGCTGGCAACACTGGCTGCAGTAACCCATGGGGAGGGGGGTCACACTCGAACAATCAGAGAGGGGGCTTACTATTGTGGCCCAAGTGGCACAAAATAATCAAAGGTATGACTGCACGGAGATGCTTGGGAAAATGGTTACAACGGAGGACCAGAGTGTTTGTGTCTCAGGTGAAGAGGGTGGATCTGATCTCCATCACCTAGGACTTAACATAGATTAATCAAATCTCACATTGTTGTTCCCTTTTGCTCAATCTTGCATGCTTTCTCAAACGGCTGTAAATGTATATGCATTCGTAAATCAGGTCCTTTCTTGAGTTGAGCTCTGGGATGTATCAACCATTGAGCATCTGATCTGGGGGGGGGGGGTTGAGTGTGTGAGCGTGTGTGGGTGTGGGTGTGAGTTTGTGTACAGCATCTGTTGCGGGGGGTGGGGTGGGGGGGTGGGATGGATCGCAGTGGTTGTTTGCTGAAGTGGTAGTTGCTTGTTAAAAATGTTATGTAATACAATGGCAATTCGGGTTATAGGTTAAAATCCTACGCATAAATGGCGACATTATTACGCACATTAATTGATAATGATGGAAAATAAGATATTTGAATATATATTTTTTAAATAGCTATATAAATATATTGAGGTGAGAGCATTGGAAATGCTTTTGGCGGTTGACCTGCTTCTGTTTTGTGGGTGGCACTATGTGATGTTTTCGATGGATGGGTCCTGGCCCCTCGGGGGCATAGGGATGCAGAGGGACAGGGGTGGTATGCTGATCACTGGGATGATGGCCCAACTTGGGATGGGGAGGGGTTTTAGAGGGGGAATTAGTGGAGAACAATTGGAGGGTTATTTAGTAACATTGCAAATACCATGGTATAGCTACAGTGAGGGAAAAAAGTATTTGATCCCCTGCTGATTTTGTACGTTTGCCCACTGACAAAGAAATTATCAGTCTATAATTTTAATGGTAGGTTTATTTGAACAGTGAGAGACAGAATAACAACAAAAAAATCCTGAAAAACGCATGTCAAAAATGTTATAAATTGATATGCATTTTAATGAGGGAAATAAGTATTTTACCCCCTCTCAATCAGAAAGATATCTGGCTCCAAGGTGTCTTTTAAACAGGTAACGAGCTGAGATTAGGAGCACACTCTTAAAGGGAGTGCTCCTCATCTCAGTTTGTTACCTGTATAAAAGACACCTGTCCACAGAAGCAATCAATCAATCAGATTCCAAACTCTCCACCATGGCCAAGACCAAAGAGCTCTCCAAGGATGTCAGGGACAAGATTGTAGACCTACACAAGGCTGGAATGGGCTACAAGACCATCGCCAAGCAGCTTGGTGAGAAGGTGACAACAGTTGGTGCGATTATTTGCAAATGGAAGAAACACAAAATAACTGTCAATCTCCCTCGGCCTGGGGCTCCATGCAAGATCTCACCTCGTGGAGATGCAAGGATCATGAGAACGGTGAGGAATCAGCCCAGGACTACACGGGAGGATCTTGTCAATGATCTCAAGGCAGCTGGGCCCATTGTCACCAAGAAAACAATTGGTAACACACTACGCCGTGAAGGACTGAACTCCTGCAGCGCCCGCAAGGTCCCCCTGCTCAAGAAAGCACATACACAGGCCTGTCTGAAGTTTGCCAATGAACATCTGAATGATTCAGATGAGAACTGGGTGAAAGTGTTGTAGTCAGATGAGACCAACATCGAGCTCTTTGGCAACTCAACTTGCCGTATTTGGAGGAGGAGGAATGCTGCCTATGACCCCAAGATCACCATCCCCACCATCAAACATGGAGGTGGAAACATTATGCTTTGGGGGTGTTTTTCTGCTAAGGGGACAGTACAACTTCACCGCATCAAAGGGACGATGGACGGGGCCATGTACCGTCAAATCTTGGGTGAGAACCTTCCCTCAGCTAGGGCATTGAAAATGGGTCGTAGATGGGTATTCCAGCTTGACAATGACCCAAAACACACGGCCAAGGCAACAAAGGAGTGGCTCAAGAAGAAGCACATTAAGGTCCTGGAGTGGCCTAGCCAGTCTCCAGACCTTAATCCCATAGAAAATCTGTGGAGGGAGCTGAAGGTTCGAGTTGCCAAACGTCAGCCTCGAAACCTTAATGACTTGGAGAAGATCTGCAAAGAGGAGTGGGACAAAATCCCTCCTGAGATGTGTGCAAACCTGGTGGCCAACTACAAGAAACATCTGACCTCTGTGATTGCCAACAAGGGTTTTGCCACCAAGTACTAAGTAATGTTTTGCAGAGGGGTCAAATACTTATTTCCCTCATTAAAATGCAAATCAATTAATAACATTTTTGACATGCATTTTTCTGGATTTTTTTGTTGTTATTCTGTCTCTCACTGTTCAAATAAACCTACCATTAAAATTATCATGTCTTTGTCAGTGGGCAAACGTACAAAATCAGCAGGGGATCAAATACTTTTTTCCCTCACTGTATGTATACTGTACCTAAGAAAGTAATACTATGATATCATAGGTAGGACTGGTGGAGTTGTCGTACATGCAGCTAACAAAAATATTAAAATATGGAAATGTCTGCTCTACCCAAAATTACAACAAACTAATTGCAGCATTACCGCAAAAATGGAAGAGGAAATTGGAAGGGGGAAAAAGTAAGGAACTTGTCCGTCTGCCTTGCATTAAAGACAATAATTGGTTAAAGAAAACTGTGATAAATAAAAAAGTATACCAGTTTCATTTAAGGACCAAAGGATTGACAGACGTCCCATATAGATTGCAAAATAGTTGGGAAGAGATTTTTGACGTACCGATTCGATGGCATAGTGTTTATGAACGGATACGCAAAACAACGCCGGATTCAAAACTTAGAATTTTTCAATTTAAATTATTATATACAATTATTGCAACCAATAGAATGTTATTTGTATGGGGGATACAATCTTCCCAGCTCTGCAGATTTGGCTGTGAAGAGACAGAATCATTAGATCATTTGTTTTGGTACTGTCCATTTGTAGCTTGTTTCTGGACACAGGTCCAGGAATGGCTGAAGGATTGCAATATTTGCATGGAGCTGACCCTGCAGATAGCACTACTAGGTGATCTGAAAAGTCATAGTCAATCGATCAATAATATAATACTACTTTTAGCAAAGATGTTTATTTTCAATTCACAGACTATAGAAACAATGAGAATAGAAAGGTTCAGAACTGTTGTAAAACATCACAGTACAGTTGAAAAATATATGGCAAATAGAAATCCAATATGGATGGTGTTAAGAGATAGATGGGTGGTGTTGAATGGAGCTGAAGGATGGGACTAATAACAACAACTAATAACAACAAGATAACTAGTGTAAGACATGCTGTGTCCTTAAAAAGTATATAGGTTATATATTGTGAGCTTTTGTGAAAGAGCACAGTTACAAAGCTATGGCATACAGAAGCATACCAGATGGACATCATGAAAATGATCGGAGGAAGTTCAGGAATAAAAACAAACAAAATATAATTAGTGACTGTGTCCATAAAATATATATAGTATGTATTAGCATGAAGTAGAGGCCTAAGCATTGTTGTTCACTAGTTTACTCCAATTAGGAGGGGATGGTGGAGTTGGAAAGTAATAAAGGGAAATATATATATTTTTAAATGATATGTATGTATGTATGTATGTATGTATGTGTGTATATATATATATATATATGCAAGAGAAAAAAATATATAAAAGTCTGCTGCCTCAGTTTTGATAATGGCAATTTGCATATACTCCAGAATGTCATGAAGAGTGATCAGATGAATTGCAATTAATTGCAAAGTCCCTCTTTGCCATGAAAATTAACTTAATCCCAAAAAAAACATTTCCACTGCATTTCAGCCCTGCCACAAAAGGACCAGCTGCCATCATGTCAGTGATTCTCTCGTTAACACAGGTGAGAGTGTTGACGAGGACAAGGCTGGAGATCATTCTGTCATGCTGATTGAGTTAGAATAACAGACTGGAAGCTTTAAAAGGAGGGTGGTGCTTGAAATCATTGTTCTTCCTCTGTTAACCATGGTTACCTGCAAGGAAACACATGCCGTCATCATTGCTTTGCACAAAAAGGGCTTCACAGGCAAAGATCTTGCTGCTTGTAAGATTGCACCTAAATCAACCATTTATCAGAACATCAAGAACTTCAAGGAGAGAGTTTCAATTGTTGTGAAGAAGGCGTCAGGGCGCCCAAGAAAGTCCAGCAAGCGCCAGGACCTTCTCCTAAAGTTGATTCAGCTGCGGGATCGGGGCACCACCAGTGCAGAGCTTGCTCAGGAATGGCAGCAGGCAGGTGTGAGTGCATCTGCACGCACAGTGAGACAAAGACTTTTGGAGGATGGCCTGGTGTCAAGAAGGGCAGCAAAGAAGCCACTTCTCTCTAGGAAAAACATCAGGGACAGACTGATATTCTGCAAAAGGTACAGGGATTGGACTGCTGAGGACTGGGGTAAAGTCATTTTCTCTGATGAATCCCCTTTTCGATTGTTTGGGGCATCCGGAAAACACCTTGTCCGGAGAAGACAAGGTGAGCGCTACCATCAGTCCTGTGTCATGCCAACAGTAAAGCATCCTGAGACCATTCATGTGTGGGGTTGCTTCTCAGCCAAGGGAGTGGGCTCACTCACAATTTTGCCTAAGAACACAGCCATTAATAAAGAATGGTACCAACACATCCTCCGAGAGCAACTTCTCCCAACCATCCAAGAACAGTTTGGTGACGAACAATGCCTTTTGATGGAGCACCTTGCCATAAGGCAAAAGTGATAACTAAGTGGCTCGGGGAACAAAACATCGACATTTTGGGTCCATGGCCAGGAAACTCCCCAGACCTTAATCCCATTGAGAACTTGTGGTCAATCCTCAAGAGGCGGGTGGACAAACAAAAACGCACAAATTCTGACAAACTCCAAGCATTGATTATGCAAGAATGGGCTGCCATCAGTCAGGATGTGGCCCAGAAGTTAATTGACAGCATGCCAGGGCGGATTGCAGAGGTCTTGAAAAAGAACACTGCAAATATTGACTCTTTGCATAAACTTAATGTAATTTTCAATAAAAGCCTTTGACACTTATGGAATGCTTGTAATTATACCTCAGTATGCCATAGTAACATCTGACAAAAATATCTCATAACACTGAAGCAGCGAACTTTGTGAAAACCAATACTTGTGTCATTTTCAAAACTTTTGACCACGACTGTACATACAGTGCATTCGGAAAGAATTCAGACCCCTTCACTTTTTCCACATTTTGTCACGTTACAGCCTTATTCTAAAATGGATTATATTGTTTTTTTACCCCTCATCAAACTTCACACAATACCTCATAATGACAAAGCAAAAACATTTTTGCAAATGTATTAAAAACAAAAAACGGAAATATCACATTTACATAAGTATTCAGACCCTTTACTCAGCACTTTGTTGAAGCACCTTTGACAGCGATTACAGCCTCGAATCTTCTTGGGTATGACGCTATGAGCTTGGCACATCTGTACTTGGGGAGTTTCTCCATTATTTTCAAGCTCGGTCAGGTTGGATGGGGAGCATCGCTGCACAGCTATTTTCAGGTCTCTCCAGAGATGTTCAATCGGATTCAAGTCCGGTCTCGGGCTGGGCCACTCAAGGACATTCAGAGACTTGTCCCAAAGCCCCTCCTGCGTTGTCTTGGCTGTGTGCTTAGGGTTATTGTCCTGTTGGAAGGTGAACCTTCACCCCAGTCTGAGGTCCTGAGGGCTCTGGAGCAGGTTTTCATCAAGGATCTCTCTGTACTTTGCTACTTTCATCTTTCCCTCGATCCTGACTAGCCTCCCAGTCCCTGCCACTGAAAAACATCCCCATAGCATGATGCTGCCACCACCATGCTTCACTGTAGGGATGGTGCCAGGTTTCCTCCAGACGTGACGTTTGGCATTCAGGCCAAAGAGTTCAATCTTGGTTTCATCAGACCAGAGAATCTTGTTTCTCATGGCCAGAGTCTTTAGGCGCCTTTTGGCAAACTCCAAGTGGGCTGTCATGTGCCTTTTACTGAGGAGTGGCTTCCGTCTTGCTACTTTACAATAAAAGCCTGATTGGTGGAGTGCTCCAGAGATGGTTGTCCTTCTGGAAGGACCTCCCATCTCCACAGAGGAACTCTGGAGCTCTGTCAGAGTGACCATCGGGATCTTGGGTCACCTCCCTGACCAAGGCCCTTCTCCCCCAATTGCTCAGTTTGGCCGGGCGGCGAGCTCTAGAAAGAGTCTTGGTGGTTCCAAACTTCTTCCATTTAAGAATGATGGAAGCCACTGTGTTCTTTGGGACCTTCAATGCTGCAGACATTTTTTGGAACTCTTCCCCAGATCTGTGCCTCGACACAATCCTGTCTCGGAGCTCTACGGACAATTCCTTTGGTTTTTGCTCTGACATGCACTTTCAACTATGAGACCTTATATAGACAGGTGTGTGCCTTTCCAAATCATGTCCAACCAATTGAATTTACCACAGGTGGACTCCAATCAAGTTGTAGAAACATCTCAAGGATGATCAATGGAAACAGGTTGCACCTGAGCTCAATTTCGAGTCAAATAACAAGGGGTTTGAATACTTAAGGTATTTCTGTTTTTTATATTTAATACATTAGCAAAAGTTTCTCAAAACCTTTTTTCGTTTTGTCATTATGGAGTATTGTGTGTAGATTTATGAGGAAATGTTGTTATTTAACCCATTTTAGAATAAGGCTGTAACGTAACAAAATGTGGAAAACGTCATTGGGTCTGAATACTTTCCGAATGTACTGTATATACAGTATATGAAAAATAAAACACTAATATATCTTCATTAGATAAGTATTCAACCCACTGAGTCAATACATGTTAGAATCATCTTTGGCAGCGATTACAGCCATGTCTTTCTGGGTAAGTCTCTAAGAGCTTTGCACACCTGGATTGTACAATATTTGCACAATATTATTTTTTACATTCTTTGAGCTCTGTTAAGTTGGCTGTTGATCATTGTTAGACAGCCATTTCCAAGTCTTGCCATAGATTTTCAAGCAGATTTAAGTCAAAACTGTAACTAGGCCACTCAGGAACATTCAATGTCATCTTGGTAAGAAACTGCAGTGAATATTTGGCCTTGTGTTTTAGGTAACTGTCCTGCTGAAAGGTGAATTTGTCTCATAGTGTCTGTTGGAAAGAAGACTAACCTAGGTTTTCCTCTAGGATTTTGCCTGTGCTTAGCTCTTTTCCGTTTATTTTTATCTTAAAAAACTCCCTAGTACTTGCCGATGACAAGCATACCCATAACATGATGCAGTAACCACCATGATAGAAAATATGAAGAGTGGTACTCAATGATGTGCTGTGTTGGATTTGAACATAAAGTTAATTTCTTTGCCACATTTTTAGCAATTTTACTTTAGTGCCTTAATGCAAACAGGATGCATGTTTAGGAATATTTGTATTATGTACAGGCTTCCTTCTTTTCATTCTGTCAATAAGGTTAGTATTGTGGATAACTACAATATTGTTGATCCATCTTCAGTTTTCGCCTATCACAGCCATTAAACTCTGTAACTGTTTTAAAGTCACCATTGTCCTCGTGGTGAAATCCCTGAGTGGTTTCCTTCCTCTCCAGCAACTGAGTTAGGAAGGACACCTGTATCTTTGTAGTGACTGGGTATATTGATACACCATCCAAAGTTTAATAACTTCACCATGCTCAAAGGGATATTCAATGTCCGCTTTTTTGTTTTTTTTACCCATCTACCAATAGGTGCCCTTCTTTGTGAGGCATTGGAAAACCTCCTGGGTCTTTGTGGTTGAATCGGTGTTTGAAATTCACTGCTCGACTGAGGGACCTTACAGATAATTATATGTGTGGGGTAAAGAGATGAGGTAGTCAATTAAAAAATCATGTTAAACACTATTATTGCACACAGAGTCCATGCAACTTATTATGTGACTTTCTAAGCAAATGTTTACTTTGAATACTTATTGACTCAAGACATTACAGCTTTTCATTTTTAATGAATAAAAAAAACTTTGACATTATGGGGTATTGTGTTTAGGCCAGTAACAAAAAAATCTATATTTATAAATCAAGGGGTGTGAATACTTTGTAAAGGCAATGTATCTGTCTCATATGATCACAACATATATTTAAAAGGATTATTCAATATGATCACAACTTGGATTGCTTATCTAAGAATTCCCAACTTCTTTCCATTTCTGCATTTCTAAATTAAAGCAAACTGGGCCAATGTTTTATCTTCATCCTACTTTGTATAACTAATATGTCAAAATAAAATAAGAAAACGGAAAAAAACAAATAAACTTGGAACGAAGTCTGCCCTCTCTGCCACTGACGCAAACATTCTATTTGTACATATTTCAAATATCTAAACCATGAGATATCTAAAATATGCATGTCTTTGTAATCATGATTTAAAATATTTTCACTAATCTTTTTCGCCAAACAGTGGGTCTATTTAAGAGGCAAAAAAGCAGGCAGCAAAAACAAACTGAAGTCTCTAAAACACACTCACAGAAGATTTAAAAAAAACATTCTATACATTTCTTATTATGAATGAAGCAAGCCATGCAAACTGTTCAGAATGCATAATGAATTTTATACATCATATGTCAAATGAATTAGCATGTGGGACTCAGAGAGGGGGACAGGGGAGTCTCTGCTAATTGGCAGCGAGGCTTCATGCATAATTATGGGCAAAGCGGCTTCCTTCGCCGTGCTTCTGTGCCTGTAGCCGAATAACGAGGAGAAATACAAAAAAAGAAAAACAAAGGGCATGGTGATGGTTGGCCGGGGTGGGCGGGTGTGTGTGGAGGGTGGAGGTGGGGGGCAGCTCATCTTGACAGCAGCTCATCAAGAACAAGATAAACCCTGCGACTGCCAGTCAATATCCACACAACACACACTACCTCACGACACTTAGGCAATTACTGCATTTAGTTTAGCATATGAGAATTTAGAAGATTATTCTATTCTTTTTTTCTATAGCATTTTTTCATTATTGTTTTTGGACTGTGCAAATTCCCATTACTTTTGTGGTTTGTTCAACTATATTGATTTAATAATGAAATATTTGTTATATAAATTGTTAATATAAAATGTGGTTAAGTTTCTAAGGCCCTATTAAATTAATATATATTTTTTAAAAGAAGTATTTTTACTAAAATATCTTTCTGTGCATTAATAATAAAAGATCACATATTTTAGATAAATCCAGGCTGTGCTAAAAATTATCTCGAGAGGGAGTTGAAATTACAATCTATTGCAAAAATAATTATTCAAAGTTGTCATTGTAAATGATAGGTTGTTCTTAATTGACTACGGGTTAAATAAATGAACTAAATTACTAACATTATAGGGACCAAACTAATATGGAATTCAGGAGTTTATTATTTTTCTATAACTGGCATGAAGAAATTGAAGAGAGTAACACTGATTCATATTGCTTCCAAAGAGAACCCCACTCTCTCTACAATCAATTAAGAAATATAATCTGCATATGACTGACGTGAGGATATTACAAACAGTTAATATTTATGAATAATTAACATGTCAATAATATAGATTTCTTTCCTCATGAAGAAAGTAATTGTGATAAAATCATTTTGTAAAAGTGTAAATTCATTTTTAAAAAAAAGTCATATAAATAAAAAAACATGATTGACTAAATGATTGATGCAATTGGTCAATAGCTAAACTGCAGGGGTATCCAACTCTTACCCTATGAGGCCCGGAGCCTGCTGGTTTTCTGTTCTACCTGATAATTAATTGCACACACCTGGTGTCCCAGGTTCAAATAAGTCACTGATTAGAGGGGAACAATGAAAAAACGCAGTGGAACTGGCTTCGAGGTCAGAGTTGAGTTTGAGGGTGCTAAAGAATAAGCTACCTTACTTAAAATGTACTATTTTGTAAGTCGCTCGAGATAAAAGAGTCTACTAAATGCGTGTGTGTGGGTGTGTCGTACCTGAGCAGACAGATGCAGCCACGGCAGCCGGAGGTGAGTCTGCAGAAGCCAAACCTCTGCTTGCTCTCGATGTCCGTCAGCACAAAGGTAAAGTTCTGACCCACCTGACTCTGGGAAACCCTGGGAACAGTCACCACACAAACGCACACGCACATACACGTAGGGGACAGAGAGAACACACCATTAACACACAACCAATTACCTCAAGAAATACAGAATTACCACACAGTCACCTACGGAACAGAAAAAACGAATCATTACTTCACAAGCACACATGGGACATTCATCAAGAGTTTCAGGCCAGGGAATCATGACAATCAGATCAGTGAAAGTAATGTAATGGTTTCAGTTAAATAGAAAATAAGAAACTCCTTATTACCACATTATCACCGCAGAGGACAGCAATGACAAACGTTTTATAACATTATTATAAAGATACAGTTTTTAAAATGTGAAAAGTAACTACTCACCTAACCCTAAGTCTAAGTCTCTCAACCTCACCCTGGATAGAAGGCCAAGTTAACTTCTAAACTTTTCTATATGATTCTGGCTACAGTCCCAGACTGTTGAGTGTCTGTGAGTTGGGTATGTGTATTTCTTATGAAGTTTCATCAGTAGATGGCAGCAGTAAAGCTTGTGTGGAGAACAGCACAGCACAGCTCAGGCTATCCCAACCCCAACCCCCTACCTATACAACAGCACTTTTCACATGTCATTTTCCAGGCTGCAAAATAAGAGCAGAATCCTCTACAGAGGGCTGCTTTTCAAATCAGACTGGTACCAACTCTAAAGATATAGTTATTCAGTCATCGATAAACACATGATACAAGCGAGACATACACATATGCACACAGACACAAATGCATACAAAAGCACACTCAGGGCACATACACACAAAATGGCACACCCACACTGTGGTGGGAGTGAGATCAAATGGCTTGGCATGGGTTGGGCAGGGAGCAAGGAGCAGACTGGCTTGGTGTTTAGGTGACTAAGAGAGGCTTTTGGCTTCAACTACACCACCAGCTGTTAACAGACAGACTCCACACGCCGTAGCTCCACGGTATACACACACATCTCTCCTGTTACTAAAACATATTAGTGTGGGGGTGTGTGGGTGTGTCCGTGTTGGTAGAGTACAGGACTATTAACAGGGGAGCAGGGGGAAGGAATCCTACTCCTACCTCTCCACATCGAAGGGGAAGCAGAACTTGGGTATCGTCCGGAGAACCTCCTGAGAACCAGAATAACACAACCACTGATTAGACAACACTAACATAACGTAAACAACACAAACAACAAACCAATTACAAAAACAACATTGTCACACTTCAGTAACAAGCCATTACAGATGCTTTAGATAATGCTCTTATAATGCTACTTATACATGTTTAAAAACTATGGAATACTCAATGCATTAATAGTAAGAACACTACTTATATAATGTTTATTATTAATAAATTAATGTATTTTTGTGTTCATACACAACCCTGTAAGTTTAGCCTAATCAAATTACTTGTTGAACAAAGACTAATTCAAAGTCTGATAGTGATATGAATAAAATAATCTAATTAAATAATTCAATTAGGCTAAATAACCTAAATACAACAGACACGACTAAATCCCCAGAGCTGATAAGTGTTTCAGTTGAGAGAATCAGGGAAAAGGTTTTCCTTTCTATAGGTCCAGACCCACAGCTTAAATAATTAGCTACGATTACCTACAGTACATTGATTATCAGGGGTGATGTCGGTGAAAGAGGGAGGGAGGGAGGCAGGGATAGAGGGATGGAGGAGAGAAGAGAGAGAGAGACCTATAGGTGGTGGCAGATTGCTGTGACAATAGGCTAAGCAGCTCTGGGGTACGGAACGGGCAGGGGGGAGGTAGAGCCTTAAGGGCTTTACCTCCAAAAACCTCCCTGTGGGGGGGCGGGGGGGGGGGGGGGGGCAAGTAATTGGGGGACTGGAGCAGAGCTGAGCACCATATGGGTTAGCTGAGCCAGCCACCACTTCTGTCTGTCTGTCTGAGGTTGGTCCTGGGTCTGTGTGTCTGTCTAGTACAGCAGCCTAGCCATGGGGAACAACCACTGATCCCCCCCGATCACAAGACAAAGCTGCCTGCCACCATAACCAAAGGCAACAAGGAACACAGAGATATGAGGGTGGGGGTAGTGTGTGTGTGTGTCTTGCATATGTCTTGCGTATCAGTGTGTAGGAAGGCTGTGTGGCTATAAAACTGTCACACATGTCTGAGTCGCCACCGCCGTATGGACTACTATTATTAACCGCCATGTAGGCACACCAATATGTTTCAGACAGCCTAGCTTAGTGATGTACATATGTCACACAAACACACACATACCCCATCTCTCTACAAATAAAAACGTATGGGTTGCCAGATTCCGGAACTGTCATTGCCCCGCCCACATGTGTTGACAGGAAAAGTGACAGTCCCTGAGCCATGGAGACTGACAAGACCACAGATACAACAAAAGTGTGTGTGTGTGTGTGTGTGTGTGTTATAGGCCTATATACAGACAAATAGATGGCCATCTCTCTCAATGTACACAACATTCCAACACCAACCCTCTTCCCTTCCGGAAGGCGCACAAACGTCAAGAATCTCTATCTCCCTTCCTTCTCCAACAAGCATCTCTCTCCCTCTGTCTCCCTCTCTTTCCTCTCCAACATCTCCCTCTCTCTCTCTCTCCATATCCCCCCCCCTACCCTTTCCCTCCCTGCCTCCCTCCTCCATTCCTCCAGGTGATGTGTACGGCCTCCAGTATACCAGAGGGATCTCTCTACAGGAGTGGCAGACTGGAGGGGAACCAATGTTGCCACTGTTGTTGTTGTTATTCCGTTGTACACTATTTCCTCTCCTCCCCCTTGCTAACCGTTTTCCCAAGACAAAAGAATATAAAACAGCTAACACATTTGCAGCTCTGAAGGCATGTGCTTGTGTGCACGCGTGTGTGTGTGTGTGTGTGTATAGGCTGCATTATTTATCGGAGGTAGAGACAGGGGTATCACTCAGTGAGACAGCACACTCTCTCCTCCCCTAGATGAGGTCTGGCATCACAGCTAACTACAGCACAGTACAGGGCCTGCCTCTGCTTCTGCATATGCATAGCCGTCACATCCCTTCCCAACATAGCTCCAGCAGGCAGGTCTTCCCTTCCACACTGGCATGTCTCTGCCTCAGCCTGTTCTTCCCCATGGAGCCCACTTTGTTTTGTTGTCTATGGACCACCAATGGACGGATCACCAACAGCTCTCTGAGGGCAGATCCTTCTAAACAGGCTGGGGCTGATAGCCCCATAAACCCAGCTCAGTGTTGGGAGAGGGAACCCACTGAGTACTGTGGAGTGGACCACTGTCTATAACATTTTACATTTTAGTAATTTAGCAGACGCTCTTATCCAGAGTGACTTACAATTGGTGCATTCATCTTAAGATAGCTAGGTGAGTCAACAACACATCACAATCGTATCAAGTACGGGGCTGCATTGCAGCAGGTCGCGAGCTTCAAGTTCCTCGTTGTCCACATCACTAAGGACCTATCATGGTCCAAACACACCAACCAAGTCATAAAGAGGACACGACAACGCCTCTTCCCCCTCAGGAGGCTGAGGGGATTTGGCATGGGCCCTCAAATCCTCAAAAAGCTCTACAGCAGCACCAGTGAGAGCATCTTGACTGGCTGCGTCACCGTTTGGTGTGGCGACTGCTTGGCATCCGACCGCAGGGCACTGCAGAGGATGGTGCATACGGCCCAGTGCATCACTGGGGCCGAGCTCCCTGACATCCAGGACCTCAATGCCAGGCGGTGTCAGAGGAAGGCCCTAGGGGTTGTCAAAGACTACATCCACCGAAGTGTATAATGGTGCCCAAGTGTACTGTATAATGGATGGCTGCCATTTTAGGGGCTCCTAACCAATTGCGCTATTTTGTGTGTTTTTTCGCATTGTTTGTAACTTATTTTGTACATAATGTTCTGCCACTGTCTCTTATGACCGAAAAGAGCTTCTGGATATCAGAACAGCGATTACTCACCTCGAACTGGACAAAGATTTTTTCTTTAACGAGTCGGACGCAAAGGATTTACTCCAGATACCCGACCAGGCCCATATCCCCGTCATTCGCATAAAGAGAAGACGCCGATACAGGGGACGCAGGTCAGGGTGCCTTGTGAGAATTCGTTGGCGAGTGGGTAACACGCCTCTACCATCTGTCCTACCAACGGGACATTAAAAACTATAATATCTTATGCTTCATTGACATGAATAATATACAGTTGGCTGGGTTTGCCGTGCATCGGCAAGACAGACCAGCTACCTCCGGTAAGACGAGGGGTAGTGGTCGGTGTCAATTTGTCAACAAAAGCTGGTGCTTTTGACTTGAGGTTTTGCTCTCCTTAGTTAGAGTACCTCATGATAAGCTGTAGACCACATTATTTACCAAGAGAGTTTATATATTTTTTTCGTAGCTGTTTATCAACGAGCTGTATAAGACCATAAGCAAACAAGAAAATGCTCATCCAGAAGTGGTGCTCCTAGTGGCCGGGGACTTTAAAGTAGAAAAACTTTAATCAGTTTTACCTAATTTCACATGTTCAACCAGAGGAAATAAAACTCTAGACCACCTTTACTCCACACACAGAGACGCATACAAAGCTCTCCCTCGGCCACCATTTGGCAAATCTGACCATAACTCTATCCTCCTGATTCCTGCTTACAAGTAAAAACTAAAGCAGCACGTACCAGTGACTCGCTCAATACTGTAGTGGTCAGATGATGCAGATGCTAAGCTACAGGACTGTTTTGCTAGCACAGACTGGAATATGTTCCAGGATTCATCCGATGGCATTGAGTATACCACATCAGTCACCGGCTTCATCAATAAGTGCATCGATGACGTCGTCCCCACAGTGACCGTACGTAAATATCCCAACAAGGAGCCATGGATTACAGGCAACATCCGCACTGAGCTAAAGGCTAGAGCTGCCGCTTTTAAGGCGATTATAAGAAATCACGCTATGCCCTCCGACGAACCATCAAACAGGCAAAGCGTCAATACAGGACTAAGATTGAATCCTACTACACTGGCTCTGATGCTCATTGGATGTGCCAGGGCTTGCAAACTATTAAGGATTATAGTGGCTTGCGAAAGTATTCACCCCCATTGGCATTTTTCCTATTTTGTTGCCTTACAACCTGGAATTAAAATGGATTTTTGGGGGGTTTGTATCATTTGATTTACACAACATGCCTACCACTTTGAAGATGCAAAATATTTTTTATTGTGAAACAAACAAGAAATAAGACAAAAAACTGAAAACTTGAGCGTGCATAACTATTCACCCCCCCAAAGTCAATACTTTGTAGAGCCACCTTTTGCAGCAATTACAGCTGCAAGTATCTTGGGGTATGTCTCTATAAGCTTGGCACATCTGGCCACTGGGATGTCTGCCCATTCTTCAAGGCAAAACTGTTCCAGCTCCTTCAAGTTGGATGGTTTCCGCTGGTGTACAGCAATCTTTAAATAATACCACAGATTCTCAATTGGATTGAGGTCTGGGCTTTGAATAGGCCATTCCAAGACATTTAAATGTTTCCCCTTAAACCACTCGAGTGTTGCTTTAGCAGTATGCTTAGGGTCATTGTCCTGCTGGAAGGTGAACCTCCATCCCAGTCTCAAATCTCTGGAAGACTGAAACAGGTTTCCCTCAAGAATTTCCCTGTATTTAGCACCATCCATCATTCCTTCAATTCTGACCGGTTTCCCAGTCCCTGCCGATGAAAAACATCACTGTGGGGATGGTGTTCTCGGGGTAATGAGAGGTGTTGGGTTTGTGTCAGACATAGCGTTTTCCTTGATGACCAAAAAGCTCAATTTTAGACTCATCTGACCAGAGTACCTACTTCCATATGTTTGGGGAGTCTCCCACATGCATTTTGGCGAACATCTTTGATTATTTTTTTCTTTAAACAATGGCTTTTTCTCTGGCCATTCTTCCGTAAAGCTCAGCTCTGTGGAGTGTACGGCTTAAATTGGTCCTATGGACAGATACTCCAATCTCCGCTGTGGAGCTTTGCAGCTCCTTCAGGGTTATCTTTGGTCTCTTCGTTGCCTCTCTGATTAATGCCCTCCTTGCCTGGTCCGTGAGTTTTGGTGAGCGGCCCTCTCTTGGCATGTTTGTTGTGGTGCCATATTCTTTAAATTTTTTAATAATGGATTTAATGGTGCTCCGTGGGATGTTCAAAGTTTCTGATATTTTTTTATAACCCAACCCTGATCTGTACTTCTCCACAACTTTGTCTCTGACATGTTTGGAGGTCTTCATGGTGCCGCTTGCTTGGTGGTGCCCCTTGCTTTGTGGTGTTGCAGACTCTGGGGCCTTTCAGAACAGATCACATGACAGATCATGTGACACTTAGATTGCACACAGGTGGACATTATTTAACTAATTCTATGACTTCTGAAGGTAATTGGTTGCACCAGATCTTATTTAGGGGTTTCATAGCAAAGGGTGTGAATACATATGCACGCACCACTTTTCCGTTATTTATTTTTTATTTATTTTTGAAAGAAAATATTTTTTTCATTTCAATTCACCAATTTTGACTATTTTGTGTATGTTCATTACATGAAATCCAAATAAAAAATCCATTTAAATTACAGGTTGTAATGAAACAAAATTGGAAAAACGCCAAGGGGGATGAATACTTTTGCAAGGCACTGTACAAAGGGAAGCACAGCTGCAAGCTGCCCAGTGACACAAGCCTACCAGACGAGCTAAATTACTTTGATGCGCGCTTCTAGGCAAGCAACACTGAAGCATGCATGAGAGCACTAGATGTTCTGGACGACTGTGTGATCACTCTCTCCGTAGCCAATGTAAGTCAGACCTATAAACAGGTCAACATTCACAAGGCCGCAGGGCCAGACAGATTACCAGGACGTGTACTCAGAGCATGCGCTGACCAACTGGCAAGTTTCTTCACTGACATTTTCAAACTCTCCCTGACCTAGTCTGTAATACCTACATGTTTCAAGCAGATCACCATAGTCCCTGTAACCAAGAACGCCAAGGTAACCTGCCTAAATGACTACTGACCCATAGCACTCACGTCTGTAGCCATGAAGTGCTTTGAAAGCTTGGTCATTGCTCATATCAACACCATCATTCCAGAAAACCTAGACCACTCCAATTCGCATAACTCCCCAACAGATCCACAGATGACTCAATCTCTATTGCACTCCACACTGCCCTTTCCCACATGGAGGAGCCCCTACGTGAGAATGCTATTCATTGACTACAGCTCAGCATTCAACACCATAGTGACCGCAAAGCTCATCACTAAGCTCAGGACCCTGGGACTAAACACTTCCCTGAGCAACTGGATCCTGGACTTCTTGACGAGCTACACCCAGGTGGTAAAGGTAGGCAACAACACATCTGCCACGCTGATCCTCAACATAGGGGTCCCTCGGGTGCGTGCTTAGTCCCCTCCTGTAGTCTCTGTTCACCCCCGACTGCATGGCCAAGCACAACTCCAACACCATCATTAAGTTTGCCGACGACACAACGGTGGTAGGCCTTATCACCGACAACGATGAGACAGCCTATAGGAAGGCAGTCAGAGACCTGGCAGTGTGGTACCAGGACAACAACTTCTCCCTCAACGTGAGCAAGACAAGGAAAAGGAGGGCTGAGCACACCCCCATTCACATCGACGGGGCTAAAGTGCAGCAGGTCGAGAGCTTCAAGTTCCTTGGTGTCCACATCACCAACAAACTATCATGGTCCCTCAGGAGACTGAAAAGATTTGGCATGGGTCCTCAAATCCTCAAAAGGTTTTACAGCTGCACCATTGAGAGCATCCTGACTGGTTGCATCACCGCCTGGTATGGTAACTGCTCGGCATCCGTGAGAGTTATTTAAGATACTCTTCAAAGAGGTAGGGTATCAGACATTTCGAAAGATGGGCAGGGACTCCGCTCGCTGTCCTGACTTTAGGGGGTAGCTTGTTCCACCATTGAGGTGACATGTAGGGTTTGACATTTTACATTTTAGTCATTTAGTAGACGCTCTTATCCAGAGCGACTTACAGTTAGTGAGTGCATACATTTTCATACTGGCCCCCCATGGGAATCGAACCCAGAACCCTGGCGTTGCAAGCGCCATGCTCTACCAACTGAGCTACACGGGGTCTACCATAGCCTGAAGGGAGTTCCCCTTGCTGCTCCGTAGGCAAGCACCAGGGTCTAGTGGAGTGTGTGGAGGAGCATGAACCTGCAGGAGCGAGTCATGTTTGCAGAGAATGACAGGGTGCTGTCCAGGGTCACGCCAACGTTATTTGCACTCTGGGAGGGGGACACTGTGGAGTTGTCAACTGTGATGGAGGTATTGGAGCAGGCAGGCCTTCCCCGGGAGGAAAGGCAGCTCCATTTTGTCGAGGTTGAGCTTGAGATAGTGGGCCAACATCCAAGCTGAGATGTCTGCCAGGCACACATAGATGTGTGTTGCCACCTGGGTGTCAGAAGGGGGGGGAAGGAGAAAAAGTAGTTGAGTGTCATCCGCACAGCAATGATAGGAGAGACCATGTGAGGATATGACAGAGCCGAGAGACTTGGTGTACAGAGAGAAGAGGTGAGGGCCTAGAACTGAGCCCTGGGAGACAGCAGTAATGAGAGTACGTGGTACAGACACAGATCATCTCCACGTCACCTGGTAGAAGCGGCCTGCCAGGTAGGACGCAATCCAAGAGTGTGCAGAGCCTCAGACTCCCAGCCCTGAGAGGGTGGAGAGAAGGATTTGATGTTCACGGTGTCGAAGGCAGCGGATAGATCTAGGAAGATATGAACAGAGGAGAGAGAGTCAGCTTTGGCAGTGCGGAGAGCCTCCGTGACACAGAGAAGAGCAGTCTCGGTTGAGTGAGCTGCCTTGAACCCTGCCTGGTTATGGTCAAGAAGATCGTTCTGAGAGAGGTAGCGAGACAGTTGGTCAGACAGCACGCTCAAGTGTTTTGGAAATAAAAGAAAGAAGGGATACAGGTCTGTAGTTTATGTCAGAGGGGTCGAGTGTTGGTTTCTTGAAGAGGAGAGTGATTCTGGCCATTTTTAAGTCAGAGGGGATGAGTGGTAAGGGATGAGTTTATGAAGGAAGGGAGGAATGGGAGAAGGTCTTCAGAGATGGTCTGGAAAGGGAGGAGGGAATTGGGTTGAGCGGGCAGGTTGTCGGGTGGCTGGACCGCACTAGTCACAGGATTTCATCTGAAGAGAGAGGGGAGAAAGTGGTCAAGGCGTAGGGTAGTTCTGCTTGAGTGGGACCAGTGGACTCAATAGGCTGAGTGAATGAGGAGCGGATGTCGTCAACCTTCTTTTGACGACAAAGTGGTTGACAAAGTCGTCCGCAGAGAGGGAGGAGGGAGGAGGATTAAGGAAGGAGGAGAAGGTGGAAAAGAGTTTCCTAGGGTTAGAGGCAGAAGCTTGTAATTTAGTGGCTTTAGCAGCGCATACAGAGGAAGGTAGAGAGGATGGAGTGAAAGGATGATAGGTCCTCCGGAAGTTTAGTTTTCCTCCATTTTCGCTCAGCTGCCCGCAGCCCTGTTCTGTAAGCTCAAAATGAGTCACTCAGCCACGTTGCAGGAGGGGAGGGCCAAGCCGGCCGGGAGGAAAGGGGACAGTGCGAGGCATAGTATGTGGAAAGCGAGGAGAGTAGGGTCAAAAAGTCAGAATCAGGAGACAGAAGGGAGAAGGATTTATCAGAAGGAAGAGAGGATAGGAGAGAAGAGGAGAGAGTAGAGTGAGAGCGAGGGTGAAGATTGCGGCAGCGCATGACCAGCTGGGTAGGGACTGAGTGGCTAGGGTTGGAGGTTAGATGGAGAGAAAAGGAAACAAAGTAGTGATCAGAGACATGGAGGGGGTTGCAGTGAGATTAGATAGTGAACAGCCTCTAGTGAAGATGAGGTCAAGTGTATTGCCTGCCTTGTGAGTGGGAGGTGACTGGGAAAGGGTGAAGTCAAAATAGGAAAGGAGTGGAAAGAAAGTGGTGGAAAGAAATTAATTTAAGTCAGGCGTCGGGAGGTTAAAGTCGTGAGCCATCGTCTGGAAATGAGCTTATCAAGGTGTCAAGCTCATTGAAGAACTCTCGAAGGGCACCTGGTGTGCAATAAATGACAGTGGTTTAGCAGGGGGGGGCTCTACTTAGGAGAAATTAGTAGCCTTGTGCCACCACCCCGACGACCAGATGCTCTCGGACTATGACAGAACACATAGTCAGATGACGAGAGAGCAGCTGGAGGAGGAGTGTTCTCTGGGTTAATACATATCTCCGTCAGGGCCAAAAAGTGTAGGGAATGAAGAGCAATATCGGCTGAGATTCACTTAGCCTTATTGATTGCAGATCGGCAGTTCCAAATGCTGCCGGAGACTAGGAATGCCACATGGGTTGTGTGCTTAGGATACACTAAATTAGAAGGGTTGCAGCCACGGGGTGGTGAGTGTCCGTAAAACCTAAAGGGAGAGGAGCAAACTGGGATTGGAAACATACTTGCCAAAGTTACAAAAGAGCAAAATGAGATCATCAGAAAATTAGGTAAGATACTCAAGTGAGAGAGTGGTGTAAAGCCTTCCTCTCTTTCCTTCCTCGAACAACTCGGCAGAACGTCTTTGTTTCGGCGACAACACCGCCACTTGACAATACTGCCGCTGAAAAAACAGCGGAGACTGAAGTACTAACACTGATTGCCTAGCAGAGGTGAAAGACTGCTCCCAACACTGATTGATTGGCAGAGGTGAAGAAAACACCCCCTACAATAAAACACGCCCACAAATTAGCAAGACTATTACACAAATAGGCCTGAAACTAATCTAAGTCCACAACGACAGTGACAAGTACTGAGCAATCATACAGTTCAAACAGCAATGACTAAGTAGACTACTAGGTAAAAGACAGAACTTAAATTAAATTGCCCTAGAAAGACAATACCAACAGCTACTTATTGAATCAAAAAATATACTTGCTGCTCTTGTAGGAGCTGATGTCCTTCCAAACTATAGATGACGCACTAAGACTATAACAGAACAGAGAGTAGGTCTACAAGCCAGTCCAGATAGTATAGCAGCTAGTGGGAAGAAATGATGCTACTAACTAGCTACAACCAGCTGGTTAAATGCTACCCAGCCAGGGCCTTGGTGTTTCATTTTGGGTGTCAACTTAACAAGCCAATAGTCACTTCTTTGTGCCATGAGAAATAGAGAGGAAATAAAGGAATGACAAGTGAAGGAGAGAGTGAGCGAGAAAATGAGAGAGAGAGAGTGAGAATGGAGAAACAGAATGGAGAAACAGAATGGAGAAACAGAATGGAGAAAAAGACAATTGGATAAAGAGGAAGGGAATCGAGAGACAGAATGTACAAAAAGAGAAACAGAAAGCGAGAGTTGTCATCGAGGGAGGGATGGAGAGAGGAGATGAAGAGGGAGGCAGATGCGGCTCAGTTCACCTCCCCTCTCTCTCTCTCCCCAGGCTGCTCCACTCTTGGGGGTTTAGTCTTTAAGCTGCGGCTCTGCTTCAAATTCCCCCAGCCAGCCAGCTAGCTAGCCAGTCAGCCAGCCATTCCACAAACCAATCAGCCAGCCAGCAAGTCAGCCAGCTAGCCAGACATCCAGCCATTCAACCAACCAGCCAGCAAGCCAACCAGCCAGCAAGCCAGCCAAACAGCCAACCTACCAGACAGTTAACCAACCAACCAGTAGTGCTGAGTGATTAACCAATTTGTATAATTTTTTATTTGGTTATTAAACAACTAATTGACCGACGCCGGATCAATTACTTGAATTCGGTTTATTTTGTGAGGTTAACGTGCCACTACTCTAGAGAAATCAAATCATTCACAAGATAAATGTTATCAAGAACTACACTACATGACCAACAGTATGTGGACACCTGCGCGTCAAACATCTCATTCCAAAATCAAGGGCATTAGTTCCTTCCAAAATCAAAGGCATTAGTTCAGGCTTTTCCACTAGATGTTGAAACATTGCTGCGGGGACTTGCTTCCATTCAGCCACAAGAGCATTAGTGAGGTCGGGCACTGATGTTGGACAATTAGGCCTGGCTCGCAGTCGGCGTTCCAATTCAACCCAAAGGTGTTCGATGGGGTTGAGGTCAGGGCTCTGTGCAGGCCAGTCAAGTTCTTCCACACCGATCTCGACAAACCATTTCTGTATGGACCTCGCTTTGTGCACGGGGGCATTGTCATGCTGAAACAGGAAAGGGTCTTCCTCAAACTGTTGCCACAAAGTTGGAAGCACAGAATCATCTAGAATGTCATTGTATGCTGTAGCGTTAAGATTTCTCTTCACTGGAACTAAGGGGCCTAGCCCGAACCATGAAAAACAGCCCCAGACCATTATTCCTCCTTCACCAAACTGTACAGTTGGCACTATGCATTGGGGCAGGTAGCGTTCTCCTGACATCCGCCAAACCCAGATTTGACTACAGCTCAGCATTCAACACCATTTTCCAGACTGCCAGATGGTGAAGCATGATTCATCACTCCAGAGGAACGCGTTTCCACTGCTCCAGAGTCCAATGGTGGCAAGCCTTACACCACTCCAACTGACGCTTGGCATTGCGCATGGTGATCTTAGGCTTGTGTGCGGCTGCTCGGCCATGGAAACCCATTTCATGAAGCTCCCGACTAACAGTTATTGTGCTTCCAGAGGCAGTTTGGAACTCGGTAGTGAGTGTTGCAACCGAGGACTGACTATTTTTACGCGCTACGCGCTTCAGCACTCGCCGGTCCCGTTCTGTGAGCTTGTGTGGCCTACCACTTCATGGCTGAGCCGTTGTTGCGCCTAGACATTTACACTTCACAATAGCAGCACTTAGTTGCCCGGGGCAGCTCTAGCAGGAAAGGAAAGGTGGCATCCTATGACGGTGCTACGTTGAAAGCAGTGGAGGCTGCTGAGGGGAGGACGGCTCATAATAATGTCCAGAACAGAGCATATAGAATAGCATCAAACACCTGGAAACCATGGGTTTGATGCCATTCCACTGATTCCGCTCCAGTCATTACCACAAGCCCGTCCTCCCCAATTAAGGTGGCACCAACCTGTGGTTGAAAGTCACTGAGCTCTTCAGTAAGGCCATTCTACTGCCAATGTTGGTCTATGGAGATTGTGCTCGATTTTTTCCATTAGGCAAATATTCAACCTAGTTCGGCACAGAAATGTGGTAATTAACGACAATGATTATAATCCGCTGTGCCTGTTCTTCCCAGCCCCGGACAGAGGTGGATACACACAGACCATATGAGACCGCACCAGATACACAACAAGGAGAGGGATAGAGACAGTTTGTGAGGTAGCTCTACCCGATTGACAGTTATAGTAGCTAATAAGCAGCCTTGAAAGTATGCCTTATCTACTTTGAAGAACTTGTCAAATGATTTTGTCAGCCAGCTAGCCACTAGCCTAGCTAAATACGATGACTCATTCAATGGGGAGCACAGAGATAATTTTAGACGGTTGTCTGGCTGGCTGGCTGCTACTGCCTGAACAGAGATGAGATAATGACTTTAAGGAATGGACCATAATAATAAAGCAATCAAATAAAAACAAAGTAATATGCACAACTGAAATATTCTATTAAAGTAAAGTAAGCAATGTGAATAAATGATGGTTAATAAGTGATAAGCAGTAATGGGCAGTCACTACCGTCATGGGGCTCTTATTCATTGTTTTATTCAGTGTTATTACAGCATTCAACCCACTGTCAGTGTCAGGAAAAAGGCAGGTGATGGCTGAGGGAAGCTCTAAAATCATTTCATGTCATTATTTCATAATGCATTTAATGTTTTTGAAAAATTGCGAAACGAAATCGAAAACCGTGATAATTTTTTTATAATCGCTTAGCACTATGAAACAATCAGCCAGCCAGCCAACCGGTAGGCCAACTAAGGCTCTCAGCCTGGTCAAAACCCCCTAACCCCATCTGATTTCAATCGAACGTGACTGGCTGGCTCTGGTCCAGTCCGTCCTGATCTGTCAGTGATCCAGTTCTGAGCTCTGAGCAATCGACTCGCCTGGTTTGCCAGGCTGACGGCTCCAGTCCAATGACAGGTTCAGCATGGTTCCTCACAGATCAATGATGGAACCCATGTCCCCTCAGCCCAGCTCATTCCTCACCAACAACCAACTCTCCACCCCCTGCACCCTCACGTCCCACTCTCGCTCCCCTCACCCTGACGTTCGTCCTCTGCACTCTCATCTTACTCTCTAAATCCCCCTCTCTCTGTCCCCCTCTTATCCCCTCTCCCTGTCCCTCTCTCAACGCCAACTCCCCAAGCCCCTCTCATCCCCTCACACCCCGTCCCCCTCTCGCCCCCCCTGTCCCCAATTAGAGTCGTCTCCCAGCTGATCTCCGGCCGTCCGTCCTTCATGCATTGCTTTACCCAGGCCTCTAGCTAACGTGACAAAGAGATCTTCAGTATTCACGCTTTCAGATACAGTGGCCGGATCGGCCCCGGTGCAACTTTAAGCTACAATATTCAAAATAAAAAGACATGATGCTATGGGATAGCACAGTGGATTATGATCAGATTGTAACTATTTTAGTTAGCTTTTAAGGGAATCCAGAAAAAATTCTAAAAAACAAACCCAATAGGATTAAGACTGGTATAGAATAGTTTATTATCCTCAGAGAAGGACATTCTTATTTTTATGACTGATAAGGTGTTCAGCAGTGTTCTTTGCTTGGTGAAGATGACCAACATAGTCTACAGTTAACTGTGAGCTTTCACCAACAAGCCAACCATCCTCCCGTTTTTCACTTGGCCAGCAATTGCACCAGATACATTCATTAAAAACAGAATCCACCATGATATTCTAACGACATAGAAGACAGAATTAGAACTCTTAAAATGCCACAATATTCTAATGACAGAATTAGAAGTGTAAAACCTGCAGAATAGAACAGAGAATGAGGAGAACAGTGGGCAGAGAGAGCTGCAGCAGATCACATCCTGTGGATTGTATGGCCTGTGAAACAGCAAGGCAGAGCCTGCAGAGATTCCTTTCATTACACTTTAATAGTATGCTGCTGGCTTGCCATCCTGACCTGCGCTCTGTGCCGGTAATAAGAGCGGCCTTCAGAGCCGGACCGAGGCACAGAGCTGGGGGCGGGGGTGAGGGGGGGAGCCGAGGTACACTTTACAATTGACACGAGGGCGTTGCATTTTCACATTCTCGCTCTGTTCCGCACAGGCTGAGGGATGGAAGGATTTCTGTTATTTTTTCCTTTTTTTCTAGCGGCTTCTCAGAGCGACCCCTGGGGTGGAGAGAGGCTGGCTCTCCGTCTAGCGAGGCGAAGGTTATTTTGGTTAACAACGCCGCCGGGTTACTGAGGGACTTCTTAAAGAAGGGGAGGAGGTGATAGATTGATCCCTTAGTCTCTGGAACCACTGACAGGTGTAGGTGTAGGGGGGTGTGTGGTGTGGTGTGGTGTGGTATGGTGTGGTGTGCGCGTGCGTGCCGTGCACATGGCCACTGCAATAGGAGGAGGAAGAGGAGTGTGATGGAAATAGTAGTCACTTCTTGGCCAGCATCTGGACCTCCAACACATCCTCAATCAGTAGCTTTCCTATTCGTTTCACTGGGGCCAGAGAGCCAAGGACAAAATGATGGCCAGAACATCAGTCTCCTGCTAACAGAGATCATTCTTGCCTTCAACAGCCTTTAGGCTATATAGTGGCTAGATTAAAAAAGAGGGAAGATTATGCCAATAGATATTGTTATTTTAAACTAAACACATGTTGAAAGAGACCATTATGCTACTTGGTATTATTTTGGTGCTATAGTACCATCTCCATAATGTTCAAAAGTTTAGGAAGATATGTACGATCCAAATGTTGTATCACCAGCCGAATAAAGATGACACTTAAGCAACAAGCAGAAAGAGAGAGCGGACATTCAGTTACATCCTTCCTTTTCATTTAAATATTTTCTTTTTTGTTTGGGTGAGTGTCATTCCTCTCTGTCTATCATGTACCCTCTTCATATCACAGATGGCGAGAGAGAGAGAGTATTATGATGCAGAGATTCTCCAGAGAATACATTACCATCTGATAGAGGAACAGTCGCTCTCCTTCTGAGACACTCTGCTAGCGGACCAGGAGAGGATCTCGCTACATATGCCCCAAACACACACATTAACGAAGTAGCAGGAGGTGTGTGTGTGTGTGTGTGTGTGTGTGTGTATGTGTGTGTGTGTCAGCCAGGGAGGCAGCCTGAGCGGGTTTCCCTCTTTAAGCTGTCAGCTCCCATCGGGCCCTGCTCCACTGTGAACCCTGGTATGGGGCTGCTACTAACACATGGTCTATCAGAGGACACACACGCCTGTAATATACACAGTACCAGTCAAAAGTTTTAGAACACCTACTCATTCAAGGGTTTGTATTAATTTTTTACTATTTTCTACATTGTAGAGTAATAGTGAAGACATCAAAACTATGAAATAACACATATGGAATTGTGTAGTGAGCAAAAAAGTGTTAAACAAATCAAAATATATTTTACATAGCCATCCTTTGCCTTGATGACAGCTTTGCACACTCTTGGCATTCTCTCAACCAGCTTCACCTGGAATGCTTTTCCAATAGTCTTGGAGTTCCCACATATGCTGACCACTTGTTGGCTGCTTTTCCTTCACCTCTGTGGTTCGACTCATCCCAAACCATCTCAATTTGGTTGAGGTCGGGGGATTGTGGAGGCCAGGTCATCTGATGCAGCACTCCATCACTCTCCTTCTTGGTAAAATAGCCCTTACACAGACTGGAGGTGGGCTGAGTCATTGTCCTGTTGAAAAACAAATGATAGTCCCACTAAGCCCAATCCAGATGGGATGGCGTATCGCTACAGAATGCTGTGGTAGTCATTTTGGTTAAGTGTGCCTTGAATTCTAAATAACCAGGAAAGCATCCCCACACCAAAACACCTCCATGTTTTACGGTGGGAAATACACATGCAGAGATCATCCGTTCACCACAACGCGTCTCACAAAGACACAGCGGTTGGAACCAAAAAAGCTCAAATTTGGACTCCAGACCAAAGGACACATTTTCACCGGTCTAATGTCCATTGTTCGTGTTTCTTGGCTCAAGCAAGTCTCTTCTTATTATTTGTTTCCTTTAGTAGTGGTTTCTTTGCAGCAATTCGACCATGAAGGCCTGATTCACACAGACTCCTCTGAACAATTGACGTTGAGATGTGTCTGTTACTTGAACTCTGTGAAGCATTTATTTGGGCTGCAATTTCTGAGGATGGTAACTAATGAACTTATCCTCTGCAGCAGAGGTAACTCAGAGTCTTCCTTTTTCCTGTGGTGGTCCTCATGAGAGCCAGTTTCATCATAGTGCTTGATGGTTTTTGCGACTGCACTTGAAGAAACGTTCAAAGTTCTTGAAATGTTCCGTATTGACTGACCTTCATGTCTTAAAGTAATGATAGACTGTCGTTTCTCTTTGCTTATTTGAGCTGTTCTTGCCATAATATGGACTTGGGCTTTTACCAAATAGGGCTATCTTCTGTATACCTCCCTACCTTGTCACAACACAACTGATTGGCTCAAATGCATTAAGGAAAGAAATTCCACAAATTAACTTTTAACAAGGCACACATGTTAATTGAAATGCATTCCAGGTGACTACCTCATGAAGCTGGTTGAGAGAATGCCAAGAGTGTGCAAAGAATCTCAAATATAAAATATATTTTGATTTGTTTAACACTTTTTTGCTTACTACATGATTCCATATGTGTTATTTCATAGTTTTGATGTCTTCACTCTTATTCTACAATGTAGAAAATAGTCAAAATAAAGAAAAACACTTGAATGAGGTGTTCTAAAACTTCTGACGGGTAGTGTATGTGCATATTATGTGTGAGTGAGCAGATGACAGAGTGAGTATGTGTGTGAGTGTGTAGGGCCCTGTGTGTGTGTGTGTGTGTGTGTGTGTATAGAGACTGTACAAAAATTTAAATTAAAGGTAAATAAAGATACTAGGTTAACTCAGATAGTCCATGTAGCCATTTTGTTAACTATTTATCAGCCTTATTGTTTGGGGATAGAAGCTGTTCAAGAGCCTGTCGGTGCCAGATTTGATGCACCGCTACACCCCTTGCCATGCTGAAGCAGACAGAATAGTCTATGGGTTGAGTGGTTGGAGTCTAACGATTTTCCAAGCCTTCCTACCACACCGCCTGATATAGATGTCCTGGATGGCAGGGAGCTTGGCCCCAGTGATGTACTGGGCCATCCACACCACCCTCTGTAGCGCCATGCGATTGAGGGTGGTGCTATTTCCATACCAGTCAGTGATGCAGCCAGTCAATATGCTCTCAATGGTATAGCTATAGAACTTTGAGGATTTGAGGGCCCATGCCAAACTTTTTCAACCTCCTGAGGGGAAAGAGGCGCTGTCGCGCCTTCTTCACGACTGCACGTGTGTTTGGACCATTTTAAGTCTATAGTGATTTGGACACCAAGGAACTTGAAGCTCTCCACTACAGCCCCGTCGATGTGGATGGGGCCATGCTTGCTCGCCCGCCCGCCCCCCCCCTTTCCTGTAGTTCACAATCAGCTCCTTGGTCTTACTGACGTTGAGGGTGAGGTTGTTGTTCTGGCACCACACTGCCAGGTCATTGACCTCCTCTCTGTAGGCTGTCTCATCGTCGCCGGTGATCAGGCCTACCACCGTCGTGTCATCAGCAGACTTGATGATGGTGTTGGAGTCGTGGGTGAACAGGGAGTACAGGAGGGGACTAAGCACACACCCCTGTGGGGCCCCTGTGTTGAGGGTCTGTGTGGCGGAAGTGATGTTGCCTACCCTCACCACCTGGGGTCGGCCCATCAGGAAGTCCAGGATTCAATTGCGGTGATTGCATGATTACAGAAGTGAGTGCTACAGGGCGGTAGTCATTGTGGCATGAAGCCTTAGAGTTCTTGGTGACAGGAATGATTGTGGTCATCTTAAAACTTGGGGATTACAGACTGGGACAAGGAGAGGTTGAAGATTACTGTGAGTATGCCTGCCAGATGTTCTGCGCATGCTCTGAGAATGCGCCCTGGAATACCGCCGGGCCCCACAGCCTTGTGGGTATTGACCTGATTAAAGACCTTTCTCACATTGGCCTTGGAAAGTAAGATCACCCAATCCTCTGGGTCGGTGACGGCCCTCACACCCGATGCGATGTTGTTGTCAAAGCATGCATAAAATGCATTGAGTTCGTCTGGTAGAGAGGCATCGTTGGACAGATCACGGTTGGGTCTTCATTTGTAAACCGTAATGGACTGTAGCCCCTGCCACATGCTGCGGGCGTCGGAGCATGTGTGATTTGATTCCTCCTAATTCCTATATTGTCCTTTTGTTCATTTGATGACTCTGCGGAGGTCATATTCCTGTCCTTGGCCGTAGCCTCAGGGTTTTTTATGATAGCTCTGTGTGCTGTAGCCCTGTCCTTTAGTTTAGCACCAATCTCCGTGTCAATCCAGGGCTTTTGATTGGGAAAGCAGCGAACCCTCAGTGGGGACAACGTCGCCAATACATTTTCTAATGAAGCCGTTGACGGAGGTGGAGTCTCTAAACATATTCCAATCAGCGCTAGCAAAGCAGTCCTGTAGCATAATCTCTGATACTGGTGACCATTTCTCAACGGAGCGAGTCACAGGTACTTCCTGTTTGAGTTTCTACATGTAAACAGGAAGCAGGAGTATGGAGTCGTGATCTGATTTGCCGAATGGCAGAAGAGGGAGGGCCTTGTATGCTTGCTTGTGGGTAGAATAACAGTTGTCTAGGACTTTATTGCCCCTAGTAGCGTTGGAGACGTGTTGATGTAAATTGGGCATTCGAGAGTCCCGTTGGTAGCAAATCCGCGATCGGAGGTCATCTATCTTATTATCAAGTGACTTGGCCAGTAGAATGGAGGAAAGGGTAGCCGGTTTTCCCTTTGCCTTAATCTCATCAAGATCCCCCCTTCTTGGCTCTGTAACGCTGACATTTCCTATTGGGTAGCCCAAAAATTGGGTCGGAATTACAGAGGGAGCCCAGGACAGATGAGTCGAAGTTGAAGCCAGAATTTGGATAAATAACTGCCGATCTGATGTTCAAAAGTTCTTGTCGGTTGTAAGAAATAATAGCGGATTCATTTAGTGAAAATAAAGTAAAAATAAATCACAAAATAATCACAAAATAGCAACGTTGGGTCAGAGCTTGCAAAACGGCGGCCATCCAGTATGGCGCCATCTTTCCATTATACACTGAATTCATACATTTTCAGTCACTTAAATTGTAAACACAATACCACAACTGCTCATTTCTCCAACCTGGGAGGTAAACTTGAAGTTTTCAATACTTTCACTGTGTATTTCGGATGGAATCAAGGCATTAGAATGTACCAGAGGCCACCAAAATAGAGCATGATCTGCAAACATGATCTGGAGCCTGGCTGGCTACTTTTTCTATTTGGCGGACTACTCCATGTGCTTGTAGAAAACACTGGTATTGGAAGTGGTGCAGTGGTACAGCCATAGTGAAACAGGCTATAAAGTGGAAGGAACTATGAGACACCATGTGACCAACAGGTCCACCTTGTTCCACAATCTCTGTTCTGTTAGCGGAACATCAGAGTACTTTACCAGAACACCTACCTGTTTCTAGAACAGAATCTGGTAGAGGACTAGTTTGCCAAGCTACACCAGCTGTGCCCTATCCCTTTCCACGACTGCCAAAAACACACCCTCCGCTCCTCCTCTTCTTTCCTTTCCTTGCCGCAGCCCTCTCCTCTCCTGCACTTTACTTTCTTCTCCTTACTTCTCTCCCCTCATCTCCCACACAGCCTCTCCTCTCCTCTCCTCTCCTCTCTCCTCCCCTCCCCTCTTCCTCCTCCTCTCCTCTCCTAAGAAGCAGCCCAGGGGTCAGTGTAATCAGGACCCATGAGCAACAAAGGCCATCAGTTAGGTGTCCAGAGGAGTGCCTGTACAAAGGCCAGCTCAGCGGGGCGAGTCTTTCCATTAGGTAGTGCCCCACAACACCCCAGAGAGCTGGCAGTGAGGGGCTTGAGACAGATAAACACACACACACACACAAACACACACATTATAGGGCCTTGTCTGACACCGCTGTCAGGGTGCAGTGAAGGGGAAAGACGAGACCCCTTGACACACACAGACGCAGAAGTGAAGACATAAACACACACACCGCCTCTTTTCTCATCTCTCACTGCTCATCACCCCGTTACAGCCCTACAAAAACGACCGTCATAACAGCAGCAACCGCAGCGCTGGCAAGGCCCTTATTCTCACCTCATCACTCCACATGCCTCCCCCACCTACCCCCGACTGTCAGTCTACTCCCTGCCCCTGCGTTTCTCTTCCCCCTTCCCCATGTTACCCCATCACTCTCCCCTCTGATGCTCACCCTCCCAGCCCAGGGATGGGTCCACCAATCATACAGTATCAGTGTGGATGCTCTGATGGCCCACGGTGTCAGAGATAGACTAATATCTGCTCTGAGAGAGGAGACCCCTGGGACAACAACACCGTCTCTCTCCGTCTCTCTACTGACTGAGACCACACTGTCTGTTTGTCCACCTATCTGCCTCGCTCTGCCTCTCTCTCTCTGCTTCCATCCATCTGCCTCTCTCGCTGTCTGCCTTTCCCTCCATCTGCCTCACTTTGACTCTCTCTCTGCCTCTCTCTCTTGGCCTCTAAACACACACCAAACAGGTGTTAGGGTAAAACCACACTACATCGGACTGTTGAATATGTAGCCGTGGTACAGATTTACTGTATAGTAGCAGTGTCCAGTACTGTAAACGTTTTACTGCATTTATCTGGGCCTAATGTAACAACACAGGCAGAAAACTGCTGTTTAGGTGTCATTTGTAATTTTCTCCCACAGCTGCTACTGGGAAGAAATGGGAGACAAGACCGAGAGGGAGAGACACACAGAGAGGCTATCAACAGGACTCAATGCCCTGATAAGTTTGGAGAACATCATCCCTGTGTGTGCAGGAGAGGAAGGACAGAGAGCGAGAGAGCGAGAGAGAGAGAGAGAGACTAGGGTCTGTTCACCCTTACACATATTTGAAAAGAAAAAAAACTGCACTGGGTGAAGAAAGAAAATGGAGAAAGATAACACTATAACTACCAGATGGATGCTCCTTTGTTTTTACTGACATATTATAGAAGGAACTGATTTAATAATATGCAAATGTTCTCTCCTGAAGTTTCCAAATGGCCATTGTTTGTCAAACGTGAAAATTAGTAAAAAATATTTTTCTCTTCTAGAGATGCATTGTAGCAACATAACACACTCCTGCTATGTGACTGGCAGAAGGACTCCCCCATCTCAGTGCCAAACTTTGAGTGTGTGTGTGTGTGTGTGTGTCTGGACCAGAAGTCCCCACAAGAATAGTAAACAAATAAAATAATGATCAACTGGGGTCAAATGCTATTTGTAGGGGGTTTAGGGTTAAGGTTAAGAGCTAGGGTTAGGGTTTTCGGGTTAGGTAAGGGTTAGGGAAAATATGATTTTGAAAGGGACTGAATTGTGTCCCCCCACAAGGTTAGTTATACAAGACAGTTTGTGTGTGTGTGTGTGTGTGTGTGTGTTCCCTCTTTTTTCAGAACTTTGGGATGAGATCTGAGAGGAAACGGATAGATTTCCATCTGTCTATTTCATTTGCAAAAAATAAATCCTTCTTACAATTCAAATATATGCTTTAGCCATCTCTCTTTCCCCTTCTTTATCCCTCCATCTCTCTCTCTCTCCACATGGCAGCTGTAGATGACCAGGACATCAAATGTCTCAGGGGCTGAGGGAGCAGGAGGGAAAGAAAAAAAAAAGTGAAAGAAACATGGAGAGAGCGAGAGATGGAGCGAGCGTTTCTCACTTCATATTTCTCCGCCCTGGCGTGCCAGCCTGCAGCCTGCTCTCCTTTGAGCCTCTATTCAACCACAGAACAGAAAAAAAATCCATTCATATTTCCATAATCCACACTCCTGTCTGTCTGCCTGCCTCCTCCCCTCCCTCCCCAGGGGTAGACTAACCCCTCCACCCCGATCCTACAACTGTCATTACGCCGGGCAACAATACCAGGCCAAACAAAAGGAGTCCTGCGGAGACTGTTAGCGTCTGCAGCCATATGCTGCTACTCTCCTGGAGAAAAGAGGAGTGACTGACTGATTGACTGACTGCAGCTCCTCTCCTCTCGGTCGCAGTATGGAGCCACAAAGAGGAAAAGGAGCCTAATCCTGGTAATGAGCTGTGTGAATAGTATACAGGTCTTTTCTGGCTGCCGACGGAGGAAAGGCCAAGCCGTCTACACACAGTCACACCACGCTATAGCTACACTAGCCATCTTATCCACACACACACACAAGCTGGTCAACAACAGAGAGAGACAGAGATAGCGAGAGAGAGAGAGAGAGCAAGAGGAGAGAGAGAGGGGGAAAATAACACTTTTGTTACTTAATGCTAGTGATCGAGGAAAAAAAACGATACGGTTACATTCACTACCGTTCAAAAGTTTGGGGTCACTTAGACATTTCCTTGTTTTCGAAAGAAAAGCATTTTTTTTAGAATAACAGCAAATTGATCAGAAATACAGTGTAGACATTTTCAATGTTGTAAATGGCTATTGTAGCTGGAAACGGCTGATTTTAATGGAATATCTACATAGGCGTACAGAGGCCCATTATCAGCAACCATCAGTCTTGTGTTCCAATGGCACGTTGTGTTTGCTAATCCAAGTTTATCATTTTAAAAGGCTAATTGATCATTAGAAAACACTTTGCAATTATGTTAGCACAGCTGAAAACTGTTGTGCTGATTAAAGAAGCAATAAAACTGGCCTTTTTGAGAGTGTGACGAGGCGACAACGGGATGCTGACCTTCTAGGCAGAGTTGCAAAGAAAAAGCCATATCTCAGACTGGCCAATAAAAATAAAATATAAGATGGGCAGTCTGAGATATGGCTTTTTCTTTGCAACTCTACCTAGAAGGTCAGCATCCCTGGAGTCGCCTCTTCACTGTTGACGTTGAGACTGGTGTTTTGCGGGTACTATTTAATGAAGCTGCCAGTTGATGACCTGTGAGGCGCCGGTTTCTCAAACTAGACACTCTAATGTATTTGTCCTCTTGCTCAGTTGTGCACCGGGGCCTCCCACTCCTCTTTCTATTCTGGTTAGAGCCAGTTTGCACTGTTCTGTGAAGGGAGTAGTACACAGCGTTGTACAAGATCTTCAGTTTCTTGCCAATTTCTCGCATGGAATAGCCTTCATTTCTCAGAACAAGAATAGACTGACAAGTTTCAGAAGAAAGTTATTTGTTTCTGGCCATTTTGAGCCTGTAATCGAACCCACAATTGCTGATGCTCCAGATACTCAACTAGTCTCAAGAAGGCCAGTTTTATTGCTTCTTTGATCAGCACAACAGTTTTAAGCTGTGCTAACATAATTGCAAAAGGGTTTTCTAATGATCGCTATGATGAAACTGGCTCGAGTTAACTGCACCTCAGATTGCAGGCCAAATAAATGCTTCACAGAGTTCAAGTAAGAGACATCTTCAGAGGAGACTGCATGAATCAGGCCTTCATGGTGTAATTGCTGCAAAGAAAGCACTAC